>NC_135745.1:42455000-43170000 GCF_041903045.1 Epinephelus lanceolatus | reverse complement strand
GGGGTGGTGTTGGGGTGGTGTTGGGGAGGTGTTGGGGTGGTGTTGGGGACTTGTTGGGGTGGTGTTGGGGAGGTGTTGGGGAGGTGTTGGGGACTTGTTGGGGTGGTGTTGGGAAGGTGTTGGGGAGGTGTTGGGGTGGTGTTGGGGAGGTGTCGGGGACGTGTTGGGGTGGTGTTGGGGAGGTGTTGGGGTGGTGTTGGGGAGGTGTTGGGGTGGTGTTGGGGTGGTGTTGGGGAGGTGTTGGGGTGGTGTTGGGGAGGTGTTGGGGTGGTGTTGGGGACTTGTTGGGGTGGTGTTGGGGTGGTGTTGGGGAGGTGTTGGGGAGGTGTTGGGGACTTGTTGGGGTGGTGTTGGGAAGGTGTTGGGGAGGTGTTGGGGTGGTGTTGGGGAGGTGTTGGGGTGGTGTTGGGGTGGTGTTGGCCTCTGACAAACTGAATGTAATAATTTTCTTTATTGCCATATTCCACAGCAGACAGCAACAGGCTGTGTTTTTGGGCTCATTTTCTGGTCGTCCAACAGGACAGTCGCAGTATTCATGTCGACGCTGCCCCTTTAAATAAATGTATTTAATTTCATCTCTTCTAAGTTTTTATATCTTATTACACATAATATTTATAGAAATGCATATTCTAAGATGTCTGCAGCCCACTGAATAATAAAGTTAACAGGATAAAAACTGTAAAACTACAGTATCTTGCCGGAGCTTTACTGTTGATTGATCAACAGCTGAAGAGTCAGATTGTGTCTGCTGAGCTGCTTCTTAAAGAAATGACTGAACACGAGTGTCGGTACCTTCTCGGCCACCTCTCGGACCGACTGTACGCTGGTTCCATACAGGTGGTTGTTGTACTGTCCCGCCTCGATGAACTTGTGGTCCTGGATGTCCTTCTCCATCTGCTCTCTGGACACCACAAAGTGATAATCTCTGCCGTCCACCTCGTAGTCCCGTTTCGGCCGGGTCGTATCTGAGAGAGGAGGAAGAGGAGGAGGAGAAGGAGGAGGAGCTTTATAATTTCGGCCGACATGTTTTCAGGAGTTTTACTGAGCCGTATATTCGCACGGACTCACGAGGGACGCAGGATCCGAACTTGTCTGGGAACTCAGAGATCAGGTCGTCGTTGATCCGATCCTTCATGGGGCCGAGGATGATGACGGGACGGGTGTAGTTCACTGTAAGAGAGGACGGAAACAGGAAGTGATGTACATGACATGGGGAGAGACACAAGTTTGCTTTTTGAACACATCAACTTTTACAGAAAATGCACACAAGTTCAGAAGTGAGCTGAACTTTTTTCCTCGACCAAAGTCTCTGCTCTCACTGTCCTCAAGTGCCCCAGCTGTAATCTGAATATAATAATAAATATAATAAAAATAAATTCAGTCTGATCAGATTCGTTATGACGACTCAGAGGAGAAATACATCACTGGAATTTATCAGCACTGAAGTCATGACACTGAATTATCCCAAAACAACCCAACCCCTGAAAATAAATGTATATATTAAATTTATCTATTTAACAGTTTAATGTTATTTTCTGTATTTTTTATTTCAGTATTAATTTAAGCTACTTAAATATCTCCATGCACCAAGCAACCTGTTGTTTTTAAACAAATACACTGATTATTTCTTCTCAGTCATTTCTATTCTATTTTTAGTCATTTTTGTAGTCGTTTTTTAATTTATGCAAATGATTATTTTTTGGTATTTTAATTACATTATTTAACTGTGAAAACGAAATCCTCAAAGAGTGATTTACCATGACTTCAATTTGCTTGAAATCATTAATTCAAAGAGAATAATGTGAGATGATGAAATAACGTGACAATCATGTGATTCCACTTAAACAAAAACAATGAATGTTCTTGAAAATATAAAACAAAAGCATCTGAAAACTGTTTTTATGTCACATGGTAAAAAACGGAGTAATTATAAAGGAGAACAGATTCTGGTTGTTGCTCAGCTCAGTGTAAATATTTGTGGATTTAACGTTGGAAATTATTCATTTCAATTTAAGATGCTTGTGAATATTATTAATGTATTTAGTACTTTTATTCTGCAAAACCAAAACACTATCAAATATTATCAACATTTATTTTTAATTTATACTTTTTTTTATTTTGATTTTCTAGAATTCTTCTTTATTACCAGTCTCCTCTTCCTTTAAACCAGCTGATGGTGAAGCTTTTACCTCCAGTTATTGTTACGCTCTCTCTCCACAGTGACCATAATGCTGTTTGAAATCTCACTGAAAAATCACTGATCAAGGATTTAATTTAGTGAAATGTCAGTGTTTTGCCTGTGTGAAAAATATCTAAATCAGCTTTTAAAGGTCCAGTGTGTCAGATTTAAGAGGACTTAGTGTTGTCTGTCAGTGAGGATTACAGATTACAGATTACAACCAGCTGAAATGGTCAGAATTCCTTCAGTGTTCAGGAGCTGAATGATCCCTACAGGTCTCTTCCTCTCAGATACAAACACACCAGCTGATTTATACCAAGAAACAAAAAAAAAAAATCTGTGTTTCTTCGACACTCTTGTCACAGAGAGGCTGTGAAATATGATGGCCGACATGAAAACATTTATGTACGTAGATTTAGACATATACTGTACAGCTCATTCTATGGTAATGGAAAACACAAAAACCCTTTTCTGATTATACCCTTAAGAATGCCAAACAAAAAAGTTAATGTCAGAGAAAAGTTGATAATATGTCAAAAAGAAAAACAATTAAATGTCCAAAAAATGTCAATGTCAGAAAAATGTTAATGGTCCCAAAAATAAAAAAAATATTAAAAAAATGACCCCCCCCCCCCCCCAAAAACAGTTTAAAGAATTTCTGAAAAGTATTAATAAAAAGCCACACAAAAACATAAAATGTCCTTAAAATATTGATAAAATGCCGACTCAAAAGTTAATACAATGCCCAAACAATATTGAAATGTCTTTTTGTTTTGATAAAATGTCAAGGAGAAAAAAATTAAAATGTCCAAAAAATGTCAGTATCAGAAAAATGTTAATAAATGGTCCAAAAAATATTAATAAAATGCCCCCAAAAATTTAAAAAATGAATAAAATGTCCTCAAATAGTTAATAAAATGTCCTTAAAATATTAATAAAATGTAAAAAAAAAAAAAAAAAAAAGGAATAAAATGCCCCAAACACCTTAATTTAATGTCCAAAAAATACTGACAAAATGTCAACATGTTAATGTGTTTTTCCAATGCTCTTGTCACACAGGTGTTGCTAACTACAGTGGCTAACATGAAAACATGAATGGCCCTGTGTAGAGTCTGTGTTTGGTTTGTCCGTTCTGGGCTACTGTAGAAACATGGTGGTGCAACATGGTGATCTCTGTAGACGAGGACCTGCTCCTTATGTAGATATAAACGTCTCATTCGAAGGTAATGAAAACCCATGTTGATATTTTCAGCTGATTAAACACTAAAGAAAACACACTGATTAGATTATATTCCATTTCTCCCCCTAAATCAGAAACACTGGACCTTTAAAAATCCACCAGGTTTATTAAGAGTTTAATTGCAGAATATAAACTCCCCCTCCCAACAGCACAGCGGCGGTACGTTTGAACACCTCAGTAACTCTGAATGAGTCTTAAACCTCTCTGAAATTAGTTTTAAAGTATCAGCAGAGACAAAAGTTTCGTCCTCTGATCAGACGTCGGCTGCTCTTCTCACCTTCCTGCTGAGTGACGGGTTCATACGACAGAACGTACTCCTCCTGCCCACCTGCACACAAACACACAGAGATGTCGGTTAGTAAGACGAAGAGAGTTTGAATCAGTCAGCTGCATCAACAGGAGGTTAACTGAAGGGATGAGAGCGAGGGATGAAGGCTGAGGAGGAGGAGGGATGAAGTGGATGAGATGAGGTGTATCACAGGAACGATTAACTTCAGTTAGTTTCTGTCTGTACTGAGGGAGCACTGTGATTCCTGCAGCATTTAATGTGTAAAATCAGTTTATTTGTTTATTATCGGCTTCATTCCTGCTGCAGCAACCTGATTACAGAAAATACAACGCTGACGGCTACACGCTAAAAAAATATAAGTGTGTTGAGGTCTAATTTATAGGATGAGGATCAACGACATTCAGTGAAATATAATGTTGAGGTGTTGGTGCTTTATACTTCAGCTCCACTATAACTCATCCCACCGTTTACTCAGGAGTCCTCTGCTGCTCCACTGATAGCAGGCACAGCATGAAAACTTCAGGTGACGTAAACAAGTCTAAAACATGTTAAAGGACAAGGTCACTCATTTTCTAACCTGGGCCCTATTTTCACGTGTTTGTGTCTAAGTGACTGATGGGAGCCACGAGTTTTTAAACTGGTCCAGTGTTGAGAGAGAGCGCCGCAGACGGCGTGTTCACACCGTCAGTGTCTGTCCACCTAAAGTGTGTTTGTCACTGACAGGCTCAGGCTGTTACTCTAAGTGTCTGACAGCATGATGAAAGGATCCCTACAGAGATAGAGCTTTGTGTTAAAGAGTCAGATCCAGAAACAGTCCTGAAATCACCGTCACCAAACCCACCAGACTACATTTAGATAAACAGTCATTCTATCATCATTAAACACACTTCACTCAGAGTCGACAGAAACACAGTAAAACTCTCAGAAACCATCTTGGTTCATCTTTCCACTGTTCCAACAATCACCAGCTCTGCTTTGGTTTAAATTAACTCTTATTCATCAGTTAGATGTGACAACATGCTGCCTCTATACACACTAAACTGTTTATCTAAATGCAGTCTGGTGGGTTTGGTGACGGTGATTTCAGGACTGTTTCTGGATCTGACTCTTTAACACAAAGCTCTATCTCTGTAGGGATCCTTTCCTAATGTCAGACACCTATGGCCCTGTCACACCAAGCCGACAGCTGTCACTTTTGGGCCGTCAGCGAGCGTCTTATGCACTAGTCTTGTTGGCCTTTGTCAATCTTTTTTTTCATCAGAGCCTGTTGGTGAATAAAATCACTGTAACTGTCAGTTCAGGTCAGCGCACGAGAAGAAAAACAGAAGTGAGGAAAGTAAACAAAGAGCTAAAGAGGGAGTGAGAGTGTTAAATTAGTTAAGATTATTTTTCTTTATCCATTTTTCTCTTTAGCACAAACGTTTCTTGATGGTTTGTGTTACTGTTCACTGGCGCCCCGTAAATATGCTCTGATTGTGTTGGTAGTGTGCTAACTGGCTAACTAGCATCAAGACGTTCTTCCTGTTTCCCTTTTTGAATGATGAATACAGACGACCGCCATCTGCTGCTGTGGAGACTTATTTCCTCTCACTCAGGGGCTGAACATATGCAGTAGTTGGCCGTCAGCTGGAGTCACTGCAGTGCGTTCAAGTGCAACTTTTTGGCTGAGACACAGGTGACGCGAGGCAACACAACAGTCAGCTTCTGTTGCTGCTGGTTCTTGTTGTGGAGACACACTGACGGTGTGAACATGCCCAGAGTGGTTACACTGCAGCCTGTTTAACCGCCGCTGTCTTTGACTTTAAGATACTTTTTAACTATGAACAGTGAGCCTCAACAACATGTGAAAATAAGGTCCAGGTTAAAAATGACAAACTAATCCTTTAAAAAACTGACAAAACTTTAATCATTTTTTGCTAATTAAAAATTAAGGACCAAAAAAACCTGTTCTGCATATTTATTTATTTATTTTGGACCAAATTTATTGACATTGTGTAAAATTGTGTTTGTTTCTGACAATCAGAGAACTGTGCTGTAATGTGTATTTTGAAGAAGGTCTCTGTGGCTTTAACGAGCTTTAGCAAAGAAAAAGTTGTTAAAATTGAAAGCGGTGAGGTTACAAAGTGACTGACATCTCTGAGGTCACATGTTTAGTGCCAACACAAACTAAGACGAGTGACTCCTTGACCAGTGAAGGACCTTTGTGAGTCTCAAATCTGTGCTGGTTTCAAGTCCATGCAGCAGTCAGGAGGACAGGCAGCGTTCAGGGACATAAACTGTGTGTATGTGTTTGTGAGGTCATGCTGTTATTGGCCAATCAGCAGCGTGTGCTCATTAATGACATCAGAGAGGGAGTTAGCAGTTAGTGTCGGAGCTCTCAGCGTCGACGGCAGAGTGTCACACTTACGGTAGCTACTTTCACTATCGCTGGCGTTAGAGGTCACATGTTCTGCAATCACAACAAAACACAGGACACAGCGGGTCAGAAGGGGAGCATCGCTTTCCCATGATGCTCTGCACCCAGAGGACTTGACGTGTTTGAGTCCAACAACGACAGCAGGACATTCACAGAATAAATCAAATGTCAAACACAGAATAAACCTTCAGGACTTTTCCATGACTTTAAACCCAAACTGCATCATTCTGTCCACATCTAGCAGCCGTGACGTCCTCCTGTGTGTCCACGAACACGGTGCTGAACGATTTGGATAAAATCACAGCTGCGATATGTGAAATATTGATATACAGTATGACATCACAATAAGATGAATGTTCACGTGTAAAAGTTCAATCCAGTGTTTCACTTTTATCACATCAACAGAGCTGTAAAACTTCTGTTGTCTGTTTCTTTCTTTTTGATCATTTGTCGGACAAAGGAGACGTCAAAAAATATCAACATGATTCTGGGAACATGATGAAATTTTACAGACCGATCAATCGAAACAATGACACATAACATCTTTATAACACCTAATGTGGTAGATGGACCCATAACAGAATAACTGGAAGTACAACAAAACCCTCCACTGATGATTTTGCTTTCCATCATTAATTTGAACAACAGTTATATGAAATGATATCATGACATCACCACATCATCGTCATATGATTCCACTAAAAGTTGATAAACAAAATCATTAAATGTTCCTTAAAATATAAACTAGAAAAAAGGACACTTGAAAACTGATTTCTTCCTCTGAGTTTTGTTTTATGTCATGTGGGGGTAAAACAGAATAATTATGTTGTTGTTACTCAGCAGAGTGTAAATATTTGTGGATGTACTTTGGGACTAAAACATTCAAATTTAACCAGTGCTTATGAACATTATCCTGCAAAACCAAAACACTCAGTTCAACACAAAGAGAAACTGATGGAAAAAACCCAAATAACTTCAGTGAATATCAGAAAGAATAAAAGGTGTTGTGAGAACAAAGTTTTACACATATTTGTTTTTAAGTTTTTAAGATCTCAGGCCGACAGATTTGAGTCAAAATGTAACGGTGAAACAATCTGCTCATTATTTCTGCTCCAATTTGGAAGAAATTTACAGGTGAATCCACAAAAAGACTGTCTGGCTTCTGCAGCTCCCAAACCTGCACAAAGAAAAAAGAAACTGCATCTTTCTCGAAACACCTGCAAAGTGTGAAATGCACCTGTAACCGTCCTGCTGAGCAAACAGCGACTCAGTGCTCCTGCGCTTTTTCACATATTTAAATGAGATAATATTCATATATTTGGTGCAACACTGGCCTCAATGCAAAAACAGTCCAGTTCTCAAAGATCAGCGCTGACAGTCACACACAGTTACAGTGACATTAGGGGCGTCTACAGAGAGAAGGTGGTAACTGAAGCGCATCTACAGGGCGAGTCACACCCAGACTTCCCAGTGATCACGGCAGCCGGGCGGAGCCATCGTGATGTCAGGCGTACTCATGAGCAGATATCTCACTTTTCTTTTTCTCTTGTTATTGTTCTGATTTTTCTGTCACTGGCAAAAAGGTAACTGCGTTCACATGGAATCAGAGGGATAGTAGACGGAAATTCATTTTAGTGGACAAGAACAGGACGGTAAAATCAGGTGAGGCCAGCAAAGCGTACAGGCAACAATAGACGGTATTGCCCTGAAAGGGCAACATTTTCTGCAATTTAATTTACAACCAGACGTTGCATAGCTCCTTGACACAAGGAGAAAATAGGTGATCTGGATCTGATTAATAGAACTAGAATTACCGCCCTGCTGCTGTATGACTCTGCCCACCCCTCAAGTTTCTCTTTAAATCCCCTTCTGTTCCTGAGATAAAACATGATGATGTCACAGTCAAGCTGACCTTTGACCTTTTGGATATAAAATGTCATGACTTCATTATTTTATCCTGTTAGACATTCGTGTCAATTTTTGTCATAATTAGTGTATGATTTCTTGAGTTATGGCCAAAAACATGTTTTGTGAGGTCACACTGACCTTTGACCACAAATTTTTAATCAGCTCATTCTTCAGTCTAATGGGACGTTTGTGTCAAATTTGAAGAAATTCCTTACAGGCCTTTTTGAGACATTGCTTTCATGATAATGAGACAGGCTCAAGGTCACAATGACCTTGCCCTTTGATCACCAAAATTGAGTCAGTTCATTGTTGTGTCCAAGTGGACCTTAGGGCCTTCCTGATATATCAAGTTTATGAGAATGAGACAGTGTCAAGGTCACACTGACCAAATTGTAATCAGTCCATCCTTTAGTCCAAGTGGACGTTTGTGCCGAATATGAAGAAATTCTGTCGAGGTCTTCTTGAGACACTGCGTTCGCAAGAATGAGACAGACCCAAGGTCACAGTGACTTTCGACCACAAAATTCTAATTTGTTCATCCTTGAGTCGAAGTGGGCGTTTGTGTCACGTTTTGTGAGGTCACATTGACCTTTGACCTTCAACCACAATGTAATTGTGTAATTAGTTTATTGTTGAGTCCAACTCGACATTTGTGCCAAATTTGAGGGAATTCATTAAAGGCCCTCTTGAGACATCACATTCACAAGAATGCGATGGATGAGATCACAGTGACCTTGCTCTTTGTTCACCAAATTCATTCTTGAGTCCACGTGAATGTTTGTGCCAAATTTTAAGAAATTGCCTCAAGGCATCCTTGAGATATTGCGTTCATGAGAACGGGACAAACAGACAACCCGAAAACTTGATGCCTCCGCCCACGGTTACCGTCGGCACAGAGGCATAAATATTGCATTAAATAATAAACATGAACTTATTTTATTTCTTATATTTAACTTCACTGTTTGTATGGTTTCCCCGTGCTGTCCAGAAGGTGCTGTCTGTCTCTTTTCAGGCCATGTTTGTACTGTAAAATCATCAGCGCCGTCAGAGGCTACAGGTGATTCACGGCGCCGTCAGAGGCTACAGTCTGTTTTTTGTGAATTCACCCGTCAGTGTTTAAAGCAGAAACACTGTGACTTTAGTTTCATCCATCAGTAGAGCTCTCTGTAAATGACTGAATCACTGAGAGAGCTGAGGTCTGTGATCCTGAGGGGACGAGCTCGTACAGAAAGTTTAAGAAGAAGATGTAAACACTGTGAGCTGTGAGAGATGAGTGAATGAGGGTTGTGACTGAGTGAAGAGATGGAGCTCCGGTCCTCGACTGTCGGTGGTGAAGAGGACGAGGAGGAGGAGAAAGGAAGGAAGGAAAGAAGGAGGGAAGGTAGGCTACGTGTCCACCAGGAACCAACTTCAGCCTCTTCAGCAAAACATTTAATTTAACATTTTAGTTTGATGATGAACGACGAGGCGTCCTGATATAACCATGAAACCTTTCAGTCTGTTACTGTCTCCACATGGACGCCAGCTTCTGTCACAGAAACAGATATTAGTTGTTTAAACACAGTCTTATTAGTTTTTGGGGTAAATATTCTGAGACAACACATCCTCACTGTGACCTCGTCACATGTTCACGTTTGGTCATGGACTTTCCACGTCCACATATGACGTCCAAGGTACCCTGGGTGTGTTGGTTGTTGACGTTCTGGGACGCTGTGTCAAGGTCTAAATATTTCTACATATTACTGAACATCACAGTAAAGACGGCAGCGACATTTCAAAGCTTAAACAGCAGTTGATTTTGGCGACGGCGTACAGCTGCTGGAGGAGTCTGTCTTTGGTTTGTCTTGTGGATTTATTGACCACAGAAGATGTCAGCTGTTGGTTTGATGATTTATTCTGGAGCCAAACAATTAAATTCCACAAGAAAAAAACTTCAGATGAGCTGCAGATGAAACACACTGAAGCGTATGGAAAGATTTTAAAAACAACTACAGCAAGAAAAAAAGTTTAAATGTGGAGCTGATTTTACAAAATAATAGCAACTTCGTCAAGTCAACGTACTGATGTTACAGGATGTTGATAAATCACAAAGGTATGAATTTCGAAACTGCCAAAAATACATGTTTCTCTTTCTATTAAACTGATATGGAGATGCTGTATTGAGGTAATGTATTGTAGTGCACAGCGCCTGCCACCAGAGGGCAGTCTCTACTGGTGAAACAGCTGAGCTGAGAGAGATGGAGACTGTGCGTGGTGGGGATCACGTTACAGGACTGGTAAAAAGAAAAGGAAATAGAACTAAAAATACTGGTGTAAGTCAACAGTGATTTAGACTTTCTAGATTAAGATCAGTCAGTTCTCCCTCCGACGTCATGTGTACACATACAGAACGCCAAAGTTATCAGGAGCTCGTTCCCCCGAGAACATTTTTTAAAGGAAATTATCACATTTAATTCATTCTTCCTTTCCTCCTTTTCATGTATTTATTTGTTTTTATTGGACTGTGAAGAAGGATCCTGGTGGAGACCAAGAGGCTGATGGGAGTTTGGGGGTGGGGGGGGGGGGGGGTGTTGGTGGGAGGGAATCACACTTACTGTGGCCTTTGGATAGCATGTCATCACTGTTGTCCTGAGGTCAGCAGAGCCGAGTGAACGACGAGGAGAAAACAACACAACACGTTACTGAGTTACAGCGACAGACAGAGAGAGCAGAGGGAATGCAGCCAGTCGGCAGGGCTGCAGGGCGGCCATTTTGACTCCAACAAGGAGGAGAAAGAGGAGGAGGAGGAAGATTTTGGGGAAATCAGACCAGATTTTCTGCCTTCACGGCTGAAATGTTTTCACCAACTTCAGCAACTATCAACTAAAGGAGCAGTCTCTGATCAGTTGCATTATTTTAGCCAGGCCCTGTTGCCGTGACAACCGGCGCATTTGCAGCGCGCCGCCACCAGCTGACCTCTCTTCCTGTTGCCCGACCAATCTCCCCGCCCCCCCCGAACCTCACGCCGCGCTGGGATACTTACGGTCGACATCGCTGGTCTCCTGCTCGCTCGCCTCTTTGCTCTTGTAGAACGGAAACTTTCGGGAAAAGAGGTTCTTTTTACGCTTGTCATTGAGAGACTGCTGAGGAGGAAGAGGAGGAGGAGGAAGAGGAGGGGTAATGGAATAAAAAAAGAGGAGGAGATGGAGGGAGTCTGATGTCGGTTTGGACAGAATGAGACGCTTTTGTTCTGAGTCTGTGGCTGACAGGAAAATCACACTGAAAGCTAAAACTCATGAAACATGTCGAAATTAAAGAGTAAACAAAGTAAACAACCTCAACAAAGCCTCCAAAACATGACCAATACATTATAATTACAGGTAAATATACCTGAGCATATTTCAGTCACAGTCCTGCCTGTTTCCTGTCTCTATTTTAATTTGCTGTTAATACAAACTCAACATTTCCTCTGTGTTTCCACATCTGTAGGACGCGCTGAGTTTCACTGATTGTTTTTATTCAATAATTAATTCCAGTCGTTTCTACTTTGACGGTTTGGTTTTTACTGTCTGAACGAAACACAACGCTTCCTGTGCAGATGTTTCACCAGCTGTGCGAAGGCAATAAGCTTTTAATTTGACACATCTGCAGGAAACGTCGAGTTTACGTACAGAATCTTAAAAGAAAAAGAAAAAGTTGACCAGAATTAATGTTTGATTAAGAACAGCGCTGTTGTTAAACAGAAAGTGGTGAGTACGGCATGACGGATTAGTTTGACTCATTTACTGTGTGTTTTTATTTTTAATACAAGATATCCAAAAATGATCTCCTTGGTTCTGTAATGGACACCATGTATGTCCCTCACTGCAGACTAAATATATACTCTGAATAAATGAGCCATTCTGTGGAGGCTTTGTTTTAATAAACAGACGTGTAGAAACAATCCTGTAATAAATTTGCCCCTAACTTGATTAAAAATGTAATAAAACCCAAGTATGTGATGACCTGACCAAGAATAATTGACATTTTTAACACCTTATTACATTAGTGTGAATTTATAAAACACGTTTAGTGACACACACTTTGCCTCATCAGGAATAAATCATCAGGAATGTAAAAAGTATTCAGAATAAAATATTAAAATGTGTTAAAAACAGTTAAAGCAGTGGTTTTCAATCTGTTTTAGTCAGACTGCCTCGCCCCTTCATAATCATATGAAGGTCAATTTTTTTTCTTAATTTTAAATTCTATTTGAACCCTTTCAAACGCAGAAATGTCGTAAAATCAGGCGAAGCTGAGGAAACACTTCATTTCATCACAATCACCGCTGACTTTGATGTTAAAGAACATTTCAGGGAGATTAAATTGACTGTTTTGCCTTCCTTCATAGGCTAACATGAAACTAACATACTTTATTTAATTTTGAATCAATTTAAAAAATGACCCACCTGAAAGGTATCAGGCCCACATGACTGGTAAAACTGTTACTACAACATCAGTGAGGACATTTCATCACATCGTTGGGTTTTATGACATTAAGTGTTAAGTGCAAGTTCTCTGTTGTCACTACATTTTTCATTATCACATTATTGGGTGCTTTTCCAGTATGAAGCTGGTGTGGGAGCATTTACTGCCCATTGAAACCAGTCCACACCACAGAACCAGACGTCAGCTGCTGTTTGTTCTTACTGACATTTGGTATCATCTGCATATGAACCTGGACGTGAGGCGTCCTGGAGAGTGTTTCAGAGGCTGAGTTTAACGCAGTGACAGTGAAGGCAGCAGACGTCAGAGACAGAAGCAGGAAGAGGAGAGAGTGAACATGCAGACGACATGCAGAGACGCAGGGGACACAAGCTGAGAGAAGACGTTTGACTGGTTTCAGAGAGAAGAGTCACGACTGGTGTGAATGGAGCTATAAACCCTGACAGAGCTCTGATGAGGTTTACGTGATAATTCATTTAGGTGATACACCGTCCTCAAAATGATCCCGGACACGTCTTTATACGATGATTAAAATAAGAGCACGTTTTAAAACATCTGGCTTTCTGCTATAAAACTATACATTTCTGTGCCAACGTCAGACAAGACGCTGATTTTAGGCAGCCAGGTGAAATCAGTTATGTCAGAAATTTAAGAGATGTGATTTATCCACTTCAGACCGATCAGACCAAACTGATATTATATCATCAGCCCCTTTTTCATCAGTTCAGTTCAGATGAAACTTCCACAAAGCTCTGTACAGGTCGACGTATTTACAGATGATCTTTGCAGTAATGAAACAGGTCAATTATTTTATCCTTTAAAGCACTTCAAGTGTGTGTGTTAAGAGTGTGTAACATTTGGGAACAGCAGACTGTGGTTGTTGTTTTCTGGTAACTGAGCACCTTAAAGCTCCAGTGTGTCAGATTCAGGGGGACGTACTGTCAGAAATGGAATATAATATAATCAGTGTGTTTTCTTTGGTGTTTAATCAGCCGAAATAAGAAACGTTGTGTTTTCTTTACATCAGAATGAGACATTTATATCTACATAGGGAGCAGGTCCCCTTCTACCCCGCCATGTTTCTACAGTAGCCCTGAACAGACAAACTAGGGACATTCATGCTTTTTATGTCAGCAACTATAGTTAGCAGCCCCTCTGAGACAGGAGCGCCAGAAAAAACACACTTTTGGACATTTTATCAACATTTTTCAGATGTTTTATTAATATTTTTTGGTCATTTTAAAAACATTTTAATAATATGTTTTTGGACATTTTATTAACACTTTTCAAACATTTTGTGAACATTTTTTGAACAATTTATCAACTTTTTTGGACATATATTGAATTTTTTTCCTGATATTTTTATAATATTTCTTAAGCATCTTATTATCAGTTTTGGGGGCATTTTAATTACATTTTTTTCAGACATTTTATAATTTTTTTGGACATTTTATCAGCATTTTTCATAACTTTTATTAATATTTTTTGGTCATTTTATTAACATTTTTTTCTGAAATTTTAATGATATTTTTCTGACATTTTATTAATAATTTTTGGACATTTCATCAACACTTTTTTCTGACATTTAAATAATATTTTCCAGACATTTTATAAACATTTTAATAATATGTTTTTGGACATTTTATTAACACTTTTCAAACATGTTTTGGACACTTTAATACAATTTTTTGCACAATTCATCAACTTTTTTGGACATATTTAGAATTTTTTTTTTCTGATATTTTTATAATATTTCTTAAGCATCTTATTGTCAGTTTTTGGGCATTTTAATAACAGATTTTCCAGACATTTTATTAACCATGTTGCACTGCCATGTCTCTACAGTAGCCCAGAACAGACAAACAAAAGCTGACTCCAGATAGGGACATTGATGTTTGTAGTTCGCAGCCTCTCCACAAGGAAAGTGCCGAAAATACTTAAAAAAAATATTGGCACTGGCGACACAGATGGTGAGGTGGAAGCCTGATTGTAGAAATTGTCATTTTTGTTGTTTTGGCTTTTGTCTGTACATATATGTTTAGTATGCACTGTTTTATAAAGGAGACCGCTGATCTGTTTGTTTTGTAAAAACCTCCTGAACAATGACCTCTGAAGGAATTCTAACCAGGAGAAGTTTCAGCTGGTTGTAATCTGCAGTCGTCACCACTTGATGCCACTAATCGCCCTAAATCTGACACACTGAACATTCAGTTCCCTTTTTTACACTCTCGTCCAGAGTGTAATATATTGGAGGTGTTGACAGGCAGGGAGAGTGGAGTCTCAGTTTTCTGACCTCTCTTTCACCTCCTCATTTTTAAAAGCTTTGGACTTTGCAAACAGTCAACTCTTCTGCGCGAACGTTTGTGTTGAAAAAAGAGGTTCAACTTTTCCGATTGGTCCTGAGGAATTTTTGGTGATGATGAGGAGAATCTATTTTACTTGTTCCACCAACAATAACCCCTCTGACGGTTATTGTACCGTGGAAATGTCGTATCACTGGAACCCTACTCAAATTATGTTCTGTTGCTGTCTTCAATAATGCTTCAATGATTTTGTTAACAGTGACTCTTGTTCGTGAGCAGTTACACACTGAGGTGATTTCATTATTAATGCTTCATAAAAACTAAGTGGACTCACTGGATACTGATGACATCATTAGGTCACATGCTGCAAAGAGAGGCCGGGGCAAGGGGATGAGAGAGGTGAGTGGTGAGGAGGAGGAGGAGGAGGAGGAGGAGGAAGGTTTCTGTGAGCAGCAGACAGTCAGACATCAATGTCAAGCGTTTCTCTCTGTATGAGGAGAGCAGCGGAGGGGTCGGCGGGGGGAGCTCATGCATGTTGGTTTTTCTTCCCCCGTCAGTGTGGTGTGTTAGAGGGCGGGTTGGCGGGTGGCGCTGGGCGGGGCGTTTTGGCAACGCGTGTTAAAGCGACACACGTTTTTTAAAAAAAGGTGCTGGGGGAGGCGCTGCTGCTGCGGCTCAGCTGCTGAGACGTTGGAGCGGTGAAGAAGAGGAAACGTCTCAGAGATCGACAACAACATGCTGTTAACTGGCTGGTTTTAAACATTAGTCAAACACACATTAGTAGGTGGCTGCGGCTCAAACACAGAGTTCATCTTCACACACATTTACAACACATGAAGAGAAATTCTCACGACATGCAAAATTAAATCAGTCACTACAGGAGCTGAATACACTGAAGGGACAGTTCACATGTTCTGAAGCGGCGTTGTATGAGGCGCTTACAGTACATGTCAGTCAGCACGCCCCCAGTGTGGAGAAGGAAACTCAACAATGTACGGCTGTGGACGGGTCAGCAACAAAATTAATTCTAGACACCTGAGAAATCAATAACAGTGTGTGAAGTGTACGCTGTGTTGAGAATGTTTTCACTGCTTTACATTAACAGACAGTGATTTCCAACCAGTGCACACGTTAACTCATATTGATTTCTTAGGTGGCTAACATACGTTTTGTTGCCGACCCGTCCACAGCAGGATCATGTTTAGCTCCCATGTCAGACTCCAGCCTGCTTCTCCAAACTGACTGTATGTAATATATCATACAGCCCCACTTCAAAACATCTGAACTGTCCCTTTAAATGCAGCTAAGCGAGAGCTCAGATACAGACTGCACTAAACGACAGATTACCCATGATACCTTTGGTGAATTATGGGCAACACTTCTGGTTCTTTCATGGTAAAATGTTCAAAGTTCAGGGACGAGTTTCTGTTTGCTGCTGCAGCGACAGTCAAGTAAAACTAAACAACAGTCTGAAGAAACATCGACCTTTATTTGAGGCAGGCTTTACACAAGTGCACGCCGCAGACAGATAGACGGATGTTAACACATTTCCAGTGCGACTACGTTCTTGATGTTCACATCACTGTGACGTTTTAGGTCTAAGTTGTTTTTAACTAGATCTTTTCACCGGATTAAAGATTTTAGTCACTGGAAGGTTCAACGCCTGGATCTTCAGTTAGCAGAGAAACAAGCTGAGTGAAGCCGAAGAGCGTCTTCGAAACACTGATTCAAGAACTGCTTTCTTCAGTGAGATAATTAACGCAACATTTCAGTCAGACACACCCAGAGCTCTGATGGGACCCCAAAAAATTATCCCAACCCCACGTGAACCTGCACAGTTTCTGTCCAGGTCCAGCCAGACCCATGGCAGCAGTTTTTAGCCTGAGCCTGAAAAAATCCAAATTTCTACAATGAAATCTATATTTTATATATTAGAAAATACTTTTTAAATATTAAAACCTTCATCAGACTAATGAGCAGACAGATTAAACACAGGAGCAGCTCTGTGTCGCTCTGAGTGTTGCTGGAGAACTTGTGAGTATGTCACGTAACTTGTCTCGATATAAACTGTGTTGTCGTAATCAGTATCTTACTTGAAAATATATCGATATATATCGTACATAGTCGTAACATGGCCCAGGCCTGTCTGGCAGCACTTTGAAGTGTTTTTCTGTTTCTTCATCATCCCGCTGAGCAGCATCTTCAGGGAGTCAAGGCTTACTATATTTATTTACATCATTTATTTCCCCTCAAACCTTAAAACCTGCAGAGACCTGTTTCATGCCGATAACTGTCACAGAAGCCAGCTGAGTCAGAGCAGTGTCCATAATTCACAGTATCATGGGCCTCAGACTAACATGGTACAGAACTGCCGGATCTAACTGTGTTCCTGCTGCAGTGGAGCTGAAGTCAAACACTCACCCCTCTGTCTCGAGACTTTGCGTTGAACTTCACCGTCTTTAATCTCGCTCTCTCCTTCTTCTCAACCCTGAGGTCAAAGAGGTCAGAAGGTCAGAGGTCAAGTTTCAGTAAAGACATCAGACAGCTCTTGCAGATGAGGTCATTAAAGTGCCAGTTCCTTCAGTCTCTGCTCATGATCGGTGTCTGTGATCCAGTGACACTGAACATCACTGCCGCTCTCAACATTTCATCAGCTTGAACTCGGACTTTGTTTGGTCGAGCTGAGAACGTGTATCTGCAGCCTTTGAAGGACGCAGCATTCGCGGTCTACGTCAGCCACTTTCTTTGAAGACCGCATCAGCCAAACCAAACAGTCTCCGCAATGGGACGTCTGGTCTGTGGAGGATTTCCTGGTTGCATCACCAGTTGTTCTCTCCCCGACCCATAGAGACAGAGCACAATGCGTCATAATCTGAAAGCCACGCCCCCAAAGGGGAAACGAGGCCCGCTTTCCCCTCTCACTTTCCCTCTCTGTTTCCAGCCTGTTGAGTTTTCCCTCAGTCCAAATACTGAAAAGTTGCTGTGTGGTGGGCTGCACGGCCAATAAAAACCCAGAGCTTAGCTTTAATCAGCTGCCGAGCAGAAAAACGGAACCTTTTAGAAGACTGAAGTGGATACAGACAATAAAACGTGAGGCTTCAACAGGGGAGAAACTGTGGGATCCTGACACTCGGTATGTCTATGTGTGCAGCAAACACTTTGTCAAACCCTCCAAATGTGTTTGTTAGAGTAACAGTTAACTGTATTTATATACAGTACAGGCCAAAAGTTTGGACACACCTTCTCATTCAATGCGTTTTCTTTATTTTCATGACTATTTACATTGTAGATTCTCACTGAAGGCATCAAAACTATGAATGAACACATGTGGAGTTATGTACTTAACAAAAAAAGGTGAAATAACTGAAAACATGTTTTATATTCTAGTTTCTTCAAAATAGCCACCCTTTGCTCTGATTACTGCTTTGCACACTCTTGGCATTCTCTCCATGAGCTTCAAGAGGTAGTCACCTGAAATGGTTTTCCAACAGTCTTGAAGGAGTTCCCAGAGGTGTTTAGCACTTGTTGGCCCCTTTGCCTTCACTCTGCGGTCCAGCTCACCCCAAACCATCTCGATTGGGTTCAGGTCCGGTGACTGTGGAGGCCAGGTCATCTGCCGCAGCACTCCATCACTCTCCTTCTTGGTCAAATAGCCCTTACACAGCCTGGAGGTGTGTTTGGGGTCATTGTCCTGTTGAAAAATAAATGATCGTCCAACTAAACGCAAACCGGATGGGATGGCATGTCGCTGCAGGATGCTGTGGTAGCCATGCTGGTTCAGTGTGCCTTCAATTTTGAATAAATCCCCAACAGTGTCACCAGCAAAACACCCCCACACCATCACACCTCCTCCTCCATGCTTCACAGTGGGAACCAGGCATGTGGAATCCATCCGTTCACCTTTTCTGCGTCTCACAAAGACACGGCGGTTGGAACCAAAGATCTCAAATTTGGACTCATCAGACCAAAGCACAGATTTCCACTGGTCTAATGTCCATTCCTTGTGTTTCTTGGCCCAAACAAATCTCTTCTGCTTGTTGCCTCTCCTTAGCAGTGGTTTCCTAGCAGCTATTTGACCATGAAGGCCTGATTGGCGCAGTCTCCTCTTAACAGTTGTTCTAGAGATGGGTCTGCTGCTAGAACTCTGTGTGGCAATCATCTGGTCTCTGATCTGAGCTGCTGTTAACTTGCCATTTCTGAGGCTGGTGACTCGGATGAACTTATCCTCAGAAGCAGAGGTGACTCTTGGTCTTCCTTTCCTGGGTCGGTCCTCATGTGTGCCAGTTTGGTTGTAGCGCTTGATGGTTTTTGCGACTCCACTTGGGGACACATTTAAAGTTTTTGCAATTTTCCGGACTGACTGACCTTCATTTCTTAAAGTAATGATGGCCACTGGTTTTTCTTTAGTTAGCTGATTGGTTCTTGCCATAATATGAATTTTAACAGTTGTCCAATAGGGCTGTTGGCTGTGTATTAACCTGACTTCTGCACAACACAACTGATGGTCCCAACCCCATTGATAAAGCAAGAAATTCCACTAATTAACCCTGATAAGGCACACCTGTGAAGTGGAAACCATTTCAGGTGACTACCTCTTGAAGCTCATGGAGAGAATGCCAAGAGTGTGCAAAGCAGTAATCAGAGCAAAGGGTGGCTATTTTGAAGAAACTAGAATATAAAACATGTTTTCAGTTATTTCACCTTTTTTTGTTAAGTACATCACTCCACATGTGTTCATTCATAGTTTTGATGCCTTCAGTGAGAATCTACAATGTAAATAGTCATGAAAATAAAGAAAACGCATTGAATGAGAAGGTGTGTCCAAACTTTTGGCCTGTACTGTATGTTAAGCTAAAGCATTGACAGTATGAATGCAACTTGTGTTATAATTGTGCCCAGAGCTCATCTTCTTAAAAAAGATTCTCCACATCGTGTTTTTTCCAAGACGATCAAGGTAAGGAGACGGGACACTGAGGTAGAGCGGCAATATTAAGCTTATCAATGTACCGCTGCCTCTCTGGTAGGCATAGCGTGCTAAAATAATCCTTTGCCATCTTATTATTAGCTAATTATTAGCTATAGCTAGCTAAAATTATTAGCTAGCTATAGCTAATAATTTTAGCTAGCTAGCAATTCAGTCATGGAGACTTGAAGGCGCGGCTGCGGAGGCAGAATGACAGCGAACGAGCGAAGAAGCGAAGGGGAAAGCGGGCCTCGTTTCCCCTTTGGGGGCGTGGCTTTCAGATTATGACGCATTGCGCTCTGTCTCTACTGGCATTACTGTTACCTAGCAACCAGCTGCGCTTGGAAGAAGGAGGAAGCTAGTTACTTTAGTAAGTTAGTTAGCCCTAAATCATGGACCCACAGATTGTTATTAAATATATTTTTATTCAATACTTGGGGAGATTATTCACTGCTGGTGCCGCCGCCGTTTGATTTATTTCAGGCTGATGGAGCGTTTTCAGGTCAGCAATTCAGTATCTGACCAAATGTCTCCCCTTCTGTTCCTGAGATATGACGTTAAAACATGATGATGCCACAGTCAAGTTGACCTTTGACCTTTTGGATATAAAATGTCACCAGTTCTTTATTTTATCCTGTTAGACATTTGTGTCAAGTTTTGTCATGATTAGTGTGTGAATTCTTGAGTTATGGCCAAAAACATGTTTGGTGAGGTCACATTGACCTTTGACCTTATTCTCATCAGCTCATTCGTAATTCCAAGTGGACGTTTTTGCCAAATTTGAGGAAATTCCTTTGAGCTGTTGATGAGATATTTGTTCACAAGAATTTGTGTTCATTGTTGAGTCAAAGTGGATGTTTGTGCCGAATTTGAAAAATTCTCTCAAAGCCTTCTTGATATAATGCGCTCTAAGAATGAGATGATGCGAGGTTACAGTGACTGTTGGCCGACAAAATCTAATCAGTTCCTTGTTAAGTCAAAGTGGACGTTTGTGCCAAATTTGAGGACATTCTTTTGAGCTGTTCATGAGATATGGGGAGGCATAACAAGAGGAGCCTCGCAGGTACTAACATGTGATACAGGTGAATCTATAACATGTAAACACACAGGTCACATGATTCTGTGTGTGTGTGTGTGTGTGTGTGTGTGTGTGTGAGTGACTGACCGTCTTTTGCTGGGGATCACCCCCACCTCCTCCACCTCCCCCTGTGACGTCAGCTGTCTGGCCTGCCACCACTCATCGTCAGAGGCGTTCACCACGTGGAGGATGTCTCCAAACTTGAAGTTGAGTCCCTGACTGGGCAGACCGGAGTCCCTGGTCTTATCGTAGTCGAACAGAGCTCTGCAACACACACACACACACACACACACACACGTTAACACATCATTTTACAATCTACTGGAAACAAAAATATTGTTTTCAAAGCTTCCAGTCACACCTCACCTGAAGACCAGGAGACATAAAAAAGTGGCCGCTGAGTTGAATTGATTACATTGCTATCAGTTTTAATCAATAACAAATAAATATATTTATGTTATTATTCCAGTTTAATTTGATTCATGCAAACTAGTCTTCTAAAATTATCTACTTCAAAATTAACTGTAATTCAATTTTGTCTGATTAATTAATTACATTTATCAAATTATTATTTAATTATTGATACATACAGCTCAGAGAATCTTTTTCTCATCATCAATCATTTTAGTTTTCACATAATAATTTAATTATGAACTAAGACATTTAGTTGAGTAATTAAATATAACTTGATAAACTATTTAATTTGCATATTTTTTAAACCCTCCCCAAAAAAAGTTAAAAGTAAGTTTGATTTTTCGGTTAAACATCTTCTGGTGAAGCGTCACTTCACACTGCAGGTGTAGCAAAACTAAAATGATAAATTAATTTATAAATAATATAAAAACAAAATATTTAAAACCAATTTCATCTTTAAATCTGGTTTTATGAATACAAACACTACATGACCATAATAAGTCTTATCATTTTTGTCCATTTTGAACCTCCATACATCGGCGCCTGTCGTCTCACCTGACGTACAGCGACCTCTTCTGACTCGTTCGCAAAGATCCAGATCCAGAACTGATGCTGCTGTTCATCATCTGCTCTCTCAGGTCGTGGATCTTCGCCTCGAACCGACTGTACTCTGGACAGGAAGAGGAAGTTCACAGTCAAAGACAGTTCAAAGACGGTTTTCAACGACTTTCATGACTGGGAAGCTGCTCGACAGAATTCCAGGTTTTTCCAGGACATAATGGAAAATGAACGTGAGGTGTTAGTGAGAGCCTGAAAGCTTCTAACAGCCTCAGTGGACATCTGATAATAATTTGATGTGACGTGTCGTGCGGGTGCGTCCAGGTGTCTCACCCTCTGGTCTGTAGTGGGCGATGATGGTCACCGTCTGCCCGGCGTTCTTCAGGGCGGCGGCTGCCTGTTCGTGGGTGGCGTTACGCAGGTCCACCCCATTTACCTAAAAACAGCGACACACAGACGACAGCGTTAAACACAGCAGGTACTCATCAGGAATAAAGTGCTAGTGTGTGAGTGTTTTCTTACAGGTCATATTTGTGAATAGAAGACGTTTGAAGATTGATTTATAAATTAACAAAAATCTGCAGCGGCTTGTTTTTAGTTTCCTCCACTTTCTCTAAAAGGGACAGTTTGGGTTTATTGAGGTGGGGCCTCTAAAAAAAAAGGCCTAACTTAAAAACTCAAGATCAGTCAAAGTGGATGTTTTATTGAATATATTTTTACCGCATTATTTACCCTGCTGTCAGACAGCTCTTCCCTTTGGCGCTACTGTTTCTCAAAAAAGTATTCCTACACAAAAACAAAGTATTATGCCGCCGGTCAGCTGTTTGGGTCAGACTCGCAGCGGTTTATGGAGGAGACAACAAACACAAGACAATAAACAAACTCAGCGATTATGACAACAATGAAATGAAGCATAATTTTCTCTGATCGCTGGGTACTAGGGGGGAAAATATCAGTTCTTAGATGCATCGTGATACAGATGTAGACGATTTTTTTGTTTGTTCATAACATGATGTTACAAAAGGAACAAAAGGCAGCTGTGAAGTCAGCGTAGCACCCAGTGTGGACGAGCTAAAGTTAACTTGTACTAATTAATCTTCACAAAAGACGTCGGCTGCAGCTTGTTTTAATTTAACGTCTGTGTAATGGAGTTAATAAGTTGGTGATGTCACTTCCTGTCGTTATGGAAGCTGCACTGATTTTAATTCATGTGTCATTATCAGGTTATTTTCTGTCTTATGTTGTTTGTTGAGATGTTTTAGTTACCACAGAGATTTCTTTCATTTTTTTTGTGTGTGTACTTGAACACCACACTGACGAGCCCCTGCAGATTTCACCTGGACTCGGACCTGGACCTGGACTCGTGGTAGGTTGGTTTTGACAAATACAAATACTTTTTATGGTTAAACGTGTGTTTTATTTGTCATAAAAGCTCCTGGAAAGACTGATGAATGTTCTGTGATGATGTCGGGGGGCTGGAGACGTATTTGGAGCAAGAACCTGTACAGGTCACTGTGTAGGTAACTTTATTAGCTTGTTAGCTGTTAGCCGCGGCTAATCCAGGTGGTGTGGCTGTTGCACGTGTTTCATTTAGTTTTGTTTCAGTGCATGTTGAGCTGCACTGTTAGTGGGAGCTGTGGAGGCTGATGGTCTTGTTTTATATCCACCAGTGCCAACATAAATGCAGGTCCAAGCCAAACAGCGACTAAATGATGAGTGGAGTGGTCAAAATCACTTCATGATACATCTAAAAAAATCACGTCTGCGAGGCGAACATGACGTATGTTGTGAGTACTTTCTGACGCCATCACCCAGCGACTGACATGAGCAGCGATCAGCACTTTAACCAGCCGACCAACACACGCTGCACCATGAACCAGATGAAAACACCTCTGTCTCTGCTCCGTCTGTTTGACCTTAAAAACCTCGTGCCTGGCTGCCCAGCGTCGCAGATCCTCTGCTGGCAGAACATAAATAAGAACACAGCAGCTTTGGCGGAGCACTCCAACCCAACCCTATGCAGGCCTGTGTATGTCCCATATATAAGTGGACGAGCACGAGCGTCCACAGATGGACCCAACCCAACTGGCGCCTCCTGGTTCAACAGGGTATGGAGGTAGGCTGAAGGGACCTGGACAAGTCAAATAATCTGTTTAGTTAATGATGGATCACCCACAATACAGTCTGAAGTCAAAAGAAAAAAAAAAAAAATAAACTGTTGATGCATCGATAATCGTTTTATTATTTCTGTTATCGTTACCCTCTGAATTGTGATGTGCCTGGAGATTCACACCCCTGTTGGGTACAGCAGACAGACAACCATTCACACCTACAGACAATTTAGAGTCACCAATTAACCTGCATGTCTTTGGACTGTGGGAGGAAGCTGGAGCACCTGGAGGAAACCCACGCTGACTCCACTCAGAGGGGCTCCCCCAAGCACCAGCCATCTTTGAAATCATTATAAAAGTGACGTTTTGTTTCAGTCACGCGCGCAACAACTTTCTGACCTGCAGCTTGATACAGTGCGCACCACAGTTCAGCGTTTAATGTACAAATACTGGAATTATACAGTTGAGAAAATGTAGCGCAGGAGGAAAAGGTGGTCTGACAGCAACATAAAGCTCTGAAAATATGGTCAATATGGCATCAGCTTAGACTGACATTGATTTTATAACACATTTAAAACTGATAAAGGTGTGTGATAAAAGTGTGTGTACGTACGGAGACGAGTCTGTCTCCTTTCCTCAGCTCTCCACAGAGGTCAGCTGGTCCTCCAGCGAGGATGAAGGAGATGAAGATTCCCTCTCCGTCCTCCCCGCCCACGATGTTGAAGCCCAGTCCTGTCGCTCCTCTGTGCAGCACCACCTTCCTGGGCTCCCTGTGGGACCACACAGCTGTCAATCATCCTGACGTCGTGTGACCTCACACACAGCTGTCAATCATCCTGATTTTTTACAGCTGTAATAACACCTGGTGAGTGTGTGTCAGTGCAGGAGTGACGGTGGTGTTGTGTGTAATTGCAGGTTAACACCAGCAGAGGGCGGCGACATTAACCTGCTGAACATCAGCTGCTCTCTGCATGTTTCCAGGTTCAATAAATTATTATAGACTGTTGATAAGTAATGTCTGTATTTGTTTTGGTCTCTTATCTGTTTTTGCACACAGCTGCTGTAAAAGTACAATATCCCTCCAAAATACTCTGCCTCTCTGTAAAGAGGGATTTTAGCAGTAAAAATACAAACACAACATTATTTTGTCATTAAGTATCTTTGATAACAACGTACTTTACACATTACAATGATAATTTCTACACTAACATTATTAATTATTTGCTAAATTTACTGAGGAACGTCTGATACTTGAAACACACACCTGCTCCTTTTCTGTAAATATCTCAGACGTGACTAATTGGTGATCAAATCAGTGTGTGGATGCGTTAAACTACAATCAGCACAGTTTCAAACACGATGATGTCACAGTCAAGCTGACCTTTGACCTTTTGACCTTCATTATTTTATCCTGTTAGACATTTGTATCAAGTTTGGTCAGAATTAGTGAATGAATTCTTCAGTTATGGCCAAAAACATATTTTGTGAGGTCACACTGACCTTTGACCACCAAATTCTAATCAGCTTATTCATTGAGTCTAAGTGGATGTTTGTGCCAAATTTGAAGAAATTCCCTCCAGGTATTCTTGAGATATCGCTTTCACAAGCATTAGATGGATGCAAGGTCATAGTGACCTTGACCTTTAACATACAACCACCAAAAAGTTATCAGTTTATTGTTGAGTAAAAGCATAAGTTTGTGCCAAACTTGAGAAAATGTCCTCAAGGCCGTCTTGAGATATGGTCTTCACAAGATTAGACAGGTCACAGTAATCTTGACCCTTGACCACCGAAATAGAATTAATTCATTATTCAATTTTCCTGAAGATGTTCTTGAGATATTGCAGTCACAAGAATGAGACCAACGTGTTCACAGTGACCTTGAAAGGACAACCCCCAAAATCAAATTAGTTTACTGTTGAGTCTAAAGGCCCGAACATACTCGGGCGTACTATAAGCGGAACGGACTCCGCGAGGAATGTCCGCAGTCATTCGGGCTTCCATAGTCGAGCGCACTTCCGCGTTGTAGTTTCCTGTAAAAATGTCCGTGAAAAATCCCCGCGATGTGAAAAATACATGCCGAGCAGTCACTGGTGCGCGGAGCGGAGTCCGCGCGGTCGTAAAATCTGAGCTTTGCGCGCACAGGGCTTGCGGACGTCCGCTTTGAGTCTGCGCGGACCTCCGCGGAGTCCGTTCCGCATATGTTCCGCCCGAGTATGTTCGGGCCTTAAGTGGACGTTTGTGCCAAATCTGAAAAGAATTTCTTGGGGCATTCTTGAGATACCGTCTTTACAAGAATGCAATGGACAAGGTCACAGTGACCTTTGTCCACCAAACTAATCAGCTTATTGTTGAATCTAAGCGCAAGTTTGTGCCAAATGTGAGAAAATTCCCTCACAGCTGTCAAGATATGGTGTTCACAAGAATTAGATGGATGAAACATCACAGTAATATTGACCACATTGACAGTGAGTTTAACCACCAAAATCGTATTCATTCATCAATCAAATTCCCTCAAGGTGTTAATAAGATATTGCTTTCACTAACATGAGATGGATGCAAGGTCACAGTGACCTTGACCTTTGACATACAACCACTAAAATGTAATCAGTTTATTTTTGAGTCCAAGGGGACGTTTGTGTCAAATCTGAAAATAATTTCCTTGGGGCGTTCTCGAGATACTGTCTTTACAAGAACGCAATGGACAAGGTCACAGTGACGTTGATCTTTGACCACCAAATTCTAAATAATTCATTGATCAAATTCCCTCAGGTGTTCTTGAGATATTGCTTTTAAGAACATGAGACAGACTAAAGGTCACAGTGACCTTCATGTTTAACGTGCAACCACCAAAATGTGATCAGTTTATTGCTGAGTCCAAGTGGAAGTTTGTGCCAAATTTGAGGGGAAAAAAACACTGAATAACAATCCCCATCTTTGAGTCTGCTGTCTGAAAACGTCAGAAAGGGTAAAACGAGATGTGTTGGTCCTCACCGGGTGACATCGTCGTCTCCCAGCATGCTCTTCGGGGTCGGGGAGTAGCGTCCTGAGGATGCTGGCGGGGGGAGGGGCTGACCCAGGAAGTTGGGGGGGCTGATATGGTTCTCCATGTGCTGGGAGTATGCTGAAACAGAGGCACGCAGAGGGAGAGCGCATTTAGGTCAAACATTAGAAATAATCCAGTTCCATCAGAGACCAAGTAAAAAGAAGAAAGTTATTTTGATAACCTGAAACATCCGTCAGTGAGTAAAAACATGTCCACGTCCTCCCAACACACTTACTCTGAGCAGCAGAGAGTGTTTCAGCCTCTACAGTTTCCCTCCATCTGAAGGCACACCTGCTCAGACCCTCGTCTGCACTCACCTGTCAGGCTCCTGTTACCATCTGATTGGACGAGGCCGGGTGCCGCCGAGGGGGTCGTAAACTAAACTAGTGAGTGAGAAACTTGACCGGGTCTGATCACAAGCTGTGAGTGCTCACTGTGGAGACCCATGGACACGTGTGGACGTGTAGGAGTTAGAAATACAGCTGTGAGATCATCTTAATGAGTTTAAACTTGTTCACAGACAGATTTAATGTTTCAGGCATCAAACAGTCGCAGAGTTTCCTCTGATGGGGAGAAAATGATTCAACTGAAGAGGAAAGTTAGAGCGAGGAGCGTCTGTTTCTGCTGCATCATCAAAAACTCACTTTAAATGTTTCTGTTCTTAAAATCTGATTCAGGACTTTAATCACCTATCATGACATACAGTAATGTGAGACTGCAATATCCATAAATGTTGTGATGTATTTAATTTTCAGTAGTATAGCAATAACATCAATTATAAGAAAAATATTCAGAGAAAAAAATATATATCATCTTATAAATTATAAGCAAAATACTCACTGAAGTATAGTGAAAATATTTTTAAAAAAGTTAAGAATTCCAAAACAACAATAAAATATCTGAAAATGAGCAGAAAAACATTTAAAAAAATATTCTGTAAATGTCCAAAAATTATAGGTAAAATACTCAAAAATATAAAAAAAAACTCAAAATGATTATGAACAATTCAAGATAATTACTGAACTATCTGAAAATTATTAGTGAAAGATTTGGGGAAAAAAGACAACAAATAACAAAAATATCAAAAAGAAAATATTAAAAAATTATCGGAAAATCAATTCTGAAAAAATCTGGAAATTATTGGTAATTTGAAAAAAAAAAAAAAAAAAACTTAAATATCCAAAACTTATGAGTAAAATATTTGAAAGATGTAAGAAAATTATCCTGAAAAAATATCCTAAAATCATTGTTAAAAAAATTCCGAAATAATAATAAATTATATGAAAAAAGTAAAATATCTGAAAAAATGGTTAAAAATAAAATAAAAAAATGTGTATAATATCCAAAAACCATTCGTAAAATATCTGGGGAAAAAAAAAAGAAAAAAAAAAAGTAAAATATGTGAGCAATGTTAAATATAGTAATGTCTGTTTTTGGATGACGTGAAATAAATACCTGACTAATCAAAATAATTACTGATTAATTTCTAGCATTACCAAAGGAAGGCTTGATACACCGTCAGACATTAAAGGCAGCGATACTGAGGTATAAACATGGTGGAAAATTCCATGTTGTTCAGTGCATTTAGAGATAATGACCTGATTAATCAACCAAAAGAAAATCAATCTTGGTATTTGGTTAGTTGTTTTGCTCATTTACAAACCAAAAAAAAAAAAAAAGCCAAATTTTACAGTTACAGCTTCTCAAACAGTAATTTTGAAAAAATCAAAGTGGGCTCTGGAGCACGTCGTTGTTCTTCCTGAGGTTCATGAACACCAGAGGAAATTAAATCTGTTCACTTCTCTTGATCATCTGATCCAGTCTGTCCAGTCGGTACGTGTGATAAGCGGAGCGGGGGATGATGGGACGGCCAGCTGCATTATCATCACAACAATCATTCCCTCTGTGTTTGTTCCTGAGCCGCTCCACGATGGAGTCACAACACTTAACAGAATTATTTCTCATTCATTACCTCCGGCTCGGATCTGTGGCAGCACATCAGTGTTAGTGCACCGCAGTGTTGCTGTGTGGATTAGCTCTGCCACAGTGACGGCAGTGATGCAGCTCGACGCTCGCTGATTGGATTTGCTGCTCGTCCTTCACGCGTCTCAACCTCGACATCAGCAGAGGAAGAGGAGGGTGGGGGGTCGATGAGGGGGGTCTTTGGAGAAAAGGGATCTAAAGGCATCTGATGGTTGATGATGGATGGGTGGAGTGCTGATACAGCCACATCTCCGAATCCTCAAACACCTTTTCATTTTTAAATATGGATGCTTTCCTGCAAAAATGTTGATCTTAATAAGTTGAAATTAAACCGCCAGTGTTGTGAGTGTGTTGCTTTTTTGTTCTCTTGTTTTGGTCTGTACAGTCGGGACTGTAAAAGTCTCAATCAGACATGTTTGGATCATCACAATGATCAGCTGAGGGGCCGGAAACTTTGCAAAAATCAGACCGCTCCTGTCGGTCAGGGTCCCGAGTCAGTCAGACTGTGTCACAGTTTACAGTTCAGTCTCTTCAGATGCTGTTCAGCCTGTAGAACATTTGGCAGACGGGCTTTAAAGGAGCAGCAGTCTGCTCGTACTCCTTCTGCTTTAATCTCTTTACAACTGCTCTCAGTTTGTTTTAGACTTTGTCGGGATTTTCACTGAACATGGAGAACATGTTTAGTACGTGTTGGGTTCACTGTTCACAGTTAAAACGCATCTGTTAAAACCAAGTGATTCATGTCTGCTGTATTTAAAAGGGTAGGTTCAGCATTTTTTAAGCGTGACTAACAAGAACAGAAATTTATTGAAATGTGTTCAGTATTGAGAGAGAGCGCTGCAGACAGCCGCAGTCAAACAGGCTGCAGTGTATCCACTCTAGGGGTGAGTCCGTGTACATGTTAACACGTGTTTGAGATCATAAACGGTTATGAAAAATTAGTACACAAAAACCGTTTTTTGTTTTGTTTTTTTAGGGGGGAGGGGGTGATACTAATTGTTGACTAACTGTGATAGACTGTGAATATGACAAGAAATGGTGTGAGACCGGGTTTGGCAACAGGTCAGTGCCTACGTGCTCCGTTCTATTAAAACGGCGCGTTCGTTAAGGGGGTCGGTGGCTTAGTGGTAGAGCAGGCACCCCATGTACAAGGCTGTTGCCGCAGCGGCCCGGGTTCAACTCCAGCCTGTGGCCCTTTGCTGCATGTCACTCCCTCTCTCTCTCCCCCCTTCACACTTAAGCTGTCCTATCAATTAAAGGCTAAAATGCCCAAAAAATATGTTAAAAAAACAAACAAACAAAAAAACCCCTGGCGTGTTCGTTAAGGGGGTCGTTCGCCAGTGAGCTACAATGAGTACCGGATCATCAAATCACAGCATCCGTGGTGAGAGGACACAGAATTGTTTGCACTTTTACTCACGGGTCGGTGGTGAAGTGGCGCACATGACTCGTGCTACGGACGGACGGACGGATGAGCCACGTATCTCAGTGCTGCTTAAAAACAGGTAATACATCTGGCTACATCTTCCCCACATCAAATATCCGTGATCGCCTTGACCCGCGTGCATAAAAGCGCACTGCGGATGCTGTGATTTGATGGCCCGGTACTTATTGTAGCCCAATAATAATAATACCAATAATAAGTTACTGTGGACCTATATGCCATTCCTCTTAATAAAATTAACAGAGGAGTTCGCTGAAAAGCAGGTAATGTCAGCCTGAATTACTCGCGTGCGTCCCCAGTGAAAATCGCTGACATGCATGTGAAATAAGGCTTCTACAGGCTCGCCATAGCTTACTGTCAGGACTCAGGGACCAGAATTCTCGGCCAAGAAGTTGCATGTGAACACGCTGCGGTGACTGCAGCTGGCGGCCAACTACCACATATGTTCTGTGTCTGTGAGAGGAAACAGATTGCTGTAACAGCAGGTGGCGGTCGTCTATATTCATCATTCAAAAAGGAAAACAGGGAGAGCGCCTTGATGCCAGTTAGCATCAAGCTAGCTGATAAACAGGTTAGACACTGTGCTGAAGGACCGAGTGTTAGCACGAGCTAATTAGCAGCAGTGGCTAACATCCAGCACAGAGCTTTTACAAGGCTCCACTGTTGTTAAACTTAGTAATAACTGCTCGCCATGTGATGCTACGGTTAGTGCTTATTGGTATCATTACCTCTCTGACTCTGTGTGTGTGTGTGTGTGTGTGTGTGTGTGTGTGTGAGCTGAGTGTTAATGTGTGAGGTGAGTCAACAGTAGCTGTCGGCTGGTCTGTGGTGGGACAGTGAGACGGCGCCTGGGCGTGACGATATGAACATGTGATCCAGCAGATGTTGATGTTCATCAGCTGTCAGTGTTTGTCTCTGTCAGTAGAGACTCCACTCGTGTAGGGTTATAAGGGGGCGGGGCCAGTGAGGGTGGTCCTGATGTCCGCAGGTATGAAGAGTCACACCTGTTGTTTGTGTTTGTTGTGTTAACAGTTTGATTTGGTTCGGTCAGAGCTGTGGAACATTAAACCAGCCTCTCTGAGCCTCAGGTGAACACAGACTACACGTTATACACTTCTGCTTAAAATACAAATGTAAAGTTATCAGTTATCGGCCATGAGATGCAGATAAGTATCAGTATCGGTTGAATAAAATCCATATCGGTGCATCCCTAGTATGAATATTAATCATGCACCCCTAACAGACACAGAAAGACACTGTGTCATAAAGGAAAGTAACCGGTGAGTTTTTGTTTGTTTGCTCCCATTAATTTGGTTATTCTCAAATTTCAATTCATCATCTCTACTGTTTTCATATTTAGCTACATTAAACTAATACTGCGCTTTACATTTTGTTTTTATGTCTGTCAACTTTTAAACTTGTTTTTGAGATATATAAATTATTATTATTATTATCATTATTATTATGATGGTCAGGTGATCTCCAGTCTGTTTGAACCTCTCAGCGACCCAACATCTGATCAGTTCCTCGCTCTCTGCAGGTCAGACGGTTCGGCTGGACATCGTTCCCCCTGCATCATCAGTCCAGGACCGGTTTGTCCTTCAGTGTCTCGACTTTAAGGTTCAGCGGGGGAGTCGTTGGGAACCGATCCAGGGTCCGTGCTCTGAATGTGTTTGAGAGGAGCTCTGCCTCGCCTTGACTTTGAAACGTGTTGTTTGATAAATGCCACTGGGAACTCCTCCACCACCATCACCACCACATCATCAGAGACACGCTGCAGTCCCTCCTGAATTCAACACTACTTCAGGGCCAAAGGCAGAAAGTCAACCCGGACAATCTGAACCAGGACCTGCTAATCTGGTTTGTGTGATGTGTGAAGACAGAAACCAGAAAACAGGCTTCATGTCCTTGTTAAGCCGCCGAGAGGACGGAGAGTTTGTCCTTGTTTTGAAACGTTAGGGCTGTGTCCGTGAACGCACCTCCTCCTGTCACATTAGACAAGTCATTAAAGGAATCCTTCACCCTCCTAATGAACATCTGTAGCTCAGTGACACACCCTGTGTTACGCTGAATTCATAAAGAAATTTTTTTTAACGTTTTTCTCGCATGCCTCCACAGTGAACGAAGAATCCAAAAACAAAAGAATTCTTGATACACAATTCTACACACAGTCATAGGCGATGACATTTATCAACAGCAGAACGTGTGCAGTATAATACACGTCTCTGTTATCCAGTGTGGAGAGTCGTACACAAAAACGTCTCTGTACAGAGGAATAAACTTACAGTTGGTGAGGTCGGGCGGGGCGAAGCTGTCGTTCATGAAGACACTGTTGGGTTTAGCCACTTTCAAGTAGACCACGTCAGGAGTGTTTTTCAAGGCAGTGACGGCGTGTTCGTGGCTCACCTCCTCCAGGCAAGCACTGTTCACCTGAGCACAGACACATCACTGCTTCATAACACACTACATCACATCACACCATCGACCTCCATCTTCCTCTGAGACATGTAACAGGGTCATTCCTCTATGAGTGAGGTCAAAGCTTTATTCATCTTATTCTATAACAGCTGTGTGTGACGTTTAACAGAGCTTGTTTTGTTGATGTTTTATTGCTCATGATACGATGATGAAAAGACTTTTAACCTTCAGAGTTAAAGTTCCTGATGTTGGATGATTTTAAAAACTTGACTCATGTTTTAGGGAAGAGAATCTTTTCATGGCAGGTTTTAGGTTCTACTGCACACCTACGACTACCACCACTGTTACTACTGATACTATCACCACTAACATTACTACTACCAGCAACACAACCACATCTACCAACACTACTACTACAACCACTAATACCTCCACTACCAACACTACTACTACTACTACTACTAGTGCTACTACCACCACCACCAACACTACAAATACTCCCACCATTACTACCACTACTACCATCATCCTTACTCAGTGCTTGACGCTAACTTTTTTCCCAAGGAGCACATGTGCTCCTAAGTTGAAAAAGTAAGGAGCGCACAAAGAACTTTAGGGGCACAATGTAAATTGATCAAATAATGTGTTTTCCGTAATAATCGTGATGCAAATAGACATTTACAAGCAAAATTATTTAATGAATTTGTATACAAAATGTACAGAAAGGTAAAATCATCAAGTTTTGAAAAAGTATTGCAATTTAATTTTGTCTTTAATGTTATTATCTTATATATATTATCTTTGCAATATGATTATCTTATATAATGTTATTACTATCCTAAAACATTCTCCAGGTCCTCTGAAACTCTGCAGGACTTATTTCCACCCTGCTCAGCAGCGGTACCATGGCAAACGGTCCCTAACTGCGGGGAGAACGGAGCAGGCTTCCACGGAGGTCCGCCGCTTTTCCCGGTCCCTCTTCTCCGCCACACTTTGACTTATTTCCACGCTGCCGACAGTGGGACTTATATTCATTGTGCCGACAGTGGCTTGGAAAACCGCCCATAACTATGTCACACGGGGAAGAGGGAAGGCTGCTGGAGTTCCTCCAACATTTGCGGTTAGATTATCATATTTTTTTATTGACAAAAATATAGGCTGCTTCGGCTGTTTTTTTTATGTGCACATGTGCCCCTAAATATTTTTTACAGCTCGTACACACCTATTTTTAGTCGCAAATGCGAGTGAAACGCTCGCACTGTTGAGCGTTGCTTACTACAACTACTAGTGCTACTGCCACCACCACTACAACTGTAACTGTACGTTCACACCAACAGCAACCAGAGCTTCCAAAACGGTGAAGGTCATTCATTTTCAACGAGAGCCCGGCGACTTGGGCGACTAGGGCAACGTGGTCATCAGCCGCGCGGCTTGGACGCTACAAAGCGACCGGAGCAGTCCGGCAGGGAGTTACAACTCGTTTAACTTTATAGTAATAACTTTGACGCGGTTCGGCGACAACCAATCGTAATGCTGACGTGCTTCGATGAAGCGGGTCCCAGAGAACAAGCCATGAAACTTTGGTTCCTACAGCACACTTGTTCTGACAATGGATATCGAGAAGTTGATTATTTGCGTTAGCGCCCACTCAGTCTTTTATAATGTGTCGCTGTTCGGTTACAGAGACCAAAATAAAAAGAATGAGGCTTGGGACGGCGTCGCAGAGGTAGTTGGTTGGTCTGGTGAGTTTTAAAGTGTGTAATGTTCGTAATAGAGGAGAGAATTGCAGGCTAATGTTGCGACGTAGCATGCGAGTCTTCCTTGCTTGGTTTGAATGGGATGACATACTGCAAAGCACTTTATCAACACAACTATGAGCTTTTTGACTGGACAACAGCAAGCAGCAACTACGCTGCTTTCAAGCCAGTAGTCACTTTGCGCCTCATTGAGGCCTAGTCCACACGAGCACGGGTATTTTTAAAAATGGACTTTTTTGGCCTCCAGTTTTTAAAAAATCTGCGTCCATACGAGTGGTGTAATAAAAATACCTCCGTCCACGTGACACCGCAAATTCCACTATCAAGCAATGTAATACACATGCCAAAGCAGTAGGTGGCGATATAACTCCTAACTGTAAGGCCATTGTAGCCAATCAGAAGGCAGTAAAACGTCATTACCGGAAAAACAACAAGCGGTGTCGGTGTGCTGGGGTACTATTATGCAGCAGGAGCGGTCTCCGTAACAGCACACTCTTGCACCTCTGTTGCTGGATGTGGTTGAGTAGCGTTAGTTGTATGATACAGCCACAAAGTGCTGATATGCTGCTAAATAGCAGCAGTATTTTGTTTAGGTCCATCCTCAAATCGTCTCTCGCACACACTGGATCAGGTAATAACACAGCTGTTTTCTGTTTACGTCGCACACTGTGACGTCATACAATGGAGACGAGACAAAATAACTGCGGTTATCCTGTCCACACATGACTGCTGACACCGGACTTTTCCAAAAAGTTCCCCCTGGACTCCGGTTACAAATAACTCCGGTTACAGGGGCCCAAAACTGCGGTTACGTGTGGATGAGAGGCAAAACTGTGAGCAAAGAGTCACGGTTTTATAAATACCTGCGTTGGTGTGGACAGCCCCTCAAATTGACAAGCGCGATCGAGCATTCAGTGATTCACGAGATGAGCGACTAGAGCGACCAAAGCTGCCACAAATATTTTGGCAGTTGTGCTTCTTGGATGTCTGCGAGAGACTTTGCCTCTCTGGAAGCTTCTGGTTTGAACGTACAGTTAGGACGGCTGTGGCTCAGAGGTAGAGTGGGTCGTCCAGTCTGCATGTCGAAGTGTCCTTGAGCAAGATACTGAACCCCAAATTGCTCCCGAAGGTTCCATCGGTGTGTGAGTGTGGTAAAAACTGAGTAGCAGGTGGCACCTGGTATGGTAGCCTTGACCAGTGTATGAATGTGTGTGTGAATGGGTGAATGTGACTCGTAGTGTAAAAAAAATCATACTGTGTGTTGGTCGGATTACCATTTACTACCTCCATTACTACCACCACCACCAACACTAAAACTACTCCCACCAATGCTACTACAAACACTACCACCACTACTCGAAGGAAGACTAAATGTGTCCACTTCAGCCTCTCTGATTTCTTTCAGGTCTTCCAGTTAACTTTACTTGTTCTTTGCTGAGGTTTTATGTTTTATCAGACAAATGATATTTAAGAGAAAAAAAATCTTTTTAATCTTTTTTAAAATAATATACAACATGCTTTGACAATCTGAACCCATAAAACTGATTCCAAACGTCACGAGACGAGTGGACATGTTGGATAAAAGCTGTGACAGGACACAAATCTGTGTGGAAGGTTCTTACAGCCAGCAGTTTGTCTCCGATCTGCAGCCTCCCGTCTTTATGTGCAGCTCCTCCTTCAATGATCTTGGTGACGTAGATGCTGTTGTCACCTGGGATGTGCTGGTTCCCCACTCCGCCTGCTATACTGAAGCCCAGACCTGCAACACACCAGGACCAGGACCGGGGCGGGGGACACACGACTGTTAGACCAGCAGCACCACCTACCTTCACTGCACAGTAAGATTTAGAAGATATCACTGACACACGCTGCTGCCAATTTTACACACCGGCACAAATCAGGGCACATGAATGCACAAAAGCATATTTTAGGATGTTTCCGTGGAAACCGAGGCTTTGTTCTTGAGCCTGGCTTCTTGAATAATCATGAGGCCCTGAGGGATTTCACTAAAGCTCCTCGGCAAGCTGAGACGATCCGACAACACATCCAACAACACATCCACCCCGTCTGTACGCTCCACTACAGGAGCTACAGGACACTCAACACGTTAGCTTCTGCACATGCTCACTGGATGTTTAATGGTTTCACCCTCTGTCACCTTTGGGTCCTTTCACTAGTTTGATCTCCATCACTTTCTCTGAGACGGGTTTCCTCCTGCGGACGTAGAGTCGAACCAGCGAGCCGGCCTCCTTCAGGGCCTCCACGGCTCGGCTGTGGGTCACATCCCGAACATCCGCCTCGTTAACTCTCAGGATGACATCATTAACCCTGAAACACAGGAAGACTTTTAGCGTCACCTTGAAGGCAGACAGTTCCACATGATATAAACACAGTGTCTCATTTGTTTCACAGGTGCATAAAGAGAGGGGACGGTTGTGTCGTCACAGTCAGGTTTCACAGTTCGGCAGTAGGGATGGGCACTACTGTCAACTTTCACTTTTACTCCCACACATTTCCCCTACACATCTCTGTTACTGCGAAACAGGGAAGGACAGAGGGATGGTCGGATGAATAAATGAAAAAAAAAAAAATGGATTTGGCTCCTTAAAAAGATCTCGTCTTTCTTTCTCACCATTTTGACATGTTCAGAATGTTCATGTAAAATTCTGACCACTTGCTTTTTTATTACTTGCGTTAATTTGTACTTTTACTTTCAATACTGTTGAAAAATGTTTGTACATTTAGGATCATAAAATTACTCTTGATACTTAAATGCAGTAAAAATCAGATACTTAAAGTCTTTCACTCAAGTCATATTCTGTGACTTTATTCTCTACCAAAGTCATTCTCTGGTCAGAAATCTGTACTTTTACTCAAGTTCACCTTTCAGGTACTTCTTCCACCTCTGTTTGGCACCAAGATGATGCCAAAATTCTGAAAACATGACAGTACTCGTTCTTTCTCGAGGGCCGTACTGTACCAAGGATTCAAATCTTTCAGACCCGACACCTGCTGGTGTTTTAGTCTGATGTTAAATGCCAAAAGAAGAATGTCAGAGGCCAGCTTATTTTGTTAATTCTTTGCAATGGGAGTGCTGCATATTTACACTCCCGTACAAACTCCAGTAGAGGTGTAACGATCCAGCGATCTAGACTAATATATCGATTTAATGATCAACGATTCAATATCATTGATGCAAAGTAAAAACATTGATCCGTATCATCATCTTTAAGTTATGGCTTATTTTGGAAGTCTGTCACTGTCAAACAGCAGCAGGCAGATGATGAGGATAATTTATTTACTCTAAGTCAACAGTGTGGAAGTCAGCAGACAGAGCACATGTCATATGGAAACAATGCTGTTAACAACACGACGTTCCTGCCTGGACGACATCTCACTCCGCTAACTTCTCACTGCAGCAACATCAGCTGCTGTTTCAACAATGTTCAGGCTGAAATTCAACCGAGCTGTTCTGTGAGGAGACGCAGAGAATAGGTGCCATGTCATAATTTCGACATCCCATTATTCCGAAAATTACCCATTGTTCCGAAATCTCAATGTTTCAACATCCCATTGGTCCGACCATATTAAACCCGTTGTTATGAAGTCCCATTGTTCCGAAATCTCAATGTTGCAATGCAAAAAGTTGGAAAGCAAGCAGCAAGAGACCGTGTTGTCGTGTTGTTTATTGTTGCCGTGACGACAACGGTCGCCCTGTTTTGAGGAAGTAGAAACGATGTTGAAAGTTATAATTTTAACCCAATGCATGATCTTCTCCTAATCTTAACCAAGTAGTTCTTGTGCCTAAACCTAACCAGACCTTAACCATGAAACAGTTATTTTGTAACAATGAACAACGAGATTTCGGAACAACGGGACTTCGTAACAATGGGATGTCGGAATAATGAGCGGACCCCAGAGAATCGATATGATGTTGTATCATGATGAAACTGGTGATTTGCACCCCCGGTGACGAGAGTCTACTCTGCGCTAAGCGCTGAACGTTTGGCGTTTGTTTTTTCTGGTCACCAAGAAGTGAAAAATGTTCAACTTTGGGCAAAACGCTGCTCTCATCACTGTCAGTTTTTACCCAGCAATCCAATCACAGCAGAGGAGGGGCGGGACAAATACCAACCGTCACATCTTACATGAACGAGAGCAGCATATTTATATACGGTAAAACTTCAGTTCACCGCCCAGTCCCTTTCACCAGCCCAGTGTAGCTACACATCTAGAAGCCTGGTCTGGTTGCCAAGCAGTTTAGGGATTAAAGCAAATAATTGAAGTTTTATGGAGTGTTCCTGACATAGACTAGTACTTTGTGTTTAAGACGGATCATCGGGGATTAATAATGACATTAAAATTTAATTTGAATGTTTTTAATAAAGGAGTGTGTGTTTCTAGGATTTACTGATTTGTTTTTGTTTTGTAGCGTGGTACCAAATGGTCTATGGAGAATCATGGAACTTTAGTAGTGTTGGTACCGACTACTTTCTGGTATTGTGACGTGCACAGCAGGAGCTCAACACCAACTTCACCACCTAAGTTCCTGTTTGGTCATTTAGTGCTTTAAGCCTGTTTTCTTGCATGACATCGTATTTAAAGCTCGTTTTATTTGATCTTTCGGTCGTTACGTTTCACACTGGACTGAAGCAGGAAAGCAAACTGACTCAGAGCACAAACTGACGACGCTCATCGCTCAGCTTCACTTTTCTTGGTCCATTTCTTCTCTCCTCTGAACTCTTCCTTTCCTCCTGACTCAGTGTGGCAGGAAGTGACCGGAGCTTTCAGTCAGACACATGAGCCTCACTGATGACTGACAGACCCACAACACAGGGGTCATGTGTTAGAGGCAACCTGAGCCTGAGGCAGCACCGGCTCTTCATCCCACAGCTCATCATCATCATCACCACCACCTGGATCAGGTGTGTCAGACTCTGTCTGCTGCATTATGGATGAAGGAGTGAAAGGCAGCAGGACGCTGCAGGGGCTTCTGGGTAAAAGACACCAGTTCCTAACTAACTTATCAACAGTTGGTTCATAAATTCAGTTTGTATCTGATAAAATATTGTCTTCAAAAGCCTGATGTTTCACTCCAGGTGTGTGTGTGTGTGTGTGTGTGTGTTGTCTCACCTGAGCCGTCCGTCCTGAGCAGCGGCTCCTCCAGGTATGACTTTGGTGATGAAGATGCTGGGGTCTTCACCGATGTGAGGGTTGTCTGTGCCGCCCGCGATGCTGAAGCCCAGACCCGAGTTCCCCTGGATACGCAGACAATCGCCATGACAACCACAATAAAAACAAACAAACAAAACACACGTTCTAACAACAGTCACTGATGAGTGATTACACACACAGCACGCTCCATATGAAACAAACAGTCTCAGAGATTTACGTTCAGAACGTTGGTGTCTGATGGATATTTGAGGTCGACAGACTCGTAAAAATTATTTCTGCTCTTTCAGAGATCCTAAATTTAAGAGTTTTCATTTTCATGTTGAGAATCATCCTCAGGTTTTATGGTTTGTTTATATGTTAAGGCCCCGACACACCAAGATGACGGTCAGCCATCAGTGAGCGTCCGCCGCCCTCCTCAGTGCCGTGTATCCCACACTATTGCTCCTCGTCACCCCTCTCTGCTTTTTCACCAGCCGATGCAGCATGTTGAATCAGTGACGGCGATGGCGAAGCCTAAAATCTGCCTGACTGTCAGTTCAGCTCAGCGCACGAGCAGAGAAATGTCAGTGAGTTGAGTAAAGGAGGAGCTAAAGTCCAGAGGGAGTGAGAGCAAAACCAACTTGTTCCATCAGGTCAGATTATTTTTCCTGATGGTTTGTGTTACTGTTCACTGGCGCACGGTAAAAATGCTCTGATTGTGTTGTTAATGTGCTAACTGGCTAACTAGCATCAAGACGCTCTTCCTGTTTCCTTTTCCTTTTGAATGATGAATACAGACGCTGCTGCTGTGGAGAGTTATTTCCTCTCACGCAGGTGCAGAACATGCATGATGGTTGGCCGTCAGCTGGAGTCTCTGTGGTGTGTTCATGTGCAACTTTTTGGCGACAGAGCCGGGGGCTCTCATCGCCGCTAGCTCTCTGAGGTCAGTCTGGTGTGTCTGGGATTCTTGCTTTTAACTTCTTGTTTGCCATTTTTTCTGCACACTTCCTGCAGAGTTTTCACATTGAAAGTCAGGAAAGGAAGTGCTCATTGCCTTTGAGCTGCTGGAGGTTCTGGATGTGAGGGAAGTGTTGAGTTTCATTCACAGCAGCTAAACACTGAATTAAAAAGTTTTGTGTTCACCATGTCAAACCCCATGTTCAGTCTCAACCCCATGGATGTATACAGAGAACTCGACAGAGCGTTGGCAGCGGGGCCCCCTGTATTCCGATGAAAGTTCCTCAGCGGCACATGAAGCTTCTTCTGCGCTTCGCTGACTTGAATGAGGATACGATGATTTAAATTTGCTGCTCTTCAAGACTTTCCAGTTCAGACGGAATGGAACAGTCCTTTCGTCTGATCACATTAAACCATTGTTGTCTTTGTTTTCGTTGACGGGCAGCGGAGGTGAACAACCACAGGGCAGTGATTCTAGTTTTAACCTGCAGTGTCCCTGATGCGCCGTCGTACTTCATGAACCTCCAGCACTTTATTTTAATTATTTACAAGTGTCCGAATGTGTGTGAGATCTGGTGAAACGAGGACATAATGAATCAACTCCTGTGTGTTTCTCTTTAATGCAGCTGTGTTTTAATCCCTCGCTCTGCCTGTGGTGAAATCTTCTCTATTATCTTCCGTTATATCTTATTGTCCTAATTCAGCTGTGCTTCTTCAAGTGCAAATTATCATCAGTGCAGCGTGAATAAAAACCATCTCTGCCAGCTGAGTCCTGCAGGAGCTACAGTACAGCCTGTCTGTTATTTTGTCTGTAGGCTCAACAGGCCTCAGGCTCATATTCTCTTCTGCTTCTTCACACGTTAGTAACTGAGGTTTAATCAGAGTAGAATTACACCAACGTTTGTAAAGAGAAAAGCACATTCTTCTTTTATGTTTACTTAGAAATATAATTTGGAAGGCTGTGTTTATATGAAAGGATACATATTCAGACTCCTGCTGGTTAGTATCGTGGTCGCATCAAAGTGTGAAATATCTTATCGTTAAAGACGCATCTCACTGCTGGAAGGATGATCTATTCATATAACTGAGCTGTCAGCAGGACAAACACACAAGTACTTCTGAAACTGGTGCTACATGACAAAAAAAGATAACAGCAGGAAAGGACTGTGGCATTCACTTTTTTACAAGAGGAAGAAAAATTACAACTACCAGAATGCACTGCGCCACACCGCACCAATAGACCCTTTTAGGGCCGACGTCACGATGACATCATGTTATCACCCGGAGGTGCAGCTGCCTCTCCCCCACTGGGCTGGAGGCTACATATTGTAGGAGTCTTAAAATGTGGTACGCCTAAATTGAGCAGTGTCTGCTGCCAGGATTCAGTGTGAGTTGTGGACTGTTACATCATGGAGGTGACACGAGGGGGAAATACAAAAGGTCGTCTGCTGTCATCTTACCCTCTCCAGCGTGATCTCCTCGTACTCATAATCAGCCTCCGTCCCGTTCACCTGCACACACACACACACACACACACACACACACACACACACACACACACACACAGAAGTGCACTTAATTATTTCTTGTTGGTAAAGTGTGTTTTGTACATTTTATTTATCATTTAAAGGTATAATATGTAGTTTTTCCACATAAAAATGTCTAAAAACGACTAAACCAATATTATATATTTTGTTTAGTTGTGTACTTTGATTATCAGAAATGTTTCCAACAATTTTTCAAACCCAGATAAATATGAAATATTAATAAAAGTTACGGACCGTGTCTTTAGGTCGCATGTCAATGGCGACGTAACTCCAGTTACCATAGCCATCAAATGAAGGAGAAGAAGAAGGAGCAGACCGGATGAGACGTCAGAGAATGAACGTTAATGTTGCTAGGCTAAGCTAACTCGTCATGGATCATAATTATGCATTGACGGTTGCTGCACCTTCTGACACCGAAGCTGTGCCGGTAAACAAGCCGGTAAAACGGAAACGTACGGGTCAACCAAGCGATCCCAGAAGAATTTGGGATAAGAAGAGAGCTAAATCAAGGATAAATATTGGTGTGGCCTTTCTGGGATGGAGAGAGCTTCGTGAAAATCTAGGACTACAATTCGATGCCGACCTCGCGTGTGTTCTACTAGACAGGTAAGTAAACATCTGGCTGATGTTATCGAAATATTAATCATTTCCACCAGTGTATTGCAAGCACTGCTGCCCGCCGGGACACCAGCGCTCCGGCCAGCAGCCTCTGCTGCGGAGCAGTGTGGAGCAGAGGCTGGCTAACCACAACATCTAATGTTAACGATAGGTTTCTATAATGCTGAGCTGATGCTGGTAAATGAACTGCATTTATAAAAGAGGCAGAGGAATAGCTAAACATAAGACGCACTGAGCAAGAGAGCAGCAGAGAGGGAGAAACCATCGCTAACTGTAAAGCTAAATAACTAGCAGTTTGCTCAAATAACAGGCAGATTGCTAACCGCTCAGCTAAAGTAAGTAGCTCGCTCTGCCAAAAAAACTGCCATGGTCGGTTTCGGTTTCACGGAGTGAGGTCGACTACAAACATGACGTATCATCTGAAACATGGAAGTAGCTACATGCCCATTAGCCCACAGCGTCATTAACAGGCGGCTCGCTCAGTGTGTGACGTGCACTTGGAGATAAAATATAGGCCTATATTAATGAAGGTTCATTGTTGGTTGAAAAAATCAAAATCAAAAATAACATGATGTCTCTGAGGGAGAAATGAACCACAACCTGAGTCTCTACTGTCGAGGAAAATTATTGGTGGAGAGAAGCCCTGCACATCTTATGTTTATGTGGAATCTGCAAATTGACAACAGCTGTAAAATTAAAATAGTGGAGAAGACGTAAAAAGACAAAAATGGAAACAACTTCATTTCATAACTGAAACCTAAATTATTTATTTTTAATATCATCTATTAAACTGCAACTCTTCACATCAACCTCCCAGAAAAGGAAAAGACATCTCACATCCACATTTGAAGCTCAGAGAGAGTTTGAGCATCACATGAACAGAAGTAGAAAAAAACCTCATTTTAAAGCTCCAAAGTCAAAGTTTTCAGAGTGAAGTTAATAAAGAAATCACGCTGCAGTGTTGGTGAACTGATATGACTCTGGAGTTTAACGTGCTGGAAGCGGAGCCGGCCAGAGTAAGCTGCTTTCTCAAACCTCCTTTTCTTATTTTCTTAACATCTCGCTCTTCTGCAAATTAAGCTGGCCGAGATAACGCAGGATGTCGCTGACAGCAGCCAACATCTCGAGCATCACTGAGCCAATCAGAGGCCGGCCAGCTGTTTACAATCTGTTGCCAATTCAATTTAGACTGGACTGATGCCAGGAGCCAGTCCGACAAGGACAGTCAGAGAGGACCAGACAGACCGGAGACAACTCAACAGGAGTCTTCTACCTTCAGCTCATCATCGACACAGAGGTACGCTGCTGCTTGTAATCTGGCTCGATGTGGTCCAGTCAGGTGTGTCGGAGCAACCTCGACATGTCTCATTCGTCTCAAAGTTTCTGCTGCCCTCTTTTCAATCTCAATAACACTTTTACCTGGTTAAATAAAGGATACATACACTCACCAGCCACTTTATTAGGTACACCTGTTCAACTCCTCATTAACACAAACAGCTAATCAGCCAATCAGGTGTCAGCAGCTCATTAACATTTAGTCATGTAGACATGGTGAAGACGAGCTGCTGAAGTTCAAACGGAGCATCAGAATGATGAAGAAAGGTGATTGAAGTGACTTTGAACGTGGCATGGTTGTTGGTGCCAGACGGGCTGGTCTGAGTATTTACTGGGATTTTCAGCACAACCATCTCTAGGGTTTACAGAGGATGGTCCCAAAAAGAGAAAATATCCAGTGAGCCAAAATGCCTTGTTGATGCCAGAGGTCAGAGGAGAATGGCCAGACTGGTTCAAGATGATAGAAAGGCAACAGGAAGTCAAATAAGCACTGGTTCCAACCAAGGTGTGCAGAAGAGCATCTCTGAAGCAACAACACCTTGTCCAACCTTGAAGCAGATGGGCTACAGCAGCAGAAGACCACACCAGGTGCCACTCCTGTCAGCTAACAACAGGAAACTGAGGCTACAATTCACACGGGTTTTCAGATCTCAGTCCAATAGAGCGCCTTTGGGATGTGCTGGAACGGGAGATTCTCATCATGGATCAACTGTGTGATGTCATCATGTCAATATGGACCAAAGTCTCTGAGGAATGTTTCCAGCACCTTGTTGAGTCTGTGACACCAAGAATTAAAAAGGAGGTCCAACCTGGTACTTGTAAGGTGTACCTAATAAAGTGGCCACTGAGTGTGTACATAGTGTCACCATTTCAGTATCTGATCAAATGTCTCCCCTTCTGTTCCTGACATATGATCCTGAATAACAGCATGTTTTACGCAGAACACGATGATGTCACAGTGAAGATGACTTTGACCTTTTGGATATAAAATGTCATCACTTCATTATTTTATCCTGTGAGACATTTGTGTGAAATTCGGTCATAGTTAGTTTATGAATTCTTGAGTTATGGCTAAAAACGTTCCGTGAGGTCACACTGACCTTTGACCACTAAATTCTAATCAGATTGTCGTTGAATCCAAGTGAACGTTTGTGCCAAATTTAAGAGAACTTTCTATGTGCCTTCTTGAGGTATGGGGTTCACAAGAATGAAACAGATGCAAGGTCACAGTGACCTTTGACCCCTAAAACCTAACCAGTTCATAAGTCAAAGTGGGCATTTGTGCCAAATTTGAAGAAATTCCCTCAAGGAGCTCTTGAGATAAGACGTAAGGATGGATGGACAACCTGAAAACATAATGCCTCCGGCCACAGCTATCGCCGCCGTGACCACAGCAACATGATAAAAACAAAATGGCTGACATGATCAAAACATGTTAATTTCATTCACAGGTGGACTCACATATGGAGGCGTGTCCAGGCTGTCCGTGTTGACCACCACAGGGGGAGGGTTGGCCTGAGGAGAGAAGACACATCACAGCGTCAGAGGAAACATCACCCCCTAAAAATACACCCCACCACCACCCGTCAACACCCAAAACCTGAGCGACCTCCCACAGAGCTCCACCCCTGCAGACACACACTGAACACAAGCTGCGGCAAATAAAAGGCAGCGCTGACATTAGAGACGTCCCCTCTGATGGTACTAACGGAGGATAAAACAGGAAGCCGGTGGATTTGAGCAGAGATTAGTGAGGACAGGGCGCTACGTACATGGTGGCATTTCACACTGCAGAAGATGCAGTGCTGAAGCATGAAGCTTGAATCAGTCCAATCGAGTCCTCAACGATTCTTCTTCTTCTTCTTCTTCTTCGAGCTTTAAAGTCAATCTGACACGCTCACTCACTCACTCATTCTCTTTGCGTCAGCCCTGATCGCTTGCTCACTTTCTGCCCGGGAGGAGCCAGATGGGCTCTTAAAAGTCATGTGTGTCGGATGGGGGGGGGGGGGGGGGGGGGTCAGTCAGTTAGTGTGGCATTTCTCCCGCTGTCTCTATCTGTAATCTGCTCACTTCATCAGAGCCGCAGCTGGACGGCAGACATGGAGCGACACGATGGCGGCGAGACGAGCAGCCGAATGAACGAGAAGATAAATCGATGGATGGATGGAGCAGAGGGACGAGTGGAGGAAAATAAAAACAACAACAACAACAACAACAAAAAAAACAGAAACCTGTGACGTCGGAGGGATGATGGTGGTCTCGGCTGCGATTGGTGAGACTGGGATCACAGGGATTATGGGAGAGGAGGGCGGGGTGGCCTCTGCCTGCTGAACAATAGCATGGTGAGGGGTCAAAGGTTAGACAAACACAGAGCAGCACAGATGAACAGCAGGAGGAGGAGGAGGATGGAGGCATGTCTGTGTTGACTGACAGGTGTTTGTTTGTTTTCATCATGTGGAGGTGCCAGCTGGGAGGAGTTCAACACACACACACACACACACACACACACACACACACACACACACACACAGTGTCAGACAGGTCAGCCAATCACAGGAAGACGTTGTGTGATTGACAAACTGACACTTGTGCTTTTTGGTCAATGGTGATGTGACAAAACTCGACCCATCTGCTGCTGAGAAGATTAAACCATACTGTTTGACCTGCGTCTGTGTGTGTGTGTGTGTGTGTGTGTGTGTGTGTGTTAAATCCCCGGTCCCTTGGTGCAGTCTCAGCAGGGGACGGATGTCCTTTTTTTTGTGATTATTGAAAAGCAGCAGACATTTCAATCAGGACGAGCAGAGTTATTAACCGCAGACTGAACATAAAGATAATAAAGATCCCAGAAAGTGGAGCCAGAACATCTGGATCGCCCCCTGGTGGCCGGCTGCAGTACAGCTCGTGACGATGTTCTGATGAAGTTTTGTTATTTTAATTTATGAAGAACGTTTACGTTTTTGGATTCTCCGTTCACTGTGAAGGCGTGTTGGAAAACTACACTCTCTTCATGACTTCAAGGCAACACGCTGTAACATGTAACTGATACACAAATGGTCGTTTTGTGGGAGAAGAATTCCTTTAATATGTGAGAGTCAGTTTTCAGTCTGAACATTCACTCAGTCAGTGCGTTTACATGACATCAGAGGAAATGGATTTACTGTGTCACTCTGACTAAAACCGGACTGGACTTTTCCTAAAGAGACATGCATGTATACAGTCAATCAGAGCCAAACTGGCCGAGGCGCTCTGAGCATGCTCCACAGTTTCCGCCCCGGGCTTTGACCCGGAAGTCCAATAGCATTAAATGTGTAAGATAAGAAGAAGCCGGTAACAACATGGAGAAATCTACATCCAGAGCCGTGACTTTTTGGACGGACCAAATGTACAGAGCTGTAAAGTTGTCCACCATGGTAGCAGTTAGCTGCTAGCTAACCGTAGCTAACTTGTTTGTCCATTGTTTGGTCTGTGACGTAATAGGTCAACAGGAAAAAGGTCCAATACTAACAAGCTGAAAGGGGGCATATCTCCACCTATCGTAGAGGAGTCGCACATACTTGGCTCAATAAATGGATTCCCCTCCCGTGCTTGTATACTGGGACAAGGACAGTAGGCCAGTTAGATGTCCTCGTCCAGCTGGGACTGTGGCTCCACTTCACTGTTTCCATGGAAACAGGCTGAGTGACGGGGCTACCTGTTAGCATCACACGGCTAACATTACCTAATGATTATCAACAGTTTTAACAACAGAGTCGAGCTGTGAGATTTTAGCTCGCTGTCAGATGTTAACGTCAGACACCACAGAGCAAATGATCTTTTTCTCGTTGCCCCGTCATCAGTACTTCAAACAGATAAACGGATGGTTTTAAATAAGTTTATCTGTTGATCTTAAATCACATTTGCTTTTGTGTGACAGCATCTTTTTTATTGCTTTTATTTCTTTTTATTTGTATTTATGCAAATTTAAATTTTATGTCTTGATTTTTGCATTTTTTCTGTCTTCTTGTTCGACTTACATTTGTCTTGCTTATGTTTAATTTGGACGGTTTGTCTCTCTGCTGCTCTGTCGCCATCTGAGCTTCCTGTTCCGCCTTTGCATTGACTGTCAGAGCACTTTGTCAACACTGTTTTTAAAGGTGCTCCATGACTAAAGTGACAAATTTTTGCTTTTATAATGAATTTCAACTGAACTGAGTATGAATTAAAAATCTACAAAAGAACTGCTAAGACAAATAAGATGGAGAAGAAGAAGCAAAGAAGCAAATTAAGAGTTTGAATTTTGAAAGTTTAAATTGAACTTTATTCTTCATTTTGAGTATTTCTTATAATTCATGTTCTTTCATTTTTCTTTTTTCATTTAAGGTATTTGATTTTTTTAACCTTTCAGCTTGTGCTTTGTTTGGGTTTTTTTTTTTTGCTCAATAAAGGAAAATAAAAAAAGAGCAGAACCTTTTAAAACCCTGATAAAAAGAGGAGAGCGTGCGGCAGCCTCCATCCCGTTGACCTCTATTATACAAGAGCAGGACCTGGTGGAGCTGCTGGCAGGAAGTGCCGCTCTGTTTCGAAGAGGCTTAATTGTTGTGCTGCAGCAGCAGAACGTGGCGCCCATGGAAAACCAACAGACGCTAAAATTAGCCCCCGCACATCGACCACATTGATCCGGCAGCCCTACTTCTGGAGCGCCGCTCGGAAAAGCCGCTGACAAAGGGGCTTAATTGCTCCCAAAGAATACAAACGGCTGTGACAAATGCAGCAACACACAGAGTTCATGCTTTAATCTAACGAGAGAGACAGTGAGAGTGAGCGCTCCTGCACAGAGCAGATCTCTGCAGTGATGAATAAAGTAAATAAATGAGCATCAGCACTGTTTCAGAAACTATTAGGCCATTCATCAATTAGTCGATCAACAGATTAATCAACAACAATTTGTAATCATAAAGTTCCTGTGAGTAAATGGGGTTACATGTTAAAACCATTAGGGCCATATTCTGGGAGACATACTGACATAAACACATATATTTTTCAAGTTAGTCTTGTTGGCTTTCTGACCAGGTAGGTTCTATTTGTTAAATCTGGCAGTGTATTGCAGGGCAATTAAAACGATTGTTTGAAAGAAAAATAAATCTACTTGAGCTGAGAGAAGCTGTCAATCAAGCTTGATCTGATGACGCCCCCCCCCCCCCCATCCTGAGAAATGATTCGAGCAGCCAAACGAGCTTATTTTGAGTAAGATTTTCAGATAGTTATGAACAGTTATGAGACATGACAGGCTCATCTTTGATTTCATATTTCGTATTTTTACTATTTCAAGCAGAATTTCCAGTCGCTTTAAAGAAAAGTGCCAAATATGTTTGAGTATGCTGTTGATTATAACATTTTAAAAAGAAAGAAAATAAGAATCAGTGGGGTCAGACTTTTGAACACCTCAATCTGTGCATCTCCAATAAAGACATTAATCTATCATGGAAACAACTACTGACTGCAGACTTACTCAGTCAAATGGTAATTGGTGTGTACGCCATCTTCACACACACCACTGTAGGTAAAATGTAAAACACAGGACTGAAGCAGATTTAAAACTGAATGTCTGAGGAGGAAACAAGAGAAGCTGAAACAGCTGAGGATGAAAACGTGACTGAACGAGAAGCTGTGCCGAGTGTGATGAGGACGAGTGGCTGAAATGACGAAGGTTCTTGTGGTTTTCACACGGCAGATGTCATGACAACAGAGTCACACACGGACGGTCTGTATTGATTCTCCATGAACTGACTCACTGTAGTAACTCCATCTCTGACAGCAGCGCACACACACACACACACACACGCACACACACACACCACTGTTCCATTTATAATCTCACAGCAGAGCGACGCTCAGCTCCTCAGTCACCAACGACACAAAGAGTTGAAGGGTCAGAGGTCACGACACCGAGACAACAACTGACACGGACACAATGACCCAAGATTCAGCACCAAAACAAAAACAGAACTTGCTCCAATCTGGTTTTGTTGCATACCTCAGATTCTTCCTGAAAACTGCAGGAGATCAAAAACTCTGACTGTGAAGGAACCGAAAAAACAAACTCCTCACACTGCTGATTTGTCATCCGAGGACTGAGAAGTCTCCGACAAATTTTATTAACGATTAGGAACCGGCATGAGTACTTGTTTAGCTTCAGTATTAGTTCAACATATCGTTTATCATTTAAAACAGGTGAAACCTTATTTCATTGCGGAGCTGCGTGCAGCATGCAGCTTCACATTGCGCCTCCTTGCGGTGAAGGCAGAGACGGGGCTAACTGTTAGCATCACACAGCTAACATTTGCTCCTGGTTCTTAACGGGTTCAGCGACAGAGTCAGGCTGTTTTATTGTCGTGTGTTTGTTGGGACCGTTGAACAGCTCAGTGTTGGATGTTAGCTGCTGCTGTGTTAGCTTGTGCTAGGTGGGCAGATGGTGAACTAATCACAGGATAGCAGCTCGGAGACCGTCCTTCAGCGCTGCCTCAAACCTCTGTAACGTTAAGGTAGCAACAGAAAGTTTTGTTGTTCTTGCAAGTACTCAAGTACTCTATAATGCAGTGCCAGTACTTGAATATGGAAGTAACTTAAAATGCCCACCCCTACTGACGACGGTCCTCAGACTTTTCCTGACAAAAGTCAGAGGACAGAAAACGTTTTAAGTAAAGTGAGTAAAAGTAGTCGGGAGTGTGAAGGATTTCTTTGTTTCTTTTCCAGAACCAGATTTTTACAAATACAAGCTTGTTTTTCTGCACACCCTTTCATTGAACAAAAGAAGCTAAAGTTGAGTAAAATATCGTCCAAACATGAGCAGACGTTAAAGATTTTGTCAAAGTAGAAATACAAGAACTCATCGGTAAGATTACAAATCTGACCAGATATTAAGTACTTGTAGTCGATATCTGGTGCTAGGAACCCCAGTAATTTTTGTTACCACCTCCGTCCTACAAATACACGGAGCTATGAACTACGCTTTGCTAATGACCCAGCGCTAAAAAACCCAGTGCTGCTTGGTATCGACTTGGTGCTACACATACTCATTGCTATTAATTCAGTACTTTTTGGCACCAACTTGATGCTTTGAATACTTGAGCTACAAACTACCTCTTGAGAGCAACCCCGTCCCACAAACCACAGTATGTCTTGGTATCAACTCAGTGGTGGGAATACTCAGAGCTACAAACATCAGGACTCTTTTAAAACAGATTTGGTTCAGCCTTTCAAAGACATCATGGTTGAAATAAAACATTTGTCCAACCTGACGGTCTCCCCACTTCAAACAGAACATGTCGATGTTGAAGTACCTTACTGAAAGCGAAGGGTACCCAGGGTATTTCCGGCCTGCTTGCTGCGAGGCTGCTGCTGACCACCTTAGCGGTGCTCTTGGTCGGGCTTTTCTTTACGCTGTCTCGCAGGTTGAGGAAACGACTGCGAGCTCGGCAGGACGCCGGCACGGTGCAGGCGGTAAATGTGGACAGAGACGCCTGGACCTGTGGACGACTCGGCTGCTGCTGCTGCTGCTGCTGCTGTCGGTGGAGCTCGATGGCATGCTGCCTCTGGAGCGGGTGAAGGTGGGCGATGGACTCCTGCAGGTTGATGTTGACCCGCGGCAGCTTCTTCTCTGCGCCGTTCATGGCCTTGGAGGTGAACTCCTGCCGGGGGTAATGTGTGGTCATCGTCCTGGAGGAGATTCCCGATCGGAGGAGGAGGCTGAATAATAAATTATGGATGGTTCCCTCAGAGCTGAACAGGCTTGTCCGGTCACTGTGGTGCGATGGCAACAGATTCAAACTCAACCATGTAACTCAGGCTCCACCACCTCCCTCCAGCACCAAAGCACAATGACACTCCCCTCTCCTCTTTCTCCCGTCACCCCTCCCTCTTCAGCTGCTCTTTCTCTGTGACACCCTCCCTCTCGTCTTCTCTCATTCTCCTGCCAATTAATCAGCTTCACTGAGCGAGGCACATGTCAGCACGAGGGGGGGTGGCTTCACTCGCTGCATGAATAATCGATGTTGCCCCCGGATTCAGACACAGCGACGAGCACGTCAGCGTCAGCAGCGGGTGTGGGTGGGTGTGTGTGTGTGTGTGTGTGTGTGTGTAATGACGACTCCTGGTTAGCAGCAGCAGGCAGAGAGCTGCAGCTTTCATTTGGATATTCTCTGCAGCAGCTGTAAGCCTCTGATGAAGATATAGACCTGACTGTTCAAAAGCTGAATGTGACAAAAGCTGAATGTGAAATACGAGCAGGAAAGAGACACATCGATGTCAATCCAGACTCATGTGGATGTCACAGTCAAGCTGACCTTTGACCTTTTGACCATCATAATTTTATCCTATCAGACATTTGTGTCAAGTTTTGTCAGAATTAGTGTATGAATTCTTGAGTTATGGCCAAAATCATGTTCATTGATGTCATAGTGACCTTTGACCTTCAACTTCAGAATGTTTGTGCCAAATTTGACAAATAATTCCCCAAGGCTTTCTTGAGATGGCCTGTTCATGAGAATGAGACAGACACAAGGACACAATAATCTTGACCTTTGACCACTAAAATCTCATCAGTTCACTGTTGAGTCCAAGTGGATGTTTGTGCCAAATTTGAAGAAAATCTGTCTAAGTGTACTTGAGACATTACGTTCCCGAGAATGAGATGGATGCAAGGTCACAGTGACCTTTGACCATAAAATTCTGACCTGTTCATCCTTTAGTCCAAGTGGATGTTTGTGCTAAATTGAGGAAATTCTGTCAAGGCTTTCTTGAGATATCATGTTCACAAGAATGAGACAGACACAAGGACACAGTGAGCTAAACCTTTGATCACCAAAATCTCATCAATTCACTGTTGAATCCAGTTTGTGCCAAATTTGAAGATATTCTGTCAAGATGCTCTTCAGACATTGTGTTCCAAAGAACAGGGGGGATGCAAGGTCACAGTGACATTCGACCACAAAATTCTAACCCGCTCATCATTAAATCCAAGTGAATGTTTATGCTAAAAAAATCTCATCAGTTCACTGTTGAGTCCAAGTGGATGCTTGTGCCTAATTTGAAGAAAATCTGTCAAGGATTTCTTGAGATATTATGTTGACAAGAATGAGACAGACACAAGGTCACAATGACCTTGACCTCTGATCACTAAAATGCAGTCAGTTTACCCTTGAGTTCAAGTGGACATTTGTGCCAAATTTGAAGGAAAAAAAAAGGCTAACTTGAGATACTGCGTTCAGAAGAATGGGACAGACGACCTGACATGTCTCCGTCCACAGCTCACACCAGCCTGGGAGCATAATAAAGCTACATGCTGGTATTAGAAGGTGGAGGACGTACGTCCAGCGTGGACATGTTAGTCTGGACAGACTAAAACCAGAAGTTACCAGACCTCAAACTGACCATGGAAGAAAAGTCATGAGGTCATAAAATCAAACAAGATCATCCTCTCTGGGGAGCAGGGCTCTGTGCTATTTTGAATTCTGTAACACTGGAGCCAAAATGATGCGTCAAGCTGCCACATATGGTTTTAGTTAATGACAGAAAACAAGAAAATTAAATGTGTGAAAATTAAATGTGACCGCCACAACTCCGTCAGGAGCAAACTGTTCTTAGTTTTCATCAGCTGACAGGTTGAAACTGAGGCTGGGGAGTGTATGGATATTAGAGTGATGCTGTGATATGAGACCAGATATCATCTTAGATTTTAGATGTATTCTTTGATCCAACACCTCAAATATCAAACCATAAAACTTAAGCTTAGACTTTTCTAATACTAGATAAGCAAGTTGCGTTACATGACACATACCTGTGTTCATCTCTCCTCTGTCACACTCTCCGCACAGCTCCGCCCCCTCACTCACTCACAAGTTCTCCAGCAACATTTTTTAGAGCCACAGCCTGACGTGCACCTCCCCAGAGATGTAACTGCACAGTGTCACAGTGACGCAGACCTCCTGTCTGTCTCTGTGAGCTGAAACCATTTCCGTCAGTGGAAACAAAGCTTTGATTTACTTTAAAACTGGTTGTGACATATCAGATGTGGCTTTGACTTGCAGCTGAAAACATGTTGACAATTTCGTACAAAATACCTAGATATATATCGTGTATCACTAGTCAGCCTGTAAATACTGAGATATGAATATTTGTCCATTTCGCCCAGCCCTGGTTGGAGGTAGGGACGGGTACTGAAACCTGGTATTAAACACTCTGAAGTTTGGTTATGCTTCATGAGAGTGATGCCGACACTGCTCGTTGGTTGACAACGAGAGGGCAGAAAGACGAGCAATGTTCGACCACCTAGCTCGTAGGTCATCTCCTGTTACCCGATCCACCTCAGGTATGTTACAGTCTACAACAGTAATTTATTCAGGTTTCTGTGATTCCAACTTTGTTTTCCGTGTTCTTTGGGGAGTTTTGTCCTTGTGATTTTACTTTTGTTTGGTGATATTGGGCTTTATTAATAAAACTGTAAACTGAAAATTAAATTTAAAACAATGCTGTGGCAGAATATTAATTTATATTCTGTACGTACATACAAAGGAAAGAAAGCAATGTCAAAGTTGTGTCTTAATCTGTGTCACTTTTTTCTCTTAAAAAGCCTAAAAAAGAACCGATAAGAGCACCGGTAACGTTCTGGATCAATAAGCAGTATCAGTGACCGCAGCAGTATCGTTAAACTCTTCACGATATTGATATTGAGATCAGATACTGATGTCAGCCTCAGTTTGATTCGATCAACCTGCTGAGACTCCCCTGCTGTGACAGATGGTGCTGTATGAACTGTGGAGGGTAACACTACTCCAGCCTTAACGTTGGGTAAATTATGAATGAAAAAAATGATTTCTACAACATGAAACGTGCCCCTGAGTAACCCGAGTGTTGACATGACAACGGGCGCCGTGCAGTTGGACAGATTTCCATAAGTGGATTTAAAATCCAGGAGAGGAGCCGGTGGGTTTGGAGGGAGGAGCGCTTCCACATCTTTCCCTCTCCGGCATCAACGAGCCGACAGATTGCTGACCCAACAATCTGAAACCACGACAGAGCTGCGCTAAACCAGCCACCGAACAGTCCCTGAACACCTCGTCTCCATCCACATTCACCGCTGAAGACAATGATCAGGCTGCGTCCGTGTTCTGCTGTGAATGTCTCGGTGATGTAGGTTACTGTGTTACTGAACTCAGCCTGCGGAGCGTTCAATGTGCAGGAATCTGAAGACTGACCCACACGATCCATGACGACAGGAACATGAACGCAGCATTTAGAGAGTAAATCAGTGCGATAAGCTGTCGTGGTCGTGATGTCACAGTCTAAAAATATACATCATAGTGAAGAGTGTGACCCATGTGGCTGCTCAGCCCTCATCAACACATCCAGTGTGTTTGGCTACACACACACACACACACACACACACACACACACACACACACACACACAGAGGAGGAGCACACTGAGGGCTGATGAAGATTAATGCTGCTACGTGACTGCAGCTCCACCTACAGGCCACACACATCAACACACCCGGCACTGTAAACAGGATACTGGTTAAGTATAACCTCAGTATCTTTAAACACGGAGGAGCAAAACTATTTTTCCTTATCAACACAGAAATGTATGTTTTTCTAAACTGGGAAACTGCTTCATGAAGAAGAATTTTTCTCTGAATGACAAGTTGTCTTATTTTTTTTTATTTTTTTTTTTACAGTTTTTATCCACGTGTTAAATCAGCAGTGACGTTACACCCACAAAATGAATCTGTGAACGCTACGAGATCACCAAGAGGTCAGGTCAGGAAACACGAGCAGTCAGACGATCAGACGGGAAGCCAGGTGATCTAAACCAGTGGTTCCCAACTGGTGGGTCGCAGGTCTATTCTAAGGTCCCGTTTATACGACAACGATTTCAACTGAAAACAGTAAACTTTAGTTGAATTTTGGCCGATCGTTTACACGACAGCAGCATTTTGGGTGCATGAAAACACAAGGATTTGAAAACGGGTTCCAGGGTGCAATGTTTTGGAAACACCAGCATCTCCGTTGTCATGTAAACTTGCAATATGCAGTCCCTCTGAAAACAGAGACTTTTTGCACATGCTCATTAGAGTTCCAGTCACTAGGCATGTGCGAGAAAGTCGACCATCACAACAACAATGCCGAGCTCTGTTTGTGCTGCTCACCCTGTTGAATTCATCAACACTTCTCCAGCAAAGTGTAGATCTACTGTGGCAACTCCACCTCGTCGCGCTTTAGAAAACTTCTGCGTTTATATGACGACGTTATTGGAACGATCTCCGTTCACACGGAGCCGCAAAATCGAGTAAGGTAAAGCTGCAGTACTGGAGGCTGCAGTTTTAGGACTGTTTAATTTTCAGAGCGGAGGCTGCAACCTGAAGTTTATTTTTATTTTTTTGCTATACCCAAATACTACTTTCTTATCAAATAGTTGTAATCAGTGTTGGGCAGTAACACGTAATTTGAAGTGCAGTGAATATCTGGCACAGAGCGGCCCTCTCCGCTCCTCTCACCCACACTTGAGCACCCGTTCTGGTTTACACAGTGTCGGCACGCCCGGCCTGACCTCTGCTCCGAGAGGACCGGCAGTAGTAATGTATAGTTACCTGAGCTTCATCAATCAAATTACGCGTTACTGCCCAACACTGCAGCAGGTTTGTAAAAATCACACTTTATTTTGAAGTACAGTGAATATCCGGCACAGAGCTTTTATTGTGAAGTGCTGTTTCCTGCTGCAGAGCGAGTGAATAAGAAACAGCTGATTCACAGAGACAAAAAAGTAGCACGATGACACGACCAAACACACGTATGACGCTGAATATCTTAAACTGTGTGGACCTTGAACTAATGACTAAGGAGGAATCTGGACCCTGTGGTTGGACCAGCTGGGAACCACTGATCTAGAACACTGTATCTGGAGGTCACGCACCTCATGTGTCTGTTATAATCCCTCACTGCTCAGATTACAACTTCAGTCAGTACAGTCAGAGCTGACGCATGAGGTCGGTCTGTCAGTTTACAGCTGGCACACTGAGAAGTTTTACTCTTCACCTTTGTTTTCTCTTCTAAAGAAGTTTGTCTGTCCTGTTGGTTTGTTTCCAACCTGTCTGCTGTCCACGTTCACAGATATTAAATAGTCACTTTTATGTTTTTATCACCGACAGAACTGATGTATAAAACTATGAAATCCACTTTAAGGATGGAAATCCAGAGCTAGTTTTGAGTATTGGTTCCAAATCGTCCAATCCATCAGAATCTTGTCCATCCGAGCTCATAAATTCCTTCTATTAAGGAAGCATGATGTATATCAGTCCGATAAATTATCAGCTGATAATGGGACATTCTTTATTATTATGCTTTAGATCGTTAAAATCATAGCAGATAACACGAAGCCAGACTGCTTTCATTGACTTAACATAGGCAGCATCTACACACCGACACAGTGGGTGGCGCTACATGTACCTTTAAACTTGGTTTGTGAGCCGCCAATAAACACAGAGAACAACTGCAGCATGCCGTCTAGAGGGCGAAACATGTCGCAGTGTGAGGTGCACATGAAGACAAGAGGATGGCACCGAGGGTCTGATCTCCAACCGCCCGACACCACACCAGATCAACAAACTTCCTGCAGCTGTTGAACAGCTTAGACGCTGTGCTGAAGGACCGTCTGTAGAGTGTCGTGTTAACAGTTTGTGTTGGTTCGGTCAGAGCTGTGGGATATTAAATCAGACTTTCTGACCCCATGATATACACTTCTGTTTAAAATACAAACAGGCCATGAGAAGCAGGTTATTATCGGTTACTGTCAGACAGTGTATCCCTTCCTTCTACTGATGCTGGCATGTTTGTCTGACGGTTCAAACAAGGCTCAGACTTCAGGCAATTCGACAAATGCCAGAGCAACACCAGCACCAGCAATGTTGGAGGACAAGAGAAAGAAGAAGACCCGCAGGCTGCGGCCCAGGTGATGTTGGAACAGCCCATCTGATTTATGGTTGCACAGTCGTACAGTTGTGAGCAGCCTCCTTTACTGTAAGGCAGGTGCTGTGGTGCCATCTGTCATCACCTCCACCTCATGTTGATGCGTCCATGTAACGTCAGAGGTCAAATGGATTTAATCAAATTAAATCAAATAAGACAGAGCAGAGTTCAAACGTAAAATACAAGCAAAACATAATAAAGGATCAAAAAAGGGAAAAGGTGGAGCAGAAAATGATCGAGGCTGCAAAACGTTTTGCGCAAACTGATTTATACATTTTCCCCACAAATACAACATGCTAACATTATTAGCACAAGCCTATGGCATTTTACATTGTATAAATTAGCCTAACAGCTAGCAGAGATTTCCTCTGCTCATATTTCAGCCAGGATAAATCACACACAGTGTGTGGAGGCTTTATTGTCTTCACAATTTATTGTTTCTTATCTGTGAAATTAAAGTAAATCAAAGCTTTGTTTCCACTGAGGGAAATGGTTTCAGCTCACAGAGACAGACAGGAGGTCTGCGTCACTGTGACACTGTGGAGTTACATTTCTGGGGAGGTGCACGTCAGGGTACGGCGTAGTCTCTACGTTGACAGAGCCTTCGCTGTAGCTACGGCGTCAATTCAACGCAGAGGTATAAATTCCGCCTGATCAGGAGTCAGTGAGGTAACTGACAAAGATTTGGACTAATCAGCAGAATCTGTAGTGACACTTGTATCAATAAAATCTTCTTGATTCCCCTCCCTGCCTTTAATAAACCAGAATTCTTCTTTGATTTGACGCTACTCTGTGGACATCGTGATAACAAACATGGAGAAATCTTCTCATCCAGAAACCAAAGAGAAAACTGTCAGAGGAAAATAAACGCTGCAAACTGGGGCTCATTCTCACTTTGCTGCACCTCAGCATTAAAGGAACATTCAGGATCTTTTTCTATGACCTGAGAGCAGTTTTCAAGCTTTTGGCCATCGCTCCTCTCGCTCACAGCATTTTATTTTATGATGTTTCACTGTCAGTTTCACAGCAGAGATCTGTGCAGACGGCGACACCAGCAGAGTCCAACATGGCAGCCACATGAGCAGTGAACGACACAGACGTACCGAAGCCCAAACATAACTGAAAGACAACACACCAGAAACATCCGCTGCAGCCACACAGTCTGCTCACACAGATACAGTCAGTCGGTCAGAGTGAAGCAGGAAGTCACTCTGTAATCGCTCTCTAATGGATGTTTACAGCTTTGGATAATGACGCTGACATTTCCCTTCTTTCTCACCTCAGATGAAGAGGCTTACATGATATCATTAAAGTGTAAAACACCTGATCAGAAAGAAGCATTATCGACTCACAGGACGTCCAAAAACTATGAAAATAAGACCAAAACAAAACTGTAAAAAAACAAACTCAATTTCTTCCTCACTCTTCTGTTTAGTCAGTTTGCTTCATGCTGTAAGAATCAGGATCAGCTGAAGTTCATCCCTCCACATTTATGGGAATATTTACAGGAAATTCTGCTTTATTAATTCAACCTGAGGTATAAATGTGGCTCTACTGGTCGTGCTATCTTTACACCTTCCTTCTCCGCTAGAAAGATCTGGGGAAGCCTCCAGCTGCTTCCCAAACAAACATGACTATGACTGCAGAGGGCCTAGACCTCGGTCAAGTTGCCAGCTGACCTAATGACCCTTCATATTTATCCACGCTAGGGCTGCACCCCGACAAGCGGCAAGATTTCATTGGTCGCTTCATCGCAGACAAAAGACAAACAAAAGTGAAACTCTATCAGGAGCTGCGCCTTGTCAAAATAAATCCAAACCTATATGACTGGAGCATGTGTGAGTTTACTTTGAAAGGACAGACACAGGAAGTGTCCTCGTCAGGTTAATTTCCAGGGCTGGTACCTGCGGTTATTCCACAGGCTAGTTAATAACATGTCGGGCAGGAAATCCAAAGTGTGGGATCATTTTGAGAAGGTGAAGGACGAACCCAAGGTGATATGTAAACTCATCTTCATTGGTCGACTACAAACATGACGTATCATCTGAAACATGGAAGTAGCTACATGCCTATTAGCCCACAGCGTCATTAACAGGCGGCTCGCTCAGTGTGTGACGTGCACTTGGAGATAAAATATAGGCCTATATTAATGAAGGCTCATTGTTGGTTGAGCAGGAACATTCTCACTCGAGGGCAGCCCTAATCCACTCTGGTCTGTTTCCATGAGTGAGACTCACTTTCACTGTGGTTGTATCGTCCTCTGCAGAAACTCAGAAAGCTGAAACAGCTCCCATGAAGAAAGAAAAACCATCACACAACAACAGCAGCCGAGAGAAAAAGTTAAATTTGTGTTGGATAATTAGCCTCAGGTAAAAAAAAAAAAAATATTGAAAATAAAAGTCTCTACTGTCCAGTGTCGTGGAAAACTGCATGACGAGTTTTAGTCATTTATTTCCTTATTTTCTGACACAAACGGACACTAAATGGTATCTGTGTTAAAGTTAGCTGGTTAGCTGCGCTGTACTCCATCAACAGCCCTAAATAACTGCAACAGTGCTGACAGTGTTTATCAGGTGGGAACTGGAGGGTGGACGCTACATGTCTGCAGCGACGCCATACCAATACTGGCTGTATGACTGAGTGTGATTGGTTGTCTGTCTCTATGAGTCAGCCCTGTGATAGCCTCTAGCCCAGTGTCAGCTGGGACAGGCTCCACCCCCCTGTGACCTCTAACACGATAAGCAGTAATGGAAAATGAATGAATGAATGAAAGATGCTGAGATCACAAAACCTCAGTCATTTATATAAAAAAAAAAACAAAACAGATTTTAAAAACTGTTTAAAAATGAAGTCAGGTTGTTATCAGCAAAATTCTTGTTCAACAGTTCGCTGAATACCTCTGGGATTATTACATGTTACATGCTAAAAACACGTGAACCCAGGTATCTGACTCCGCCCCCACATTTTCTCACAGACACAGCCGTACCAGAGCTCTGCAGAGAAGTGACGCATGAAGCTGAGGAACCTTTGAGTACAGCAGGAAGGGTGGAGTTAACCTGTGACGCCTGGACTGAGCTCAGAGGATTCATATGTGACTATAACAGGACATTATCTGACAGAGGACAGGAGACACTGTCTCACGTCCTCCAAACTAGAGCGGGACATTATCTGACAGAGGACAGGAGACACTGTCAGACTAGTGAGGACTAGTCAGACTGATGCGTTGAGAACTGATGAAGCCGCTTGGATAAAAGGCGAAACGTCTTCTAGACAAAATCAAAGTCCAGTTGCCTACGATTTAATTGTTGCCAGAATGTCAGATAATGTCTTTGCACTGGATTTTGTCTCTTGTTACTATCACTGGAAACTTTCTTCAATGAGCAGTGATCAGAAACAGAACCTGACTTGTTCTCAGGAACTTTTCTCTGTATCATCTAAAGGTGAAGTCTGTCTGATTTCAGAGGTTTGTTGGCACAGATTACAGATTACAACCAGCTGAAACTCCTCCTGGTCAGAATTCCTTCAGTGTTCAGGAGCTTAATGATCCACAGAGCCTCTTCCTCTCAGAAACAAACACATCAGCTGATCTACACCAGTATAAACACTGAATAACACACATCACAAATCCATGTGTGCCGACACAGACTGGCGTGTCTCTGGGGGCGGCTGGTCCAACACATGCTGATGTCGCTCACCTTTTTCTCAGACAATATAAGATCCAGGTGTCGGCTGCACAAAGCACCTTGGGTTAAGGTTTTCCTGAGTCTGAGTTTAGGTTTCCTTGAAAAAAATTGTTGCACAAAACATCCTCAAGTCTTCTCCTTCAGGTTTCCTTAAAATGTTTACTTAAGGGTTTAAGATTTTCTCCTTATCTTGGTCTTAAACTTAAGGAATTGCTTAAAGTTTGGTGAAGCGTTGCACAAAGAACCTGTCACTCCATCTGAACCGCAATGTGGTTTTATGCAACAGGATCTTTCCAGTCAGTTACTGGGGAGGTGTTTCGTGTAAGCCTTAACTGTCTCACTTAAACTTAAACCTCAAAGTTAAGGTGCTTTGTGCAGCTGGCCCCAGACGTTGAGGAAGTTTTCAGCAGAAGCAGAAATATCCACAGAGGTCGAATCAGATTTGGCCCGTCAACACAAGTATTCAACGATTGTTTGTTTTCATATAAAGTTTTGCAGTTTGCATGAGGCTCAGCAGGGCGCTCAGTGTGACACACTGAACTTCCTCTAATGTAGTAAACAAGCTAACAACGTTAACAACAGATCATTTTTTTTGCAGACACTCGATATCAAACAGAAGGCAGACACTGTCGTATGAAGTATCTGTGAGCTGTGCATTCACCACTCCTGAGCAGAGGAGAGAAGATAATGTTATGTCGGAGCTTTACAGCCCAACGTTTCTCCTCTGTGCCGCTGCATCACGTCTGCAGCTGTGCCAAAGAGTGGCATCAAAGTCAAAGAGCGCTCACTCTGGAGGAAAATCTGGGAAGTTCACTGCACAGCTCACTGAGTGGATGAAGGACAAACAAACAAACAAAAAATACTGCTGGACCTGAAGCAGTCTCAGTCAACTGAGCGGTGCCTGACTGACGATCCAGGCCTAATTCAAACTGCTAGAAACACTGAATAAAACAGTTTCATGTGACAAGTTGGGCTGCTAACGACACGACAACTAGAGCCAGTGTTTGGTTTGTCTGCTCTGGGCTACTGTAGAAACATGGCAGTGCAACATGGTGATCTCTGTAGACGAGGACCTGCTCCCTGTGTAGATATAAACAGCTCATTCTGAGGTAACGAGAACACAACACTTCTTATTTTCAGCTGATTAAACACTAAAGAAAACACACTGATTAGATTATATTCCATTTCTGAATCCGACACACTGAAGCTTTAAGATCATCAGAGGAAACATCTGAATTCATATTGAGGACAAAACACATCCAGACTCTTCAGCTCCTCTCGCTTCATGACTGTGTTATAATTATCGTCGCCTGTCCTCAGTGTAAACCTACATTTTGGTGTGTGTGTGTGTGTGTGTGTGTGTGTGTGTGTGCATGTATGGTAACGTGCGTGTTTGAGGCAGTAAACAGGGAGGCGGTGGGGTAGTGCTGCGTGTCAGGAGCCTGGAGGTTGCTAGGCAACGCCGGGGAAGGCATGTGCTACTGCAGGGGTTCCTCACATCTGCCCAGAACATGATGCTGCTGTTTATGCAGGTAAATCTCTCCACGTCGACACGCAGACTTTTATTTATATATTTAAAGAAAAGGAAAAAAACAGCTGCACAGGTGTGACAAAAACCAACACCTGACTTCAACAGAAACACTTCCTGCGTCTGAGACGAGGGAGAATCCAGCCCGTTGCTGTTATGATCCGATACAGCTGCTGAAAGCTCTGGAACATTCACACTGATTCCTGAACATTTGGCGACACTCAGCGCGATCTGTTTAGATCTAACGACCTGCTCACAGCCGCTGCAGCCTTATCAACAAATCACCTCCAACGCCACAAACACACAGCGTCCTCATGTTTACACTGCGCCTCTATTCATCTCGTGATGGTGATAAAAACAAATGACTGGGATATGGGACCGTGGATGAGGGCGTTTCTGGATCTGCGGCGAGGAACTGAACCAGATGTGAAGGTTTCTGCATGAATCCTGATCCACCACATGACGCAGCAGCAGCAGCAGCAGCTCCTGTTGCAACTTTTCCACATCTGCCACATCCAGCAGCGTCACATCCACAGCAGACGGACCGATCAATACATTTACAACACACACACACACACACACCAGTGCATGATGGTATGTATACACGCTGCACACACACGTTGTAGAAAATGACTCACGCTACACGGTGCAGCACCTCCCCCTCCCTCCTCACCTTTATCAAGATTTATTTTCTTATGGGTTTGTGGGGGGGGGCGGAAGGAGGGGGAGGGGGGTGACCTACCAGGAGGCGCCGGTGGAGCCGCTTGGTTCTCCTCAGGGTGCCCATGATGCGGCGACCCATCTTTTTGGCGTACCACACAGAGTTGAGCATGCTGCTTGTTGCTGCTGCTGCTGCTGTGCTGAAGGTGGAGGTGGTGTGTCGCCTCCTCTGCGCCTCGTCTCACTCCTGCTGCAGGCTGCGGGGTGGCGGAGGTGGTGCTGGCTGGAGAGCAGACGATGGGAGGGGGGCTTCACTCCACCTTGTGTCCCCCCCTCCTCCTCCTCCTTCTCCTGCTTCTCCTCCTCACAGACACAAACAGGGAGGCTGCAGAGATGGAGGAGCTGGTGGAGGTGACCAGATGCTGCTTCCAGGAGGGGAGCGACGGAGCAGAGAGGAGACACGCCGAGGTCGTCCTCCTGCTGTCAGTTATGAACGGCAGCGGTGGCAGTAGACGGTGGCCGGCAGGCGTCAGACTCTCGGACTTGACGGCAAAAAGAGAGAGAGGCGCCTCCGGGGGCGGATTAACCTGCCGGGGTGAGAGAGCATGGCGTAGCAGGCGGAGAGAGCGCAGCCGGTCGGCCAGCCTCCGTCTGTCTGAAGCAGACAGCAACAACAGACTGCAGGGCTGACGAGAGGACGGCTGTGTGTGTCTGAGTGTGTGTGTGTGTGTGTGTTTAAAGAGAGCGCAGGCAGAGAGGAAGTTAGTCCTCTGATCTCTTTTCTCTGCAGTCTGGAAACCTCACGCAGCTCCTTCCTCCTCCTCCTCCTCCTCCTCCTCCTCCTCCTCCTCTTCCCTCCTCCCTCCTGGTTCTCTGTGGGTTTGGTCCAGCTGACCTCTGTCCTACTTCAGTCCTCACACTTTGAGTCCCCTCTCAGATGTGAGTCAGCTGGGGGAAACTCACGCCCGAAAAATGCTGAGTTATCACGGCAGTGATGGACAGTGTGGAGATCTGTGATGTGTGGAGCGACTGTCACGACCACTGATTCAACCCAGAGGAGTTCTTTCAGAGAGCTCAACGTTAGTGACTTTACTAGTTAGTTAAAACAGTCTGAACGCAGCTCTGGAGGCGGAGATAATCACACAAATATATATTAAAAAAATTAAATAAAAATGAAAGTATAATCAAAAATACAGCCACAAGCAGCGACTCTGGAGTTCAAGCCAGCACGGACCTTTAAAACTTGAAAGCTGCGAAGGATCAAGACCTTTGAGTGTATGACGCCTGCGTTTAAGATAACCAACAGGTTTTATGACGATGGGACGGATGCTCATTCATGTACGTCCAAATCTCTACCGGGCCACGCTCTTCTTTGGAAACAACGTCACTTCCTGTTGGTCAATTATAGAAACAAATCCTATAGAAAAGTTTGGTGATGTTTGAACAAAGTGTCATTAATTTATGGACACATTTTTTGAAAGGCCAAACTGGTGGCGCCCCCTATTGACCAATTACACATTATTTAACACACATGGTTCAAACATTATTATTTAACATATCTGCAAGTTTTGTGATCATTGGACGAAACATTTCTAATTGATTCTGATTTGTAGCCACGCCAGGTCTTTCCTAGTGGTCGATTCCGATGAAACTTTCAGGGTATGTTGCTCGTACCTTTTTCCAAAATTCCTGCAGTTTTTGTGATGACTGACTCAACAGTTATGGAGTTAGGTCTATTTATGTGCTGAGCCACGCCCCCTCTACAGTTCATTGGTTGATATCTAAATACAGCGAGACATCAACAAGCCTTTGATGAGCTTCGTCCAACAGAGTCTGTCAGGGACGATGTTTTCCTGTAGTCTGACCCTGAAGTCAGCGTCGCCCTGGTTCCCTCGTCTAAAAGACTTTGGGATTTTTCCACTGGATTTTGGATTATTAGAAAATAAACTGTGTGAAGAACAAACGTTTATGAAACTTGGTGTTCAGTGAGATAATCTTCACTAATGAACACCACTTTATGATTATTGGAGCCTAAATGTCCTCAGATCTAAAACATTGAGATTTAAATGAAAAACACTACGGTCACATGACTTAATGTCGCCGACGTAACAGGTTCGTGTTCGGCGTGATGACGTTCTGAAGTCTCATTTAGCCTCTTGTTAGCAACTGTCTTTTTTAAGACACGTAGAAGTTTCAAAGTTCACGAGTGAGTACTGACTTCAGCTCGTGTTGACCTCAGACCTTCTTTCAGACATGTAAAACCTCACTGACTCTGATAAGAGGGAACCGTGAGTGGTGACATGCTAACTCATCTCTGGGGCGCTCTACAGTTATCCACAGACAGATCGGACCTTCGCCTCAGGAGGAGGGCTCAACAATGTGTTTTTCAAAAAATTCAAAATGGCAGAAAATCTAGTTGAGACTTTTTCATAGAGCACACTGAGCTGAACACGTGCGTCAAATTTCAAGTCAGTCAGATCTATAGCGTGAGAGGTGTGGTCTTCCCAAAATTGTTTTTTGGGCCTTGATCATAGCGCCCCCATCTGACTGATCTGAATCAAATTTTAGAGCAGAATTTGCAGGCAACATCCAATCACTGGTGAAAATATCATGCGTCTATGATGTTCCATCTTACAGGGATTTGCAGAAACATCTGTGAAGAAGGAAGAAAACAACAGATTTTCAGCTCTTCAGACTTGAACCAGAACAAATTCCTATCAGCTGCGATCACGTACCTGCATGCACTGAACAGTTCATCAGCTGTCCTTTGGCTCAACGACAATCTTTTTTTGTTGGTTTCAAAACATCTCGCCAAAGGACTGCAGTTGAAAATTTGTCAGCTGACTAACACTGGCACATTTACAGAAATGTTGATTAATGTGCGTTGTCCTTATAAAACTAAATAAATCTAAATAAATCAACAAAATCTTGTGCAAGTCTGTGGTTGGCCACTCCCACTGCCACGCCCCCTTTTAGCCAACTGGCATGACTACAAACACACACTTGACCTCCATACCAAAATTCCAGCTTCATAGAGTATAAACTGGCTGCTAAAGTAGTGCTGGACAGTAAACCATTTCATCCAGTCGCCGCCCGGTACTGCCAGTTCACCTCCTGAGTACTGCCGAGGTGCCCTCCTTCTTGTGTCAGGAGTCCATCAAATATAAAATCATTTTAGTATCATCCTGTTTATACTGAAGGCTCTGATTACTGTCGATTACTGTGTTTCTTGCAGCTGCTAGTTTCCTTAAATTCAATATCTAAATACTCACATTTGTGAGGCGGACATGGAGTATATTGTACTTTCTACTGCCATCACCCAGAGAGGAAGCAGTAATGTTAACAAACGAGACCGACTGACCAACACACACTGCAGCAAATTAACTCTGCTCAGTCTGTTTCTCCTCAGAGGCTTCCCCATTATTTTGTTCCTCCCATACAGGCAGGAGACTGTAAGATGCTTTCAAATCAATTCATTGATGCAATTAAGTTTTTAAAGGCTGCAGAAAATTAACTATTCAATAAAACGTAGTACTATCATCCTATTCTGGTCGACGCATCCTCACTGTGACCTCATCACATGTCCACGTTTGGTCATGGACTTTCCACGTCCACATATGACGTCCAAGGTACCCTGGGTGTGTTGGTTGTTGACGTTCTGGGACGCCATGTCAACTTCAGCCTGTTACATGCATTGTCTATTTTCAAAATACACTTCTGTTTTCACAGGAAATGTACAGTTTGATACAGTCTCTTTCAAAATAAAAGCACTTTGTTGGTTCTACACAGGGAATTTACGATTTTTTCCTTCAACAACAAATGCCACACACACGTGGTTGGGATTTGGACAAAACAACAGGTTTTGGCTTTACAATCAAACAAGAAGTGAACACTGGCCTCTCGGGTGAAAGTCAATGGTTGCTGGTTGATCGACCACCCCTCCCATCTTCCTTACTCAGACTTTTGTCACCTTAACTTTCGTTGTTGTTTCCCCCTGACGCCAACAGATGCTGTTAAACAATAACGTGACCGCCTGCGTATCATGCCAACATGAAAGGACGGCTTTTTTCCTGTGTCCGACACAGGACGTCACTGACCAAGCGTCGGTTTTCGACGACTTTGTAGCAAGACTGTGTTCTTCCAGTTAAATATCACGGTATACAATCATCCGACTGGTCTGACTGGTTTCAAAGCTCAGGTAAGTACTTTGGCTGTAAGGTTGAAGGCTAAAGGGAACTGGACATGAGCTAAACTGCATGCAGGTACAATAATCTGTAAACTATGTTTAAAAGAAGCAAGTAGTCCCACAGTGAGAAAAATAAATCATGTACAGAAATAAAACATTTTGATTATTTGACACCAGTAATCGTTTAATCATCAAATCGTAACCGAATCAAATCATGAGCTGAATTCCTACCTCGAATGGCAAGTATGAGAAAAACTGACATTATATTTACACTGGCGGATATTTTCTTTGAGTGGAGCGAGGACCAGTCCCCGAGCATCTTACATTAACTGAGTTTTGTATTATGGGTTGTTTGTAGATTTAATATTGTGACGACTTTCTTTAAGTCCATTTACAAACAAACATTTTCCTTATATATTTTTTAAGCCAGTCCTTTTTAAAGTTTTTTTATTTGCCAACTTTAACCTACAGGAGTTCTGCTGCAGAAATAAATTTCTAACGAGGGAAAATTAATTTACGGTGTCTCCCGACATTTTTACTGCCGAAACAAACCAGAGACCGAATCATCTGTCAAGCTGCCAAAAACTGCCAAAGTCACAGAATGTCACGATGAGGAGCTCAACGAGAGACAGTCTGTTAAATACTGACAGCCAAAGGAAATCATTCTGATGTCCAGACGTCTGACGGCAGAGTGTTCGAGCACTTCAAAAACAAATTTAAGCAAGCTATAAACACGTAGGATTTGTGTTTTCTGAAAAGGCTTCAAAGACGATCTCTGAGCTAACAGAAGTTCAACAGTACGACTGGTTGTGTCTTTTCTTCAAATACTTGTTTTACAAAAAACTGGTGCAGGAGAAAGGTGGGTCAGAGCACTTCTATTCCCTGAGCTGTTTTCTTAAAATTAGCATGACTCTTCTTTGGAGACAATCTTGTGGAGTCCTTTAAACCGTCTGAACGTAAACGCATAAAACAAGAAAACACGCTCTGCCATTCCCAGACTTTCCCTGCCTGGAACACACACCCCAAAACATCCCATGATTTCCCTGAAATTCCAGGACTGTCTGGAACCCTGCTGGCTATAAATAGAGCTGGTGTGTCCTCCCAGCATCCTTTGCTGCAGCTGGGAATGAAGCGTAGCAGAGATGAGACGATGGAGAAGAAGCATTAGTGACAAGTCATTTCATGGCCTCTGAGTCTTTGTCTTGGTGATAAACACACATCAGAGCTGCTGTAAATCTTTTTGTTGGGGACGAACAGGAGCCGCCCCCCCCCGCCCCGTCACCACCCCCCCACCCTGTTACATAGAGCCTCACTAAATCTGCCCTTGTCCTTCTCGGCAGGTTCAACCCCCTCCTCCTCCTCCATTTTCCTGCCGTCAGGATTTTCTTTGTCGGCATTCATCTCCTGTGTTGCCATGGCGCTGCTGAGGACAGCGAGCGAGAGGCGGAGAAAGACATGAAAAAATGAAAGGAATAATAATAAAAAAAAGGAGTGTACAGTACGTCCTCCCAGCCTTCAGTGTCTTTGTGGGATGTGAGGATCCATTCATTGCGTTATCGCGGCGGAGGTGTTGGAGATAGCTGCCTGCTGACGTCAGGCCGGGGACGGGCGCCCGCCGCACATCAAACGTGGAGGAAACAATGAAGAGCAGGATGTGGAGATTTCTCCACCGTGAGCAGAAACCTCACCGACTGCAGCCAAGTGACAGTGTGGAGGTGGAGGTGGAGGTGGAGGTCCTGCGCAGCTGCTCTCTGCTTAGTCTGATGTGAAGAACGACAGCCAGTGGAGGAACGTAACTAAAAGCACATTTACTCAAGTACTATCTTTAAAACTCCTTCTGTTACCTCAGAATGAGCTGTTTATGTCTACATACGGAGCAGGTCCTCATCTATGAGTTCACACTGTTGCACAGCCGTGTTTCTACAGTAGCCCAGAACGGACAAACCAAACACTGACTCTAGATAGGACCATTCATGTTTTTGGGTCATGAACACTGAAGGAAATCTAACCTGAAGTTTCAGCTGGTTGCATCCTGCAATCTTCACCTCTAAATAGGGCTGCGTATCGCCACCGATTTCCTGATTCAATTCAAATCAATCTGTTGTCCCTAATACAGCCAATAACAAAAGGGCACAAGTATGAAATAACAATGAAATGTATAGACCCTTTAAGAGCCGACGTCTTAAAATGTGTTTGTCTTGTTGTGTTATTGGGAGCCAGAATAGAAGGAGTCATGGCTCAAAACCAGCCGCCACTGCCCGTCAACAAAAACAAAGACAACTATGGTTAAATGTGATAAGACCAAAGGACTGGACGGAGGCCATCATCAAAAATGCTCACATGTGCAGCGCACACTTCATATCAGGTTAGGGAAAAAGTATTTCCTGTTGTAGGGATGAATAAGGTTATGTGTATTAAGGGTTATCATGTCCACCTCATCAGAAACTGGGGAGGGATTAAGAGGAAGATTGGATTTCTCTGCAACGCTAACTTTTTAGCACATTAGCTAACGTTAGCTTCCATAGCAAAACAAACAAGTGTGGTCCTCCTTTGTAAGATTGGCTTCCTGTGACATCATCCATCCACTGAGTGAGAGCATACGGGTCGGCCAGTCTGGTCCCGTTGGTCAGTGTTTACTTATTCAAGTAACACTGGCGGTCCCGGAGAGTGAGTGACCTGACATGGTGCGTTGGTAAATTCAGTCTGACGCTCTACACTAAAATGAGAGCCCTGTTGGTGGAAGAAACGCAGCGTTATATTTCTACATGAATGAACCAACGGTTAAGTTAATCACACATTCACTCCGCTCGGCGCTCTGCTGCTCCGTCTCCACAGACAGAGTGTCCAGAGTGCGCTCTGCCACTCTGAGAGTGCGCTGCTCTGGATAACCCAACGCTACATTCAGACAGCGCTCCCAATTTATCAACGCTCCAGTTTGTGTCAGAGTGCGCTCTGCCACTCTGAGAGTTGAGCCCCCTGTGGTGCCTTTCGGCGCCACCCCAGCCTGGTGTCGGTGTCACGACACTACATTGTCTGCCACTTCAACACCAGCTCGACGTTGTGCGCCTCCTCAAACAAGTCAGGTTTCTCTTCTAGTTTCCATCTCTGTCTGTCCATATGGAGCCATGACAATTGACAATGCCTCAAAATTTGCATTCAAACGAATGAGACAGATGCAAGGCCATAGTGACATTGACCTTTGACCACCAAATTCTATTCGATTACCCATAAGTCCAAATGGACGCTGATGCCAAATTTTGAAGGAATTCCCTCAGGGTGAAATATCGTGTTTACAAGAAAGAGGCAAAACAAGACAGTGACCTTGACCTTTGACCGCCTTAATCTAATCACTTCATTGTTGAGTCCAAGTGGACGTTTGTGCCAAATTTTAGGGATTGAGATCAGTACATTGTTCAGTTCATTGTCAAAACCTGACGTTTGTGCCAAATTTAAGAAAAGTCCTTTAAGGCCTTTTTGAGATATTGCATTTACCAGAATGCGACAAACCCAGTCACAGTGACCTTGGCCTTTGACCAAGAAAATATAATCAGTTCATTGTTATGAACTAAGTGGACGTTCGTGCCAAATATTAAGTAATTCCCTCAAGGTGTTCTTGAGATATCATATTCAAGAGAATGAGACAGACCATGTTACAGTGACCTTGACCTTTGACCCCCAAAATCTAATCAAGTCATTGTTGAATCCAAGTGGACGTTTGTGCCAAATTGAAGGAATTCCTTCAAGGCATATGTGGTGTTTATGAGAATGGGACAGACGGACAGATACCAATATGATTTTTTTCAGTACTACAATGACACTTAAATTTGTGGTACCATGACAACATCCCAGCGTGGGTGGGGAGGGGGGTTTTACCTGGATTGGGGGGTAGGGGTTGGAGGAGCAGGAGGGGAGGGGGCTGTCCTCGCCGTGGGTATAGAGGGTGGAGGACGAAGGGGAGGGGAGCTCCGGGAGGTGCTGCTGTCCTAACGCTGAGGAGCCGTCAAAGATGCACTCCAGAGATGCTACCTACAAGAATACAAGGAGGAGGAGGAGGAAAGACGGAGTCTCGCGAAGGTCAAAATACAGAAAAGGCAAAGCAGGAGAGAGACAGTTCATCCTTACAGAGGTCAGACAGAGAGGAGACAGAGTCAGAATGAGTGAGAGGACGGACAGAAATGTTTTACACACACGTCCAGAAACAGGTTCGGCTTCTTATAGAGCGAGTCTGCGTTTACACTGAAGAGTAAAGTAACACAAGCTGCAACCATTAGTCGACTAATTGATCCACACAAAATTCACTGGCAATTACTCTGATCATAGAATAATCCTGAAAGTATTTTTTAATTAAAAAGAAATCCAAACATTTACTGGTTTCCTGCGTCTTTAGTCTGAGAGTCTGCTGAGTTTTTGTGTCACACATGATCATTAACTAAACAACTTTGATTTTCTTCTCTAGTTTGATTTAATTAATTGGTAGGAAGATTATATGACAGGGAGAAGAGGAGGAGGAAGGAGAAGGCGACAAGAAGACAAAGAAGAAGACAAAGATGAGGATGATGAAGAAGAAGACAACATAGGAGAGGATGAAGAAGACGATGAGACAAAAAGACAAAGAGGAAGGTGATGAAGAAGAAAGAAGAGGATGTCAAAAGAAAATGACAAAGATGATTAAGAAGAAGGTGAAGAAAAGGAAGACAGAAAAAGACAAAGTACAAGTAGACAACGAAGACAAAGAGAAGGAAGAAGACAAAGAACAAGAAGACAACTAAGAAAAGAAGCCAAAGACGAAGGAGACAGAAAACAAGAACCAAAATGATTAAAAAAAAGACAGAAGACAAAGACATACGAAAAAGACAAAGATGATTAAGAAGACAACATAGGAGAGGACAAAAACAGAAGAAGACGAAAAACAAGTAGGAGACGATGAGACAAAGAAGACAGACAAGAGGATGAAGAAGAAAAAGACAAAGATGATAAAGAGGAAGGTGAAGCAGAGGAAGACAGAAGACAAGGGAAAGGATGAAGACAGATTAAGAAGAAGAAAGAGACAAAGATGATTAAGAAGACAACATAGGAGAGGACGACAACAGAAGAAGAAAAACAAGTAGGAGACGATGAGACAAAGAAGACGACAGACAAGAAGATGAAGAAGAAAAAGACAAAGATGATTAAGAGACAAAGACAAGGGAAAGGATGAAGACAGATGATTAAGAAGAAGACAGAAGAAGACAAAGATGAAGATGATTAAGAAGACAACACAGGAGAGGACGAAAACAGAAGACAATGAGACAAAGAATAAGAAAGAAGAGAAAGACATTAAAAAAGACAAAGATGATTAAGAAGAAGGAGAAGCAGAGGAAGACAAAGAAGACAAAGACGAAGAAGACAAAAAACAAAAATGAAGATCAAGAGGAAGACAGAAGAAGACAAAGACAAGGCTAATGAAGAAGAAGAAGAAGAAGAAGAAGACCGACAAAGAAGAAGAAGACAAAGATGAGGATGACGAAGACAAAGACAAAGGAGAAAAAGATGAAGACGACTGGCAAAAACAAGAAGGACGACAAGCGGAGCTGCCTGGACCCATAAAAGGAGCCTAACAGAGTGTTTGACGACCAAAGTTCTGTCGGCCATGTTTACCTTCACCTGTTACCATGACAACCAGCCAAGCCAAATCAGGCTTCAATAAGTATTAACAAGAAGGTGAAACTAATTAATTATCTAATTAATGAAGGGACAGAAATTGAGAGGAAAAAGTCAGCAACACAGTGTCGAAGAGAGAGAAAGAGAAGAGTCAGAGGACGGAGAGGACGGAGAGGACGGAGAGGACGTGACGGAGTTGGACCTTTATGGGATGTAACACAGACAGACTAGCTGATAGCTAACGGCGCTATCAGAGTCCTGAGGAGCTACTGAGGCTGCTACTGGACGGCTGGTCCCTCTGACCCCTCCCACTGATTGACACTTGGACAGGTGGAGTGAAGGAACTGGGGAGCAGACTGGAAACCAGTTCGACAAACTGGCTGCTGCTGACTGGTGTGTTGAACCAGATCCAACCTCAAGGTGTCAGCTGACTCAATGTTTTAGTTCTTTTGATTTTTAGATATAAAGAAATGTGAGACGTCACACGTGACATAAGAAGGTCGAGCTGTCACAGCAACGTTTATTTATAGCTGAGTATATTTTTGTTGAGTATAGAGGTTAACTTTGGGTTTTAATTAGTGTTAAATGAGCTTTAAAACTTCTGATTAGAAATAAAAATGGATAAAACATTAATACTGATCAAATCACTCCAGCTCTGAGGTCTTTACACTGACTTCCTGTCCGACAGAGAATCCATTTTAAAATACTCCTGTTGGTTTATAAAGCACTGAATACATGTCTGAAGCTGCTTCGTGTCCTCAGAGTCAAACATGGAGAAGCAGCGTTTCGTTTTTATACTTCAAGTATCCGAACAAACTGTACGTCTGAACCAACTCTCACTTCTTTTAAATTAAAGGGATAGTGCACCCACAAATGTAAATTCAGCCATTATCTACTCACCCATATGCCGAGGGAGGCTCAGGTGAAGTTTTAGAGTCCTCACATCACTTGCAGAGATCCAAGGGGAGAGGAGGTAGCAACACAACTCCACCTAATGGAGGCTGACGGCGCCCCAGATTCAAACGTCCAAAAACACATAATTGAAACCACAAAATATCTCCATACTGCTCGTCCGTAGTGATCCAAGTGTCCTGAAGCCCCGACATAAAAAGTTGCTACCTCCTCTCCCCTTGGATCCCCGCAAGTGTTGTGAGGACTCTAAAACCATCGGCGTATGGGTGAGTAGATAATGGGTGAATTTTAATTTTTGGGTGCACTATCCCTTTAAGGCCGATAATGTTTCTGTTTGCCACTGCCTTTTATCAAATCAAATATTTATTCATTTCTCACACTGCACTGAAACTTGGAGTCTTCTACTTTATACTGAGTCGTGTTTTTATTTTCTATTCTTTAGCTTTTTAATTAAGTTAGTAAATGTATTTAAATGTCCTTTAATAACGTGTTTCTTTTGCACCTTGTCTACATCCATCCATCCATTTTCTAACCACTTATCCTCTTGAGGGTTGCAGGGGGTGGAGCCTATCCCAGCTGACACTGGGAGAGAGGCAGGGTTCACCCTGGACAGGTCACCAGACTATCACAGGGCTGACCAATTAACCTGCATGTCTTTGGACTGTGGGAGGAAGCTGGAGTACCTGGAGGAAACCCACGCTGACACGGGGAGAACATGCAGACTCCGCACAGAACGGGATCGAACCAGGAACCCTCTTGCTGTGAGGCAACAATGCTCACCACCACACCACCGTGCTGCCCGCACCTTGTCTCGATGCTTCTAAAGTTTTACATAAATCATTTGGAATTTTTGCTGGAAAGTGCGACAAAAACAAACTTCCTTTGCCGAAAGATGTTTTTTAAATTTTTGGTAATTTACTATGTCTACATACTTTCAGCACCGAAACCATTTAAATGTCAAAACTTTCTGCATTTCCTTTCATTTCAGCATTCGGCACTGACATGTATTTTCCACAGGAAATGCATTTTCTAGTTACGTTTTTAATTGGCTAAAGATTTTTAAGACACAGTGACACAAAAAAAAGTTCTACTCCTGTCTCTGTGACAGAAGGTTCTGTTAGGATTAGGGATGCACAATAATATCGACCAGAATGGACCAACATGCTTTTTCTTTTTTTGTACAATGTATGAATATTACATATGTTGAAAAACATTATATTTCATGTCTCCATCTGCTGGAGGGCCGTCACGCTAAGAGCATACATGTATAATATGATGTTAATTACTCTACAGATTTTGTTGTTGTTTTACATCGGCATATCGGATATTGACAAAAAAATCCAATATCTTGTATCCCTAATTAAGATTATGATCGACTTTATCCTGTTAAATATGAGTCGAAATGACTCACTAAACTCGCCCATCCTAGTTTGTCTACAGGAAATCACACATTTAAATTTAATCTTTTTTAAGACCTTTTCAAGAACTGATTTTCTTACGTTCAAGCATCACAGATATAAAAGTGAGTAGTTTATATTTGGTCCTTTGCAGAGGAAGGTTTTATATGTGAGTTAGATTCATCTACATTTCGTCCACAGGTCAGTGAAGTATAAAGCGAAACGACAGTATGAAGTTCGGAAAAATTTGCACACTGCTCTCACTCAGCTTCATACCTTGTAAATGGAGAAATTAATAAATTCTGTTCAAAGACTGAGGTGCATCTGCAAATATCTTTCTTCAGTAAAAAAATGATAAATAAAATATGATGAAAATGTTTTTGGGAATTATGACCTCACAGATTCAAATTAAAGACCATTTAATGACTTTTATACTTGATATTTATTTTTAAAAATGAATTTATGCCGTTGTCAGACTGATTAAGAATCAGACACGCTCGTCTGCTCGTCACATGAAATTGACCTTGTGACCTTGTCAGCTGAGCAACATGTTCGAAACTGTTTGTTTTCTTTTCCTCCTTGAACATTTAGGTATTTACTTTACGATTGTGTCTTCACTAAAACTGATCAGACAAATATTAATAATAAAATGTATGACTTCACAGAATACTTCTGTATGTTTTGCTCATTCCTGCACAAGCTGTTCATTTTAAAACAGATATAATGTACTTTTTACATTTTGTTCATATTTCTATTTGACATTTTTCTACTCTATATTCAGGTTTGTCTTCTAGTTGTATTCATTTTTATTTTATCTTACTATATTTATAGTTTTTTTGCACTAAAACACGACGGAAAATTCCCTGAATGTGAAAACCTACTTTGCAATAAACCTGATTCTGATCTTTTCACTGCTGAAGCACTTTAATATTTGTTTTTCAGTCTTACAGAAATATAATATATATAGTCATCAGGTCTGAATTCAGCCGTAAAACATTGATAGCAATGAATAGATTGTAGATTATTTTAATATGAACTGAACAGTAAACCCAGAAGCTGTGAGTCCTCTCTCAGACGTCAGTCCGTCCGAACACCACACGGTGGCAGAAGAGCTCCACCGTGCAGTCCTGTTTATCCACTGTTAATCTGATCTCATCTACTCTGTTACCATGACCACAGCAGCGTGAAAATGTTTAAACCGCTGTGAAATATCAGCTCTCAGCTCATCTGCAGATTGGATTAATCAACTCCAAACACAAACGACAGATACAGACGGAGAGTCTGGGGTTTTGGGATGTTTGTTTTGCTGCAGGGACACAGACGACCTCACAAACCAACTGAGACTAAAGTCACCACAGATCAATTATATCTTTACTTTGGTATTAATATGATCATATACTGATGGAAATCACCGGTTTATAAATAATAAGTCTGTCAGCCACTAAATTAAAAGGTTCAATAAACCTTTTTTTTTAATACATTCATGTTCACCTTTTTTATATTTTATTTTTCGACCTCACTTTATTTTTTACTTAATCTTTCATAAAAGATTTTTTAATAGAACTGCATTAAATGGAGTTATATAAAAATACTATACAAACAAAATACATAAACAGAGGGATCTAAGAGGCCTGAAACTCCACAGTGAATCTTTATCATCTATACTGTTTTTAATTTTTGCTTTATTTTAATTTATATTTTTATATTTTCTTGGATTTACATCTTTGTGCGAAGGACAAGTTCTTTTTTTTTATTTTATTTTTGTAAATTTGTTTTTGTGCTCCATAAATAGTTATTATTATTTTAACATCATTACTTTGCCAAGAGCAAGGTTGCAAACTACGCTTATCATTAGTATTACTAGTTTTTCCCCCATTATCAAATGCCTAGTTTGTTAAATGTAAAAATAAATAAATAAATAAATAAATAAATAAATAAATAAAGTCAAATGTCCATCACAGGTCCCAAATTATGAACTGAAGTCCTGAAATATTTCATTTTATTTTATTTAAAGGTAATTCAGAATTCTGTCAGCAAAGTTTTAGGACTTTTTTAAATTTAGATTATTTCTTTTTTTAAGGATGATTTAGACCCGAGCAGCTGAGGAAGAATCATCCTGGCTTTTAGTCTCTGGGTCAAACTCCCAAAACACTGAATCCAACATTTCCCATAATGCAACACAGAGTGTGTTTTAGACACAGAAGTGTTTTTCTGCAGGCCGAGGAGGATGAACCATCACCAATGAACTGGTACAACTGGGTTAAACCTCACATGGATCCAGTTCACACTGACATGAGACACGGCTGAACATGACGGCGTGGTCGGAGCAGCGACAGACACAAACACAGCAGCAGCTGACAGTGACAGCATGGAGGACGGCATGAACGGGAAGTCATGTGATGGGGGGACGACGCCAAATTCTCCAGGTTGAGCTTCCAGGAAAATCTGGTTCTGTTCTGGTTTTAATAACCATGCGGACATGAGGACATGAGGACATGAGGACACCGAGATGCTCGCGGCGTCTGAGACCAGTTAACAAGCTGAGAGGAATACGCTCACAGCGGCTGTTACAGGAAGGAGCAGTTAAAAATGAAGCAGTAGAATATTTTACAGGCTGTGTTTGGAGTAACTGCACCGCAACTGTCCTGAGGTCACGAGAGCAGCAACAGTCTGAGTCTGACCCGACAGCTCAGTCACTGAGTGGATCAGAAAAGTGTTGAACAGGTCAGTCTGTCAAGACGATTTCCTCAAAATCATAAACATCGTTCAGATTTTTGTTCCTTTTGATCCGGTTAGTTTTGGTTTCACACCGATAATGATTCGAGCGCACTTAAGAACTCTACACAACAAACCTACGTCCCGTCACCTATGTCCCATCTCTACGTCCTGTCATCAACTTGGTCCGGCTTTTGTCGCCCATGCCCCGTCATCATGCCTGCATCCTGTTGTGATCACCTACATTACGTTGTCATCACTGCCTGCATCCCATCACGACTGCCTGTCTCCTGTCATAATCATCTGCATCCTGTCATTGAAGCCTACATCCCATCATTGAAGCCTACATCCTCATCATCTCCTACATTCTGTCATTGAAGTCTACATCCCATCATTGTAGCCTACATCTCGTCATTGAAGCCTACATCCCTCATGATCTCCTACATTCTGTCATTGAAGTCTACATCCCGTCATTGTAGCCTACATCTCGTCATTGAAGCCTACATCCCTCATGATCTCCTACATTCTGTCATTGAAGTCTACATCCCATCATTGTAGCCTACATCTCGTCATTGAAGCCTACATCCCTCATGATCTCCTACATTCTGTCATTGAAGTCTACATCCCATCATTGTAGCCTACATCCCTCATGATCTTCTACATCTCGTCACTGTAGCCTACATCCCTCATGATCTTCTACATCATGTCACTGTAGCCTACATCCCTCATGATCTTCTACATCATGTCATTGAAGCCTACATCCCGTCATTGAAGCCTACATCCCTCATGATCTTCTACATCTCGTCACTGTAGCCTACATCCCTCATGATCTTATACATCTCGTCACTGTAGCCTACATCCCTCATGATCTTCTACATCTCGTCATTGTAGCCTACATCCCTCATGATCTTCTACATCTCGTCATTGTAGCCTACATCCCTCATGATCTTCTACATCTCGTCATTGTAGCCTACATCCCTCATGATCTTCTACATCTCGTCATTGTAGCCTACATCCCTCATGATCTCCTACATCTCGTCATTGTAGCCTATATCCCTCATGATCTTATACATCTCGTCACTGTAGCCTACATCCCTCATGATCTTCTACATCTCGTCACTGTAGCCTACATCCCTCATGATCTTCTACATCTCGTCATTGTAGCCTACATCCCTCATGATCTTCTACATCTCGTCACTGTAGCCTACATCCCTCATGATCTCCTACATCTCGTCATTGTAGCCTACATCCCTCATGATCTCTTACATCTCGTCATTGAAGCCTACATCCCTCATGATCTTATACATCTCGTCACTGTAGCCTACATCCCTCGTGATCTTCTACATCTCGTCATTGTAGCCTATATCCCTCATGATCTTCTACATCTCGTCATTGTAGCCTACATCCCTCATGATCTCCTACATTCTGTCACTGAAGTCTACATCCCATCATTGTAGCCTACATCACTCATGATCTTCACATTCTGTCATTGAAGTCTACATCCCGTCATTGTAGCCTACATCAATCATGATTTCCTACATTCTGTCATTGTAGTCGCCATCCCATCATTGTAGCCTACATCTCATCATTGAAGCCTACATCTCTCACGATCTTCTACATCTCGTCATTGTAGCCTACATCCCGTCATGATCTACTACATTCTGTCATTGAAGTCTACATCCCGTCATTGTAGCCTACATCTTGTCATTGTAGCCTACATCTTGTCATTGTAGCCTACATCCCTCATGATCACCTACATCTCGTCATTGTAGCCTGCATCCCTCATGATCTTCTACATCTCGTCATTGTAGCCTACATCCCGTCATGATCTCCTACATTCTGTCATTGAAGTCTACATCATGTCATTGTAGTCACCATCCCATCATTGTAGCCTACATCTTGTCATTGTAGCCTACATCCCTCATGATCTTTACATCTCGTCATTGTAACCTACATCCCTCATGATCTTCTACATCCCTTCATGACTACCAATGTCTTTGTCCCATCATCATTGGCTACATCTTGTTGTGATCACTTACATCGCATCGTCCTCGCTGCCTACATCCCGTTGCTATTGCCTTTATCTTGTCATGATGTCCTACATCCCGTCGTTGTTGCCTACTTTTGCGCAATCCCCTACATTCCATCGTTGCCTACATCATGTCGTAATAGCCTACATCCTATTGGCTACGCCTACCTCCTGTCCTTGTTGTCTCCTGGGTCCAGCCGTTGTCATCCATGCGCCGTCTACGTGGCCTACATCTTGTTCTGATCACGTACAACCTGTCACGGTCGCCTACATACCGTTGTCATCAGCTACTTGAGCTGCGTCTCTCTGTACTTGACATTTGGTTGGTTTGTAAAGTCCAGACCAGGTCCGTGTCAGAGGCCCTCTAATGCCAAATGTCCCCGTATGACTCCACATTTAAAAAGGTCAGCGATACAGACAGACATGTCCCCTTGGCTCTGTGGTTGGGTTCAGGTCTTAAAAGGTGAAGCACAGTTCAGGTCTGCGTTCTTTGATTTGACTCATTTGACTAAAGTCAGTCTAAAGTCATGACAGCGTCCCCTAGAGGCTGCACTACACATCACAGCAAAAACCTAAAAGTCTCGGACAGAAGGAAAAAGAAACTGATGATTTATTTGTTTGAATGTAAAGTTTGTCCTGAGCCACAAAAACAAGATTCACTTTATAAAGTGTTTAGCTGCTCAGGTGATTTTCTTTCTTCTTTGTCACATGACATACTGATGAGAGGAGAGCCATGACTTTAAAACTCAGCTTCAGCTGTGTGAAATGACGACTCGCGAACATTTCCACTTCCACTAACTTCAACGTTCACTTCCTCATTCTGTGATGTGCAGGTTTGCTCCCCTGAGCTCACCTGGACTCACTGACAGGAAGTGAACTGGCGTTAACCTGCAGAGACCGTAACGTCAGGGAGGTCCAACACACACCTGACAGGTGGACTGTGGCTGGTGGTGTGTGTGTGTGTGTGTTTGTGTGTGTGTGTGTGTGTGTGATGGATCATGACGGGGGACAGGTATGATGAAGAGGAACAGGTACAAGCTTCAGAGCAGCTTCAATGGTTTAATGAGACACATGTAGGCAACACAGACAAGCAGCAGCCCTCATCCTCCATCTGTGAGTGTGTGTGTGTGTGTGTGTGTGTGTGTGTGTGTGTGTGTGTGTGTGTGTGGACAGATGGAGATGGACAGAAACACATTCACAGGTAAATATAAATACATATAAACAGATAACGTGAGAGAGAATAGAGCAGAATAAAGAGATAAACATGCAGAAAAACTTTACTGGCTTCTGGAGGACTTGCTGGGTGATCAGGTACAAACATACTACAGGTGATCAGGTACAAACATACAGGTGCTGATTTGTTGAATTTTGGACAGAGTAAAGTTCATTTCCACCCATCAGGCACTGAACGCTAAAACTCATCAATTTGCCAGTGGAGTTTGGGAACATACAGTTTTGTCATTATTTTGTTTTAAATAAAGTTATTCACCTCACAGCAGAATGAATTTATGATGTCATGGATGGTTACATAGATGCTGCTGTCTGGATTATGACAAAAGTTCATAAGCTGGTGCGTCTTTTTTGTTAAGATAAAATAGCTAATTGTGATTTTTCTGGCAAACATGGTGACTGCAGTTCAACTTAAAGGATAACTTCGGTATTTTTCAACCTGGGCTCTATTTCCCCATGTGTATGTGTGCGTATGATTCATGGGTACAACTCGTTCTAAAATTGGTTCAGTATTGAGCCGCGAAATGAGCTAAAACAGCAACGGGGGCAAATGTGTCCCGTATAAAAGTGCTTTTTTTCGCCACTGACCGGTTCAGATCGCCACTGTTATCTCTGTAAATAGCATATGGTAGCAGCCCTGGGGCAGTGGTGAGTGTGAATGAGTGGAGTCAGCTGTCAGTCAGTGTTGGAGCAGAAAGGCGGAAGGCGTCCCCGCTCGGTAATGTAAATGAGTATGTGTGTGTGAAGTGTGTGTTACGCTAGAAGAGTCAGAGTTTGGGACGGAGTCTTTTACGTGCTACCCCCTGGAGTGTTACCGGAGTTTTTGGAGTGCTCAAATAAACGGGCCTTTTTCCCGAACACAAGAACAGGATGTCGTGCAACACCCCGTACACCTTTCATAGGCTGCCTTTGTCGGACGGCGAGATGCTGACATTGTGGCTAGTTGTGCTACAAATGGATGCTAACACTCCTGTCCAGACACTGCGCCTTGCAGACCATCAGGTCTGCAGTGCTCACTTCTCCCAAGATGACTACTGCCAGCCGAAGAAGAGAAGACATCCAATCCTGAAACACCTCTTCCTCAAGAAAACAGCTGTCCCACGAGTAGAGAGAGCTACAGACACAGTGGAGCAAAGCTCTCGTGAGATGACGTCACACAGCCCAGAGGTAAGGGAAACGCTTAGTATGCTATTTACAGAGATAGCACTGGCGATCTGAACCGGTCAGTGGCGAAAAAAAGCACTTTTAATGCACAAACTTATACGGGACGCATTTGCCCCTGTTACCGTTTTAGCTCGTTTTGCGGCTCAATACTGAACCAATTTTAGAACGAGTGGATCATACGCACACATATACATGGGGAAATAGAGCCCAGGTTGAAAAATACCGAAGTTGTCCTTTAAGGCTAATTCATTCTCCCTTTATGTACGATCACAGAGTACGTCTCTATCAGTCGTTGTGAACTGCCCTCATACGTCCACCTGTCCTTTATTTCAGCATAGACACAGCCAATAGATGGCACTAGAGGGTGGAGCCAAAAGTCTCACACAACAACAAACGAGGCGACAGTGGAGGAGGTCGTAATATTAAACCTTTCAATGGAGGCAGTGTTTAAAGGAGCATGGCGGTGGTCTGTAAGGCCGTATAAGAAGAAGAACTCGCTGGAAACTTGGTGTTTCTAGTGTTACAATGAGACGATCCTGCGCTGTTAGACTCCACTTTTCTACTTTTTAACACACATTAACTATGAAGCTTTGGAGTGGAGGACATGTTGACTGTTTACATGCAATAGAGTCTCCGGTTCACCGTCGTGCCAGTAAAGTTGTGAATGAACAGGTAAAGAGATAAGCAGACAGCAGAGAGCAGTAAAGACAGAAAATGAGTCCGTCTCCTACCTTCATAGGTGAGATGTGAGCGTGGGTGACGTATCCGTGCACATTCTCGATCTGGGAAAGGTTCTTCTCTGCTACCTGGACCAGCTCTGGCCCCCCCGCCTCCTCCGTCAGCTGGGGGGAGCTCTGGTCCTGGGGGGACGAGTCCTCATCGTGGTGCCTGTACTTCTGAAACAACAACACAAAGAGACGGTCACACAGTGAAGCCGGTTTCAGGTTTCCAGCTTCGTTTTTGGGTGGATGATGGTGATGACATCAAAAACTTCTTGTAAAAATTAAAAAAAGCTTTTCTTGTATAACACGATACTTAATAGGGTTCAAGAGGGGCTGAGACACTAAAGGTTTTGTGCTGATTTTATTCTTTCTCTTTCTTTTCTTTAGGAATGTTTTCACAAATTCCCATGAGATGGTCCATCATAGACGCATGAAATTTTCACCAGTGGTTGGACGTTCCTAAAGAAATAAAATGCCAATCAGCCAGATGTTTGCGCTACAATTTAGGCTCAAAATTTCAGTTTTGAATAAGCCACGCCCTTAAACCGTAAGTCGGATCAAGTTAAAACTGGACACACACGTCCAGCTCAATGTGCTCTACAAAATTACTCAAGAGCCAAGAAGGTCCGCCTGGAAAAAAAGGTCCAATCTGTACAAAATCATCTGCAGATCATTTTTGGACAAAGCCAATCAAAAGCTGTTGATGTCTCGTTGTGTTTTGATGATACTGACCAATGAACTTTAGAGGGGGCGGGGCTCAGCACATAAATGGACCTTGCTCCTTCAATGTTTAAACAATCATCACAAAACTTGCAGGGAATGTCATAAGAGGTACCAGGAACATATCCTGAAAGTTTCATTTGAATTGACCACTAGGGGGCACCACACATATACAAAATGGGTGTGGGTAACACAAATCAGGCTATAAATCAGAAATTGATTGTCCAATTATTCCAAAACTTGCAGGTTATGTTAAATAATAAGGATGAATTATGTGTGTTATTCTGAAATCAGTCAATAGGTGGTGCCACAAGTTCAAAACAAGTGCAACGGCCTTTTGCATAACGTGGCCATAAATAAATGAGGGTTTTTTGAAACATCAACAAACTCAGTGAACTTTTTTAACTGAGCCATTAAAGCATGTCCCCAACATGTTTCTGCAGTTGACCAACAGGAAGCGCCAAAGTTTCCAAAGAAGAGCGTGGCCTGGTTGACATTTGAACGTCAATGAATGAGCAACTGAATGTCATAAAACCTGTTGGTAATCTTTAATGCGGGCGTTATGAACCGTTGATCTCACCCAGCTTTCAAAGGTCCGTGCTGGCTTGAACAGCGGAGTCGCTGCTTGCAGCTACATATTATCTTGTTATCAGAAGTTATATCATGAAAATATCTTGTGACAACATGAAATATCTTCTGATAACAAGATAAAGATTCAGGTATAACGATATATTTATTTATGTTCTTATAACATGAAGTATTTTCTGTCATAACAAGAAAAGTTTCTTGTTACAACATGAAAAATATCTTCTTATAATAAGAAACTTGTCATGGTATTATCTGATACTGATTTTTTTTCTGGCCTGAGAATTCAGTGCTTCTGTGTTTTAATTATTATTTAGAATTTAGCAGATTTATAATACAGACTTCAGTTCACTAATTGTTCATCGTGGAGAGACAAAAACAAAGACCGTGTAAGTCAAACACTCTCAGGTCAGAAACCGATCACCTGGAAGGAGGAACAACCTGCTGACTTAAAGAAGTCTGAAGTCCCAAATGTATAATTTTAACTTAAGTTTAAAATCCTTCATCGTGTGACAGCTTGTTTCTCTAAACGTGAACATGAGGTGACTCACAGTTGGAGCACTGCATGAAACTCTGCTGGTTGAATCATCAGAACAAAAGCTGTGTCAGGAAATATCTGCGTCTTTGATTAAAGTCAAAAAGGTGCAAGAAGCCCGTGGACATAAAACTGAAGGAGACACGTCAACTACGACTCCCATGGTGCATTTCAGAGAGAATCATCCAATCAAGAAGCTTTAAATTCAGCTGCATAAGTTAAATTAATTTACTTTGGATTCTGGGTCAAGTGTGGAGGAAATCTGTGACGTGCTTTGTTCTCTGTTTAAATTCTCTTCTGCTCTGATTCACACCTCCGATGGCTCCGGCTCCAGGGACGGGCCAGCTGAGGCTCATGGGTATTCAGCGTTTCCTCTAACTGCTCTGTGCTTCTCTGGTGGTCCAGAGAACCCATCTCTAATCTCTAATAAAGACAGATTCGAAATCAGAATCCGAAATGTGAAAAGAACATTTCAGGACGCAGCGACTCGTCCTGCTGCAGCTCTGTTCTCACTTCAAAATAAGAGGCAGGCTGTAATAAACTGTACACTTTAAAGGGACTGAAAACATTTTCCTGTGAGGCTTCACGTCTCCACAGCCTTCACATCTCGATGAGTCAGAGCTCCGAGTCTTACTCATCTGTTTTCTGGCTTTAAAAGCAGAGAGGTTCATGTTGACAGGTGAGTGACTCGGCTGTCCTCAAACTGTTACATCACCAGACTCAGACTGAGTGATGGACACCTTCCACGTCCCCTCCTGAGCTCTGCTCCACCGGACAGAAGGAAGGACGCCGTCCACTGACTGAAAGGACATTTGAGTCCGCTGCAGGGAGTGAATCAATAACATGTTTGATCACTGATCAGCTGCTCTCTGGTGTCGTCTCCTTTGATTTGTTTTTGGATCAACTGTGTTGCGTCTAAAGTTCTGTATGAATAAAGTTTGATTATTTGTAAAGTTAAAGTTCCAAATATTCACCAGACAATTTGAAAATGATTATTAAACTCTTTTCAAAGATTTCCATGACGGCCTACAATGAAAAACATTCATAGACGACATTTAAAAACAAGAACTATGAAGAAATGTATTAAATTTGTCGTCAAGAAAACAAAACCACAAGATCGACACTTAACCAACATGTTAACTACAAACAAAGATGGCGTCAGCAGTGACCACGAGAGGCGTAACAACACACGTATTCATATTGAACTGTTCGATACGAGGCGTTCAGTTCAGTACACATTACGAAGCGAATGATTCTTTAAACCATCCTGTTACATCCGGAAAATAACATCTACAGCTTAAACAGTGTTTGATTTAATGTTGTCAACAAGACAGCCGACAGGACGGGACAGGAAACACGCCATCTGCCCCTCCCACCTCCTAACCATAACATTCTGCTGCAGTGAGACACACTGGGAGGCAGCTACGCTAAGCTAGCTTGTTACAAGACAGTTAGTGACACCATCACCAGACCAGAGATAAAAGATCCTCTGATAAACTACAGGTCTGGTGATTGAAGCCACATGGGTTTTGCTGTGAATCATGAGGATGATGACGAGACAGGATGGTGGATAAAAACACACCGAGCCAAAGAACGAGCCGCTGCACAGCTACAGACTCTCGTTAGCAGCTAATGTTAGCACAAAGCACACACAGCAGTGAGCAGGGTGGCAGATTCAGCCACAAGGACTGAAGAGTTTGTTAGTTACGGCTTATTAGCTTGTGTTTATCTGACTGTGACATTAAACAGAGATGATTATTCATGTGTTTATCAGACTGAAAGAGCTCAGAGAGCTCGTGGGACGTAACGAACACAAACTGACTGTGCGTCATTTGGCCCAAATAATGTGAGTCTTCATACATTAAAAAATACACAGCATACCACATGTGTATTTCAGATAACATGGTAACGGAGAATACACGTACACAACAAAGATATCGACAGCCTCAGAAACACTACAAGACATAAAAAATTAAAATGAAACTAAAATGTCAAAAATCAAATGACTGAAATGTGACTAAAATTTAAAAACAAAGAAATATTTTCATTTATATTAAAAAAGGAACAAAACTAACTAAGAAAAAACAAAATGACAACAGCTGATAAACATTTCTCCCAAATAACAAACACCAGAGATAAACCAGTGACAGGTGTGTGAGGTGGAAGTTAAGGAGCGATGCTGTGATTTAAATCTGGTGTTGAGTAACCAGAGTAAACCTCCGTCTGTGTGTCACTCATATCTTCCGTACACACGGTGATTAAAAACACGACAACTTTTCAGCCTGATTTCAGTCATCTGGAAACCTGTGTTGGGTTTGACAAACATTTATCCTGCTTTGCTTCAGTCGGAGGTTTCACCACAGCCAGACCTGCGGACAGATTAGTGAAACCCTGAAACGCTGCTGTAAGAACCTCTGAGGAAACTCTGAGCAGCGACTTCAAAGGGACGTTAATCTGCGTCTGAACAGGATTATCCTGCGTCTGATTGGCTGTGGGCCGGATCAGCTGGCAGGTTGGTGGTCCACAGAGGCTCCCACCAACTGCAGCACAGAAATAAACTATCGAAGTCTGAGGAGAAGGAAGAGTTTCATATTCTGCTCCCATCAAACAACTTTTCCTTTCTACATGCAGCCATGATCAAGATCGACAACGACCACTGTGATGACACGCAGTCGGCGCCATGTTCTTCAGCCATCCTGAAACCAGACACGAAACAGTGCAGCGCATCAACCAAACATCTGTAGTTTCCTAAAGATAAAAAGAAAAGTGATTCAGCCGAGGTGTTAGAAACACCTGTTGTATGATAAAAGTCTTTCAGTTATAATTACAGTCTTTAACGTACAGTGTGATTATTTCCAATTTACATCACATGTAACGCAGCACAATGACATCATCAGAGTGAACACGACGCCTGTGAAGTCAGAAGCCTTGGCGTTCTGCTGCAAAGAGAATAAATGTTCTCGCTATTATGTGTTTTCTTTCTTATTGTTTCAAACAGCATCATGCAAACATCGATCTCCCGCGGCCGTGCTCAGGACGTTCACTTTCTTTTTCATGTTAATAAATCAATTCTCTTTCTTGTGTTGCCATAAACAGCAGCCGTTACTCCCGTCTTTTACTTCTCTTCCTTCCCTCTGCACTGTTGCATAAAGAAGCTCAACACTTCAGCCCACAGTCTGTCTAAATGTTCCTCCTGCAGCAGCTCACAGCTCAAACTACAGGAGATATTTCTGGAAACACTGGAGAGGGATATTAACGCCCACTGGTAGAGAACTCCAGGAACAATCATTTCATGTTGTATGTTACACGGTCTGCAAAACACACGGACCTACATGTGAATATTTCACACATGAACATGGTGATCCACCAGTTATTAAAGAATAACTTCAGTATTTTTCCCACATTGTTGGGTCTAAATGGAGACAAAGATTTTTAAATGAGTCCAGTGTTGATCGAGAGGCTGCAGCAGTGAACCAGGCTGTTTCCACTCTGTGTCAGTGTCTGTCCACTAACAGTGTTTGTTTTTGTCACTGACAGGCTCAGACTGTTACTCTAAGTGTCTGACAGCATTATGAAAGGATCCCTACAGAGAAAGAGCTTTGTGTTAAAGAGTCAGATCCAGAAACAGTCCTGAAATCACCGTCACCAAACCCACCAGCAGACTGCATTTAAACAAACAGTCATGTTAGTGTGTATAGAGGCAGCATGTTGTCACATCTAACTGGTGAATTAAGTTCTATCTCTGTAGGGATCCTTTCATAATGCTGTCAGACACTTAGAATAACAGTCTGAGCCTGTCAGTGACAAACACAAACACTGTTAGTGGACGGACACTGACGGTGTGAACATGCCATCAGCTGCACTCCCTCAACACTGGAGTGATTTCTGAAATTGTTCCCATTCCTCACTTAGACCCAAAAACATGAGAAAATAAGGTCCAGGTTGAAAAATACAGAAGTTACCCTTTAACAGTGTAAAATGCTGCTTTTTGGTTCCTGTAGGACGCTGCCGGTGACATTCAGGAAAATCTACTGAGTAAATGTGACAAGTCAAACCCACAGATTCATTCCCACACAATAAGCTCCACATAAGAGCTGTAAGAAGCTGCAGAGCGAGCGAGCGTCATTCATGCTTCCTGATGTGACCTCTCAGCACTCAAACATGCATCAGAAAGCCTGAATAATCCTCTGAGTGTGTGTGATCGTTAACAGCTGATCAGCGCAATGTGCGTCTCACCGTTCAGCAGTTAAAAGCAGCAGCGGCTGAGTGTGAGAAGAGAAATCACACATTTTCCTATCAACACCTTTCGACCAGCTCCAGAAGCTCCTTCTGAAGAATTAAAGTCGAGAAGCCAGCGCGGCTCGGGAGGTGATCAGAACACAGCGAGGGTAAAACATGCTCCATAATCTGCAGCAGAGAGGACTCAGATTCACACGCTTGTCTGGAAACATCCAGTGAAATCCACAGGAGGAACAGTTGGCTGAGATCTGAACCAGAGCTGAAATGATTCAACCAGGACTTCCATTAAAAACTCTAAAAACCTTACAGTGGAATATGTCGGGGCTCAGACTCTGGGAAACTTTAAAGGGCAAATCAATGCTGACAATAATCACTCACTGCTGCTCTAGTCTGCACGTCACCACTATGAATTATTCAAATGTGCTTTTATTTATTATTTACGCTCGACACTTGAGCTGTGAAAAACAGCAGAATCTGAAATGACACCCTCCTCCTGCAGCTCTACGCTCTCTGTCCTAAGCCCCTCCCACCAGACGACCACGGACGTGTGCATGTGCTTCATACAGTAACGCAGTGTTTCCCATACACTGATTTATTTCATCTTACTTCACTCTCTCAGTCCCTCCTCGCCCCGCTCTGTTTATCAACCCACAAATGAGACAACAATTAGCTGCTAGCCGCCCCACGCTCCCTCCGCCTCACTCCCCGCTGCTGTGGACTGCTTCCCTGCGAGGAGAGCGGGCAGCAGCTCAGGAAACAGACCTTCAGTCAGCGGCTGTAGCAGCTCAGATTTGGCCATGCAACCCCACCCCAGCGGCGGGTGTCACAATTTAATTCAACGCTCTTGACTTTCACGCTACTCTTCGGTACAGACAGCTGCCGATGTGATGCAGCGGCACAGAGGGGGAGAAACTCTCCACCGTAAGACTCTGAGATAACATCATCCGTCTTCAGCTGAGAGGATTTACAGCTCACTGATACTTAATATGACACAGTCTCTGGCTTCTGTTTGATATCCAGAGTCGCCAAGTCACATGTTACCGATCAACAGTTAGCGCCATTAGCTTGTTTACTATATTAGATGAATGCCACTGTCACACTGAGCCTCGCTGAAAGAAAAAAGCATTGTCGAATATTCGTACTGAACAGCCAAATCTGATTCGACAGACATAAACCTCAGACAAGTACAGCTGCAGTGAAATCAAGCTTTTTTATGTGTATTTTCCTCCCAAATAAGTTCGCTATTAAAGTTATGATTTTCATATTGAAATTATGCAAAATACCCCAAATCCCAAATCTTAACTTTCTTTGGAAATTTTCTTAAAATGCACCTCATGTTACAATATTACTGTGATCTTAAATGTGTTTTAATATGCTGAGTACTGTGATAACTTATGTAGTGTTATATTGTGATTTATGACATTTTGTCAACTGTAAATTCTGCACCCAAAGGAAAACTTTGTCAACATCTGTTTCGGGGTTTCACACACATTCGTGTATTTGTGGCAGCCTGCCACGATTAAAACGTCTGTCGCCACCAACAGATTTTATATTTTTGTAGATGGACCGTTATTTAGGACCATTTCCCTCAGTGGAAACAAAGCTTTGATTTACTTTAATTTACTTTAATTTCACAGATAAGAAACAATAAATTGTGAAGACAATAAAGCCTCCACACACTGTGTGTGATTTATCCTGGCTGAAATATGAGCAGAGGAAATCTCTGCTAGCTGCTAGGCTAATGTATACAATGTAAAATGCCATAGGCTTGTGCTAATAACGTTAGCATGTTGTATTTGTTTGGAAAACGTGTTTAGTATCAGACAGTTGTTTTGTCAGTGAACCTTGTGAGCTGTAATGGAGCTGAACTGTGTAACGTTACCTTTGTTAAATGTTGCTGTTGTCCCTGGCTTCATATGAGTAGAGGAGAAGTCTGCTAGCTGCTAGGCTAATTTATACAATGTAAAATGCCATAGGCTTGTGCTAATAATGTTAGCATGTTGTATTTGTGGGGAAAATGTGTCCAGATAAAGACAAGTGTTTGTCTGTGAATGCTGCGAGTTATAGTGAAGCTGATTTGTGTTTGAAACTGTCTCTATGAAGCCATGTTTAATGTGTGTTTAATGTGTGTTTAGTGTGTGTTTAACATGTGTTTACTGTGTTGAATCAACTAAACTTTACAGCACTTCACAGAATATCGCCCAGCTCTAGTTCTGATCTGATCAGCTCTGAATGGATCGATGGATCAATAATCCACCCTGCGAGCCACAAACTGCTGCTGAGGATAAAAAGAACCAATGGAGAGCTCCACCTGCGCTGCGTTCACAGACCCACAAAAACCTCAGAATTTAGAGACAGGACACAGAATGAGACAGAGACAAGAGAAGCTCTTTGAAGAGCTTCCAAAATATGGAACGTGAACGTCTGCAGTTTAGTGAAGGAATGGGCCGACACAGCGTGCTGATGAAGACCATGTGATGCAACTGAAAGCTCAGCTGCAGCTACTAAGTGGACCATGAGATGCACTGGTTTTGTCAACGTCCTACAGGAAGTGTTTCTGTCTCGAGATGAACTGATTCTAAGATTCCTCAGTTTTGTTCTAAGGTGAAGCAGAAGTTTGAGCTCGTTCGTCGTCACGTCGGTGAAAGTTTACAGATGGAAAGGTTTAACATCCAGTATTCGTTTTTTTCACAAACTCAACTATGTTACGTGTCTCACTTTCTTCACGCACTGAATAAATCCTTAGTTTCTTTCTTCGTGAGCGCGCCTACTGTGTATCCCCACATTTTGCCTCCAGTTGTTTCTGCAGGCGCAGACTGTGGATAAGCACCTGGCTCACTGCGATTTCACAGTCCTCATTTTCAGCTTCTCTTAACTGTGCTGCATCGTTTCTTATTTTCAGTTCTTCAATGCCTTCTCTTAATTCATTTATTTCCATCTTCAACGCCGACACTTTCCATGTGAAGTTTCACACGCTCCTTTGTTAAATTAATTTCAAATTGTTTACAGTGTGTTCAGGCAGCACCGGCGCCATCTTGTTTTCTAGCAGCAGTTCCTAAATGTGAAGTTTTTTCATACGATAGCTTTAAACCTGTGTCTGCCGTGATTACCCGCGACGCGGCTGCAGCTTTAGTTACTGATTTAATGACTGTAGGATTACATTCGTGTGACGAGCAGAAGCCACAGATTACAACAGGAGGGCAGATTATACTGACGGAGCTAAACTGACCTCAGATCAGTGTCGGAGGGAATGTCCAGAGTTTCAGGCATCACGTCGTTTGGTATCATGATCCCGTTATTTCCCAAGAATTCTCACCAAGATCAGGTTCTTAATTACTGTGAGATAAACTGAATCTGCTGATTCTGAAATGAAGATCTGTGATGTTTTTTTTTTGTTTGTTTATAATTTAATAGACAAAATTAATTTATGATAGCGAATGTTTTTGAACAAAAATAACCTCACACACACAACACATTAAAACATACAATGACCTCATGCAGGCTAAAAGAACTACTCAGTAGATTTTAGTAGAAACTTTGAATCAGAAATCTGATTGAATAAAACACTAGAAAGGAAAATGGAGGCTGGAGCAGAGAGAACAAACACTAAAAATCTGTTAATAGTAAATCTTATTTCTGACATTTCTTCTCACTACACCACAAACACTGAGTTTAATGCAAACTGAATACAACACAGGACTGTCTGAAGTGCTTTATCGTAGGCAGCTCGGCGTGCTTGAGTTTTTTGAAGATGTTTCACCTCTCATCCAATAGGCTTCTTCGGTTCTAACGGACTGGTGCAGTGATGACTCGAGTTACTCCAAAAATTTGATTACTAAAAAGCCTCGAGGCTTTGTTAATTCCAGTTGCTGTGTTTCGCATGGATGTTTGTTTCTGTTGCACAACGCGCTTATGTTACTTTGCCTGTTGATAGCCTGCTCAGCTGTAACGTGGATGTAGCGCCGTTTGCAAAATGATGGCGGAAGAGGGACAAGAAAAGAGCGCCAAAGAAAAGGACTTAAAGTATTGAGTGTGGGATCATGACGAGTCAAAGCCAAAACAGTTGCATGTCACAACAGCACGTCCTCAGTGCTGCAACATCTAAGTAGAAAACATCCAGTGTACAATTGAATTCGCCAAACAGACCCGACACAACAAGGTAACGCCAATGTCTGCTAGCTGCACATTTGTGCAGATTTTGTTGAGTAACTAAACAATCACTCCACAAACTCACGGCACAGCACAGGAGAGGCAGCTCATCAGGTCAACGCTCAGCGGTCCAAGAAAAGGGATACAGAAATGTCCACGTCTCAGCCAGAGAAGACAGATGGTTTGAAAGAGGCGTGAAAGAAGCCATCTACGTCAAACTGGGACGACTGTCATTAAACAGAGGCGGCGGCGTACAACACCACGTATCACCCACCTACAATGCAGTCTTGGGATCCGTCCTCAGACGACTTCACACCCACTCTCACCTGGTCCCACCTGACCCTAACGACACTCAAGATGGCCGACTGAGTCAACGACAGGAGCTGTTTTTAAGTGTGTAGGCCTATCGTCTGTGGGACAGATGTGAAGCTCTGGGTAACCCTGCACTAACATGATCAACGTGTTTATCAGACTGATTATTTACAGAAGAAAGGAAAGATATCTGTCGATACCTGACTCCTGTCTGACTGCTGAGCGTGGACACTTCTTGTATCTGTCCTTTCAAATTAAAGTCCCACGTGGTCCAGTCGTATAGGTTTGGATTTATTCTGACAAGGTGCAGCTCCTGATAGAGTTTTGCATTTGTTTTTTGGGTGTTTTTTTTCTGCGACCAATGAAATCTTGCCGACTGATGACCTTTCTGGTCGACTAACGTTTGGTCGACTGTTAAAGAGGGCGGCCATACTGGTTTGGGAACGTTATCACTGTAATGGAAGCATACCTGCTGACCACATGTTCAATAAGCTCCTCGGACAAACAGCTTCCCGTCCCTGCAGCTGCTTCCTCAAACCTTCAGGTGACTTTTAGGAAACTGTTGTTCCATCGACACAAACACAAATAGCTCCATCTGAATGTTGCATGACCACAGAGCAGCAGCAGATGGAGAAGCATCAGGAGGCTGCAGGCCAACTGAGCTGTCACGACACTCCGAGGAAAAACAACAGAGACGCCCGGGACAAGTGACTGAGCGCAGGAAGTGAGTGAAAACAGTCCAGTTACAGGTTTAACACGGCGCTGCGGCGTCTGAGCCCACACGGGCCGCGCTCCGTCTGATCAACCCTGCACTCTGGCTCCTGCACACTATTTTTTAACTGTTGACATTTCCAGCACCTGTTATTAAAATTTAAACCAGATCTGGGAGCACAGAGAGAGGAAGGTGCTGGAGTGAACTACAGCGTGACGGTCCTGTAAACACATCACAGGTTCAGCGTCATGTCAGAGCGTCCTTCAGCCAGACACTGAGCCCACTCACTGTGGACCAGGGCAGCACAAATGGAAATGTGGATGTAGGAGGCAGCGGGGAGGTTTCCAGTGATGACACTGTCTGCCTGAAGAGAGAGCCTCCACCTCCTCCTCCTCCTCCGTGTCTCTCTGAGCACTGTTGAGGAGGAGGAGGAGGTGGAGGCACAGCGCCGACTCCTGCCTGCCAAAAGCTGCTATAAATAGGAGCATCAGCACGGAGCGGATGTAGCAGGATGTTGAGGAGGAGGAGGAGGAGGAGGAGGAGGAGGAGGAGGGTTTCTGGATGATTCAGGGATGTGATGAAGAGGAACACAAGGAGGCGAGGAGGAATTTCCCTCTAGAATCTAACTGGAGGAGAAAATACTTGATGTGCTCTCTATTATTATCTTTTCTGTTTGCCAGTCAAACGTTCTGCTGTCTCAGGGTAACGTGATGTTTATGTAAATCAGTTTATTATTTCCCCTCAAGCGCCAGGCCGCCCTGCGTCCCTGCGGCTCATGTAACCATGTCATAAAAACATCTCGTGTTCGATAGCCGGTTTATAAGGTCCACTTCACTAAAACTGATGGCTCTACTCCATCAGCCCTGACATGAATCCTTCACTCATTCATTTCATAATGAGGTGTGGAAAATATTCAGTCTATCATCACTGATATAATATCGTCAGGCAGCTGTTAGACGCAGATGGGGGAGTGGATTTTGTTTTTAAATAATAAAGAAAATGGTGTTCGTTCATATCAAAACTAAATATTTAGGAATAAAAACTAAACATATCCAATGAACTCTACCACAGCCATGCAGCGTCAGCCTATCAGCTAATAGGACGACATCACCGGTGTTTTCTAAAAGCAAAGCTCCAGACTAATGGCGTCCCATCATCAAGAGAAAACGTGTTTGGGATGAGCAGAGATTTTCCCCCAGATGCCGTCGAGACACAGTAAACTCACGACAGACACGTCACCAGAGGACACGCCCTCTTGTTTCCCTTATAATGCCACATCTTACATGTTCTGTGCTCTGTATGTCCTGGCTGCTGAGCCCATATCTTCAGGGGTCATGACCACCAAAGCACTTTTTTTTTCCAACACTGAGGCCAGAGTGTTTTTTGTAATGCTTTGTAAGAGCCGCAGATTTACGCTGCACTACAAACGAAGGCATCGTGACGAGGTGCTGGACATAGATTCTGCACTGAGCGCTGCCGGATGGATGTTTTTTTTTTTTTCTTAGTGCCAAGTTGAGTTGACGGTGTGAGATTTTCACGGTACGATAACCGCCTCAAAAAATACTGTGGCTTCACGATATTGTTCGGGTTCTTAAAAGAGGGAAAAGAAGGAGTTTTTTGTGGTTAACAAATGTTTTATAACTTTAACTGAGACTTGAAACCATTTTAAATGGAAGTATATCAAGGTTGGAAATAAGGACCCGCCATCTGCCACATGCGGGTGTATGTTATGAACTTACTCGCCATGCTGTCGGGTAAAAAGTTTTACAAATTACTGAATTATTCCACAAAAAAAGTCGACTCAGTCACAGGGCGCTCTGCCTAAGTAGGGTAGTGTGTCTTCACTGCATCTTCTCGACCAATCCCAGTGAGGTTTTTCTTCTTCATCGTCTTCTTTGTGTTTACTGGCGGACCACAAACAACCAACACACTGCCGTAAAAGAAGATGAAGAAGATTCACAAAGTTGAGAAGCGTTAGCAGCTAACATTAGCAAGGTGTGTACGTTGGTCTAATTTGACAGTGTGGCAACATGTTACTGGTGTAAAGAGAGCGTCAGATGTCACAGAGTCCACACGAGGGTTTTTGTAATAAACAATAATCATAAATAATGTTTGCATTTTACTTTTGTAAGTAAGTTTTGAAGTGTGTGTGTGAGGGAGAGCCTTAAATGAAATGTGAAACTGATAGTTTTTATGAGAGCAGTGTGTATTAGTTGGTTTCTTTTCTTTGTACAGACAAAATTAACACTGAAGTCAAATACACACAGAAGTGTGATAACAGAATAGCGTCTGGTAGAATTTAAAATCCAACGGCCGATTTGGCTGAAAGTTAATTTCCAACACTTCAGTTTGTGTAAAAAGTCGCCCCCTTAGAAAATAACTAATATAAAGATGAGGTTCGTCTGGTTTGTTTTGTTTATTCAATATTGCAGATAATTAAATGTACACAGACTGATAACCCTCAACTTTTATATCACGGTGCACCTTGAAACCGGTATTACCTCAACTTTGGGTAACAAGGCCGCGTTCGTCACTGTCGCTTCAGCTGCTCAGTCACAGTGGAGGAAGGACAAACACCACAAAAGCCCCGTCTCCACCAAACCCTTTCAGTCCAGTCCCTCTGGAACCAGCAGTAAGCCTTCAGACATGGTACCTAGACCCTGGGTCTGTTCAGACAGTCCTCTTAAATGTGGGCGGGGTTGTTGTCACTCACTGCTCCGTCCAGCACTCGCTGTATTTCCTCATCAGCGGTGACACAGATGGAAGTCTGCACCTGGTTTATCGTCCACAGAACGAGGCTGCACGCCCACATTTTCACAACAAAATAGAACAGGCTGCAGTGAGAGTCTCTCTCCATGGGATATTTAAAAATAGCAGCTTTGTGCATTTAGTCCTTCTCAGGCAAGCTCAGGGGTTTAGTGTTGCTGTAGCCCACAGGAAGTGAGGATTAGAATATATGACCTTCACATAATCCGCTCCAAATTCATCTATATTTTTAAAGTCATTACTAAAAGTGTGTGTCATATAAAAACTAAAGTGATGGTCAAAGTTGTCACAGTGAAATTTAAGGTGTGCTGATGGATTCACATCGTGAATTTTCATCAACAAAATTCCAAAACTTTTCCATGACCTTTCAAGGACTAATAACAATTTGTTTTTTCTTGCCTGGAATTTTTTAAACATTTCAAATTCAAACTCTGTTGAGGCATCATATCGGCTAACAGGGCGTACACGAAGGGAGAAAAGAAATGTGGGGAGAAAATGTTACACATCAATACATATCAGAGCAACGTTACGCTGACAGCTACAGGAAGTAACTCGCAATATAACTAATGCAACATAACTCACCGTTACATTGCATTACAGAATCAGAATCAGAATCAGAAATACTTTATTGATCCCCGAAGGGAAATTATTTATGTTACAGGTGCTCCTTGCAAGAGGGGAAAGATACGTGAAAATATAAGAAATTTAAACAATAGTATTAACAAATATATAGTTAAATAAACAGGAATTATTAACAAACATAAACGTAAATAAATATATATATATATATATATATATATATATATATATAGATATATAGATATACATATATATATTGTAAACATGAACATGTGAAAAGGTCACACAAGGTTACATGAAAGGTTACAACAAAAATTCCAAGACTTTTCCAGGCCTGGCAAATGTGATTGTGAAATTCCATAAGTTTTCCCTGAAGGTCACAGTGACCTTGACCTTTGACCACCAAATTCCAATTAGATCATTGCAGAGTCCAAGTGGACATTTGTGCCAAATTTGGAAAAATTCCCTTGGGGCATTCTTGAGATACTGCGTTCACGAAAATGAGATGTACATAAGGTCACAGTGACTGCTGACCAACAAATACTGATCAGTTCGTTGCTGAGCACTGGGACGTTTGTGCCAAAGTCAAAGAAATTCCCTTTAAGGCCTTCCTGAGACATTGTGTCAACAGGAATGGGACAGACACACGGACAATCAGCCATGACTACTGCCGGCACAGAGGCGTAACGATCTATTTTACTTCACATGCTTAACATAAGACGACACGTGTGCTCAGACCTACGATCGGATGTGAACTAAAAGCCGCCTGCAGATTTCACGACATATCGAGCAGCTGTATGATGTCACACAGGAAAACAAAAAGACTAAAGACTGAAGGGTGAGACTGACTCTGTCTTCGACCACAGACAGACGGACATCAAACTAAATAAGTGACAGCTGTAGTGTAAACTTGAGTCGAGGCTGTGAACAGACCCTCTGATTATAGAAACCGGTGAGGAGACCAGACCGCCCACACACGGCGACTATTTCCACCAACGCTCGCTCACATTATTTTAGTCCTGCCGGTCTGACGGGAACACGCTGAACAACTCAGCAAGTACAGAGAGTATGATGAGGATTCACTGTTCATGTTCCACCACAGAACCACCACCACCTCCTTCCATCAAAACGTTTGTGTCACTCTAGACGGAGAGACAAAGACTCTACGATCTGTGACCTCTGACCTCAAACTGTACCATCATTTCTCTGTAGTCCTGAGTCCAGTGGACAAACATGTTTAAAATGATGTTAAGAATGATCAGAAGACAAAGAATATGGATCTTTAAAGCTGCAACAATCAATATTCTTATATTCCTTAAAGCTAACATGACTCTCTGTGCAAACTGTTGCTCATAGTGACAAATAAATTCAACTCTGAATAGGTGATGATTTAAATACAGGTGCCCACAAGTGGCCCAAAATAAAATCAACGAAAATCTCATACTGTCTGATTTTATCCTCTAACTGACACCACCTGTATTATATATTAAAGCTTTATATGAACATATAAATCATATACAGGCTTAGATACAGTTGATATTTATGGAAATGCCCACAAAACGTCACATCCTTTTACACCGAGGTGGAAAACAAAGCATTCGCAGCCCATTAGTGAGTTGCTGTGTGGCTTACTGGACACCAAATACACTTAAAAATCCGGACTTAAAGGCTATTTTTCAACCTACTGTCCCATGTTATTTTGTCTGAGTGACTATCGGGAATGATATTTTTTATAATTGGTCCAGTATTGAGCGAGAGCAACATCATTTAGAAAGTCCCTCCCCTGCCAGCCAGCATTTGTTAGCCACACCATACTGAGTGCTGGCAGTGAAGAGTAGAGTAACCACTCTGTTCACACTGTCAGTGTCCGTCCACTAACTGTGTTTGTTTTTGTCACTGACAGGCTCAGACTGTTATTCTAAGTGTCTGACAACATGATGGAAAGGATCCCTACAGAGATAGAGCTTTGTGTTAGAGAGTCAGAGTCTTTTTGTTCAACCAGAAACAGCCCCAAAATCACCATCACCAAAGTCTACCCATCCATCCATTTTCATCTGTTGAGGCCGGGTCTCAGGGGCAGCAGGCTGAGCAAAGCACCCCAGACGTCCCTCTCCTCAGCAACACTTTCCAGCTCCTCCTTGAGGACCCCGCGGCGTTCCCAGGCCAGATGAGATATATAATCCCTCCAGTGTGTTCTGGGTCTGCCCCGGGGCCTCCTACCAGCTGGACCAGGAGGATCCTGATCAGATGTTGAACCACCTCAACATGAAGGAGCAGCGGCTCTACTCCGAGCTCCCTCCAGATGTCTGACTCCTCCCCCTATCTCTAAGGCTGAGCCCAGACACCCTACAGAGGAAACTCATTTCAGTCACTACCCAGAGCTCATGACCATAGGTGAGGGTTGGGACGCAGATGGACCAGTGAATCAAAAGCTTCGCCTTCCAGCTCAGCTCGTTCTTCACCGCGACAGTCGGACATAGCGCCGGCATCACTGCAGACATCGCCGCAAACTGCTGATCCATCTCGTGAGCAAAACTCTGAGATACTCAAACTCACAGAAACCATCTTGGTTCATCTTTCCACTGTTCCAACAACCACCAGCTCTGGTTTGGTTGAAATTAACTCTTAATTCACTCAGTTAGATGTGACAACATGCTGCCTCTACACTAACATGACTGTTTTTTAAATGGAGTCTGGTGGGTTTGGTGACGGTGATTTCAGGGCTGTTTCTGGTTGAACAAAAAGGACATAACATTGTTATAGACTGACACCATTTTACAAAAACAGAAAACCATGATGGAGATGGGTTTGCCTTTCTGAGGGCATTCATAAAAAGTTATTATTATTATTATTATTAATATTATTTCCAGGTGGTAACAGGGCCCCTCCACCCCACGGGCCCCAGTGTAACCGCACCACCTACATTGTCTACGTTTATGCCTCTGGCCCGACCCGAACAATCAGCGCACAATTTCGAGCCCAACCCAGCGCGACCCTTTTGTAGGACCCATCAGGCTCGAGTTATGCTGATCTGTGATCTCACCTGACACTACAGACGTGACCACATTTACCCAAGTGCTTACTTCCATTTAACGCTACTTCATACTTTTTACTGCACTACATCTACCCACATTAGTTACTTTACAGATTATTGATACAAAACAAAAATAGTCTAATAAATTATGATGTATAATTCATGGTGAATCCACCCAGCAGTGTATGAAGTCATTAAAATGAGCTCCACCTTTACCAGCCGCAACATTAACGCATCAATAATTATCATCCAATCATATCATGGATATTATTCTGAAATTCTGCATGATAAGAATTTTTACTTTCGGTACTTTAAGTATATTTTTAAGGCTCATACTTTTGTACTTTTACTTAAGTAAGATTTTGAATGCAGGACTTTTACTTGTAGTGTAGTGTTACTACTTTAACTTGTGATAAAGATCTGAGTTCTTCTTCCACCACTGACAGGATACAGTTGGTTGGGGAGGTGAACGGAGGTTTCAGATGAGTGTCATCAGGCCCTGAACAGACCCTGGATCAGTCCCGACGAGCGGGTGTTTTTAAATGAAAACATCACCTGATTTTGTGGTGAATTTGTTTGAAGCTGATCGTTTGAAACAGCAGCTCACTAAACACTTGACGGCTCCACAATTGATAACTTCCGGCACAATCTATCGGGTGTGTGGTGGGGAAAGTGGTCGATGGCAGCTGATCAATGGGACTTAATTAAGACTAGCTGCGATCAAGCTGTCACAGAGCAGGAGGTAGAGCAGAGCGGCTCATCACAGACGCTGTGGGAGCGTTTCCATCTGACCATCTAACTTTCAGCCTGAGATCCTCACAAAGCGTCGGCTTCCCAATCCCTTCAGATTAACAATAGACACCAATCACATCCTGATGCACGCTGCAGTAATCTGAGCGACTCTTGTGCCTGACAGTTCAGAGGTCAGCACAGCGTCCAATGCCCCTTCCTCCACCATCCAATCAGAGCCAGAGGGCAAAGGTCAGCTGGAGTCCAGCAGAGGGTTTTCTACAGCAGAGTTCATAAACATTAAAGAGGGAATTCCTCTGCCGTTTCCTCTCACACTTAGACAGACACGGATGCAGCTTTGTGTTCGGACTCTGCGCTCATTTTGTCCATATTAGTGCACGTTTTGTGAAAGCTTGCGGACACGGACGAAACGGAGCTGAACCACCGGAGATGGTGTAGTGTAGTTCAAGGGAGATACGACAAAGACATTTAAATAATGACACAACGGAGCAAATTTTTAATATGGTCCGTCTGTCTATTTTTGTACGTAAACTGAGTATAAATGAGCCATGAAACTGATCTGGCTTCCTGTGACCTCACCTGAGAGGAGATCATGACCTCAACTAACACCTGCTAACATCTGGCTTTTGTCTTTAATGGGAAACGTTACAGTCTGCACTCGTGCCCGGACAAATGACACTGCAGTCGTCACCAGTATAAATTTATCCCCAGCGATGGAGATATGACACCCTGGTGGACACAATCATTTTCGCCCCTTTGGCAGCATGATACTCGCCTGAGTCCAGACCTTCCACCAAACTATAGTTGAGTGATTCCTCTGACGTCATGACATGAAACAACTGTTTTCCCATGACGTGATTAGCCAGTCAGCACCATGGGTGGTACTATCACCTGGAACACACTGCCTACGTGAGCAGTGCATGATGGCAAATTTGCTCAACTCCTCCTGCCTGCAGTGTTCACACAGTCAGCGTTGCTGCTGCAGCGCTGTCTGCTGCTGTAACTACTGTATTTCCACAATTACAAGTCGATAATCAACTCAGTTATAAAGCCACGCAAGTCACAAGATTGACCACGACACGGTCCTGCAAATATTTCACAATAAAAAAGCCTCGTGGGGGCTTTTATTTGAAACAGAGACAGAAAGTGTTGAGTTAAAAGAAATGCCTGTATATATTAATGTCTGTGACGGATACAGGCGTTGAATCTGTAGTGAAAGGTGGTGTAATGTCAGTATGATCATCAAAAGACCACTTTAACAGTTTATCTTTGCTGAAAACTGGGCGTCAAGCTGATAAAATAGGCAGACTCCTGTTCTCCAGATCAGCGGGGGACATCCCACCCCAAAATACTGACGAGGAGTTAGACAAAGGCTGCAGATATTAAGAAATAAACCTTTCAGACATTTAACATTTAAGGTTGAAATAATATTAAATAATAATAATATTTCTGTCTGTTTGTCAAAGATCACGTTACTCTCCTCAGCTGCAGCACAGAAGTTACAGCAAGACAAACTTGCAAGAACCGACAACGTCAATGAGAAAAACCAAAATCCGTCAGACATAATTGGGCTGTTTGAAACACCATCAGAAGAAGAGGAGGAGGACTGTTGGAGTGTGGAGGAGTTGTTGTTTAACTGAAATGTGCACCATGTGCGCTCCATCCTGGCTCAGGCCAAATATGAGGTCAAATATTTAAGACACAATGTGTGTTTACTGTCATATTTATATTTCAGACTCAGATTACTATTTCAAAGACTCAGATTCAGTTTCTGGACGTCTCTCCGTCAGCAGGTCTCGTGTGTGAGGGTGCTTTCGGTTCGTCGGTGTTTCCCTGCAGAGCACATGTTGACCACACATGCACGTGCCTGCCAGCCTGCCACCGACGCTCCCCTGCCAGCCAATCACACCCCAGCGCTGCTGCAACCACAGCCTCCCATTGGCCTGTTTAGTGAAGCGGAGATGACAAGCGGTGCGGGCGGCCTATGGTGTCGCGTCAGGTCAAACAGTAAACAGAGGCGCTCAGTGACAACAAGCTAACGGGGCTTTTCCCCCCTCAGCTGTTGTCTGACAGGCGCAGAGCTGCAGCAGAATTTTAAGGGTTTGAATCAAATGTTTTCTGGTTCCAGCTCCTCTGTGCTTCTCCTCTCTCTGATGCGTTCACTGCCCTGCAGTGTTTCTCCGTCTCACCCACACAGGTCGCATTTCTGCTTTGCTTCACATTCAGTGTCGCTCCATCTCTGCGCTGGCAACAGTTTCATTTCTGATGTTTCACTTAAGAAAATATCTGATGGAAGCAGCAGGAATGAATCTGTTTCTGTTGCAGGAGCAAACGCTGTCCTGCTGCAGCAGTGATGGAGCCTCACTGTTCAGGGTTTTAAGGTTGTGTTGCTGCGTGTAAACTCACAAACAAACAGGCTTTAAATTAGTCAGTGTTTGTGATGTTATGGGATTTTGCACTGGACTAAAAATCAGCACGTCTCCGCCTCCGCTGCTTCAGTTTTGACCAAAGAAAGACAAATATCTACAAAAGTCACGCCATCAAATCGACTGATTATTATCACTGATAGAAAACATGGATAAAACTACCAAAATAAGACCGAGGTTGTAAAAAAGCAGAATAATTTAAGAAACCGAAATGATGAGATTTTAGAGGTTTTAAGTAAACAAACACAGCCATTAAGATGCATCATGGGAGACAAGAACTCTGGGGACTAAAAGCCTGCAGCTTTTAATTTGAAATTCTTTTAAAAATTGCCCAAATTGCCAAATTCACTCAAACGTTCATGTTGCCAGACTTGGGCCAAGTTAGTATGGTTAGTACTTGATACTAGCAAAATAAACTTCTAATTGTAAAAAAAGCAGAATTATGATTTAAGTTAAATAACAACGTTGCATTTAACAAAACAAACTCAGCAATTCAAATGAATTATGGGAAGTCAAAGATTCTGCATTTATGGAGCTTGACCCATCGAGTACTCAGGACTAAAGGTCTGCTTTAAAGTTCAAATTATTCTTTAAAAATTTGCCAGATTTACTCAGATGTTTGTGTTGACAGGTTTCATGTATTAATTTTCTTTATTCCTACAAGAAAAGACAGATAAAACTACCAAAATAAGACAAAAGTAAACAATCAAAGGAACTGTCGCTGAACTCAAACACTGAAAACTGCCAGCGAAGAATCTGAAGAGTCAGCGATCGTTTGTCGTGTTTTAGGGCTCGACATATGCTAATTAGAGCTGAAACAATCCACTGATTAATTAACAAGTTGATGCACAGAAAAAGTATCTGATAATTGTAACTGATTCATTTGTAAAGTCCATTTTTAAGCAAAAACTTGAAAATGATTTGCTGCTTTTCGTTGATCTGACCGTAAACAGACTTTATCAGAGTTTGGATTTATTGACGAGTATTTTTCAGTAGTTTCTGGCAGATTGATTATTAGCTGCAGCCACAATTCAGATTTCTGAGAACGACCACGTCAGGTTCGGTGTTTTAACAACACAGTTTAGCTCCAGTGAAATGTTTTCAGCTGTTGGGATGAACTCTGCCTTCAGCCTCACTCTGGATCTCCACTTTCTGTTAATTACAGCTGTGTAAACAAACCAAGCCTGATGCCGTGACCTCACACACGCCCACCCACGTGAAACACCAAACTCTGCCGAGGATCTCCCTCCGGCTGCCCCCTGCCTGATGTTTCCACCCACCTTGCAGCCGAACATGAGGGAGATGGTGCTGTTGGTGCAGGCCACCTTGCAGTGGCACAGCATGGGCGAGAAACACTCCACCTTCTTGGAGCCGGGGGACATCTTGTCGGCGCCGGGGCAGTTGGCCGACAGCCGCCTCCTCCGGGAGCGTTGCCGGCTCCTCCCACGCCGCCCGGCTCCGGCCGCGGCTCCCCCCGCACCTCCTCCTCCGCTTCCACCTCCAGCCTCTCCACCTCCTCCTCCACTGCTGCTGCTGCTCCCTGCTCTCACCATCCGCCCTCATTCCTCGTGTCGCTCCATCGCGGCGGGGAGGAAACGACTCCCAGAGCTCTTCCTTCATTCAGGGAGAACCTCCCCCCTCCTCCTCTCCACTGACCCCTCCTCCTCCTCCTCCTCCTCCTCCTCCTCCTTCTTCTTCCTCTGCTGGTAGAAAATATTCCTCTCCCTCTTGACCTCCTCTCAGGCGTTTGCGGCGACTCCTCTCTCGCTCGTTCTCTGGCTTTCCTCCTCGCTCCCTGCTGCCTCTCTCTCTCTCTGCTGACAGAGTGAGGATGATGATGATGATGATGATGAGAGCCGGGCGCACGAGTGTCGCTGTGTGTTTACTGTGTGTGTGTCTCTGTGTGTGTTAAGCTCTCCTCTGTGGGGGTGTGATTGGTCTCCGGGGGGGGGGTTGGTCACATGATTCATCGGAGAGAGAGAGAGAGAGAGAGCAAGTGGGGGTGTATCCTCAGGGAAGGTAGAGTGATGTAGGACAGAGTCAGTGATGTGGAGGAGAGGGAGAGGAGGAGAAAGAGGAGACAGGAAGAGGAAGAGGAGGAACAGGAAGAGAAAGAAAAAGTTGAGGAGGAAGAGGAAGAAAATGAGAAGTTGAGGAACAGAGAAAGGGGAGGAGGAAAGAATAGAGAAAACAAGGGAGGAAGAGAAGAAGACATTAGAAGATGAAAAGGAGACAGGAATAGAAATAGGAGGCAACAGAGGACAGAGGAGGAGGAGGAGGAGCAAAATGAGGAAGAGGAGGAGACAGTAAGAGATGAGGAGGAGCAAAAAGAGGAAGAGGAGGAAAAAGAAGAAGAAGCAGTGGGGGAAGAGGAAAAGGAGATGTAGAGGAAGAAAGAGGAAGAGGAGAAGGAGGGATGATGAATTAAAATGGAGGGTCAGCGTTGCCTCTGCGTCCTCGGCCTCAGGTTTCAGTCCAGGTGTTTCCTGTGCGTCCTCGGCCTCAGGTATCAGTCCAGGTGTTTCCCGTGCGTCCTCGGCCTCAGGTATCAGTCCAGGTGTTTCCCGGGCGTCCTCGGCCTCAGGTATCAGTCCAGGTGTTTCCCGGGCGTCCTCGGCCTCAGGTATCAGTCCAGGTGTTTCCCGTGCGTCCTCGGCCTCAGGTATCAGTCCAGGTGTTTCCTGGGCGTCCTCGGCCTCAGGTTTCAGTCCAGGTGTTTACTGTGCGTCCTCGGTCTCAGGTATCAGTCCAGGTGTTTCCCGTGCGTCCTCGGCCTCAGGTATCAGTCCAGGTGTTTCCCGTGCGTCCTCGGCCTCAGGTATCAGTCCAGGTGTTTCCCGTGCGTCCTCGGTCTCAGGTATCAGTCCAGGTGTTTCCCGTGCGTCCTCGGCCTCAGGTATCAGTCCAGGTGTTTCCCGTGCGTCCTCGGCCTCAGGTATCAGTCCAGGTGTTTCCCGTGCGTCCTCGGCCTCAGGTTTCAGTCCAGGTGTTTCCCTGCGTCCTCGGCCTCAGGTTTCAGTCCAGGTGTTTCCTGGGCGTCCTCAGCCTCAGGTATCAGTCCAGGTGTTTCCTGGGCGTCCTCGGCCTCAGGTTTCAGTCCAGGTGTTTCCTGGGCGTCCTCGGCCTCAGGTTTCAGTCCAGGTGTTTCCTGGGCGTCCTCAGCCTCAGGTTTCAGTCCAGGTGTTTCCTGTGCGTCCTCAGCCTCAGGTTTCAGTCCAGGTGTTTCCCGTGCGTCCTCGGCCTCAGATTTCAGTCCAGGTGTTTCCCGTGTGTCCTCGGCCTCAGGTATCAGTCCAGGTGTTTCCCGTGCGTCCTCGGCCTCGGGTGACCTGACAGTGCTCTCAGGTGTTCTGCTGCTGTCAGAGGTGTGATGAGGCCCGGTGGAGATGACAGTAGAGCAGAACTGGGGAACATGTTACGTTTGTGGGCAGGACTTTCCTCAGTAAATCTGTGTTTCTCACTTGATGTGTGAGATTCCACCTCTGTGATTCCCGTCGTGCTGAGTTTTGAGTTTGGAAAAAAAAACTTACTTCGTACGAACCGTCTCGTACCGGTCTCAGCTGTGCCGCAATATCTCAGTTTGAAAGTCTGAGAAGATGAATGAATTCAGATTTTATTAAGACTTCAGAAGGATCAGAGGAACCCTGAACTACGTCACTACAAGAGCTTCACAACAAAACCTGTTCTGTCGCTGTTAAAACAGCGACACATGTAATTTGTTCAGTCAGTTAAATGTCAAGGTAAAAAAAGATCCAGGTCTCATTCCGAAGTTGTCGAAATCTATGACATCAGAAACCAACGACAAAAGGTGTCCTTCAATGTCGGCATGATACATGGCCGGTTGCCGTTACAGTTTAACAGTGCCCGGCAGCGTCAGGGGGAAACATGGCAGGACAAGGACGAAAGTTAAGGCGGCTAAAGTCTGACTGGGGCGAGCAGGAGGCGTGGTGGATGGGTCCAACAAACACCAACTTTAACCCTAGAGAGCAGTGTTGACGTCCTGTAAGATTCTAAAGCCAACCACATGTTTTTGTTGTTGAAAAAAAAAAGGTTGATCTGCAGTGTTGTACCGATGTAGTGCTTTTATTTTGAAAGACACTGTACATTTCCTGTGAAAACACAAGAGTATTTTGAAAAAAGAGAATTTGACACGGCGTCCCAGAACGTCAACAACCAACACACCCAGGGTGCACGTAGTATATGGACGTGGAAAGTCCATGACCAAACATGGACATGTGATGAGGTCACAGTGAGGATGAGTTGTGAAATAAAAACTGTCTATATCTGTTTTATCTAATAAGATCAAGTTTTAATAATAATGATAATAACTTGATTCATATTGCACAGTTCGTACAGCAAGTGCAACTCAAAGTGCTTTACATAATAAAATGAGAAAATACATATAAAAGACAGAATAGGAAAGAGTAAGGCTGATCAGAGACGAGGGCCTGAGACACTGAACGCAGCATCACCGCACCTTTGGTTCTACTCTGGGCGACGTTCAATAGACCAGAGGTCGAGGATCTTAAGGATCTGAAGGGAATGTATTTGACTATCACATCGGATCAATAGTCAGGAGCCAGACCATGAAGAGATTAAAAAAGCAAAACATTAAAATGAATTTTTAAATGAACAAGAGGCAATGACGAGCTTTTAAAACCAGAGTAATGTGTTCTACATGTTTTGTCTTGGTGAGTAGACGTGCTGCTGCATTTTGGAGGTTTCTGTGAGGTCTGAGAACAAGGCATTAAAGTGGTCCAGTCTGCAGCGATAAAAGCATGAACAAGTTTTCGTGTCGTCTTTAGATAATAGGGTAATTTTTCTAAGATGGGAAAACACAGGTCACAGTCAAAAATAACACCAAGGTTCTTTACGTCATGATTTTTGTTCACAGCCTGCTTCTGTAGATTATGTTAAATTGAAATTGCTTTTCTTTTGATCCGATGATTAGAACTTCAGTTTTGTCTCTGCTGAGTTGCAGGAAATTTTGGGACATCCACACATAAATTCAGTCGATACAGCGAGACTTTTTCAGTTGGGCTTTTATCATCTGATGGGAATGAGAGAAACAGCTGAATATCGTCAGCATAGGACTGGAAATCAATGTCATGCTCTCTAATAATATTTCCCAGCAGCAACATGTACAGATTAAAAAGAGTGGGTCTCAGAATGGACCCCTGGGGGACACCAAGATTGATCTCAATTTTGGAAGACAGTGACTCACCCAGGGACACAACTCAGGTCCTGTTCATACGACAATGATTTCAACTGAAAACAGTAAACTTAAGTTACGTTTTGTCTGATCGTTCACACGACAGCTGCGTTTTGGATGCCTGAAAATGCAACGTTTTGAAAACGGGTTCCAGACTGCAATTTTTTGGAAACACCACTCAGTCACTAGGCATGTGCGAGAAAGTCGACCATCACAACAACTATGGCCGTCCAGAAAAACGTTTGTGCAGCTGCCATTTTGTGTGTTTATACATCACCGCTCTGTAGAAGGAAGCGCATGGGCGCAGGCTTGTGTTGTTTCATTACAGTCACACCACCACCTACTGGCCTGGCATTACAGCGTTTTTGGGTCATTTTTGTGGATCAGTGTGCACGGCGATTGTTATCAAAACGATATTGTCTGAACCCTGAACTTTTTTCAAAATGAAAATGAGAAACGATTCCGTTTTTAGCGGATGGTTTTCGTGTAAACATGGCCTTAGTCTCTTCCTGTCAGATAAGGCTTGAACCAGGTTAGTACTGTGCCTGAAATGTTCAGATTGGTATGGAGCCGGTTTAGAAGGACGCTGTGATTGATGGTGTTGAAAGCTACACTTGAGTCAAGAAGGACAAGAACTGAGATCTCCCCTTCAGCGAGTTTCATTCTAAGATGGTTTACAACCTTTACTAGTGTCGTTTTCAGTCTGGTTTTGGGAACAAAAGCCTGACTGAAATTTTTCAGAAATATAATGTGAGTTCAAATAACTGTTCAGCTGAAGGGACACCAGCTTTCCTACGATTCAGTCTGTTCATCTCACTTAGAAACCAAAAAGGCAACTGATTGCTCTGGTAGGGTACCTAAAGCTTAATTTGTAATTGTTAAAATAATAATTCATAATAAAAAAAATCAATACTTGGCGTGTGTATAACAATAAGATATTGCTACACAAAACATCACAATACTTTGCTGTATCAATTTCCCCAGCCCTACGTCTGAACCTCTCCTGCATTAGATGACCGACACCGTCTGCAGACTGTGGACGGGGGGACAACCTCCCTCTGAGACAGACAGCAAAGGAAACACCGCCTATCTGATCAGACTGTGTCTCTGTGTGTGAGATAATGAGACAGATTTGGTCCTGGGTGGAGACGACAGGAAGCTGAGAAGAGTCCTCCTGAGACTGACGACAGAAAACTACAGAGTGAATTTGGGCCGTCATTTTTATCTGTTGGTCTCTCTGCTGGCTTTTAATTGGACTGTTTCGTTCTCTCTCTCTCTCTCTCTCTCTCACACACACACACACACACACACACACACACACATATCCACCCACCGTCTGTCGATGTGTGTTAGTCACTCAGGGTGAAGACGAGATGAGAGAAAATGTGAGAAGTGAGGAGGAAGAGGAAAGAGAAGCTCTCTGTGTGGTTATGTGACATGATGGTGAAGCTGTTCTCTTCATGATATGAAACTGATAATAAAGATTCAAACTGCAGCTCATTTAAAGCCTCACATGACACGTCCACATACTGAAATCAAACCAATCACACTGAGAAAAGATTCAAATCTAATTACACAAAGCTTCGACGAAAAAACACAAACCACATACATTAATCAGACATGAATGATCTTTATGAAAGGTACGATCACAGAATGCGGGACAGCGTTTTTTCGCCATTAAGCCAGCGGCGGAGATCGTAACGGCACCGAATGGACTTCTGTCTGGAAGGGACAGCTGGCAGGACGGACTGGCGTAACATTTTGATGACGTGTTATGTGTGCGACCCACTGCGGGAGATTTAAAAAGCAGCTGTTAGCAGTTAGCAGCTAATAGTGACAACAATGAAGTCCAGGAGCTCCTTACCCTCCAAGCAGAGGACGAAATCGGCCGCCATATAACAGGGACCATACATGATGTTGTTACTGACATGTGATGTGATTGCTTTTGTTTATAAAGTGCCACTGACACATATGTTATATGTCACACTAGAGGCTGTGGCACTTGTCTCAAGGCTCATTTAGTCTGAACGTTAGATACAGAGACAGTCAGAGCCCTCCGTTCCTACTCTGCGTTCATTTTGTCCACGTGTGCATGTTTTCTGACAGCTTACGGATACAGGTGAATCGGAGCAGAACCACCGGAGGTAATAAAGGAGCGTAGTTCAATCGCCACGGCCGTAGGAGATTTAAAAATATTTTGAAGATGGCGGAACAGAACAAATCAATAATATAGTCCAAAAAAGTCTCCGTCTATACCTGCCGTATGAAACTTTTGACTCCGCCCTCTAGCGCCATCTACTGGCTGTATCTATGACAACATACGAGGGCAGTGACGTTTACAATGTTTGAAACGGACACATCTATCTTAGTACGTACAGGGAGAATAAATGAGCCCTTACACTAGGGCTGCCATGATTAGTCGACTAATCGATGACTAATCGACTATTAAAATAATCGGTGACTATTTTAGTAGTCGACTAATCGGTATGAGTCATTTTTCATAGAAAAGTACTATAAAAGTACCCAAAATACTCTTATTGCAGCTTCTTATATTCAAATATTGGCAGCTTCACACATTCTCCCATGACAGTGAACTAAAACCCTTTGGCGTGAGTACGAAACAAGACATTAGATGACGTAATTTTGGGGTTTGGGAGAGACAGACCAACATTTTTCAACATTTTAACACATTTTTCGATGAAATGATTACTCGACTAATCGAAGAAATAATCGACAGATTAGTCGACAACGAAAATAATCGTTAGTGGCAGCCCTACCTTACACGTCACACAAGAGCGACATGATGCCGCCGCTGTTGCACGTCCTGCTGTCGCACGTCCTGCTGTCGCACGTCCTGCTGTCGCACATCCTGCTGTCGCGCCTCTTTTGCTCCCCTGATACCGGCATGCTGTCTAAAAATCACACGCTACAGTGACATGATGTCGCTGCTGTGTTTGGTTCTGTGTAAGAATGGAAAGGCGGCAGAAAGAAGGGACTTCGTAAGGTCTCTGTAGCGCCATCATGGGGGCAGCAGTAGTTCAGTCCATTGGGACTTGGCTTGATTTGACAAGGCGCAGCTCCCAGTACAGCTTCACTTTTTTTTCTGTGACTAAGCAACAGGGTTTCTAACTACAGTGGCTGATGTGAAAATACAAATTTCCATATCAAGAGCAAGTGTTTGGTTTGTCCATTCTGGGCTACTGTAGAAACATGGCGGTGCAACATAGCAATCTGCATAGATGAGGACCCGCTCCCTGTGTAGATATAAACGTCTCATTCTGAGGGAACAAATATTGAATCTTATTTTCAGCTGATTATACACTAAAGAAAACACACTGACCAGATTATATTCACTTTCTGACAGACAGACAGACAGACAGACCTCTGAAGAAGCTCCCATTAAAGTGAATTACATTTTGGACAGTTTGCACCAATTAGCTTCTGTCTGGGTTTGCTGCTGTTTGAGCGCCTCATTATCAAAGCCTGAGTCAGGCTGCGCGCACACACACACACACACACACACACACACACACACACACACACGTCATTCAACACACACACACACACACACACACACACACAGAGTCAGAGAGGCGGAGTGCAGTCCAGCAGTGCAGACTGAGTGTTTGCAGTGACAGTGATAGCAGCTGACAGGTTCAGATGTGACGGCCTCCTTCTAAATTTACCCTGCTGCTTTTTACACATCGCTCACTACACACACTCCGAAACCAGGACTCACACTGTGGACTTCTGTCTGTCCGTCTGTGTGGACCTGACATGACCCCAGCTGTGGATCAGGTAAAGAATTGTCTTGTTTTTCTGACACAGAAAATATGTTTAAGATGTGTTTTTATCTGTGTGTGTGTTGGTTTGAGGTTTCTTCCTGTGTGACGGTGAAGCTGAGTTTAATCAGTGTAACCGTCCCGGATTAAAGTCTCATATGAACTGCTGGAGTCAATTCATGTGTTCGTTGTTGTTTATTTTACACTGCAGAGGTGGCTCCCCCTGCTGGACTGCACTGGACATGTCAGCTGAGTGATGCACCAGAAAATCCTGTTGTGTTTTCAACTGTTTGTGTCTGTAGTCCTTTCAGAATAAAGGTCCAATAAAAGACGCTGCAGACGCTGCCTGAGAATCACCATGTCTCTAAGTTTCCCTCAGTGTCACAGTAATCCAGTGACAGCTGGAACTGCTCGCACATCAGTCGCCAAACTGCTAAATGAGACTATTTAACTTAAGGTAAACAGACTGAAACACGTCCTTAAAGAGAGCACCAGCACCCGAACCTTTAACCAGGGTTCCCTCACATTTTCATGGACAAAATTTCCAAACTTCTCCACAACTTTTAAGGGACCCATGATGACATGTCAGAATCAAACTCTATAACATGAGGGGAGAAAATGCCAAAACATGTGACAGTAGTGCTGGGCGATATGGACAAATATTCATATCTCTGTGTTTACAGGCTGACTGGTCTCATTATGTTTTCATGTTGTCCCTCTGACCCATTCTCATGAACGTAGTGTCTCAAGAAAGCCGAGAGGAAATATCTTTAACTTTGGCACAAACGTCCACATGAACTCGAGTGAACTGATAGGATTTGGTGGTCAAAGGTTACTGTGACCTAGGGCTGGAAGATATGAACAAATATTCATATTATGAGTATGTGTCATGTAACGCAACTTGACCCTAAATCCATATGAACGTTTTTTCTAAATTTATATCTTGCTTGAAAATATATTGATATATCGTACATAGTCGTTACATCGCCCAGCCCCGCGTGACGGTAAACAAAACGATGTCACACATCAACACATATTAGAGCTGCGTTACATCGACAGCTACAGAAAATTTATTTGCCCTTATGTTACATTCTGTACGTTTATCCAGTGGAAATTACAGTTATAATTTGATTACACAACAAAATTCCAGGACTTTTCCAAAACTTTTCACGACTTTTACTAATTCCATGACTCTTCCAGGCCTGGAAAAGGCCTGCATTACATTTGTATTTTTGCTCATTAGGATGTCATTTCTTGGAGTATTGTCAAAGTGTTATATCCCCAAAATAAAACCACAAAACATGTCGATCCAAAAGATTTACAAATCTAGAGACATAAACAAAACATTTCTTAACACTTCTTTACTTATTTGATCTATGTTTATTTTTTAGTTTTTGACATATGCTCATTTTAAAAGGCAGAGTTTAAACTTCCTGCAGGTGTCTGCAGGATGTCAGGCTTTAAAGGATCTTGCTGTCATGTTTGACCCTAAACAAGATCTTGTTCAAATTTAACTCACCTCCTATTAAACTATTCATTTCCCATGTAAAAACTGGACCAAAACATCTCCATGTTTCCACACAGGCCTCATTACAGGTAGACGTTTATCAAACAATAAAGAAATGACAAACAGAAATATAGGATTATTAGCAAACTGTTATACAGCTGATTTTTCCAGCTTTAAACCGAGGAGACGCTGCACTAATATACTTAAAGACAGTGTGTAAATCCCAGTGAACCCAGCAGAGACCACTAATGGAAACAATTCAGACAAACACCACCACAATCATCCAGCAGAGGGCAGCACACCACCACACAGGGTCAAACTTCCTCTGTGGTGTTTCCATGACTTTCCCTTTCCAAAGTGGAGCTGAAAATATTCCTCCTTCCTGTTTTTTCCATGTTTTGTTGCCACTGCAGCAGAGCAGAGTAAAACAAACTGAAGGATACTTTCAGCTCTCGTGCACTAAATCTGCTCATCTTAAATTCTCTCAAGTATTTACCAACTTTACATCTGTAATCAGGAATCATCAGAAATAACAACACAAGCACAAAGTCTTTAAATGTGACCAAATTTCAACTTCCAGTGTAACTACCTTTGTATTTTGTTTACTGGTCTGTAACGCTGGCAGATATTTTTAAAGCAGCACCACGTCCATCTCAGGGTTTCCCACACATTCAAATCTGTGTTGGCCACGATTAAAACATCTGCCACCACGCTTAGATTTTTTATTTTTGGAGCTGGACCATTCATTAAGTGCGCTGTTGGAATTTACACCGATCAGCCAAAACATTAAAACCACTGGCGGGTTAAGTGAATCACAGTGATCATTTTGTTACAGTGCAATGATCTGCTGGGACACGTTGGGTCCTGGCATTCATGTGGATGCTACTTGATGTGCTCCACCCACCCGAACACTGATGCAGTCAAAATAAACCCCCTCATGGCAACGGCACTTATCAATGGCAGTGACCCCCCAGCAGGACAATGCACCATGCCACATCACAAAAACTGCTCAGGCATGACCTGAAGTACGGGACAAAGAGCTCAAGGCGTTGACCTGACCTCCAAATACCCCAGATCCCAAACATCTGAGGGACATTCTGGTACCTCAGAGGGTACCCCTGATCCACGGTGGGTGTTCCTTGGACCGGACTTGGCTCTGATAAGGCATGGACACAGGACCTGTGGAGGGTGTCCTTTGGTGTCTGGCACCAGGGTGTTAGCTTCAGATCTTTTGGGTCCTGTGGGTTGTGAGGTGGGGTTCCAGCACGTCCCACAGATGTTTGATCAGATGGGGATCTGGGGAATCTGGAGGCCAGGTTGATGCCTTGAGCTCTTTGTCATGTTCCTCGGACCATTCCTAAGCAGTTTATGTGGTGTGGCATGGCTCATTGTCCTGCTGGGGGGCCACAGCTACTGGGGAGTGCCTTGTCTGCACTGGTGTTCAGGTGGGTGGAGCCTGTGTGGTGACATCCACATAAATGTCCCAACAGAACATTGAACTGCAACAAGATGATCAGTGTTGTTCACTTCACCTGTCAGTGGTTTCAATGTTTTGGCTGATTGGTGTATACATATATATATATATATATAAAAAGATGTATCTCATCTACCAATCTGACCTCTGATCGGACCGACTGATCAATTATCTGCCCTGCGACAAAAAAATCCACAAACTGCTGCTGAAGGGAAAAAAGAAGAGTTCAACCTGCGCTGAGTTCACTGTGAGTGTTTTAATCCTGTGTGCTGTGTTTTGACGTCTGATGGAGCTCTAGGTACTTCGTGTCTCACCTGTACCTGGAGCACTAACACACGGCTGCTTTCACTCTAAAGATGGCTGCTTGTGTGTATCACTGTCCCTAAAGACAACCTGGCAGGGACTTCTTGTCTCTGTGTCGACCCAGATGGCGAGGCGTCGCCCTGAGGTGACGGGGGAGCAGAGCGGAGGGTAGGGGGCGGGTACACTAGAGTTATCTAAGCTTCGCCATCGTATCTGCAGTGTTTCTGTGCCACTCCCTACCCACAATCCCCTGTGCTTACAGGCCACACCTGAGAGGAAAAATCACTCATTATTACAGTTACATGCACCTTAAAAATGCTCTCTAAATCAGGTGTTCTATAGTTTGGCTCATTCAGATGTAATGAGGAGGAAGAGGAGTCAGATCTTCATCTGCTTTGTTTTGTAACAAATTGCCATTATTTTGGATTGAAATAAAAAAAGTGGATCTCTGTTTACAGCTAACATTTATACAGCTGCTCTCTAAACAGAATGTTTGGTGATTTAAGGGATGATGAAGATGAAAAGACCTGAGCAACATCGTCATCGTCATCATGAGGGAAAACAACAAGTCCACCTGAAGGGTTTCTGACAGTTGGTTGGTCAGTTGGTTCTCTGAAAGAACATTAATAAGAATAAATGCTAAAATAAAGGGAACACTTTGGCCCTTTTACACAGAGATGGCGCTACAGCGTCGCTGCGATGTCGCCTCTTTACGCCAGCTTTGCTTTTTTACACAGAAACAAACAAAGGCAGCATCATGTCGCTCCAGTGCGCCGGCGTTCTGGGAACAAAAGAGGCGTGACGGGCTGTACAGTTAACACAACAGCATCGGCCTCAGTGTGAAATATAACGTACACGGCAGCCAGTGCTTTATTAACAATATTAATGACGTAACAAGTCAGCAATAATCAATCTGTTATATGGCGGCTGAGATGGCAAGGAGCTCCATGACCTCACTGTTTTTACGAATTTGCAGACAGTTTTGGCTGCTGTTTTTCTTCTTTGAGTTACCTGCTAACTGCAAACAAGTACTTTTTAAATCTCTCGCGTAGTAGTGTCAAAACATGTCAAAAACAATGATTTAGCATTTATCCTTGAGTGCAAGGGGACGTTTGTGCCAAATCTGAAGAAATTCTTTCAATGCATTTTTGAGATATGATGTCAATGAGACGGATGCAAGGTCACAGTGACCTTTGACCTTCAACAATCAAATTCTGATCAGTTCGTTCTTGAGTCACAGTAGACGTTTGTGCCAAGCTTGAGAAAATTCCCTCAGGTCTTCTTGAGATAAATTGTTTGCAAAAACGAGACGTACGGAAGGTTGTAGTCTCCTTTGGCCACCAAATTCTCATCAGTTAATTGTTAGATCCAAGTGAACATTTGTGCCAAATTTAAAGGAATTCTGTCAGGGCGTTCAAGAGAATGAGACAAACACAAGGTCACAGTGACCTTTGACCACCTAAATCTAATCAGTTCATCTTGAGTACAAGTAGACGTTTGTGCCAAAGTTGAGAAGCTTTAAAACTGACTTTTGTGGGACTCTGGTCTGAAAGATAAAATAACTAACTGATATTTAAATTGCTGACATTTCATTTCCTGTTAAGTTTTATATTATATAATATTATATATATGCAAATGTATATCTTCCAGCTCTAATCTAAATAAGCCTCACATTCAACAGTGTGAACCGCCCACGCTGCAGTTCAGCCTCAGTCACCAGGACCCAAAGAAAATGCGATGAAACCAGGATATTTGTGGATATTCTGCGTCAGTCCTCGAGCAGCTGAACAGGTGTTCACATCATACCTGACAAACTGACCTGAGATCAGATCAGGCTGCAGGTTTCAGGGGAAACTGCCACATGAAAAAGCTCTTAGTGGAGCAGAGGAGGGGGAGGAGAGGAAGTCGGAGCTTTGTGATCTGCTCTCTGTGGGGAAGCAGTGAAGTCAATCAAAACGTCAAGCACTTCCTGTCCCGACAACGACCGCCACAAACACAAAGAGAGCTGGATTCATGAGAGGAAAACAAAGCTGTCGACAGGCCGGCGAGGAAAAGGAGAAGTCAGGATGAGAAGTAAATCAGCAGAGTGTCAGAGTCTGCAACACAAACAGAGACTTAGAGACAGCGTCCGGGTCCTGCCGTCTGAGACAGCTGTTACCGTCATCTCTGATTTTTGACCTTTGATGACATGAAATCAGGTCTGACCTCAACATGACACAGAGAGGAGGAGGAAACAAGTTTATTTTGTCGTTTCATGTTCTGTATTTCCTGGTGCTGAGAGTGCAAGATTTAACAAATGTGTCATGGAACTGATTTAAAAGTTTTTAACTGCTTCTGAAACAGACTCAGTTTAAACTGACGCCTCTGTACGACCTTCAGCAGCAAACAGACCATCAGCTGAAGGTCGGCTGGTTCTTTATAGTCAATCATAACTCCTGTCCCTGAATCTGATTCCATCCTAAATCAGACCAAACGATTTACGGCATGTCGACCTGAGGAGCCTGTGTGCTAGGGCTGAAACTATTCCTCGAGTAACTCAAATAATTTAACTACTAAAAAGCCTCGAGGCGTCGTTAAATCCAGTGCAACTATACAGCGCGCTGTGTTTCACATAGATGGTTGTTTCTGTTGCCCAACGCGCTTATGTTACTTCAGCTGTTGATAGCCTGCGCAGCTGTAACATGGAACATGGATGTAGCAAAACGATGAAGGAAGAGGGACAAGAAAAGAGCAAGAGTTTACATAAGAGTCAATGAGTAAAAAAATGTCTCTCCCTTCGCTTGGAAGTCAAATGTGTAAGAGTGTGTGATTCCATTTTCACGTTTCTGTGACCAGCACAAATTTTCCTACGTTCTGAGGTATTAATTTAGTGTGTAGACTGAAAATTGTGGCAGTGCGAAAAATTTGTTCAGAATTTTTTTTTTAGAAGATCTTCCAGCTCCTTCACACTCTAGCGATGATGTCACCACTCTAGTGGTGATGTCACCACTCTGGCTCTCTCCCATAGACACCCACTATAAAATCTGAAACACCTGAAAACATCATGAAATGTTAACTGTGATTTCTTGAAAAACGTTCTGGGTATCAAAATGCAGATTGAGTCCAATAAAGTCCAGAGTTTCATGAGCCGTTGGAAGTTTGGATCATCATCTACATGAACATATGGTGATTTGGTGTGGACTCCAAGAGGAGTGATTTTTGCTGTTTTCACATTTTCTCAACAATCTCCTATTCATCTGTACAGGAATTTTTACACAGTTTTTTGCGACTTTTGTAAAAACTACTTGGCTAAGAAAAGTCATAGCACACCTTTCCCGATCATTCAGCATGGTTTGATGTATGTTTTGTGAATGTGTTGCCAACGCTACAGGACAAGAAGTGTGCCAAATACCGATGTGGAAGAAGGAGAATAAGACTAAGTATGAGGAACAGTAACAGGTTGTTACCCCTAATAATTCATCACATCATATTTACATATTTTCTCACATAAACACTCATTCTGAATAGTTGGGGTGCAAAGTTTTGCCCAAAGGAGTACGGTCTCACTCCAAAGTCGTCTAAATCCAGCGATTGGGCGGTGACTTGCTGCGTCAGAAACCTACGAAAATAGCCGCCCTTTAATGTCAGCATGATTCGCAGCTGGTTGCCATTATAGTTTCAGGGCGCCCTGTGACATCAGGGGGAAATGCAGGGGGACAGACCAAAAGTTAAGGCAGCAAAATTCTGAGAAATTCTGAGAGTGTGGTGGGCGGGAGGGGTGGTGGATGGGGTGAGCGGTGTTCGCGTCCTCTAAGAGTCTCAAGCCAAACCCTGTTCTTTATTCCTAAACCTAACCACGTGTGTTTGTTGTTGAACGGGGGAAAAACGTCAATTCAGTGTTGTGCCGACACAGTGTTTTTATTTTGAAAGAAAATGTATGTAAATATTAAATTTCCTGTGAAAACAGAAGTGTATTTTGAAAGAAGCGAACTTGACACGGTGTCCCAGAACGTCAACAACAAACGCACCCAAGGCACCTTGCATGTCGTTTGCGTACATGGAAAGTCCATGCATGACCAAAACGTCAGTACGTGACGAGGTAGGATTGAGAACGTGTTGCTCAAAGACACATGACATGTGGACAGGAGGCTCCGAGGACTAAACCCAACAATAATGGCGGACTACAAGCTACAACATCAACAACACCTCCGCCTCCGACTGCCCAGTCCAGGCTTCAGTCTCCTGCATCACAGTCAGAGCATGCATGTGTGGTCACCTGTGCATGTGGGAAAGCTGGAGGTAACCACAGAATGCAAATATACTGAATCACCACTGCAAAAAAAAAGTCCATGAAGTTGGGAGCAGAAAAGAAGTGTCACATCATAAAAACACGATCAGGCTTAAAGACTAGAGGGAAGTAGATCCAGCGCGGTCCTGCTGCTTCAGAAACTGGCTTCAATCGAACATTTATTCTCTAAATCTAACGTCTGTCCCCTGATTTCACTTCCATAAAAGGATCAGTGCAATAAAGGAAACCAATCATGGTCACAAAATTTACATCACTTTATGTGTCCCCTCCTTTTCATCTCTCAGCGTCTCTGTAAAACACAAAGACAGATGCATTATTCAGTGTGGCAGAGAGCAGGCACACGGCCGGCTGCTGCAGAAACCACAGCTCAGTTTAATATGCAGGGAAACCACAGAGATCCTCCATCAGCGGGAATACAAATGGAGACAGGGAGGATCAGAGGAGGAAGAGGAGGAGGAAGAGCAGGGGGATCTGCCTCTTTAAAAGCTGCTCTGCTGTAAAAACACCTGCAGAGTAAACCATCATCATCATCATCATCCTCATCACAACAACTCAAAACTCTACAGCGGTTTACCGACGACGGCCAAAATTTACAAGGAAAAGGAGACAAAACACAAAGACCAAGATTCACAGAAGGCTAAATACGTTACATCAAAACGGCACGTTTGTGCCAAAAATTAGTCAAGTCCTTTACTGCCTTCCTGAGCTAACGCGTTCACAAAAATGAGACAGACACAAGGTCTCAATGACCTTCACCTCTGACATTTGACCACCAAAATCTAATCAGTTCATTCTTACGTCCAAGTGGACGTCTGTGCCAAATTTGAGGAAATTCCCTCAAGACGTTCTTGAGATATTGCAATCACAAGAATGTGATGGATGCAAGGTCACAGTGACCTTCACCTTAGACCACCAAAATCTAATCAGTTCATCGTTAAGTCCCAGTGGACATTTGTGCCAAATTTGAGGAAACTCCCTCATGGCCTTCTTGAGATACACATTCATGAATATGTGACAGACGCAAGGCCACAATGACCTTAACCTTTGACCACCAAAATCTTATCACTTCATCGCTAAGTCTGAGTGGATGTTTGTGCTAAATTTGAAGAAATTTCCTCACGGCCTTCTTGAGATATCACGTTCACATTAGAGATGTCACAAGCAGTTTTATAAAAAGAAATGATCAAAATAAATGCAAAGACAGAGATTTTATTCCCTGTTTGAAAATATGAAGCTGAACAACAGTTACACCTCAAAACACGAGTCAGTGGCAGTTTCTGTGGAGTGCTGCAAAGTTTAGTTGATTCATAACACATTAAACACACATTAAACACACACTAAACACACATTAAACATGGCTTCATAGAGACAGTCTCAAACACAAATCAGCTTCACTATAACTCGCAGCATTCACAGACAAACACTTGTCTTAATCTGGACACATTTTCCCCACAAATACAACATGCTAACGTTATTAGCACAAGCCTATGGCATTTTACATTGTATAAATTAGCCTAGCAGCTAGCAGAGATTTCCTCTGCTCATATTTCAGCCAGGATAAATCACAGACAGTGTGTGGAGGCTTTATTGTCTTCACAATTTATTGTTTCTTATCTGTGAAATTAAAGTAAATCAAAGCTTTGTTTCCACTGAGGGAAATGGTTTCAGCTTACAGAGACAGACAGGAGGTCTGCGTCACTGTGACACTGTGGAGTTACATTTCTGGGGAGGTGCACGTCAGGCTACAGCTCTAAAAAGTGAGTGAGTGGGCGAAGCTTTGCGGAGAGATGAACACTGGTACATGTCATGTAACGCAACTTGACCCTATATCGACATTCATATCTTGCTTGAAAATATATCAATAAATCATACACAGTCGTTAAACTCTTGCAGAATCGTACACAGAGGTTAAATCAACACGCTTCCAGTGGAGGTTCTGTATTAAACAGAAAATCAGTTTGTTCCACACATCTTTTCTCTGTTAAACCAAAACAACGCACAACTTCCACTGGAAACCTGCCGAGTTAACTTCCAGCTCAGTGATGATGTCATCACACCAGAGGTCAAAGGTCACTAGCATCCAGACTGTACACTGAACACAGAGCCAGTTTCCCTCCTCTCCTCCTTCTTCCCTTTCTGTCTCATCTGAGAGCGCCCCACCCACGCCTTCCCAGCATCCTCTCTGTTCCTCCTCCTCCTCCTCCTCTCTGACCTCTCCTTCTGTTCTCCTCACCTCCCTGCAGTCTGCTGGCAGCCTACTCTCTCTGTAATGTGTGTGTGTGTGTGTGTTAAACACGCATGGATGCTCCTCTTGGCTTGTGTCCTCCTTCAGGGCGCATCAGCCTCTTACAACACACACACACACACACACACACACACACGCTGCACATGGCAGACAGCGACGTCACTCAGAGCAGGTCGTTGTGTTGCTCTGATAGTTGCGAGTAAATTGTTGAACTTCCTGTTCGGAGCTTCTGTCGTCACAGTCGGACTCAGCTCAACATGACCGGTCACGTGATTCATCTGCTGCGTAAACAACAACTGTTACACCCTCACTGCAGACACACACACACACACACACACACACACACACACACACAGCTGAACTATGATTTTGTTTGTTTATTTATTTATTTGTTATGATGTCTGAAATGACTGACAGATGCGTACAAATAGAGAACATGACAAAGCTGTATCTATTTCCTGTGATGCCCAGCTGGGTGACGCCACTTTTCAAACCTCTCAAAGTTTTTACTTCGTTCTCCTTCACGTTTCTTTGCAAATTATGTTTTGTATCTATTTAAATTCTGTTGTGTGTAAATAACAAGAATCAATAAAGTGTTTAATACTTGTTTTAGACTTAAGTACTCAAACGGGATTAATAGGTGGGTAATAAAATATTTTTCCTCCTTCACCCTAAAAATACGGTTTGGGCAGTTTGGTCACTACTCTGAATTACTATGATTAAAGCTCGTCTGGTTACCAAATGTTTTATCTATATTTCAGAAGAAGAAGAATGTCGTGTTCACATCATCCACATCAGTCTCTGTGGCAGCAGGTTTTTATGACTGTGTGACTGAAGCACGACACAACATTAACGAACGCTGTAGACTCACAAGTCAGTCTTTAGACGCTTTGCTTAACTAAAGACTGATGACTTTCTCCCTGATTTTGTGTTTAGATGGGCGGATACAATTTCAGAGTTTAAAAAAACTCCCTGCGTTGCAGAACCAATAGTAAATCTGCAGGGCGGTCCTTTGGTGGCTCGCTGAACTCTTGTGCTCGTAAACATAGTCCCACTAGAAACACGTGTAGCGGTACAAAATGGCTCAGCGTGCTCGCAGAAAACGCCGTCAAAGTTAGTGGATGTTTGTCGCGTTTGCGGCGACACATTCTCGCCAACTAAAAGAAACAAACATAATCTTTTATAAGGCCATGACTCATCCGTCCAGCCGGACTATAACGTTAGAGGGAATCGCCTTGTTGTTTACAAATACTTCCGGGTAGAAAACCAGCAGAGCTTTTAGCTATATATATATATATATATATATATAGCCTATATATCACATTTTTCACATCACTGTATCACCGTTTGGACTAATCCGATGTTTATAAAGTCTATAAACACAATGATTGAACAAACATTACTATTTCTGTGTGCACGTTTAGCTGGGCTAACCATTAGCTGGTAGCCGTTAGCGATGTCTGTAATAGGTAATAACTCATTAAACGGTCCGTGAAAAAAATATCTTTTCCAGCGGATATCTTAGTTACAACATGATTGAGCTAGCAAAGCAGTTTTGTGTTGCTATGTGCGGTATTTATTCAGTTTTAGGAAATCACGATGTCTAGAAAGCATCAGTGGCTGCAGCTGACAGGGACAGCTAACAGCAGCAGCAAAGCTAACATCAGGACGTCATCTGTTAAAAGCCTCCCGTTGTCGGATACGACATGAAACTACTCCAGTTAGCTCAATCATGTTGTAACTAAGACATCTGCTGGAAAAAATATTTTCTTCACGGATGAGCACACATTTGATAAAACGGAGTTAAATCTCTCCGCATCCATTTTCAAGCTCTGTGTGTGTTTGTTTCCTTGCAGATGAGAAAAGGGGGAGTGCACATTTCCGAGAAGGCGTGTCCTTTTCAAAAATGCAAGAGGCGTTGCTTTGTTGCCGGCCGTTTTCGCCGGTGTGTTAAACACACTTTAGAAAGGAGTGTCCCCAGACTATCAGAAGGCGGAGATCTCTGATTGTCTGGTGGCGAGACTACGAACGCTGTGACTCTGACAGCTGGTTTCACTGTGGACCAGATCTGCAGCTCTTCAGCCATCACCAGGGTTTCCACCACACTGATTTATTAGTGGCGGCCCGCCATGATAACGTGCCGCCACATGCTGACTTTTTATTTTTGGAGCTGGATCGTTTATTAGGAGCGCTGTTGGATTATACATACGTTCAGAGGGTGGAGTGCTCTCAGGGCACAGGCAGAGCAGCAAAATGTCAGACGCGGTGAAAGTGAACATCAGACATAGGGTTCATCCCAATATCCCTCCTCGACTCCTCGACTCCTCTATCCTTGATCACTTGACCTGTAATCAACTGACACTCAATCTTGAAGGTCGCCTCAATTTGTTAAATGCACTCAGAGGAGTCGAGGAGACAGGAGGCTTTCAGAGGAGAGGGAAGTGAGGAAGAGATGCAAGTGAAGGAAACGTGGATGTGAGATCAGGTGTTGGGATGAACCTCTAGAGTGGTCTCCTCTGGTCTGAATCAGGGACTCATGTTGTTCCAAAGTTGTATAATTGCCTAGAGTTGGTTCGTGTTCTCACGGCAGCATTTACAAAGGGACCAGATCAAATGCCTTGTGTGAGAAAGCTGCTCTTGATTGGTAAGAATTTCCATGTGGGAAAAATCCAGGAAGTAAAGCAAACGTTGAAGAAGAGTACACTTGCAAGATAAATGTGACACTTTCTAATGTCACAATGGAGGGACAACTACGCAGGTTGATTTTAGCGCTGCTCATCGTGGACTATATTGCTGTCATTGTTCATTTTAGTCAAACCATACAGTTTGAAAACGAGGCGCGGCTCCAACTAGAAAACAATGTTTTGATGCATTGGATGTGCTGAATGTGCATATTAAGGCAGTACAGGAGGAGGTGCACATTAATAATCCTCCAGGACTGTAACATGCTCATGTTTAACCCAAACAATGTGTCATGTGACTGCAGTTGCTTCACATCCAGGTCAGAACACGTTCTCACCACAAACAAACCGCACCAGAGTTCCTTTGGAACCGGACTGAGACCACCTCTTCAAGAAGGTCTCGGTCCGGTTGTTTTGGTGTGTTCACACCTGCCCAATGAACCGCACTGAGGGGGCAAACACACCTGAGTTAGACTGAACCGAACCAAACAGGGCAGGTGTGAACGCAGCCTGAAAGTTTGCTTTCACTCACAAACAGCTGTTCCTCTCAACCATCGATCTGATATGATCAGCTCTGAATGGATCGACGGATCAATTATCCACCTCACCAGCCAGAAACTGCTGCTGAGCAAAGAACTCATGCAGCGCTCACAAAAACCTCCAAATTTAGAGACAGGGCACAAAATGACTAAGTGGAGTGAGATGTCGTCCAGGCAGGTACGCTGCGTTTCATCTCATTAACTGCACCGTCAAAACTATTTCCACATTTGTGATTTATTCCCAAGTAAACCTCATCGTCTTTATCTCGGATGCTCGCCATCTGCCTGCTGCTGTTTGACAGTGACACAGACTTTCAAAATAAAAGCATCTCTTAAAGCTGATGATACAGATCAATGTTTTATTTTGCATCAATGATACTGGAGCATTGTAGGGTTGCAGCGATATACCGGTTTCAAGGTATCCCATGATATAAAAGTTGACGGTTATCATACTGTGTACATCTGCTTATCTACGATACTGAAAGAACAAAACAAAACAATCTCCCCTTTATTTTCGGAATTTTCTAAAGGGGGAAACGTTTTACACAAACTTCCAGTAACAAAATAATTTCAAGTTTCAATTCTAGTAATAAAATGTTTGTTTAACCAAAAATATCTCCTCCATTTTCCTTCCTTTAGGGCTCATTCTGACTGATAACAATATAAACTCTGTGATACTGTGAAACTGCTATATTTTCTGAGGCCGTTATCATACCGTGAAAATCTTATGCCGCTGCAACCCTAGGTCATTGATCATTACACTGATACATACATCAAAATCCATGGATCGTCACACCCTTAGTTATGAATTCTGATGACGTGACATAAGTAAAGTCAGTAAACACAACCGGGTTTCTGATCCAAGTTTATCTGCATCATGTCACTGAATGCAGCCACACTTTGGAACATGGAGTGATGTCAAAGTCTTTCACTGAATAAATCTGTTTTATCCACTCACTGACTGACTTTGACATGAACAATCACAATCTTACATTTTTGTGGGTTTATAATATTTGTCTGTTGATTTAACATCCTTGACTCTAAAGGGCCGTGTCCACCAAAGTATTTTTCTGAGGCCAGTATATTTTTTAATATTTTACAACAGGAGTTACAAACGCCAGGAAACAGCTGGCTGTTTGGCGTTTTAAAGCCTCCGACTGGGCGATGGTGTCATGTTTCAGGTTATCCGTCCATCAGCACACCCCGTTCTGGCAAATGCCATATCTCAAAAATGCCTTGAGGCAATTCCTATAAATATGGCACAAACATCCACTTTGACTCAGTGATGGAGCGATTACAATTTGGTGGTCAAAGTCCAATGTCACTATGGCCTCATGTCCTTCTCATTCTCGTGAATGCAATATCTCAAAGAGGCCTCGAGGGAATTCCCTCAAATTTGGCAAAAACGTTAACTTGGACTCAACAATGAACTGATTAGATTTTGGTGGTCATATGTCAAGGTCAAGGTCACTGTGACCTGCTCCTTCTAATTCTCTATCTGTACGTAGTATGTACGTCTGTCCAACTTGTAATGAGATATTTCAAGAACGCTTCAAGGGAATTTCTTCAAATTCGGCACAAGCGTTAATTTGGACTCAACAATGAAATGACTAGTTTTTGGTGGCCATGGGTCAAAGGACAGGGTCACTGTGACCTAGTCTGTCTCATTCTCAAAAAAGTTATATCTCAACAACGCCTTGAGGGAATTCCTTTAAATTTGGCACAAACGTCCACTTAAACAGGAGGATGAACTGATTAGATTTTGGAGGTCTCAGGTCAAGGTCACTCTGACCTCACAAAACATTTTTGGCCACACGTCAAGAGTATATACACTTAATATGACATCATTTCACACAAATGTCTAACAGGATAAAATGATGAAGATGAAGTTCAAAGGTCATTTTCAGCTGGTGGAAAAAAAAGGCTTTGGTGGACGCAGTGCCAAAATTAAAAATTTTTGCACTCTAAGAAAAAACATCATCAGGAAAATACAGTCACATGTACCGCAACACTCAGTATATCTTTCAATATACACATCAAAGTCATCTATCTGTGTTGTTCTACAGTCACAGAGACCTTCAGTGGTAAAACCTTCAGTGGGAGTTTATCCCTATTGTTAACATATGGAAACATCCTCTCAGTGAAAGTGTGTGTGAAGGTGTGTATGTGTGTGTTAGTATCAGGATCAGAGAATGACAGTTTTCCTCCGTTACAGTCCAGATTGACTCTGATCCTCTGGAGCTTTTTCTTCACTGGGATAGCAGTGGCTTGATGTGGTGGGGAGACTGCTGTGTATTTGCCGATACAGAACCGTATTCTCCATAATCCAGAGTGTATGACTCCTTTCCTCTGGACAGACTCTGCTAACACACCCAGTTCCCAGTATGTATTGTCTCCAACCTCGACATCCCAGCTGTGAGTCCCTGAGTTAAAGCCCTCAGAGCCCAGGACACACCAGTGGTCAAACCTCTCTGGATTATCAGGAAGCTGCTGTCTCTGTCCTCGACTCACACTGGTCAGATCTTCAGACAGGATGAGATATGGACCAGCAGTGTTTGGGTCCAGGATCAGAGGAGTGTAGGAGACCACGTCCTTCATCTTGTTCCAGATGTTGAAGGTCAGGTTGCCCAGGTGTTTGGCCTCGTCTATCAGAGCTCCTGAGAGCAGCTGTGGATCATCCAGCAGGGGGCGCTGCTGGACTCTGTCCACTGCAGCCTTGTAGTTGAGCAGGAATGAGACGTCTTCAGCTCTCAGCTCGTCCTCTGTGGCTCTGACTGTGTCTGAAAGAGCTGCTATCTCTCTGCTCAGAGCCTCCATCTTCTCCTTCATCATCTGACTCTTCTGCTCCTCTTCCTCCCTCAGTGCAGCCATCCTGGCCTCCTCTTCCTCCTCTAGAAACTGGTGAAGCTTCTTGAACTGCTCCTTAATCTGCCTCTCTGTGTGTCGGGCCTGGACCTTCATGTGTTCTGCTGTTTGATCAAACTTCACTTTAACTTGTTCACAAACCTTTAACTTCTCCTTTAAGGACTCCAGAGTTTCCTCAAGTTCCTTCTTGTGTTGTCGTGCAGCTTCATCGACGGGTCTGAATCTGTGGTTGGTGTGTTTGTCTGAATCTCTGCAGACGAGACAAACTGGCTGCTGATGGTCCAGACAGAAGAGTTTGAGTTTCTCAGAGTGCAGACTGCAGAGAGCCTCTGAAGCTCTCTGATCTCTCTCCTGTAAGAAACTCTCACACAGCTTCTTTAGAGCAAAGTTAGGAAGTGTTACGTCTTTTGAGTGTCTTCTCTTACAAACTGGACACTCACGTGCTGGTTTCTCTGTCCACCAGTTCTGCAGACAGTCTTTACAGAAGCTGTGGCTACATGACAGGATGACAGGATCTTTGAACATGTCACAGCAAACAGGGCAGCAGAGATCGTCCTCTAATCTGGAAGCCATTTTGTCTCTCAGTAACGCTGTGAACACAGCAGGCAGACAGCTCAGCCACTCCCTGTTCCCTGAGAGTTACTTTCACTTTGAGTCGTTGTTGCTGTAAAACTCTGGTTCAGTGTGAGCAGGTAAACCGCTGGTTTAAGTGGTGATATTCCAGTGTTCCCAGTGTTCCTCCTGCAGCTATTCCTCTGTCAGTGGACGTGGTGGTCTTGGTCCAAAGATGCATCTTACTGTCCGTCTCTCAGTGTGTGTCTCAGTGAAGCAGAATGAAAATCAGTTTCCTGATTCTTGTCAGGTGAGGCAGGTGATGGGAGGAGCTTCATCAGGTTGAGTTTCATTCCACAAACATGTCTCTCCTCACTGTGTGCTACTTCTGTCTTTGTTGAATATGTAGTTCATTCACACAAACAATGTTCTATATAATCATGGAAACTAAAATCACTGGCTTTATTTTTCAAACTGCAGGTAACTGAAAATCATGCACTTTTCATCTCCTAAAAATGTCACTAACTAGATTTACACCTGGTACCACAGAGATTCTGATGATCACCATGACAACACCAATAATACCCACAAACCTTTCACCACCAACAAGATTCATTTTAATTTTAATATGTTTTACTGATATCTATCCAGCTGTAATTTACCAAGCAGAGGCCGTCGATGCTGAAGCGCCAAAAACTGCAGTTCCTCTAATGTCCACTTGATGCTGGCTCCAAGTGTGAGTCAATCCCCACAGAACCCCGCATTAAAATGTAGAAATAAACATGTTTACAGCCTGGTACAAAAACTGTTTTGGTCTCTACAGTCAATTTTAACATTCATGACAACTTTAACAGGGCTGGATTTTGATCTAACTCCTAAATGGCTAAAGTTACACATATTTAAGGGTAGGTCACTGTGAGTGGCCCCCTTGCAACTTGCAACTTGCAACTTGAAAATGCTGAACTCAAAGCTTCAAGAGTCCACAAGCTTATGATGACGTCACTGTAGCTACATCCATTATTTTTATTGTCTATGTAATTTACATATTATCACACAAAGCTGCAAACATCAGTCCAGAGATTCAAACATAGACCAGCAAAGATCACAGTCACCTTGAACATGACTAATGAGCTAACAGGGTTTTGGTCTCGTAATGGGCATTTTTTTTTATATAACTTGTTCCTTTAATGTATGGGTTGATCAATTTTATCCAGAGATATATCAGGTTCGAAAAAAGTCTTTGTCTTCTTCATTTAATTTCAGTTTGGGTTACCAAAGATACAAAACATCTTCCACACCAACAGACTTCTGGTTTAGGACTGAACTTAGAGCCTTGTGGTTCTTTGCCTCCGCGAATCCGTCAAGTTTCAGTAACAGTTTATATCCATGTCTGTGAAAAGATGATGATGTCACAGTAAAGCTGACCTTTGATGTTTTGGACGTAATATGTCATCACTTCACTATCTTTTCCTGTTAGACATTTGTGTCAAGTCTTGTCATAATTAGCGAATGAATTCTTGAGTTACGGCCAAAAACATGTTTTTTTAAAGTCACAGTGACCTTTGACCTTTGGCCACCAAATTCTAATCAGTTCATTGCTAAGTTTGTGCCAAATTTGAAGAAAATCCCTCAAGGCATGGAAGGATATTGCGTTAACGAGAAGGGGACAGTCCGACGGACACCCAGAATAGAAAATGCCTTCTGCCACGGCTAACTGCACTGCACCTGCACTGAGGTATAAACACATTTTGTGAAGTCACAGTGACCTTTCACCACCAAAACCTAATCAGTTCATTCTTGAGTCCAGCTGAATGTTTGTGCCAAATTTGAGGAAATCCCTTGAAGGCCTTATTGAGATTTTGCTTTCACAAGAATGAGTCGGATGAAAGGTCATAGTGACCTTGACCTTTGACCACCAAATTCAAATGAGTTAATTGTTGAGTTTAAGTGGAGGTTTGTGCTAAATTTGAAGAAATAATATCAAGTTCATGAGAATAGGCAAGACCAACGAACAACCCAACACATCCTCATCCCAACTCGTCAAATATCGCTGCCTGGTTGGTGCCGTTCACGTCCACATATGATGTCCAAGGTACCCTGGGTGTGTTGGCTGTTGACATTCTGGGACGCCGTGTCAACTTCAGCCTGTTACATGCATTGTCTGTTTTCAAAATACACTTTCATACATTTCATAGGAAATGTACAGTTTGCATAGTCCCTTTCAAAATAAAAGCAATACGTCGGTACAACACCGCCAACTGATGTTTATTTTACTTCAACAACACACACATGTGGTTGGGTTTAGAAAAATATAACAGGGTTTGACTTTACAATCTTTTGGGAAGCGAACAACAGTCTTCCAGGTAAAAGCTGGTGATTGTTGGACCTATCCACCGTGTGAACGGCTGTGAATCATGCCGATGTGAAGAACGGCTTTTTTTGTCCGTGTCTAATGTGAGAGGTCATCGACCAAGCGCTGGTATCTGCTGACTTTGGAGTGAGACCGGGTTATTCAACCACAATAATCTCCGGTGCAGAGACATAGAAACACCGCCCTCCAAAGAAAGCGCTCCCAGCTGGACGTGTTCAGGAGAGCACCTCATGTTTCAAGCTAGAAAAAAGATCTTTGGTGGATGATTTATGAAAGTAGGACCGGTGATTGTCCGACCAACTGACTTGGAAAAGTCTGGAGAAGTCATTATATGGAATATGATGGTTATTGAATTTTAATCCATGGACAGGTGGTGACACACACACACACACACACACACACACAGATGCAGTAATATAAAGTGATCTTTGACCTGCAGCGTTCATCTCATTTTTTGAGACCAAATCAAACATCGCGTCATCATCAACCTGCACATATCTTTGTCTCGTGAATCAGGACTGGAACTGGCTGTTCTGTCTTCAGACCACAGATGTTGTAAATACACAAAAATCGACTGAATACTTTCTGTATATTTATTTTTTAAATTAACCTGAAAACTAAGTGTTTAAAGTAGAGTATGTACTTTTTAAAGAGCTGTCCGCTCTGCATCTATCATTTTTTATTTTACTTAATTAAACATGGAAAAACAGATACTGTTCTGTTGACTCTGACTCCAGCAGGAGGTGCTGTTTCATACCTGTTTCATGCCTTATTACGAGGCTTCTATCGTAGAGTCAAAGAAGGAAACTAACCAAAGAAACCGCAGCGTCTGATCATATCATTACTACTCATCATGTATTTATTTTATTCCTACTGGAGCAGACACTTTGTTAGTAAAGGATCTGAATATTTCTTTCACCTCTGACTGTCAAATGAAAACTAAAATGTCCCGTCTCGTATCAGGTGACAGATGAGGCAGCAGAGTTCGGAGGAGGTTTACAGACTTCCTGCTGCAAAGCTGCACGTTTTAGGTCAGACGTTTCTGGTGTTTCTCAGCAGCTGATACAACACCGATGTCACATTTTCTTTTTATACTTTTATTAATATACTTTATTTTATTCCTACTGGGATGGACATTTGATGTAATGGTGTATTAATTCTATTTATATTATCATTCTGTATTAGCTGGATTGCTGCATTGGTTTTGTTGAACAAAAAAAATTAAAAACATTTTTTTTTTAAATTATAAAACAAAATCCTGCAGTAAGACTAATTTGTCAAACAAAAATTTAAAAAAAAATTAATTTTCAAAAAACTAAAATAAAAAAGAAAATACTGTTACTAAAATAGAATAATTTTAAAATAAAATTTTATGTGGGAAAATACTTAAATAAAAACAAAACAATTTAAAAAAAATTCCAAATGAAATAAAACTGTTACTAAAAAAACTAATTAAAAAATTACAATTGTATGTAATAAAATACTTCTATAAAATAAAACAAAAAATATACTTCTATTAAAGAATACATTAAAAAAGAAAATATTGTTCCTAATTTAAAGTATAATTTAGAAAATGAAAATTATAGGTATAAAAAATAATGCTATAAAATAACAATAAAAAATAAATATATACTTCTTTCTTATGAGAATGATCTTAAAAAAAAAAAGAAAATACCATTATTTAATGCAACTGTATAGACAACAACAAAAAAAAATACTTCTATAAAAAAGACAATTAAGAGAAAATTATAGAAACCAACAATACAAAAAAATAAAAACAAATATATATATTACCTAAAATAAGAATAATAAATAAAAGCTGTAAAATAGAAAATAAAGTATCTGCATAAAATTAAAAAAATATATATAAACCATAAAAAATGTGACAAAAATAAAACAAGAGCACAAAAGTCGCTAGAAAAATAGATTTTAAAAAAAACTAACTGCATAAATAATTGTCTAAAGACAACTAAAATAAGCCTCCCAAAGGGTGACGGTGACTCCATGTTTTTATTCTTTTTCAAGCAGTCGTCTCATCCTATAACTCACTGTGGCCCTCAGCTACGGCAGCCTGTAATTAACATAAATAATTAAGTCACGTTTTCCCACGAGAGCAGCGAGCTGCTGATCGGAGCAGAGAGCAGTGACGAGTTCATCCATCAACACACTGCCATAATAAAACTGCTGCAGAGTGTGTGTGTGTGTGTGTGTGTGTGTGTGTGTGTGTGTGTGTGTAAGGAAATCTCTGCAGGTAAACAGCTGATCAACATTCCCATCAGCCCCTGCAGCTTTGTTTATGGTCATTTTCTGGAAACACTGCAGACTACTGATTATCCCTTCAGGCTCCAGCTGCTGCAGGCTGTGTGTTCGTGTGTGTGTGTGTGTGTGTGTGTGTGTGTGTGTGTTCTTTATGGGTGTGTCTTTCTGTGGTCAGTGTTTCCAAACCCTTTTTATGTGCCACGCCACACTAGTTTAAAAAAAATCCCAGTCACACCACCGTCCCAGTAACCAGTGACGACACCACAGCTTGTTCTAAACATGAAGCTGGTGATGAAGCAACAAAGTGACGGTCAGCTGCTCTCAGACAAACTACACACTACAATACTTCTTACTCCGAACACAAAACAGGTGATTCTAATTCAACAAAGCACAGTGTGTGTGTGTGTGTGTGTGTGTGTTAAACACAGCTCTGTCTTATCTTATGAAGCAGAACATTTGCTAACTGTAGCTCCAGCTTGAGCCTCTCACATATAGCTGCAGGTAGCGTTAGCTTTAGCGTCACACATGAAGTAGATTTAACCTTTTACAGGGCAGTAAACACAACACTTGGAGCCACTGATATCCGTGCTGCAGTCTAGAGCTGTTCGGAAACAGACACCAGCATCGGAGGAGCCTCTAACACTGCCCAAAATGCCAGATCAAAGGCTGCAGCCTTAGCTGTGTCTCAATTCAAGGGTCGGCCGCGCATCAGCCAAACCGAACAATCTCCGAAATGGGACTGTCTGGTCTGTGGAGGATTTCCTCATTGCACCACAAGTTGTTCTCGCCCGACCCGTTGGCATTCCTCTTACCTAGCAAGGAGCTGCATTTGATGAGAGGCTAACTAGCAACGTCGCCTCGCATCAACGTCACGTCACATACGTTAGTCTGTTATTTGAACAAAACTCTTAGGTTTGACGGCTTCCTGTGTTCAATAACATTTGTGTCGTTAGCTATTCGAGTGAGTTGAAACCCAGTAAAGTGTAATCTGCCGCCACTGCTGCCGGGGGTGTGTCAGACGCTGTAATGAAAACAATACAGTCGTCACCAGCTTGCAGTGCATCTTGGGATAGGCTGGGCCACGAAGGATTCATCCGTTGCATTCTCCAAATTCTGGGAAGGAAGGCTGCAATTCTTGGCTGCATCTGAAGGAGCCTTCAAAATGGGAGGTCCTTGGTTGCACCGATGTGACGCAATCGTGTTTCAAATGCAGCCTTCAAAGGCTGCAGCCCCTGAACTGAGACACAGCTAACGCACTGATCTGATACCACGTAATTTATTAAACTTTAAAGTAGTTTAACATCCAAATAAAACAGCAGTTTTCCAAGAAATCCATTTTTCTTTGTCGCTCTAAAATCAGAAATCAGAGCAGAGTTAAACAGCGGAAACACTGACTGCTGAGGTACAACCAAACAGCAACGCTCCAATGGCTCAATAAACCACGATAAAAACACGGCACTCTCTCACAATCACTCAGACATATTAAAAGTGATAAGAGAATACGCTGGAAAACAGGATCCAAAATTCTGCACTGTTGTTCAGCAACAAATCCACATCATCCAACAAATATGAAATCAGGGACGTCAAAAAGTTAAAGCTGCGAGCAGAGATGACCGGGCCCTCGCAGCTTCCCGCACATCAGGGGTGGAGGCGGGACACTGGCTGATGCTGATGCAGACGTACATTTACACCACAGTCAGGCAATGCGGTAGGGCTGGGCGATATGGCCCTGACATAATATCAAAATATTTTAGGGTATTTTTGCGATAACGTTACTGTTAACGAATATGACTAATTAGTAAAAACTATTTCTTATTGTTAATTGAAGAACATAGAATTGAAAAAAAAATATGCGGTATAGTTTTACATGTCAACCTAACCTAATAATTTCCCCTTCAGCCATGCTTGCTGTTGCCGTGGGAAACAGTATGACGTCAATATGTCAACAAGTTGAATTATCGGTAGTATCAGGATATGAATTTTTCCGGTATTATTGTGAACAAGATGATATGGCACAGCCCTACACTGCACACGAGACGTTTCATGGGTGATCTGCACAGCGCTGTGCTGGAAGTGACTTTCTGCAGTTACGTACCACTTCCCATGTCCACTATGTGGCGCTACAGAACACACACCTGTTTTTGTGTGTGCGCCACTTTTCATACACCTAAGTGAACCTTACAGCGGGGGCTGCTTCCTAGAAATTTTGTTGAATGTGCTACTGAGCTTTTTTTTTTTTTTTTTAATGCATCCGAGCTCGAGACTCATGAAATATGAAAAAAAAATTCTGATGTTTGTGCAAAGTTTAGTTTGTTTTTAAACACTTTCAGCTCCTCTAAAATGCAATACATGTGCATAAATAATAATATTTTGCACCGTTGGGCGCTAATTTATTTTAAGCTGATGTGGAAAGAGGTGGTTATAAACACGTAACCTGTGTCCTCAGATCAGATGTGTGGAGGCATCCTGAGGTGCTGGTGCGTCTGCAGGAACATGACCAGCAGCAGCAGCGACTTTATTTAGACCGAGCTGACTGTGTTTGGTCCTGCTGAGCCACAGAGCTGCAGCACTCACTTAATAAAGAGCTGAAAATAGTCCCAACACTGAGGCGCTGCCCTACAAACACACAGGCTGCACCTGAGGCTCCAACACCTCGTCCTCGTCCAACACACAAGCATCACGAATCCACTAAAGCATCAACGTCTGTCTGTTTCATGTGAATAATATTCCCTACATTAATCAATCACTTCACAATTTATCATCAGTTTGGTTCATTTTAAACGACAGGGCTGAAACGATTAGTCGATGAATTGAGTGACTGTCAGCAATTTTGATACTTATGAATAGGTCTGGGCGATAAAACGATCTCGAAACGGGATCGCAATAAAATGTATGTCGACGATGATGATAAACCCTGTTCACTGGATGTAGACAGACCTAGATAGATCCAAACAGCAGAAGTTAACAGACAGCTGTCAGTCAGTCTGCAGTGTTGGGACTGCGCATCACTGTACACGCCCAATTTTCACTGCAAAGTTTGTGCTGAGGTGAGGAGGAAGAGAAAGTAGCTTGGCCACAACAAAAAGAGGGGAAAATGAGAGGAAGAGAAGCTGAAGAAGAGCTTGTGTTGTCCTAAAAAATGGACGAAACTGTGGATAAGAAAAGGTCACACAACGTCGGTAATCTGGAAGTGGTTTGGCTACTTGAAAGATGACGACGCACGGACAAAGACGGTCTGCAAAATACATCCTCAGTTGGTGCCAACCAGGCCGGGAACCACAACAAACCTTTTCCATCACCTGAAAAGGTGGCGTCCCAGTGACTGCACTGACAGCTTCAATATCCACCCAAACTGCAGTAAATCCACCAACAGGTGTTCAACGGCTGAGCACTTCTGCTGCTGTGGGGCGGCACCAACACACCAAGCAATGGTGTCGTTTTTGCCGCCGTAACCCCGTATGAGAAGTGATGGAAAAGGAGCAGAGACATAACAGACGCAGTGTCGAACTTTCTAGCCGAAGACATGATGCCAGTTCAAGGAATTAATTACAGTGTGAGACTGCAGGTACAAGCTCCCAGGCTGGAAATACGTTCTAATCATTTGGTTTCTTCAGGCCACCGTAGTCAGCAGCCCGTCGCTGACTTATTTGTAACATGACATGTCTTTTTCAGAGTTTCTCCTGGTTAAAATCAGCTCGTCTGTTTGTTTCGGAGAGGACACTGAAGGAATTCTGAACAGGAGAAGTTTCAGCTGGTTGTAATCTGCAGTCCTCACTGCTAGACGCCACTAAATTCCCCTAAATCTGACACACTGTTCCTTTCAGGCCCACACACACCAAACAGACATCAAATGACTAACGGCAATGTAGAGCAACTGCTGTGTTGCCTCACGTCGCCATGTCTCAGCCAAAAAGTTGCACAAACTGCACCTAAACGTTTTACTAGAAATAAATTCCACTGTTTGTGACCCAACATAAACAAGGCTGAGGGTCAAAGGTCAAAGCAGCACAACATGACTGTACATTTACAGGGTGAGTGTTTGAGGGAAGAAGCAGCAGAGGGGAGATTTTGGAGCTGAGAGCAGATCAGAGGCGAGCGCAGGACGATGACGACACGCCACACAGAAATGGGATTTTAGAAAAGGCCTGGAGGGATCTGATCCCAAACCCAGCAGGAGGTCCAGGACTCAGCCCACCCCCACATCAGTGACATCACAGCAGCATCCAGAGACCAGGACCGAAACCACAGCACTGACTCTTTGCTCAGTATCACAGCTGTTTGTCATCGTGTGTGAAACATTGTCAGGATTTTCCACAGAGCTGCAGAGGCTATCATCACAGGTGGTGGGAGGCGTACACGTCACCATTTTGATTTAACACTGCAACAGAACTCAATTATTCATCTCAATTATTTTTACATTAAATGATTCATGTTTACTCAATAATGATTGAAAAAAGGATAGAATCACCGCCACATGGTTGTATGACTCCGCCCACCAGTCCACCCCGTGGTTGTATGACTCCGCCCACCAGTCCACCCCGTGGCTGTATGACTCCGCCCACCAGTCCACCCTGTGGTTGTATGACTCCGCCCACCAGTCCACCCTGTGGTTGTATGACCCCGCCCACCAGTCCACCCTGTGGTTGTATGACTCCGCCCACCAGTCCAGTGTCTCTGACAGTCTCCATCCATGTCAGTGAAAACATGGATGCTTCACACACAGAAGATCTATACAATCAGCACAGTTTCAAGATTCGAGTCACCAATTCAGTATCTGACCAAATGTCTCCCCTTCTGTTCCTGAGATATGACGTTAAAACATGATGATGTCACAGTCAAGATGACCTTTGACCTTCATTATTTTATCCTGTTAGACATTTGTGTCAAGTTTGGTTAAAATTAGTGTATGAATTCTTACGGCTAAAAACATGTTTCGTGAGGTCACAGTGACCTTTGGCCACCAAATTCTAATCAGTTTATTTTTCAGTCCACGTTTGTGCCAAAGTTGAAGAAATTCCCTCAAGGTTTTCTTGAGATATGGCATCCACAAGACTGAGACAGACACGGACACAGCGAGCTTGACCTTTGATCTATGACCACCAAAAACTAATCAATTTATCCTTAACTCAATGTGGATGTTTGTGCCAAATTTGAAGCAATTCCCTCAAGCTGTTCTTGAGATATCTTGTTCACAAGAATGAGACTGACGCAGACAGTGACCTTGACCTTTGACTTTCAACCAAAATATCTAATCAGTTCATCGCAGAGTCCAAGTGGATATTTGTGCCAAATTTGAATAAATCACCATAGGGTGTTCTGAGACACTGCATTCACAATAATGCAATGAATGAGGTCAAAGTGACCTTGACCTTTAACTACAAAATCAGTTCATCCTCAACTCAAAGTGGATGTTTGTGCCAACTTTGAAGAAATTCTTTCAGGGCGTTCTTGAGATATGGCGTTCACAAGAATGAGACAGACGTGGACACAGTGAGCTTTACCTTTGACCCCCAAAATCTCATCAGTTCATTGTTGAGTTCAAGTGGATGTTTGTGCCAAATTCAAAGCAATTCTCTCAGGGCATTCTTGAGATATCACATTCACAAGATTGCCTCTGGTTAAGGCTATCGCCACTGTGTAGGCATAAAAATGGCTGTTACAAGCTAGCGGAGCATAAATCTGATCAGGTTTCTTCACAAATGTCAAAACAATCAAAATAATTTCATAATGTTAAAGAAGCGAAATAAACCCACAAATAAATATACTGGCGAGTGTTTAAGAAAAATGTTTGGCATTTTTATGTGATAACTGTCAACATTAGGTTCAAATAACTGTGTGCTGGTTGGCTAACTGATTAAATAATAAATAGATTCACTGGTTTTAGCAGAAATCATCACCGACTGACTCTCTGATAAATCATGTTTCTGAGATGCTTCATCCAAATTCTTCTTCCCTTTAAATTTCTAACTGAAAAGAGGCCGAGCTACAACTCTGATACCCAAAAGACATTTCTGAAAAGCTTCTGATGTCCGTCACTCATCCGTCTCCCAGAACAGAGCCTCCATCTTAACTAACCCATCGATCCACACCAACTCACGACACTGATGTTAACATATCAACTCCATCTCTGATGACTGATCACCTCTCCTGGTTTCACTGTGGCTCTACGGAGCTACGACTGGTGAGAAATCAAATCAGTGGTGATGTCTCCTCTCACACACCTCATGGACCCCACCTGAAAATCAGTTAGGTTCATTTCCCTCCTCGTCTTTATGACGTCTCACTTCTGGAGTGAATTCGGGGTCAGTCTGGTCCCAGGACGACACAACAGCTCACAAACCGACCACATCAGACGCCGTGCTGACATTATTAAAAGGTCGGCCGTCAGCCGCTTTGCCTCAGAGAAGCTTTTCAAACAGAGTCAGAGACACTCAGTTTATCTTTAAACACACATTTAGCAGAGAATGAAAAAATATTAACACAAAGGTCACGTTCACATTCTGCTGTCAAACAGCAGAGCTCCTCATGTGTCCCAGAAATCACGCTTTAATCAGCCTCTATGTTACCGTTTATTACAGAATCTATCCTCAGCAATTAGGTTAAAATTAATACTGCACTGATTATCATGTTATTACATCTGTACTGATATGGTGCAAGACTGGAAATATATTATATATAAAAACAGTGTATCTGTTACAAGATGGTCAAATATGCCTATAAATGTTATGCAATAGTGAAAAATACATGTATGTTACAAGGCGGTATAACATATGTAATAATATGTATTTGTGTTACATGAAGGTTAAATATATATTACAAGATGGTAAAAATATATATTTATGTAAAAAGAAAGTGAAAATATGTATTTATATTTTTTAAAAACAAAGGTGAACTGTGACTGATTAAAATGATTTCTTCAGTGTAAACATCTTCAAATTCTGAGTTTGGTTGGGAACAAAAAAGATTTAATTACAGTACAAAATGGTAAAAACATGTTACAAGATGGTTAAAAATATGTATTTATAAATACAGAAAAATCAGTTGGACTGTGAACGATTAAAATGATTTCGTAAGTGTAAAAAATCTTTACATTTCTGATTTATTCAGATATTCTTTATCTCTGAACGATAACCGTGAACAGAGAAAACAGAGGAACCGCTCCACTTATTAACCTATTTGTTCATATACACACATTTTTTTCCAATAAAAAATATTTGGTCGGACGTTACTTGGATCATGTCCACTTAGAGGATCATATTTCCCAGGTGTCTCTCTGTACCTGGAACAATCTAAATTTTCCAGTTTGTCCAGCATACATGAGAAAGCAAGATATCATGTAATACACCTGCTTTCATAAACACCTTCAACCATTAAAAATAAAACGTGAACAGACCACAGACCTGAACACAACCTGTCAGCTGCTGCCTGCTGGACGATCTCACACACAATATATTCTCCTGGATATTTTAATGTTGTCTTATCTCATATTTTCCAGATCTGGAAACTACTCAGGAACTTTCCAGGTTTTCCAGGAGTGCATACAGAGTGGGATAACACCAGCAGCAGCCTGGATGACAGAGCGGCACGAGGTCGCCCACCTGGCCTGAGATCATGTGTGGGAGGTGGCAAATGAACTTTTCCTGCTTCAGTACTGAGGCGACACAGCAGAAAGATGACATCAGATTATTATTAGTCTCTTCTGGATGAACACAGGCTGACGATGTGATGTGTGATGTGGATGCTGAGCTTCCAGCCTCCACCATCAGTCATTATTAACAACCACATAAAGCAGCTTTAACTGTTAAAGTTAATTAAAACAAACTGCAACTCTGCACCACACACTGCTGTGAGGAAATGAGCACAATTAGCTGATTATTGATCTGATCAGTTACTGTCAGGCATCAATACAAAGGCTAGAGTGTCAAATAACGTTATCTCATTTTAGGAGTTATCTAATGTTTCTGTGGTGGCGATGAAAGCATCAGTCAAATAAGCTGTAGGTCCTTGTGCTGTCCGGAGGAAACGCCGTGCCAAACTACCATTAAGGAAAATGACAAATTAACTATTCCTTACTTATCCGTAAAAACGCAACACAAAGACGATCACAAGACATCATCAATCAAATGTGGACAGTGTTGTGTTTAATTCGGCAGTGTTATAATCCATAAAGATTCACTGCATTACCGTATAAAATTAACTTTAATATTTTGTTCCCCACATGCCATCACCAGCCTCCGTTGGTTAGCTGCGCTATTCAAAGAGAACAGACTACGGGATTGAGAGGCGAACAGTTCCCTAAAAAGTAGATTTTTTAATATAATAAATGCAGTTTGGTGGATCAGACACACGCCGAATTAAACACAAGCTCGTCATTGAGTGAAGCCGCAGTCCACAGTGTTTGTGTGTCGGTATCTAACGGAGGTTTTTCAGGCGTTACCTTAGTGGTGACAATACAGATGCAGTCCATCGTTCCGAGCCGGGAGTAAAGCCCGGGAACATAGGCATCTCATCGCGTGCTCTCACTCCTGCTGCGCGAGCTCCAGCCGGTCAGTTTGCTCACGGTTTCATTTAAAGTCTCTGTCTTCATCAATAACGTCACACACACACACACACCGAGAGCGACCGACAGCCGCGGTCTACCGGAGACAGAGTGTGTGCTCACCGGAGAGCCGCCTCCTCCCTCCCCCGGTCCTCCTTCATCCCGGTATCCGGAGCTCAGCGGGAGCAGCAGTCAGTGAACCCCTCTGAGGCTGCGTTTAAGAGCTGTGGGAAATCTCCAGTCTCTCAAACTTAACACTTCTCCTGAGCAGTAAGGACCAAAGCAAGAGGAAATGCATTCACACTGAACTGATGTCCAGGGCCGGAGCACAGAGACTCTGGGCCCTGAGTATCAGCAGGCTCTGTGGGCCCCCAGCCATTCCTCTCTTCATCCTTGTGTCTATTATGAACCTTTTGATTTATTCGTTTTTTTTGGGTTTTTTTACAAAGTCAGTTTGCTTCCTTTCTTTCGTGTCTTTGAAACGCAAACTTCCCCTCCTGGCTGAAAGACCTGACAGTGAACTGTGCAGTCGCTCAGTCTGCTCCAGCTGAATTTCTCTGAAAATCTCTGCTAGCTGCTAGGCTAATTTATACAATGTAAAATGTCATAGACTTGTGCTAATAACGTTAGCATGCTGCATTTGTGGGGAAAACATGTTTAGTATAAGACAGTTGTTTTGTCAGTGAACCTTGTGAGCTGTAATAGAGTGTGCCAGGGCTGACGTCAAAACCCGGAAGTTTAGCATCGCGCTGGTTCCCGGAAGAGAAAGTCAATGTGATTTTTGCATTGCGTTTTGGATTATGTCAGAAAATAAGCTCTGTGGCTAACACAAGTTTATGATACTTACAGGTTTTGTTCAGCGAGATAATCTTCACATATGAACACCTTTCATACCGCGTTTGAAGCTTAAATGCGATGGCCAAAAGTAAAAGCTAACGTCAGGCTTTAACGGACTACATGACTACTCCACGGTCACATGACTCTTGACATCACCGCCACTAAGCTTTCAACTGATTTCGGCCACTTTATTTTAAAAACATTGTATAATGGGGAAATCGGACTGTTTAAGCTAAATAAGAAGCTGTAATGGCGGACTGCCAGCACTCTCGCCTGTTCGGGAGTGATGGCGTTTAATGTCCCCGACAGGGTTCGTAGTTGTATTGAGCAACTTGTTAGCAACCGCCTTTTTTACAACACGTAAAAACTTCAAAATTCACAAGTAGGGTATTTACTGATGTGTTTTATGTCGTAGAACAAAACCTGAAACTCGCTTAAGCTTTTGTTAACCACAGACCTTATTTGAGGCATTTTACCAAAATCCCATTCAAAAAACGTATTGAGTTTTAGACGAGAGAACCGGAAGTGCTAAAAGCGCTAACAGAGCTCCGGGTTTACTGGCACACTCTACTGAGCTGAACTTTGTAACGTTACCTTTGTTAAATGTTGTCCCTGGCTTCATATGAGTAGAGGAGAAGTCCGCTAGCCGCTAGGCTAAAGCTGTGTTCCAGGCAAGTCTCTGAGCCCGTAAGTCACTACATCAAGTCACGACTCACGACTTCATAGCGTTCCAGGCAAGTCACGCCAAACTGTCAAAGCAACATGGCGGACCATGCAGGGTTTATGTTTGTTTATGATCACTTCTATCGCCAAAGGTGCCGGTTCCTTCCTCATTTGAGCTAAACGGAGGAGAAACGGCGCATAAGGTCACAGATGCTATCATACTTTTTATTTTACGTTGTCTGTGTGTTTGGAAACGTATTTTGTATTGATTTGTTCTTGCACTGGAAACTTGCTGTTAGAGCGGCTGCCAATAGTGCGTTAACATTAGGGTTATTTTATGTCTATTTCTCACCGTGTATCACCTGCATCAACACCGCATCCATGGAGCTGCCATTGTTGTTTAGAGGAGTAAGGTCACTGGTTTAGAGTTTAGAGGGCTGTGTGACGTCAGAAAGCGTAACTGGGAGTACATCGATCTGGTACGAGTTCACGGGTGGGAAGTTACAGGTTTGACTGCCGTTCCAGTGCACTGTCACGGGTAGAAGGTTGTAAAAACACGAGTTACGGGTTGCCTGGAACACGCCATTAGTTATACAATGTAAAAATGCCAGAGCCTCATTCTAATTACGTTAGCATGTTGTATTTGTTTGGAAAACGTGTTTAGTATAAGACAGTTTTGTCAGTGAACCTTGTGAGTTAAAACAAAGCAGATTTGCTGTTGTCCCTGGCTTCAAATGAGCAGAAGAGAAGTCTGCTAGCTGCTAGGCTAATTTATACAATGTAAAATGCCATAGGTTTGTGCTAATAATGTTAGCATGTTGTATTTGTGGGGAAAATGTGTCCAGATAAAGACAAGTGTTTGTCTGTGAATGCTCCGAGTTATAGTGAAGCTGATTTGTGTTTGAAACTGTCTCTATGAAGCCATGTTTAATGTGTGTTTAATGTGTGTTTAACGTGTGTTTAGTGTTAGGTTATGGTACTAATTACTTAGAAATAAAAAAATGCAAACAAAAGCCAAAACCAAAGTTATAATTCCAGGCTTTTAGAGGGGAATATCATAATAATGCATGTTGTTTATTTTCTCAGTGTGACATCTCTGTCACAAATGACTCATTTTATTGGGATGATCATGGACCTTCAATCTAAACATGTATTTATCCCAACAGCAAGTGAAGGCAACATTAAAATACCTGCACTTGATCTGTTTTTATATATAAAGATGTTGTTCAAAGACCATATCAACGTGTTAATCACTATGTCATCAAGGTCACAAAATATAATCACATTTATCATGTGCTGCTCTTTGGTCCCTTTGACACGCTTGTACTCAAACCACCGGGCCTCCAGGAAGTGCACCAGGCTTTGAAGCCAATTTCCATAGTGGTCAAACAGTGGAATTACAACTCCAGGGTCCGTCACTTGACGCCATCGGGCCCAAAAAGACTTTTTCCACACAGACTTACATTGTAAAAGAGACGTCTGTAAATCAGTGGATACACGTTTTGACTCGTTTCACTATCAGGATTTGATCGTTTCAGTCTGTGAACATTTGGAAAGTCTGGAAGCAGAGCTCTAAACTGAAGTGACCAGCTCGGCCGGTTGAAGTCCCCAGTGCGCCTGCTCTTTGGGCCAAGTGACGTGGAAGTAGTGCCAAACATCCAGGTACTGTTAAACCACAGAAGGAGAGTGTTTCCTGCTTCATGCGCCGCTGAGAAACTTCCATAGGACTGGACTGTGTCGTGCCTTCAGTGCTGTGTCCAGGTCTCCTTATACAGTGGTTCCCAACTGGTGGGTCTCGGTCCAAAAGTGGGTCCTGGGTTCATTCTGAATGGACTGCAAGTGGCTTGAAAACATGTCAAGTTTGTAAAAGAATAAATTTTTCTAAATTACAGTGAATTTCTGCTACAGAGCTTTTATTTTGAAGTGTCGTTTCCTGCTGTGGAGTGAGTGACTAATGTTCACACAATCTGTTAAAGTGAATGATGCGTAAAGTCAATGTGACGATTAGACGCAAAGGCTAAAAAACTGGGGGAAAAAATAATTAAATTAATTAAAATTAATTAAAAAAAATATGCAACAGAATTATTATAATTTTTAAGCACTCTTTCTTGGTCATTTCCTTGTTTGTTTATTTTAAAAAAAATTTATTTCTTGCTTTATTTAGGGGTCATTGTAAGTGCTATATCGTAGGCAACTGGCCTGCATTTCTTGCACTTATGATTACCATGTCCTGGATGACTGAGAATCTTCACCGACAACTTGGGGGTCGTTTCTTCTTTTGTTGCTCATCGCCTTCTTCCCATATTTTTAAAGAAATAAAGCCAAATTTCTCAGGTTTCAAAGGGTTAACCAAAAGCTTATTGTTATATAGTTATTATTATATTTAAATTAGTTCTTTAAGATTTAAAAATACAACAAGTACTTAACTCTGCGAGGCTGGAATCTGAACTGAACCTTTTTCTTATGGAAACACAGATGTAGTTATCGGTTCACTTTCTGTCACTCAGCTAATTAACTGACAAACAGTTTCAGCTCTAATAACGATATGACATCAATGCATGTGCACGTCTGAGAAGCGGCGAGGCGTCCCACTCGACATCCGACCACAAACTCATCACGAATAACAAATGAGCAACATGTGAAGGCCGCTGACATCTTCAGTTAGTCACTCGAGAAGACACAGCTTCAGCTTTTGTTCTGAGCTCCAGAGCTTCACTTCCACAAACACACAGACTGCTCGTTGTTACATGTATGACTCAACACCAAATGGCCGAGCAGGAGCAGGACGAGGAGGAGGAGGAGGAGGACGAAGAGTGTGCGTCGCTGCGGCAGCAGGAGACGAGGCAGCGTGGGCGGGTGGGAATCACAAGTATGAATAATTTACAGTTCCATGAATCTGTCATGTGGCTGCGTCCACCCTCGTGTGTCATCATGGCGTGTCATGCCTCCTTATAAAACATTTAGTGCTCAGCAGGAAGTGATGCAACCAGAGATTTACACATTAAAACTACAGAGTCTGAATAAATCAGATCATCTGAACATTCCTGCACAAAACAGATTTATTTCCATATTTTTCTCTCGCTTTTTTTTTTTTAACATTTTCAATTGTACATTTGTCTGTTGGACTTTCTGTCTCTTGATTCCTGTCACTGTATTTATCGTTACTGCACCAGTGTGTGTTCATGGGACGGACAGACAACCTGAAAACATAATGCCTCCTGCTGCTGCAGCTATCTCTGGCACAGAGGCATGAAAAAGTTATGTTATAATAATCTAATGAGATCATATATGACGTGCAACAGTCAGTGACACTTTAACTACATTGTATTTTCAGTGCAGGACGCTTCCTGTAACAGTGTTTTTACATTTACTGTAGGGAAGGGTCTGAATACTTCACCACAGGTACCTGTGTCCTGTAATCAACCTGTGTGCTGCCAAACCAGGGCTCCAGACTGCGACCAGAGCGCCTGCGGCTGCAGGGCGGAGCTCTCAGTGCACGCCTGTCTCCACCGACACATCCTGTATATACATGTGTCTGATCACAGCACAGAATATTATCAGACGTAACTCTTCTGTCAATTCTCAGGCTGGAAAATACAAATATTCTGTTTCCAGTTTCTCAGATGTGAAGAAGCTTCGCTGCTTTTCTTCCTCATATCTAAAAATAAACTCAATATGTTGGAGTTATAGAACGTCCATGAGACAAAACCTGCAAATAAGAGACTTTCTTTAAACTATTGTTTTTACTTTTCCTCAAACGACCCGGCAAATATATTTTAATCATAAGCACAGATTTCACCTGCTGAACGACATATTCATCATATTTTCTGCTCCCTTGTGAGTCTTCATCATTTTACTGTCTTCATGTGTTTGTCATGTCTATAAAACACTCTGTGAACGTGGTTTTTAAACATAGAAAGAGGCCTCCAGACTGCGACCAAATGGGCCCAAATGAGTATCTTTTACTACTCGCTCGTGTGCAACCCGCAAATTAGCAGGTGCTTTTTTCACGTTGTCAAATGAGGGAGTGAGTCCGCCAGTGTAGGCCAATGTGTGTGAGAGGAGGAGAGTGAGTGATTAGTTAACTGCCTGGATCATGTCATCAACTCTCATCAGTGTGCTGGTGCTAGATAAACTGCGCCTCGCCTGGAGAGTGGACGAGAGAAGCGGCGGCAGCAGGAGGCAGAGACAACAAGCTGTGGTCAGGTCGGAGGCTGAATCCAAACGTCCACCCTCTGGACCTGCAGACTGAGCCCTCGCTGACCTCAGCTGTACGTAGTGCGACGTGTTTACTGTCATCACGTAAAGTCTGTGAGGGCAGAAACTGCAGGCTTAAAATCATAAAAATTTAAATATGATCAGACTCATATATGAGTTTGTTCTCAGTCTCCAGTTGTTTTAATTATGACAAATTAATTTATTAAATACTTTCCAGGCTACTCAGGCTAAATACACTGTCTGACTGTAAGCTTCATATTTTATACTAAAGTTAAAATGTGAATAACTGCGTTGCAGGATGATTTTAAAGTCATTAAACATCCTGCACACAGTCAAACTGACCGACTGAACCACCTGTAGATAACACACACACTTGGTCTCACCTCTGGACACCAGAGTCAACACAACCCTGTTAAACATTCACTTAGTGTTGCTAAACAACTTAAGACACAACGAGCAGATGTGATGATGCCTGTTAAGAGCATGAAAACACAAACAGGAACCTAAAGAGTCAAAGTATGAGCTGCAACCTGCACATCAAACCAGAACTGAAATCCACATGAACCACCACCATGAAGGTCCTGAACACCAGTACAGCTCCCGTCTCTCTGAGGGAACCCCAACACTCAAGGATGAGCAGGCGCTCCACTTCTCCGCTAATTTAGATCCTGAAGCAACGTCAGCTGTTGTGGGTCTCAGGGTCAGGAGGGTTTGTTAGGGTCTGTTTTTACCAACATTCAGTTTGGTCAGAGCTTCTGTTCTTCACCTGAAGGATCTTCTACTATAAATCAGGTTCACTTCAAAACTGATTTTTTTTAAGTTAATGATTCTTGTTTTACCACAGTCAGGTGTTGTGACGACTCTACAGCTGCTGCTTAAAGGTTCACTGTGTCAGGTTTAGTGGCATCTAGTGGCGAAAACTGCAGATTGCAACAAGCTGAAATTTGGTTAAGCGAATCACACCATACCTACAGCGTAGGCTGTGCCGACGAAGAGCCTACGCCATAGCCTGATGTGCACCTCCCCAGAAATGTAACTAAACGTCACAGCACGTTACTTTAATTTCACAGATAAGAAACAATAAATTGTGAAGACAATAAAGCCTCCACACGCTGTGTGTGATTTATCCTGGCTGAAATATGAGCGGAGGAAATATCTGCTAGCTGCTAGGCTAATTTATACAATGTAAAATGCCATAGGTTGGCGCTAATAACGTTAGCATGTTGTATTTGTTTGGAAAACGTGTTTAGTATCAGACAGTTGTTTTGTCAGTGAACCTTGTGAGCTGTAATGGAGCTTAACTGTGTAACGTTACCTTTGTTAAATGTTGCTGTTGTCCCTGGCTTCATATGAGTAGAGGAGAAGTCTGCTAGCTGCTAGGCTAATTTATACAATGTAAAATGCCATAGGCTTGTGCTAATAACGTTAGCATGTTGTATTTGTGGGGAAAATGTGTCCAGATAAAGACAAGTGTTTGTCTGTGAATGCTGCGAGTTATAGTGAAGCTGATTTGTGTTTGAAACTGTCTCTATTAAGCCATGTTTAATGTGTGTTTAATGTGTGTTTAATGTTCAAACCTTTTTTAATTTGTATTTTCTCTTATACATGTGAATATGTGCAAATAAACTGAACCTATAAGGTCTGTGGGCCTGGTCTGAATCCTGCAGCTGAGTGTTGGTGAGGAGTTATGTATGTAGAGAGCCCTAAATCGGTTTTGTCTCCAGTTTATGTGGATTTGTTCTCCTGTATATAAAGAAGGCAGGTGTGTGGCTGCGACATAGACACAAGTGCTGAGGTATCTACTATTTGGGATGTATATTTTTAGATATAAAGACACATTTTTGGACGAAAGCAATCAGGCAGAACTCTAATCTCTGCAGACCGTGATGGAATACAATGTTTAATTTACAGAAAAAGAACAGAGCTCTTTGGATTAAGATTTAATAAAGGTTTAACTGCGGTATGTCCCTTTAAAGACAATAAAACAATAATTAAGTTCATTATTTTCCTGCGACTTATAAAACCAGTTACAGTTCACTGTCTGAGCGACAGCAGACACTTTCTACTGATCAACTGTTGAACCTGCAGCTGTGACATGTTACAAACACTAAATATTCAGAGGCTCAAATCTGATCAAGCGTCCACTTTGGTTTTATAAAAAGGATATTTAATGCTTCAGGTTTGAGGTGAGACACTGTGGGACAGACTGTCGATGTCTCTCGGCTGAGGACAGGAGGTGTACTGTTCAGACCCAACAAAATGAACCAAAATGAATGAAAGCACAATGAACCATGACCCCTGAACCCAGCACACACTACCTCAACGTGTCGCTGTGTTTCTCCTCCATGTATCTGGAGTCTGTTTTTATTATGACTGATAAAATATGATTAAACCAGTGAGGAAATCCTGCTGAGCAGCGAGAAGAAGCAGCCGGAACAAACAGACACTCCTGCTTTTCAAATTCAGCCTAAAAAAAAAACTTGATCACCTGACACTCATCTGGTCGACAGGTGAGAGTGACGTCATCGTTAACAGTCACATCTGTCTGCACCAGAGCTGCTGCTCAGTGACAGCAACAATGCTCACCAAATCTTTGGTTTGATAAACGGGACGTTTTGTGGTAAGAAATTATTTCATTTAGAAAAGATTTGGGCTACAAGCTGACACAGAAAAAAGTCATTTTAAAACTTTTAAAATTAGTTAATAAAATCAGGATGTCTCAGCTCTTTCCTCTGACTTTTAAACGCTGTTTTGGACCAGCTGCTTCCTCACTCAGCAGGTTTCTTCTTCTCTGGTTTTATTTCAGACTCCGCCTTTATATCAATGTGAATGAACTACAGTGACACCTTGAGGCCATCTGGGCCAACTGACCCCCTGACCCTGGACCCACAACCCCCCCGCCCCCTTCCGATGGTCCAAAGCAACATGAGGACTGGATGGGACATGCGGCGAGGGTGGACGACACCGACACCCCCTCCCACCAACAGCAGGCTTCCAGTACTTACTTGTCCATCAGGGCCGGGCGGGCGTTTGGCCTGCGCCAACGTGTGCAGGATTTCATTTAGGAGGGGGGAGTCCTACGAGTGTCGAGGTTTGTTTACAATCAGAGAAAGAGGAAAGAAAGAGAAGGAGTTCAATGCAAACACACACACACACACACACACACACACACACACACACCTGGCTCCAAATGGGGCTGTTTGTTTTCAGCCTGTTTACGTGCCAGACGGGTGGAGCTAGAGCAGAAAACACAGGCGTTGTAAAAAAAAAAAAAAAAAAAAAAAGTTTGACAGAATTTCACAGACTCTTTGATGTTTTTTTTAGTTTCCTCATTATTGCGTTAATTGAGTGAGGGCCTTTTCACACCTGAGAGTCCAAACTTGTGACCTGTTGTAACCTTCGTCCTGTCGTCATCACCTACGTCCTGTTGTCGTCACCTACGTCCTGTTGTCGTCACCTACGTCCTGTCGTCGTCACCTACGTCCTGTCGTCGTCACCTACGTCCTGTCATCATCACCCACGTCCTGTCGTCATCACCCACGTCCTGTCGTCATCACCCACGTCCTGTCGTCATCACCCACGTCCTGTCATCATCACCCACGTCCTGTCGTCATCACCTACGTCCTGTCGTCGTCACCTACGTCCTGCCGTCGTCACCTACGTCCTGTCGTCGTCACCTACGTCCTGTCGTCATCACCCGCATCCTGCCGTCGTCACCTACGTCCTGTCGTCGTCACCTACATCCTGTCGTCGTCACCTACGTCCTGTCGTCATCACCCGCATCCTGTCGTCGTCACCCACGTCCTGTCGTCGTCACCTACGTCCTGTCGTCGTCACCTACATCCTGTCGTCGTCACCTACGTCCTGTCGTCATCACCCGCATCCTGTCGTCGTCACCCACGTCCTGTCGTCGTCACCTACGTCCTGTCGTCATCACCCGCATCCTGTCGTCGTCACCTACGTCCTGCCATCGTCACCTACGTCCTGCCGTCATCATCTACTTCCTGCAGTCAACACCTACGTCCTGTCGTCATCACCTACGTCCTGCCATCGTCACCTACGTCCTGCCGTCATCATCTACTTCCTGCAGTCAACACCTACGTCCTGCCGTCATCACCTACATCCTGTCGTCATCACCTACATCCTGTCGTCATCACCTACGTCCTGTCGTCATCACCCGCATCCTGTCGTCGTCACCCACGTCCTGTCGTCGTCACCTACGTCCTGCCGTCGTCACCTACGTCCTGTCGTCGTCACCTACATCCTGTCGTCGTCACCTACGTCCTGTCGTCATCACCCGCATCCTGTCGTCGTCACCCACGTCCTGTCGTCGTCACCTACGTCCTGTCGTCGTCACCTACATCCTGTCGTCGTCACCTACGTCCTGTCGTCATCACCCGCATCCTGTCGTCGTCACCTACGTCCTGCCATCGTCACCTACGTCCTGCCGTCATCATCTACTTCCTGCAGTCAACACCTACGTCCTGTCGTCATCACCTACGTCCTGCCATCGTCACCTACGTCCTGCCGTCATCATCTACTTCCTGCAGTCAACACCTACGTCCTGTCGTCATCACCTACGTCCTGCCATCGTCACCTACGTCCTGCCGTCATCATCTACTTCCTGCAGTCAACACCTACATCCTGCCGTCATCACCTACATCCTGTCGTCATCATGTACGTCCTCTCGTCATCACGTACGTCCTCAACGTCATGGCGTCGTCATCAACTGACAAATGTGTGAAATAAGGACAAAATTCACCACCAGGACAAACAACAGCGTTACCAGACTCGTTCTAAAATAAAATAGAAAATGAACAGAGCAGACAGAGCGACAGCTGCGGGCACACCGAGTTAGACACGGTTCTGTTGGCAGTACAACGGTCCGTGTCAACAGGAGGGCTGGGAGGTACCATCCTCCTCCTGCCAACATCAGGTGAAAGTGAAACTAAGAAGGATCGACACCGCAGACCCACGAGCCTCGTGCGGCTGAATCATAAGACGAACCCGACTCGTCTGGCACTACAAACAGGTAAAACGGTTTGACCCACACCTGAGTTCTGTACTGTGGGCTAAAACTAAAGGCTGACTCAGCTGCAGCTGACTCAGCATCGTCTCCTAGGATGAAGTCAACACAAACTAAAAACAACCTTTTTACTCACAACAAAAAAATGCTGGTCCTGAAGCACAAAGCACAAAGCTCACAATCAGCTGATGGAATAAAACAAGCGTAAATGAGAAGCAGCTTAGGCCAACACGTTCAGGTTCTCTACACAGTCTCATCTGTTTACCCAAGCTCTGGTGGTAGAAAGTAACTAAGTACATTCACTCAAGTATTCTACTGTTTTAACATACTTGTACTTTACTTCAGTATTTCTTTGTGCTACTTTCTACTTGTACTGCCCTACACTTGTCTCAGATTTTTACAAATAAAACATAATATGATGCAGTTAGAGCTGCCGCCCCAACAGTCGACCAAACGAGGTCACGAGTCAGAAAGATTTCATCAATCGCTTAGTCACAGAAAAAAAAAAATACACACGTGACACTCTGTTAGGAGCTGCACCTTGTCAAAATAAAGCCTAACCGATATGACAGGCAGCTCTAGATGCAGTATTCTACAGTTAAACGCATCTAGCCATTAGTATCTGAGATCCATATTGGTTAGTGTGTATAGAGGCAGCATGTTGTCACATCTAACTGTTGAATTAAGCTCTATCTCTGTAGGGATCTTTCATAATGCTGTCAGACACTTAGAATAAAAACATTAAATATTATACATTATGTAATTTGTACATCAGGACAAAACTTGGAAATGAATCTAACTCTAACTAATTTTCAAAAAAATCTGTATGAAAAAAATATACCCAACTGTGCTCTCTCTCTCAATACTGGACCAGTTTTTAAAAACTGTTGTTTCTATAAAACCTTTTTACTGTAAAGTATGATGTGTGTTGGTGGGCGGGGCTTAGCTGGAGGCAAAACAGTTCTCCACAGACATTAGCTAGCGCTAGCTAACAAGTTGTGTTGTCTTGTTTTAGACGATGGAGGAAGATGATGTGAGTGGTGCGTTCAGAAACACTCATTGTGAGTGTGGGAGCGCACTCTGACACAAACTGGAGCGTTGATAAATTGGGAGCGCTGTCTGAATGTAGCGTTGGGTTATCCAGAGCAGCGCACTCTCAGAGTGGCAGAGCGCACTCTGGACACTCTGTCTGTGGAGACGGAGCAGCAGAGCGCCGAGCGGAGTGAATGTGTGATTAACTTAACCGTTGGTTCATTCATGTAGAAATATAACGCTGCGTTTCTTCCACCAACAGGGCTCTCATTTTAGTGTAGAGCGTCAGACTGAATTTACCAACGCACCATGTCAGGTCACTCACTCTCCGGGACCGCCAGTGTTACTGGAATAAGTAAACACTGACCAACGGGACCAGACTGGCCGACCCGTATGCTCTCACTCAGTGGATGGATGATGTCACAGGAAGCCAGTCTTACAAAGGAGGACCACACTTGTTTGTTTTGCTATGGAAGCTAACGTTAGCTAATGTGCTAAAAAGTTAGCGTTGCAGAGAAATCCAATCTTCCTCTTAATCCCTCCCCAGTTTCTGATGAGGTGGACATGATAACCCTTAATACACATAACCTTATTCATCCCTACAACAGGAAATACTTTTTCCCTAACCTGATATGAAGTGTGCGCTGCACATGTGAGCATTTTTGATGATGGCCTCCTTTGGTCTTATCACATTTAACCATAGTTGTCTTTGTTTTTGTTGACGGGCAGTGGCGGCTGGTTTTGAGCCATGACTCCTTCTATTCTGGCTCCCAATAACACAACAAGACAAACACATTTTAACACTCCTATGGAGCCTACAGCCCTGTGGGGGAGAGGCAGCTGCACCTCCAGCTGATAACATGACGTCATCGTGACGTCGGCCCTTAAAGGGTCTATTAATCAGTTAGACACAAAAACATGAGAGAATTAGGTCCAGGTAGAAAAATACAGAAGTTAACCTTTAAGTAAACAGCGTAGCTCCTTCAGAGGAACAACTCCGAAACTGTCTGATTTACATATTTATCTTGTTACCTCACAAACGACTATAAATACACACAATATGTGTAAATCCTGTCCATCTACACACAGCAGTCTGCACACGCACACAAATACACACAGTACCAGATGAAGCTCTGCAGAACGTCTCGCTGAAATGAGAAGCAATGAACGAGTGATGTGGTGCGTTCAGAGCCCAGCAGACTGCAGGAACATGCAGCGCTGTCACATAACAGTACTAACCTACTCCACACTGTTTCCAAAGTTGGTACAAGAACTGATATCTGTCACACATTTGGAAAAACATCATTTTATTAAGCTGAACTGTTTATGAGAAAAGTCTTGTGCAATATACACGATACAAGATACACGAAATAAAAATAATTATAATGCTTTTATCTCAAGGAATTTAGAGGTTAAATGTTTTATAAAATTATGTGAAATAAAATGAAAAAATGAAAGAGGCTTTGCAGAAACTGACTTCAAACCTCAGAAAAAAAACAACTAAACTTTAGGATAAATATATAAAAAATATATAAAAAAAATAAATATATAAAAAATGATCCTCTTTGTCCGTCTGATAATAATAATAACAGTAATACATACATCCAGTTCAGTTTGTTGTTCCAGACACCAGCTGTTCCACAAACTTAAGCTCAAAAAATCAATTTCATACCAGGACAGAAAATGACATTTTGTGGATTATATTCCAATTTCTGGCCAATCCCACGAACTGTTATGAAAACATGAGATTACAGAGAAATGACAGTAAGATCGTCTCCATCGTCTCTAACTGATGGTCTTTGGTCTGCTCCACTCATCTTATCACAGTTTTTAGATTTCGGACATCATGACTGCAGAAAGAATCACAGTTTCACATGGCCAAAAGTATGTGGACATCCCCGTGCAGACATGAACTCCACAGGACTCTTAATCGTCTCTCTGAGGAGATTCCTGACTCATCATAACCAGAACTCACAGCTGCTTACTCAGCAGAAAAGCAAACGGTTTCATTCTGTGGTGAATTATCATTAATTAACTACAGCTGATAAAATCTGCTGAGGGCGACCGCTATCCAACAACAACTAAAGTCGGGAGCTCCTTCATGACCTTTGACTTGTTACGTGTCTTTATAACAACCTGACAAGAAAAAACACAACAGAAAAGCAGATTTTTAACATTTTTACCTTCTTATAAAACAGATGAACTCGTATTTTACTCTGAAGGTGTTTACAGACAGCTGATGTCATCCTGATTGTCTACACTGTCATTTTATGATGTTCTTTATTCTGCACGTCTGACTCCAGGGAGACAGATTCCCTCCTCAGTTGCTCCCTCTGAGCTTTCTTCCCGTTGTTTCCCATTAAAGGAGTTTTTCCTTTTCTGCTGCCGGTTATAATTTGTGTCATGTTTTTGTTGTCCAATCAAAGGACTTCTTCGTCATGTCATCAGTACAAGCATGCTTTAAGTTAAAACCATCGTAACTACTAGGGGTTGGAATCACCAGAGGCCTGACGATACGATATTATCACGATACGATATTATCACGATACTTAAGTCACAATACAAGATTATTGTGATTTTAAACGTGCTGCGATTAGAGGTGGGAATTACTGGAGGCTCCAAAATACAATATTATCACGATACTGAAGTTATGGTACAATATTATTGCAATTTTAAGCGTGTTGTGATTAGGGGTGGAATCAACAGAGGCCCCACGATATAATTTATTGCGATTTTAGGTGTGTTGCAATTAAAGGTGTGAATCACCAGAGGCTACATGATACAATATTATCACGATACTTAAGTCACAATACGATATCAAGATACTTACGTCATGATACGATATTATCACAATACTTAAGTAACGATATGATATTATCACGATACTTAAGTCACGATACGATATCAAGATACTTACGTCATGATACAATATTATCACAATACTTAAGTCACGATACGATATTATCACGATACTTAAGTCACGATACGATATCAAGATACTTACATCACGATACGATATTATCACAATACTTAAATAACGATATGATATTATCACGATACTTAAGTCACGATACGATATCAAGATACTTACGTCACGATACAATATTATCACAATACTTAAGTCACGATACGATATTATCACGATACTTAAGTCACGATACGATATCAAGATACTTACGTCATGATACAATATTATCACAATACTTAAGTCACGATATGATATTATCACGATACTTAAGTCACGATACGATATCATGATACTTATGTCACGATACAATATTATCACGATACTTAAGTTACGATACTTAAGTCACGATACAATATTATCACGATACTCAAGTCACGATACAATATCACAATACTTAAATCACGATACAATATTATCACAATACTTTTCAACGAGTTGCAATTAACGGAGGCTTCACAATACGACATTATCACAATACTCAAGACATAATAAAATATTATTGTGATTTTAAGCGTGTTGTGATTAGGGGTGGAATCAACAGAAGCCCCACTATACAATTTATTGCAATTTTAGGTGTGTTGCAATTAAAGGTGTGAATCACCAGAGGCTACATGATACAATATTATCACAATACTAAAGTCACGATACGATATTATCACGATGCTTAAGTAACGATATGATATTATTGTGATTTTTAAACGTGTTGCAATTCGGTGAGGGAATAACCAGAGGCCCCTTGATACAATATTATCATGATACTATCACGATACTATCACGAGTATTGCAACAACATATATTGCAATATATTGTGATTTAATATCAATCAATCAATTTTATTTATAAAGCCCAATATCACAAATCACAATTTGCCTCACAGGGTTTTACAGCATACGACATCCCTCTGTCCTTAGGACCCTCACAGCGGATAAGGAAAAACTCTCCCCAAAAAAACCTTTAACGAAAAAAAAAATATATATATATATATATATACAGAAAATTTTGTTTTATCTAATACGATTTCAGTCTGTTCATTTAATGTCATTTTTTTTGCAGCAAAATGTATTTAGCGGACTGAAAAAGTGACTGAATTTATTATTCTAGTTTAATTTTTAGTTGCAATATTAATAATTTAAATATAATAAAAGAATCCATACTTATCTTTCTTGTATCGATACAATATTGCCAAGGCAAAATATCATAATTCCGTGCTGTAGCAATTTCCCCCCACCCCTTGTTGCAATATATATGCTGAGTATGGCAATAATTACCTTTTTTTCAACTGCAAATTTTGTCTCCCCAAAAAAAAAAAAGGTACATATTTATTTAATCTAATAAGATAAAATTTTCAGTCATTTTTAATCGCAGCAAAATATATCTGGTGGACTGAAAAAGCAACGGACTATATTATTCCAGTCGGCTACCAAAGTTTAATTAGTATTTGTGATATTAAAAATTTACATGATAAAAACACTGATACTTGGCGTCTGTGTATCGATACGATACTGCACAGAAAAATATCACGATACTATGCTGTATTGACTGTAACTACTGCTGACTGAAACCACAGCTATCTTAAAACAACAACAACATGTCTGGAACAAACTTTCAGTCTTTCCTTCCTCTGATGCAGCAGCGATCTCACAAAACGCCCTGCTAATGGCGACATTTTACAGTTGCTGCTAAAGAACAGTCACTCGTCATTCTACAATGTAAACGTTAGTCACATGTTGCAACAGACATTTAACCCAGATTCGTACAGCCCTGGTCTTGGGTCTACCCTGGGTTAACAATGTGTGTGTGGAAAGAGGCGAAGGATACGCAGTGTGAAAACGCCAAACTTCCCTTTCTACCCAAACAACCCAGTCACACGTTGAACTCAAGACGCCAAAGAAACAGAAAAAGCAACTGAGTGGGAAAAAAGCAACATTGAACAGAAACATGACGATGACGCAGCTCGACCTTCATGGTGTTACATGGTGTCACCTCTCAGGAGGATCACACGCTCGCTGTCATGATGCTGTTTCACTTCTACACGTTATAACATGCACATCACTGACATCTCATTCAGACATTTCATTTTTGTAACTCAGAGAAATGAATCCTCGAGTCACTGAAAGATTAGTGATGCTCCAGATGCTCCAGTGTTCATCATGACTAATCATTCGATTGATTCACTGATCACAGAAAAACACTTTCAACACCATCGTCTGCTCCCAGTAAAACTTTACTTCCTTTGTCACATGACGGAAACGTTTCCAGCTACATAAAGAAACACTAAAACTTTAAAACAGTATTTTTTTATTTGTCCATCTTTCAATATATCATTTAGTTTTTATTTGTTGGCAAAATGTGACTCATTTTTGTTTTGAAAAGGTCATGTGATAAAGAGACGTTTAATGAGAAGCAGGTGACGGTGGTGTCTGTCCTCTTTTGGACACCTGAACAACACAGGTGTGTTTTCACGCTGGTTGTGCTCTGTGCTCATCCTGGTCTCCTCCACAGGAGCCTGAAGCAGTCTGTAACAAACAGACTGAGGTGACAACAGAAGCACCTTCACTCATCATCCTGTCCTGTTTGAAGGCTGAGATCTATTTTTAATGTTCTCTATTTTTACTGTTTCTGTTACCAAGAGACGCAACATTAACCAGAACAGTTAAAACTTTGAGTCAAACCATTTCAGAGACACCTCACTTCCTGTCGGCCATCACTGACACACCTGGATGACCTCTGAGCTGTGACAGGTGACCGACGGGTCCACGAGTCTTACCTCGATGCTGGTGCTAAGGCTGGGCAGAGTGTCCGAGGTCACCGTTGTGCTTTGAAGGCTGGAGAAGTCCCACAGGTGGACGGGCGCCATGGGGTCTGCTGCCTTGGAAGACTCCGCCCATCTCTGACTGTCCAATAAGGTCACTTCGTAAAATTCCTGGATATCTGAGAGGAGACAGGAACAGAGACACTTTTTAATTAGAACAAAACGAAGAGGTCTCACTCTTCAGTGACATCAGCGGTGGCGTTTAATAGGCACGTTACTGTTGAATGAATTTACACATTCGATGTTTCATTACTGCTTTTTTTTCCTCAATAAAAACATTTAAACGTATTTGTGGCGCTGGTGACATCAAAGAGCTGCTGCTGCTGCAAAGATGGAAATCTGAAAATGTTTTGTTGTTTAAAAAAAGACAAGACGTTCTTTCCATCCATCAGTGTTCAAAACTTCTTCATTTTTTTATTGCCTCATTTAAATCCACACGTTTAATATTCCTGTGGCCTCGTTACTTCTGACACTGAACACTTTCAATTTAGCCCTTTGAAACCTGGATCGACATCACTTTTTCTTTTCTTTTCGCCTCAGGGTTCAACCCCGAGCACATCGGTTTGGTTTTCTTCAAAAACATGGAAAAAAGGTAATAAGCATCTTAGCAAGAAATGTTCTGCAAATTACAATAACAACAATAAGAAGAAGAAGACAGAAGATTTAGAAAGTAATATTAATAATATTAATAATAATAACAATTAAAAACAAGCTGAGAAAAATTATTATTTTCTGGAACATTTCACTTTTTTTTTGCTTATTTTCAAGTAACTTCTCTGTAGTTCTGACTTTTTTTTGCTTTTTACTTTTCAGGTGTTTTTCTTGTACATTTTTCTATTTTTATTGCCAATTTTCAGGTCATTTTCTAAAACTTTTAAGTATTTTTTGTGCTAATTTTCAGGTATTTTTCTTGTACATTTTAGATCTTTTTTACTTGCTACTATTTTTATTTTTTTACAAATTTAATTAATTTCCTCATACTTTTTACTAATTCATTCTAATGTATATCCATGTTTCTTGACTTTGGCAGAACTTGCTTTCCATTTTCATTTCTCCTACTCTAGGTAAAACACCAAACAGTAAAGTCTTTTTAAGTGAAGCCCTTCTCAGCATTAAACCCGATTGTGAAGTTGATCTTTGACCTTGAAATCAGAATCAGTCAACAAACAATCTCTCATCTGATTCACTGCTTCAGGCGACGTAAACAAACCTGAGTTTTATTCGCTGAAACTTGACCTGACATTATTTTGTCACTGTTTGTTTGATAATTTGTAGACCACACTGACGCAAAGGGAAACAATAAATTATCAATAATTAAAAGTTTTATGAAAATACATTTTTGTTTTTGAAAAAGTGCGTCTGTCCTGAGAGGAGGATCCACAGCAACTCTCAGTGTTGGGGGGTCATTAAAGGTCAGTCTCAGCTGCTCCAACATTCATCAGGTTACGTCATTGCGTGGCGTCCAGAGCAGCAACAACAACAACAACAAACAGGACTGCACCTCTGTGTCATCAATGACGACTTTACAGACTCCCATGATCCATGTGCTGTTTCCTGTGTGTCAGTGGAGTCAGTTTAAAGTCAGATTTCCTGTTCTTTTTATTTATGTGTTGTTTTTATCTTTTATGGCCCAAAGTAACAAATAAAGCTGCAGCAGCTTCTTCTGAACAGACTGAGTTAAATGATCAGATAATATCGGCTCATATTGATCGCAGGACCCTGAATCGCATGGAAATCGTACTGTGGCAGAGTTTGTGATATGACCAAACACTGTGTCGATATCGTATTGTGATGAAACTGGTGATTTACACCCCTTCATGTTACGGACTCTGCAGAGCTGCTTCTAACAGACTGTGTGGCAGCCTGCTGACCTGAAAAGTCACAAGAACCTCAGAAAAGATCAGTGGGCTCACTCTGCCCCCTGTGGAGGACATCATCCTGAAAAATGCGACCCACCCTGTCATCACCTGTTCTCTCTGACACCCTCTGGGAGGCGCTACAGAGCACTCAAAGCTCGCACCTCCAGAGTGAAGGACGGCTTTTATCTAAGAGCCGTCACTGAACTGAATCGAACACTGCGCCACCATCGTGTTATCAACTTTAGAGAATCATTCAGCTGAACTCAGACAAGCAATAATGGGTCAACATACTGCTTTTAATGTTATTTATGATGTTTATTGATCTGGGATGATTGTGTCGACGCGTGTATGTCCATTTCCATTTTTTATATTCAGACATGGCACAGCAATTTTACTGCAATGACAATAAAGTCTGTTCTATTCTACCCTATATTGTAGCTGCCCTGTAAAGTCAGCATTTTATTTGCAAATTTTATTTGACATTGGTTGGAATTATTAGTTTTTCTATGAAACCTCACAAAACTTTTTTATTATTTAAATTTTTTTTTTTTTTCAGTCAATTTAAAGCAAAACTAGTGGGAAAAACAAAACAAAATAAAACATACTGCGATGAGAGGGCCCAGGGTCATTTTATATACCAGTTAACAGAATATTTTGGGGTTTTAGACTGTTGTTCGCACAAAACAAGACATTTAAAACCTCAACTTCACATTCTGTCACAGTAGTTTTTATGCTGGCGACAGCTGTGGCCGGAGGAATTATGTTTTCAGGTTTTTCATCCGTCCGTCCCATCCTTGTGACCACGATATCTCAACACCGCCTCAAGGGACATTTCTCAAATTTGGCACAAACGTCCATTTGTCATCAGCAATGAACTGATTTGAATGCAGTGGTCAAAAGTCAAGGTCACTGTGACCTTACGTCATTACTTCATGAACTTCATGAACGTCATTATTTCATGAACATAGCTCAGGAAGGCCTTGAGGAAATGTCCACAATTTTGGCACAAACAATGATGAACTGCTTTGAATTTTGAGGTCGGAGGTCAAAGGTCAGTGTGACCTCACAAAACATGTTTTTGTCCATAACTCAATAATTTATATGTTAATTCTGACCAAACTTGACACAAATGTCTAACAGGATAAAATAATGAAGGTCAAAAGGTCAAAGGTCAGCTTGACTTTGACATCATCATGTTTTAACGTCATATCTCAGGAACAGAAGGGGAGACATTTGGACTCTGGTGTGTTTTTACATTATATTAAAGTGAGCGATTAATTCAGAATATAATTCATAATTCAGCAATAAAAATCAGTCACTGGCCAACACATTTAAGTAATTCGTTAGAATAGATAATGAACTATGAGATAGATTCAAGGCTACGACATCTCTCAGGACATTAACAGCAGTGGGATTATTAACTCTTTCCCCACCACTGACGAGATTTTCTAGCAATCCGTGTTGTCACTGTTATAAGATAGGGGGCGCTGTTACACATCTTGTGAAATAGAACAACGCTGTTGTGTCCAAAAACCAAATGAAGAAGAAGAGCCACTGGAAACCAGAAGATGACGTTGTTTACAGAAATGTAGCCGCTTGTAAACGGCATGAAAATACCGGTGCTGACGGAAAAGTTCACGGTAACACAAGCCGTGGAGATGTTGATGAACTCGATCAACAACACTCTGAATCTGATTTTGGATGAAGACGCAAACGAGTTTGGTGGGACGAAACAGGATCTCCATGACGATGATACTGCGCTTGGCATTGGCTCAAACAAAATAATACTCTGGCGGGGAAAGGGTTAAGAGGCCATCAGTCACTCTCACATCTAAAAGACTTCCTGCAAAAGAAAACGCGTGAAAACTGAACCTCACAATGTTTAACGACGGGAAATATTTCAGACAAGAAAGCAAAATAAAGGGGAAGAAATTTCCTGCGAATGAGAAACAGTGAATCACTTTTGACGCAAACAACTCGGACGCTTTTGTCTCTGAACAAATACGACGACAACGTGAACTTTAGGACAGTCGGGTTAGAAACGAGTGTCCCTCTTAGTTCTCATGTTTTATTGTGAAAGATTTTTTAAATTGTTATAAATAAGAAGTTCAGAAAAATGTTAATTAACAAGATAAAAATGTACAAAAATCCTGACATTCAGTTTTGGGATCAGAATCAGTAACATCCAAGGTTTTAAACTAAAACAGCACATTTTCCTTCGCAGGATGATAAATCCTGATTGATTGGTTGATTGACTGATTAATTGATTGATAGACTGATTGTCTGATCGATAGATATTATGAGCCTGTCCCTGTAGTAAAGACGACAGTCTCTCTATGTGAGGCCAACACTATAAAAAGCCTCCAGCCCAGCGGTCACAACCAACATGCTATTTTATTTTTGGACGCACAATTCTGAGGAGAGCTCACAGAGAGCGCAGATCTAAAATAACCGAGGCTTTCTTTGGCTCGCCGTGTGGCAGCTGACCGCCGGCCAGCACAGATGTTTTCCCATAAACCATCAGGATCAGCACTTCAACAGCTCCTTGCTGGCTGTGGCTGCAGCTACCAGCCTTTAAATCTGATCAGACTGCAGCTCTGTGGCCTCCTCCACATTTAACTTACCAAGTTTTTATCGATATGCAAAACAGCTTCATTTACACAGCTCGTTTCAAACACAGAGACACTCAGCGGAGAACATTCCCACATTACTGGAAAAACAAAAACAAGTCAGCATCACATGATGCGATTACTAAAACAAGATGACTGCAAATGGATTGTGTATGTACATGTAAACACACTGAATACAAACACTACGGTCAGATGTGTGAGAGGACGCCGCTGTATGTCTGAAGACCGACAAGGTAAAGAGACAGATATTTCTCTGAGCCTCAGCTGAATAAGAAAGAAACTGGAGGCTTAGCATCAAAATGTGAGCCGATTTAAAGGTCTGAATATTAGAAGCGTTGTGTTCTTGTTACCTCAGAATGAGCCGTTAATGTCCACATAGGGAGCAGGTCCTCGTCTACAGAGATCACCATGTTGCACCGCCATGTTTCTACAGTAGCCCAGAATGGACAAACCAAACACTGACTCTAGATAGAGACATTCATGTTTTCACATCAGCCACCGTAGTTAGCAGCCCCTCCACGGCGAGTGTTGGAAAAACACTTCTTTTGTTTTTCACATTAAACGTCAGCTGGTCTGTTTGTTTCTGAGAGGAAGAGACCTCTGTGGATCATTCAGCTCCTGGTGAAAACCTCCTCAACGTCTGGATCTTAAGTTATCAGAGAAACTAGAATCATCACCTCGTGGTTGTTCGCCGGCTGCACGAACACTTCAAGTTGCAAAATCATGGACGCTTCACACACAGAAGATCTATACAATCAGCACAGTTTCGAGATTAGAGTCACCAATTCAGTATCTGACCAAATGTCTCCCCTTCTGTTCCTGAGATATGACGTTAAAACATGATGATGTCACAGTCAAGCTGACCTTTGACCTTTTGACCTTCATTATTTTATCCTGTTAGACATTTGTGTCAAGTTTTGTCAGAATCAGTGTATGAATTCATGATGTCACACTGACCTTTGACCACCAAATTCTTAACAGTTCATCGTGGAGTCCAAGTGGATGTTTGTGACAAATTTGAGGAAACTCTCATGGCATTCTTGAGAAATCACATTCAAGAGAGTGACACTTACGAGGTCACGCTGACCTTGATCTTTGACACACGACCACCAAAATCTAATCAATTTATTCATGAGTCCAAGTGGACGTTTGTGTCTAATTTGAAGAAGCTCCCTCACGGTGTTCTTGAGATATCGATTTTACAAGAATGGGACGAATGGACGTACGTACGGAAGTGAAGTTTTGTCATAACTAGCGTGACAAGTCTTGAGTTATGGCCAAAAACATGTTTTGTGAGGTCGCAGTAACCTTGACCTTTGACCTTCAAACACCAAATTCTAATTAGTTTATTCCTCAGTCCAAGTGGTTGTTTGTGTCAAATGTAAAGAACTTCCATTAAGGCGTTCTTGAGATGTTGTGTTCACAAGAGTGAGACCATTTGAAGGTCACAGTGACCATGACCTTTGACCAAAAAAGTCTGAATCAGTTAATAGTTGAGTCAACGTGGACGCTTATGCCAGACTTTTTTTTCCCCTTTAAATCTTTCAACGTCATCTTGAGATAATGTATTCATGAGAATGAGACAGATTAAAAGGTCACAGTGACCTTTGACCACCCAAATCAAATCACTTTATTCTTGAGTGGACGTTTGTGCCAAATTTGAAGAAATGGGCACACTCACGTATGGACAGACAACCTGAAAACATAATGCCTCCGGACACAGCTTTTGCCAGTGCGGATACATAAAGAGGTGAGCGCACACTTGCAGGTGCTGGGTGAGCCGCCCGTCTCTGACATGCCACACAGCATCAAAGATATACTGATTTTAACGTGAAACGTATTTGTTCAGCTTTTTTACTGGTTTAAATCAGCTGATCTGTTTGTTTTGGAGAGGAGGAGACCTCAGTGGATTATTCAGCTCCTGGTTAAATGATTAAAAATGATAAATTCTGCTTAAGAAACACCTTCAAGCAGGTAGACCTGATGTCATGGAAATGTAAATCCCTGCTGTGCTGAGCTGATGGTGCAAACCAAACCAAACCAAACCAAAGCAAAACATGACTGTTGAAAATGGGTGCAGGTCGACTGCAGAGGGCCCAAAGAGAAACACACTGACTTAATATTTAGAGTCCAGATGCTACATTCAGTGTTCAGTAATGATCACTGAAAACAAATTCGACATCCATGATCACACTGTATTCTCTCCTGTCCTGAGACACTGTGAGGACATCCACTCATTTCATTCTTCTTCTTCTCAAATGTGAATATAACATTATCCTGTTTTTATTTGTTACAGTGGTTGCTAGTGAAAGAATGACAAGAAACATCAAGGAAAAGCTGTTAAACTCAAGACTTCTCATCAACAATAGTCTCCTGTCATCATCAGTAAATGAAATCAGGATGAAACAAAGTTTAGGAAAAGTTACTCTTTCACAATAAAAGCCCCACATCTCTCAGTGCCACGTGGAGCTGCTGCTCAACCTTCAGACTGACTCTGCTCTGACGACAACACAATCCCAGATCCACTCAGACAGCAGACGGCTCACACCGTCATATTAACATGTATGTCTGATGGAGCAGGTCGGTTTGCAGGAAATGTAAAATCACTGACACCTCGCCGTCCGCCAAATCACCAAACATAAAGGCTCAAAGATTTTTCACTGATATCATCAAATGTTATGTAACACACTTTGATGACCGAAAATAGCTCCAAATGTGAAATCTAAAAATACCAAAGTCCCTCTTCACTCTTACGTCTGTCTCATTGTTTCTCCTCTCTTTATCATGACTGGATTAATTTGCAAAATATGAAACGTCTCAACAACTATAACTGGATAAACTGTGGTAAAATGTGGTTCATCATTCACGTTCCCTTCAGGATCAACTGTAATAACTTAAAAATGATAATAATAACTAGTCCATACCCACTGAGTGCACAGTTGCCCACGTACAGTTTCACATGGTGTGTGTTTGGGATACAGGTCATAGGAAATTGCAGATTAAATAGTCAACTGAACCCATTAAGAAGAGCAATGTATTCAGACAGAGTGTTTGAAAGACGTGGGACAGACAGAATGACTGACGGACAGAATGACTGACTGACAGTTTCCGTGATTATGTACAGCATACCATACCATGACTTAGTCATACCAAAAATTAGAAAACAACACCAACATTGGTCCACAGGGGGAGCCACAGCGATCGGTCACATTTTAGCCATTTTGAAGCATTTTTCTGTTGTTATAGCGCCACCCAGTTGCCAATTAGAGTTAAATTTCTCCAGTCACCTTGAGGCGTCCTGTTCTACATATCTACCAAGTTTAGTAAAAATCCATATGGCGGTTAGGCCTAGATGAGAAATGAGCTCTCTAGCGCCCCCATTTTGTTTGATGGGGTCAATAATGGAGGGGTCCCCTCAGATTATGTGTGGTCATATGCCTACAAAGTTGCGTGGTGATGGGTGAAACCCTTGAGATGTTATACACCTTTATGTGATGAGCCACGCCCTCCGCAATATTCATTGCCTTATAGAAGCTCAGTTTTAGTAAGTTTTCCAACTTTTGCCAAGAGGGAACTTTAGATATTGGTCCCTAGATTATGTTCACCCAGTTTCATGCAGATCGCTCAAACTTCCTAGGAAGAGATCCATTTGAAGTGTTTTTCAAAAAATTCAAAATGGCGGAAAATCTATATAAGCGGAAGTTATGGGTTCTTGAGGCAAATGTGTTCCTCATGAGGAGAGGCATCTCTGTGCAAAGTTTCATGTCTCTACGACATACGGGGCATGAGATATGCCCATTCAAAGTTTGACATTTCAATGGGTTGCTATAGCGCCCCCCTTTGGCCAATTGATGTAATATTGCTTCATTGGCATCCTCCCATGACCCTCTGCCACTGTGCCAAATTTCACATGGATTGACCAAGTCAGTGAGGAGAAAAACGTGGAACAGACACACACACAGAGTTTTCGTCATTATATAGTAAGATAATAATAATAATAATAATAACAACTGATTGATAGTTGAAAATCAGGCTTTCAAAGGGAGAATTTTCCTTTAAATTATGTTTTAACTTTACTGACACACCACGGAATTACACAGTAACACTGAGCTTCATCATCATCATCTTCTGTCTCACCGTTAACGTCACATTTATTACTGATAAAAGTCATTTTGTGTTTATGATGTTCATCTGTAGTCCAGGGTTATATGGGGGCGGGGCCAGTGACGGTGGACATGATGTCCGCAGGTATGAAGAGTCACACCTGTTGTTTGTGTTTGTTGTGTTAACAGTTTGATTTGGTTCGGTCAGAGCTGTGGAACATTAAATCAGCCTCTCTGACCCTCAGGTGAACACAGACTACACGTTATTCACTTCTTTATAAAATACAAACGTGAAGTTTTCGGTTATCAGCCACGAGAATCAGAAAGTCATTGTCGGTGCAGCCCTAGCAGATTCATTCGTGTACGACACATCACCGTAATCCAGAACCAGTAAAAACACAGCAGCAAACCAGCAACACAAGCTGGGAACCTGAAGATGAATTAGAGATGCAGCTCAGCACTGTGGGTCAATCTGTAAGAAACACCGAGTTCTGGTGAGATGGCTGCTCAAAGTTTGAAAGTTTAGAGAACAGAAGTTTAGAATATTATGATGGAAGCGTATGGTGACCATTACGGGACCAGCATTTCAGCAAGAGCACGTTCAAAGTCGCCACATTTGCCTCGCCTCACAGAATTAAACAAAACTCTGTCTGAACGTCAAGATGTTAGAACTTGATGTGTCCTCTGAGTTTAATCAACATTGCTCAAAGGAACCTCGAGTTATTTCCTGTTGCCTGCTAAGCCCCGCCCTTGGCGAGTGTTTTTCATTAATGGTGGCCATGTTTTTTAACCAGCCTTGTTCATCTGTGACAGAAAGTGGTATCAACATCCAAAGACACTGTACAACATGTTTCATGTTAATAAACTCAAAGTTCATTGAGCTCTATTCATCCGACTGTTTTTGAAACAATTCAAAATGGCAGAGAATCCAGTGGGCGGGGCTTAACAGTCCAAGGGGCATTTTTGTGGACTTGCTTCTCAAATTTCAAATAATTTGGTTGAACAGGAGTTTTAGGTAACTTTTACAGTAATGGTAATTAACTCACGACTCATCAACTTGACAAAATAAATAAAATGAAATAATACGTCTCCTCACAGCATGAAACGCCACGTGATATAAAGAAACAATTAAAACCTCCTTCCTGAAGCTGCTCTGTTTTCTGGAGACTTGTTTTGTCTTCTACTTCGTCCCAGCCGCGCTTAACTTCTAACCAAACTACACTAGTTGAGTTTATTCGTTCCAAACCAGCTGATGGAAACACACATTTCTTTTTTGCAACATTTTTAAAGTTTATTTAAATGGAATCACGACTACAGACCTCTGCTTTCTGAAAACAATGACTACGTTTACATGCACGCCATATTCCGATTAAGGTCAATATTCTGGTTAAGGTAATATTCCGAATAAAGTGTTTATATGCACTGCAGCAACTGGAATATTTCGTTTACATGTTAATTGACATATTCCTGTGTTTTGGCGTATTCCAGAAAAGACCGCGGGGTACTGGCCTACCAGAAACACTCTGATTTAATGCAACACTCAACCTGTGGAGGGGCAGCAATACGCCTATAGGCGTCTGGTCTGCTGGAAATACAGAACAAGAAGAAGAAGAAGAGGAAGAAGAAGAAGAAGAAGAAGAGGAAGAAGAAGAAGAAGAAGTTGTGTTCACAATGAACGGAAGCTGTAATGTTTGTTTCCCACATACCCCTGTGTTGTCCTACTTGCACTTTTGCGCCACAACTTAACTACAACACTCTGCTGATCCATTTTGTCCTCAACAATGGAAGACGAGAGCGAGAAGAAAAGGCGAACGAGTGTATGGACCTTTACTTCCAGCTTATGTTGTTCACGCCAGTTAGAGACCCCCGCAGTCTGTGGATGAAGGTACGAAGCCAGTTCTGCTGTTCTCCCTGCCCGTTATAACCATAACAACACCGACAACCCAGGATTTCTTGTGAATTGAGGATGCGCAGATGTTACTGAATATTCCAGTACAGGGCATTTTCCGATTAAGGTGTATACGTGTCACAATATTCTGGTTAAAACAGGCATATGCCAGTGGTCTTATTCGGAATATTCTCCAACCGGAATATGACCTTAATCGGGTTATGCACGTGTTTACATGACTCATGCGCAACCTGAATATTGAGGATATTCTGAATAACACAGGAATATGGTGTTCATGTAAACGTACTCATTGTCAGAATATGAAAACAACCAGCTGAATTTGAGTTCTGTTGTGGTTCCAGGAGGAAGAACCAGGTTCTGTGTAGAACCAGACCTCCCCTCCTGTCTGAGAGCCTCTCTAGTGACTGCAGCACTGCTGACAATTATAAACCTCAGCTCACTGGTTTCACTGTAAAATGATCTCTCAACAGTCTCCCACAATTCCACAGAGGTCCCTTTTTATTGGACATAAATATGGTGCTGCGCTAAAGGTCGTCTCCCCCGAGGACCTCAGACAAACAGCAGGAGGAACCTGCCGCACCACAACCAGTCCTCAGTGTTCAGTTTGACTGGTAACTCTTCACACCGCCACATCAGGACTGATTTTAGGTCTTTGCTGGTTTGTCTTGAAGAATTTTCTCCAGTTGTCTTTTAACCTCTTTTACTCAGCAAGGACGTCGGCCATCATTACTGTCCCTCAGAGGCTGCAGCAGCAGTTTTAAAGCATGTCAGGGCTTGTCAGTAAAGGGGTTAAATAACGCTCCAAAGTCAGGGTAAATTTGGCGAGGGGAAAACTGGCATTGCCTTTTTCACAGAGATCACATGACCTCTGACCTCGAGACACCTGAATGAAAATGGGTTTTATGTAGGGCTGCCCCCCGACTAATATTCCTCCTCGACCGACAGCCCTCATCAGGGTCCATCAGTGGACCGACAGTCCTCCTCAGGGTCCATCAGTGGACCAACAGCCCTCATCAGGGTCCATCAGTGGACCGACAGTCCTCCTCAGGGTCCATCAGTGGACCGACAGTCCTCCTCAGGGTCCATCAGTGGACCAACAGCCCTCATCAGGGTCCATCAGTGGACCGACAGTCCTCCTCAGGGTCCATCAGTGGACCAACAGCCCTCATCAGGGTCCATCAGTGGACCAACAGCCCTCATCAGGGTCCATCAGTGGACCGACAGTCCTCCTCAGGGTCCATCAGTGGACCGACAGCCCTCCTCAGGGTCCATCAGTGGACCGACAGCCCTCATCAGGGTCCATCAGTGGACCGACAGTCCTCCTCAGGGTCCATCAGTGGACCAACAGTCCTCATCAGGGTCCATCAGTGGACTAGTCTCTGATATGAATGTAATGATTAAATGATATATTTTGGTGGTTTGAGTTGAAGGTGTGAGAAAGAATAGTATCAGTAACATTGTTAACACTGTGCTACATTACAGAGAAATACAAACCGTACTAATGAACCTTCATTAATATAGGCCTATATTTTATCTACCGCCTGTTAATGACGCCTCTGGTGAAGGGGCTGCTGGGATTTTATGGTCTTGTCTGCATGATTTTTGAGTGTTTTACTGGTGTCTTACGTGGTTATTTTGGGTCAGTGGTGGAGTTCTGTTCAATCATAAATCCATTTTCTCTGATGTCATGTAAACATACTGAGTGACTACACGACCCATAAGCCATCGGGCCAGTTGCTGGCTGTTGATTGGCTCTGTAACATGAGAAGGGAGGCGGGCTCTTCCTTTCAACACAGGCTCTTGTTGGCTGATGTAGGCCAGGGAGAGGACATAGAAGCTCCTATTGGCTCGAGTAAGGTGCCAATCAAAAGGTCAGAGTTCAGCTGATATTGTAGTAATGAGGTGTCAACATGTTTACATGCAAACTGGAGGTATTTTGGACAGTATGTCCAGAAACATGAACATTTGAAATAATGAGGTTCATGCATACAGATGTAATAATGTGATTGGACGAGATATTTCACTGGATTTAGATCTGTTTGTCTGACAGAGGTGCTTATTGAGCCTGCTGTGGTGGCTGTACTGTATCTTGAAATAGTTGCATCAATTGAACCATGAGCGTAGCTTTCTAACGACAGGTCGTATGAGTAGATCACTTACACACAGCAGGTGTTTACAGATGATAATCATTTGTTGGTGTCTTAACCAAATGTTCGCTGCCTCAGAACTTACTTAGTGCATCAACTCTTTATTAATCCTCTAATGTCGTCATTTTCATTCAGCTTTTTAAATGCTATTTATCATATTTCAAAATGCACATAAAATACAGTTGTGGAAACATGACTATTCAAGTGTTTGGGGTTTTTGGAGCTGAAACAGTTGATGAAGTGATTAATACAGCTTAACATCTTCATGTCTTTTCTACTTGCACACTGTTCGATACACTACCCAAGCTCCTCCTTCTTTACCACATCATAAAACTTCACTTTAAATTCAAGTGTATGAGTGCGATGAAATAGTAAAAGGATCTTTGTGCTGCTGTTCCACACAGAGCCCTGCAACCATCATTATCACAAGAATAACAGTGAACACAGAGAGCGCACACTGTGGACTGAACACACGACTGTAAGCCACGTTTTTACTGGAGAACAGAGACGCTCATTCTTCATTTTACAGCTGGTGGCCGCAGCCTTGAGTCATGCTAATCTGGCTCTGCCCACCACAGATTTGCTGCCAGTGAAAAGTATTTTATGTTAGTGGCTGGTGAAAAGAGCAGACAAAGAGACAACTGTGCTAACGGGGATTTGGCATCAACTGTTTGGGGAAAAAACTATTTGATTTAATTTAAAATGATTAATGAAGTGTGGTTTTAGTCATTTTACTGCTTTAATGCTTTGTGAAGATTTATCTCTTCTATAAAATCAAAAGACAGGAGGAGAAGCTGCATGTTTAAAACTTTGACTACTTTATAATTTTAAACTCTTTAAATCTGCATTTCAGCTCACCTGGATTGGATCTGACTGACTTAAGCAGAAGTCAGCACTAGTATATTAACCCACTGAGGCCCACGGAGCCACTGCGATCCCAGCTGACATTCCTGTCTTTAGGAGGCTGTAGGAGGCAAAGTTAAGTGCAACACACACCGCCGCCGTACGCCGCGCGTCAAAACGCCCGCCTCCATTATATTCTATGAACCAACCCACACTGGCACCGGCCGCCGCGCCGCTCTGCTTCAGCCCACTGCTCTATTTCCAGCGCAGCCGGCGCTCATGGCGGCGCTGCAAGAAAAGCCTTTTATGTACGTCTCGTCTCGTAGGATCAACTCCGGTTGTTTCAAATTTTTAATAAGACGACTTTGATAAGAAACTCACCCGTGAAATTCAAGTTGTTGTTGCCTCAAAGTTTTTCCTCTTCTTCTTCTGTTACTAGCAGTTGGCAACCGTTGGCAACTAGTGTAGGTAAAGCCACCTAGAGGGCTGGGGTGGGAAATACATGTTGACGGTGCCGCTGCACGCCGCTGCCAGTGTGTGTTGGGGGCGGCCCTTGACGGCCACAGTGCCGCGCCGGCGTCGGTGTGTGTTGCACTTTAGAGTGATGATACTGGTAGACCTGCAGGCATGTCATTAGGGCTGGGCAATATGGACAAAAATTCATATCTCGGTGTGTACAGGCTGACCGGCGATACACGATATATATCTCAGTATTTTCTACAAACTGTTAACCACATTTGAGATGTCACAAGCTCTTTGACATAAATATGCAGCTGAACAACAGTTACACCTCCGAAACACTAGTGGCGGCTGGGTTCTGTTAAGTGCTGTAAAGTTTAGTTGATTCAAAACACACATTAAACACGGCTTAATAGAGACAATGTCAAACACAAGAATACAAATCAGCTTCACTGTAATTCACAGTATTCACACTTGTCTTTATCTGGACACATTTTCCCCACAAATTTTGACCACCAAATTCTAATCAGTTCATTGTTGAGTCCAAGTCGACGTTTGTGCCAAAATTGAGGAAATTCCTTCTGGGCTTTCTTGAGATACCACGTTCAAGAGAATGGGATGGATGAGGTCATCGTGACCTTGACCTTTGACCTCTGACTACCAAAATCTAATCAGATCATCCTTGACTCAAAGGGGACATTTGCGCCAAATTTGAAAAAACTCCCTTAAGGAGTTCTTGAGATATTGGGTTCAAGAGAATAGGATGGGAGTATGTACGTGCGCACAGATGAACTAACGGACAACCTGAAGAGGCTTTATGTTTAAGGTTGTCCTTAAGTCCAATATGATGTCACAGTGAAACTGACCTTTGACCTTCTGGATGTAAAATGTAATCACTTCATTATTTTATCCTGTTAGACATTTGTGTCAAGTTTTGTCATAATGAGCGAATGAAGTAATGGCCAAAAACATGTTTTGTGAGGTCACAGTGACCTTTGACCACCAAATTCTAATCAGTTCAGAGTCCAAGTGGGTGTTTGTGCCAAAGTTGAAGGAATTCCCTCAAGGTGTTCTTGAGATATGGCATTCACAAGACTGAGACGGATGCAAGGTCACAGTGACCTTGATCTTTGACCTTCAACCACCAAATTCTAATCAATTCATTCTTCAGTCCAAATAAACATTTGTGCCAAATTTGAAAAAAAAAAAAAAATTCTGCTTTTCTTGAGTTATTGCATTGAAGAGAATGGGAAGAATGGACGGACGGACGAACACACAAAAACATCATGGTTACTGTCACGGTCATCTGCGGTTCAGAGGCATAAAAATAATTATAATATTTTTCAGACAAATGTCTTGTTTCTTCCCAAACTAAAAATTGAGTTCACTACGATGAAAGACCAGGAAAAGTTGCAAACTGTGATGTTTGAGAACCGTAAATCATCTCTTGTGATTTAGAAATGACTTAATTAGTTGAATATTAAAACAGTGCAGATTAATTTTATGTCAATCCATTGATCAGCCAATCAAACCACTGTCTGCAAAACAATCTGAATAAGTGGCAAAACAATTCCCAATCAATGGTGTTATTTTAAGCTGATAGATGTCTGTGTTTTTTAGGCTTCCAGCAGTTTTGATACAGTCCTGCTGTACCACTTACAGCAGCTCCTGCAGATACCGTCACCACGCAAACAATCACTGGAGGAGTCTGAACTTCCTGATTATGAAGGAAGATCCAGCGTTAAAACTGAAAGTCTAGTTTTCTGTTGTTTTGAATAATTTCTAAGCAAATTTATGGACATCAGAGAGACCAGCATTACTAGAAAGAGTCAGCTTGATTTTAGCAAAGGTGTGTGTGACATATTGACTGGGTTTTGAGTCTGAGAGAAGGTGGAGCATCAGGTTCAGGTGCATACAGAGAAAATAAATCTGAACAAATGAATGCAGTATGTCAAAAAAACGGAGGATAATGAGGCCCAAATAATCCGACAAAGACATTTCCACAGTGGCACATGCCGAGACTCAAAGAACTAAAAAAGCTCACAAGTCTTTAGTTCACTGTTGAATTTTGGCTTCAGAAATTAAATTAAATTAAATTAAAGGCAGTCGACAGATAGCTGGCGTCTCTAAAGAGATGCAGTGACTGATCAGAGAACAGCCCTTTATGTAATCATATTACCCAGTTAGACGACCGAATCCGACACAAGAGCTTCTGTTGTGAAGTCTAATAAAAGACCACACCTATTTAGACTGCCGTCGCTATCAGAGCAGCAAAACACACAACGTCCAGGATAACACTCAGAGAACGATCTCCCCACACCCACAGAGTGTGCAAAGGTCAACGACGTGGATCAACATCTTGTATTACAACTGAAAACTAACAGGATAAAACTGGTCTAACTGGAAAACTTAAAGACTTTTAAAGCTCAAGACGTAAAACTTTATTATGTCTTAATTAACTCTTCTACACACACATGATTTCAGCCAACAATTTAAAGACTGTTTTGTAATGTTATCTTTGTTAAAACGTTGCTGGTATGCCTGGCTTCATATGAGTGAATTTTGCTAGCTGCTAGGCTAATTTATAGAATGTAAAATGCCATAGGCTTGTGCTAATAACGTGAATGCTGCGAGTTATAGTGAAGCTGATTTGTGTTTGAAACTGTCTCTATTAAGCCATGTTTAATGTGTGTTTAGTGTATGTTTAATGTGTATTTTGAATCAACTAAACTTCACAGCACTTAAAAGAAACCCTGCCGCCGACTAGTGTTTTGAGGTGTAACTGTTGTGCAGCTGCCTATTTTCAAACAGGGAATAACATCTCTGTCTTTGTATTTTATTTTATCACAGTCTGTTTTTATAAAACTGGTTGTGACGTCTCAAATGTGGCTTTGACTTGCAGCTGAAAACATGTCGCTCATTTCCTAGAAAATACCGAGATATATATCGTATATCGCCAGTCAGCCTGTAAATACCAAAATATGTTTTTCTGTCCATATCTCCCAGCTCTAGGTTACATTAATCTTTGACCACCAAATTCTGATAAGTTCATTCTTGAGTCCAAGTGGATGTTTGTGCCAAATTTAAAGAAATTTCATGACGGCTTTCTTGAGCTGCTGCATTCATGAGAATGGGACAGACGGACAACACGAAAACCTGATAACTTCGGTTACTGGCATCACCGACACAGGGACATAAAAAGCAGAGCATCGGACCACTCTGATTTACTACATGTCTTTAAACATTACAACATAATGACAACATGAATAAACAAATGTCACATATATCCACAGATGTAATCGATTGCCAGCTGTTTACCTGGAGCTGTTGTCAGTATGACGTCAGGGTGATTCGGTCTATTCTGTTGTTAAAGTATGAGGACGTGTTGAAATATACTGAATTTATCAAGACAACAGGTGAACCTGGACCAAGTGTTTCTATCAACACATCTTAAATGTCTGGCACAGTTCATTTGATCTTTCTGATGATGATGTCACCATTGGTTCTGTCTCACCATGTCTCCCTATTTTATGATATTTTATGCACAATGCTATGATTTAATAAAACTTATCACTATTTGTGGCCCTTCATGTCAAAAGACGCGGGCGGCCAAACCCTGCAGAGTTCAGACAGACTGCAATTAGCAGAGTACCACCCAAATCTTTAGGGCCGAAAACCGAATGTGATTTATTGAAGAGAAAAGATTCAATGGGTGCCATCTGTTTCTGTGAGCGCAATCAGGCCAGTCTGAAGTGAAAGAATGAGAAGAAAAACAGAAACTGTCGTTCTCTCTGTAAATCGGCAGTGATGGAGGGGGGGTGGGATTATGGACTGGGGGTAATCGTCGTGTCCACAGAGGGATTACACTGTGCTCGGCCGGCTGCAGACATCTCTTTTTGGGGGGTTTGGCAGATTGGAAACTGTGTGGCAGAAATCTATTTTTCATCAGATGCTGGGACGTCAGGGCGAGCGTGACAAACACACCGAGGCCCAGGACACACCGAGACATGCTACAGTACCAGGCAGCGTCACTGCATTCAAATCATTATTATCTAATATGAGGAGTCAAACCATGAAGCAGGACTGGGCCATAATCCAGTATCACAGTTTGCTGTCCTTTAATGGGAACATATTAACATGTTTTAATTCTGATGATACATTACTGGTTTTATGCAAAGTGTAATTTAAAAGAAAACATGACACATTTGTTTCACACATGTGAGGAGATTAACTAAACATCAACTTTATTATTTTTGACGAGAGCTGCCCCCTAACAGTCGACCAAACGTTAGTTGACCAGGAAGGTCATCAAAAGAAGATCAGCTCTGCACTCAGGATTTCAGGTAAACAGGATATACAATGCTTGTTAAAGGGACAGTGCACCTAAAAATGCCCTCATACCGAGGGGGGCTCAGGTGAAGTTTTAGAGTCCTCACATCACTTGCAGAGATCCAAGGGGAGAGGAGGTAGCAACACAACTCCACCTAATGGAGGCTGACGGCGCCCCAGATTCAAACGTCCAAAAACACATAATTGAAACCACAAAATATCTCCATACTGCTCGTCCGTAGTGATCCAAGTGTCCTGAAGCCCCGACATAAAAAGATGTTTGGAAAAACCTCATTTGAACTCTGTTTTTAGCCTCATTGTAGCCTGTAGCTCTGACTGCTTCTCTGGGCACCACGCTCACGTGTGTGCGCTTGCGCAAGACCGTGAGACATAGACACCGCCTTCATGTGTGTTCATGTGCTTTCGCTGGTCTCGCGCGCAAGCGTGCAAACATGATCACAGTCCACAGAGAGGCAGTGAGAGCTACAGGCTACAATGAGGCTAAAAACAGAGTTCAAATGACATTTTTCCTTTTTATGTCGGGGCTTCAGGACACTTGGATCACTACGGACGAGCAGTATGGAGATATTTTGTGGTTTCAATGATGTGTTTTTGGACGTTTGAATCTGGGGCGCCGTCAGCCTCCATTAGGTGGAGTTGTGTTGCTACCTCCTCTCCCCTTGGATCTCTGCAAGTGATGTGAGGACTCTAAAACTTCACCTGAGCCTCCCTCGGCATATGGGTGAGTAGATAATGGCTGAATTTTCATATTTGGGTGCACTGTCCCTTTAAGGTTGCTTAGCAAACTCAGACGCAACCTGCCGCCACGCTCTTGAAAGCTGGCACAGAAAAGGCACAAGAGTAGCTCCCAGCGCCCGACCTCGTGTTTTCCAGGTGGTTAAAGACACAGCATGTGTACGGCCCCTAATTTCCAGGGCAGCCCTGTCTGGTTCATTTCTAAATAACTGTATTTTTGAAAATATATTAATTTCAGAGAGAATAAATCCAACAGCAGATTACTGAATATTTTAAATATAACTGAATTTCGTTGAAGGCAGGTATCAGCCTTGGAATTTAGGGGCCGGCAGGTTGTGTATGTGGTTGCAACCTTAACAAGCATCATAGAGCCTGTTTACCTGAAATCCTGAGGTCAGAGCTGATCTTCCTCCAGGAGCTGTTTATAAGTGTGTAGGCCTGTCGTCTGTGGGACAGATGTAAAGCTCTGCGTAGCCCTGCACTAACATGATCAACGTCTCCGTGTTTATCTGACTGAATATTTACAGAAGAAGGGAAAGATATCTGTCGATACCTGACTGCTGAGCGTGGACACTTCCTGTGTCTGTCCTTTCAAATTAAAGTCCCACATGGTCCAGTCATATAGGTTTGGATTTATTCTGACAAGGAGCAGCTCCTGATAGAGTTTCCCATTTGGTTGTTTGTTTTGTTGTTGTTGTTTTTTCTGAGACTAAGCGACCAATGAAATCCTGCCGACTGATGACCTTTCTGGACGACTAACAGTTGGTCGACTGTTGGGGGGCAGCACTAGCCTCCAGCTATGGCTATCATCAGCACGGAGGCATAAAAATTAGATTTTTCTCAAAGGAAACCAAATCAGTTTTTCTTCAAGGACCTGTCTTATTGTATCTTTTGTATATTTACTATTTTACTAGTTCTTCAGTACAGCAAAAGTATTTCTTATCTGATTGCTTTCACAAAGAAAGTTAATTCAGTTCAACTTTTATATCATAATGATGATTGAAATGGGTTGAACTGATTAACTGTCAGTTCAACCATCGAGCACCAACGACCACGAAGTCTGGAGCCTCACAAACACCTGACTGTGTGTAAATCTATCGAGCTTCAAGCAGTGGAGCAAACAACCAGAAGAAGCAGGATGAAGATGGGCAGAAAACAGGCCACTGAGTTCACACTGATGATCTCCACTCATCTATTAGTGATGAAGATGCTGAGAGGAGGAGGAGGAGGAGGAGGAGGAACCTGAACTGGATGTTTGCAGGATGAACAGAAACTGAAGGAATCGAGTCGTCGCTGGAGAAATACCCTCCCTCCTGAACCAGAGAGGCTGCTGGAAATTCAACCCTGATATTAGCACAAATATATATATGAACTGAACTGTGTGTTCAACAGGCTGGCACCAAGAGGTGGTGATTACAGGACTGTAGGAAAGACGGGTTTCCTGTCAGGCGACGCAAAAGAGGCCAATTAATTGTTCTACTACATTCAGCTCCATTAATATTTCATCAGTGACATTAGGTTTACATTATTTCCCTGATGACACGTGACAGGTTAAATGATTATTACATTACATCATAAATCTAGTGACTAATATTGTTTGCACACTTATCTACACTGTCAGACAGCTCAAACAGTGCCAGACACTAAATCAGTCAATCAGGAGTCTCGAACAGATCAGACCACATTCCTGCCGCTCTGAGTCCGTTAACCCTGCAGCAGCAGCAGCAGCAGCAGCGTCTTGGTTTACTCTCGTCCCGTTAGCTGGCAGCGAGGTGAAACACGCCGCTATCATCAAACACACCACACAAACCTGCAGGGTGACTTCTGTTCCACTACAACAAAAGATTAACTGACATGTTTTCTACTTAACAAATACACAACTTTAATAACTGGTTGTTCTGGACTCAGGAACGTGGCTGTGAACCAAATGTATGCAGGTAAACGTAGAGGCTTATCACCTCATGATCACATTAATAAAGCATATTTACACTTTGCCGGCACAGCACACAGACAAACTGACATGTCACACTAAACGTAAGAGTCAACCCATTGACTGAGTATCAGCAGAGCAGGAGCTCGTTAAGAGCTGTCAGTCTTGTTAACGCTGCAATTTAGCACACGTTAACTGAATGTCATTAGCCCCTTCTACACTGCCTCTTAAGACTGGGTACTAAAACCTGATATTAAACGAGCCTCAGGGCTAAACTATCGAAGGTCGTAGTGCTGATAAGCTCCGACGTCATCGGTACTTTTACACATTTTGTTTTAATTCATTATCAGCCTGTTTGTGAAAAGCAGAAAGGCTGCGGCGGAAACATTAAACACACACTAAACACACACTAAACACACATTAAACACACAGTAAACATGGCTTCATAGAGACAGTTTCAAACACAAATCAGCTTCACTATAAGTCGCAGCATTCACAGACAAACACTCAAGACCTCTCACACTTTAGGACATTGAAAGAGTCACAAAATTCTGCCAGAACAAATTCTTCTTCTCTGAACAACCAAGTTCACATCAGCTCGTTTATTTATCACAAAATAAATTAGGAAAAGCTGCCCAGGAGTTATAAAGAGCCTCATTTCTTCATCGTGTTTTGACGTATGACGAAGAAACTGAAAAATCGTGGCGCCCAGTAGCTCAGCGGGCCCTTTGCTGCAGGTCGTCCCCTCACTCTCTCCTGCTTTCACACTTGAACTGTCCAATCAAATAAAGGCAGAGAGCCAAAAGAAATAATCTGAGAAGAAACTGAAGACATCCTTTTAAAAAGGGACACCCTAACCAATAAGCAACCAGCACGAAGACCGCGTACACATGTGAAGACTCGACTCGCTCCTCTAATCTTTTCTGGGGTGTTCCTGCCACTCGTCTCTGAAAACCTGCCTTAAAGAAGTCATGGTCTTGGCGTCACGGCTGCCAGGCGGTCTAGATGCATACCTTGTACCTGCAACACGCAGGTTCAAACCTGAACAGAGACCTCCACCCTCAGACTTCCTATTTGTTGCTGTACTTTTCACTCGAATAGGACAAAGACAGAATTCCAGGTTTTTCCAGGATGCATGGGAGTTTCTGTTGTTTGAGGTGGCAGCTGATACTCAGACAGCTGCAGGTGGTGGAGATGCTGTGATAACCTTTGGATTAATCTTTTCACAGCGTGTTAGTGATGCAGAGACAGCTCAGCTGATGCAGACGCTACAGACCGCATGAGATATGTGGTAATTAGTATCAATAGTAGCAATTAATATGATTATAATTGTATTAATCACAATATCACTGGTACGCATGGTCTTCTGTTTCCATGTCACACAAAGTGGAAACCACGTCCATCCAGAACAATCAGCCACTGGTCCAGTTTTAGAGTCTCTGTACTGATGTGTGCTACCGACTGGTGCACTGTTTAGCACCAACAGGAAGTTCTCCATGAATACTTGGTTTAGTCTCATTTCACCTCTTCCAAATAGCAGAAGTGAGATTTACTGTGGAGCCCTGAAGGGGACACGAGAAAAGAAACGTTTCCACAAATGTTTCTCTGAACTTTCAAATTGGTTTCTGATTTGCACTTCATCGTTTTCATGCTCACTAGATTCCATGTTTTCCTCAGGGGAATACGTGAATCCTTGATTTATGGCCAAAAACATATTTTGTGAGGTCACACTGACCATTGACCGTCATCCGAAATCTAATTAATTCCTTCTTGAGTCCAAGTGGACGTTTGTGCCAAAATGAGGAAAGTCCTTCGAGGCTTTCTTGAGATACCACCTTCAAAAGAATGTGATAGACAAGCTCATCGTGACCTTTGTCCTTTGACCATCAAAATCTAATCAGATCATCCTTGACTCAAGGGGAGGCTTGTGCCAAATTTGAAAAAAATTACCTTAAAGAGTTCTTGAGATATTGGGTTCAAGAGAATGGGACGGGCGTATGTACGTGCGTACAGATGGACTAACAGACAACCTGAAAAAACATAATACCCGCAGCTGTGGCCAGAGGCATTATGTTTTCAGGTTGTCCTTAAGTCCAATATGATGTCACAGGGAAGGTGACCTTTGACCTTTTGGATACAAAATTTCTCCACTTCATAATTTTTATCCTGTTGGAAATTTGTGTCAAGTTTTGTCATAATTTGCGTATGAATTCTTGAGTTAGGGCCAGAAACATTGTGAGGTCACACTGACCTTTGACCACAAAATTCTAATCAGTTCACCCTTCAGTCCAAGTGAACGTTTGTGCCAAACTTGAAAAGATTTCTTTGAGGTGCTCTTGAGATGTCACATTCACAAGGATGGGATGTCTGGACGGATGGACAACTTGAAAACACAATGCCTGTGACCACGGCTACCGCCGGTGCACCTGAGGTCTGACACCTTGAACTACTTCTGGCACACACACACACAATCATCATCATCATCATCCTCCTCCTGCTGCTGCCACATGACATTCTTCGTCTTCTCAGGATTTCAGCAGCTTCCTCCAGTTTTTCTTCCAGATGTTGCTGCTGCTGCTGCTGTTTGCATTGTGTGTTTGCCCCAGACGGTCACACCAACACACCATCACACTTTACGACCTCTCGCCCGGCTGCGACGGCTCAAACAAACACGAGGACGCAGCTGCAGCCACGATGGCTGACTCTGTCCTGCAGATCTACAAAGGTGACGGGGTTGGAGAGGTCGGCAGGAGCTGTTAAACATCATCAGTTCACTGACATACTTTCTTCAGGACTTCAAGACACAAGTTTGTCTTCAGGACTTCGAGACAGAAGTTTGTCTTCAGGACTTCAAGACACAAGTTTGTCTTCAGGACTTCGAGACAGAAGTTTGTCTTCAGGACTTTAAGACACAAGTTTGTCTTCAGGACTTTAAGACACAAGTTTGTCTTCAGGACTTTAAGACACAAGTTTGTCTTCAGGACTTAGAGACACAAGTTTGTCTTCAGGACTTTAAGACACAAGTTTGTCTTCAGGACTTAGAGACACAAGTTTGTCTTCAGGACTTTAAGACAGAAGTTTGTCTTTAGGACTTTGAGACCCAAGTTCTTCAGGACTTTAAGACACAAGTTTGTCTTCAGGACTTCGAGACAGAAGTTTGTCTTCAGGACTTTAAGACACAAGTTTGTCTTCAGGACTTTAAGACAGAAGTTTGTCTTCAGGACTTTAAGACAGAAGTTTGTCTTCAGGACTTTAAGACAGACGTTTGTCTTCAGGACTTTAAGACACAAGTTTGTCTTCAGGACTTTAAGACAGAAGTTTGTCTTCAGGACTTAGAGACACAAGTTTGTCTTCAGGACTTCAAGACACAAGTTTGTCTTCAGGACTTCGAGACAGAAGTTTGTCTTCAGGACTTCAAGACACAAGTTTGTCTTCAGGACTTCGAGACAGAAGTTTGTCTTCAGGACTTCAAGACACAAGTTTGTCTTCAGGACTTCGAGACAGAAGTTTGTCTTCAGGACTTTAAGACACAAGTTTGTCTTCAGGACTTTAAGACACAAGTTTGTCTTCAGGACTTTAAGACACAAGTTTGTCTTCAGGACTTAGAGACACAAGTTTGTCTTCAGGACTTTAAGACACAAGTTTGTCTTCAGGACTTAGAGACACAAGTTTGTCTTCAGGACTTTAAGACAGAAGTTTGTCTTTAGGACTTTGAGACCCAAGTTTGTCTTCAGGACTTTAAGACACAAGTTTGTCTTCAGGACTTCGAGACAGAAGTTTGTCTTCAGGACTTTAAGACACAAGTTTGTCTTCAGGACTTTAAGACAGAAGTTTGTCTTCAGGACTTTAAGACAGACGTTTGTCTTCAGGACTTTAAGACACAAGTTTGTCTTCAGGACTTTAAGACAGAAGTTTGTCTTCAGGACTTAGAGACACAAGTTTGTCTTCAGGACTTTAAGACACAAGTTTGTCTTCAGGACTTAGAGACACAAGTTTGTCTTCAGGACTTTAAGACACAAGTTTGTCTTCAGGACTTAGAGACACAAGTTTGTCTTCAGGACTTTAAGACAGAAGTTTGTCTTTAGGACTTTGAGACACAAGTTTGTCTTCAGGACTTTAAGACACAAGTTTGTCTTCAGGACTTAGAGACCCAAGTTTGTCTTCAGGACTTTAAGACACAAGTTTGTCTTCAGGACTTAGAGACACAAGTTTGTCTTCAGGACTTTAAGACACAAGTTTGTCTTCAGGACTTAGAGACACAAGTTTGTCTTCAGGACTTTAAGACACAAGTTTGTCTTTAGGACTTTGAGACCCAAGTTTGTCTTCAGGACTTTGAGACCCAAGTTTGTCTTCAGGACTTTAAGACAGAAGTTTGTCTTCAGGACTTTAAGACAGACGTTTGTCTTCAGGACTTTAAGACACAAGTTTGTCTTCAGGACTTTAAGACAGAAGTTTGTCTTCAGGACTTTGAGACACAAGTTTGTCTTCAGGACTTTGAGACACAAGTTTGTCTTCAGGACTTTAAGACAGAAGTTTGTCTTTAGGACTTTGAGACCCAAGTTTGTCTTCAGGACTTTGAGACCCAAGTTTGTCTTCAGGACTTTGAGACAGAAGTTTGTCTTCAGGACTTTAAGACACAAGTTTGTCTTCAGGACTTTAAGACACAAGTTTGTCTTCAGGACTTAGAGACACAAGTTTGTCTTCAGGACTTTAAGACACAAGTTTGTCTTCAGGACTTTAAGACACAAGTTTGTCTTCAGGACTTAGAGACACAAGTTTGTCTTCAGGACTTTAAGACAGAAGTTTGTCTTTAGGACTTTGAGACCCAAGTTTGTCTTCAGGACTTTGAGACCCAAGTTTGTCTTCAGGACTTTAAGACACAAGTTTGTCTTCAGGACTTTAAGACACAAGTTTGTCTTCAGGACTTTGAGACCCAAGTTTGTCTTCAGGACTTTAAGACACAAGTTTGTCTTCAGGACTTTGAGACCCAAGTTTGTCTTCAGGACTTTAAGACACAAGTTTGTCTTCAGGACTTTAAGACACAAGTTTGTCTTCAGGACTTTGAGACAGAAGTTTGTCTTCAGGACTTTGAGACACAAGTTTGTCTTCAGGACTTTGAGACACAAGTTTGTCTTCAGGACATTAAGACAGTTTTTGAATTGAGATGACATTGTACCGTAATGTAACTGCTGATTTTCGCACCTCGTACACAACCCGTCCTTCTCCTGCTGATGTCCTACGTTCTCCAACCACAAACCAGCTTCAAACCACACCTTCCTAACACTGATGGAAACTACAGTTTGTAGCGCTGCCTGGTTCCCTTACACTTACATTAGCAGTCTGCTGCACCCTCAGCAGTGTCATCAGATGGGAACAGATGGGAACTAGAATCATTCACGGCCTCCCTGTCGAAACAGACTGTCTGATGGAAACAAAGCTATAAAATACCCTCAATATAACGTACGCTCACTCTGTTTTAGATATTTTTAGGCGTGTAAAACATTTTTTGTTTCCGACCCCTCCACAGCAGAACATGCTTTGTCTCTGTGTCAGACTCCAGCCAGCTTCTCCAAACTGGGGGCGTCGACCAACATCTACTGTAGGTAATACGCTGAGTATGGATAAATACCCTCACACAGCTCCACCTAAAAATCCGATCTTTCCCTTTAACTATGACATGTTTAGAAATATCATTAAAACGGAGCATACGGCATCATTACAAATGCATCTTACAGGCATCTGCCTTCCCTCTGATGTCATTTACACCGCATATATTGGATGAGAAATTAAAGCTTGAATGAATTTGTGTTTCCTCCATGTTAAAACTGAGTCTGCCTTTATTTAGGCATCACGGCAGCTGAACTGAGGCCATTACTAAACTTTTTCAACAACTTCTCAACGTCTTGTTTTCCAGGAATGTGGGACCATCTTGTCAATTTTCCAGGACTTTCCAGAGCTCCAGCATTTTTCCCGGCTCTGTGTGTGTGTGTGTGAGACCATTTGTTAAGTGCACCAGAGAGAGGCGATCGTACCTATGAGAGCCTGGAAGAGGTTGCTCTGGAAGATGTCGATGACCCTCTGGATGGAGTGTCGGAGCTGCCGGTCCTCGGCGTGGTGCAGCTTGGCCCGGTACTCCTCCAGCAGCAGCAGGGCTCGCTGTGCGTCTGAAAGACAGGAGGAGGAAGCAAGCAGAGGTGAGGCGGGGATACAGCAGGGAGCAGTCTCTGCTGCTGGTTCACTCTGAGCCTCAGCGGCTAATGAGAACTGATTGGAGACACGAAGGTGGCAGAGCGCAGCTTCAGCTCTGCAGACCAACGTCACACTGGTCTGAATGAACAGCTGCTGCAATAATCTCTCAGTACATGTCATATTTTTAATAAACACAAGAAATTCAAGACTGCCGGAAGGTTTCAGGTCAGTATAGACGGAGTTTGAGGCCTTTAACAGATGATTGTAAAGGTCAGTGTATCAGAGGGAAGCATCAGGTCAGATTTGTGTTTATAGAGCATCAAAACGTCTGATTCTGCAGCTCAAGAAACAAAACCTGACTCAACATTAACTACAGGAAATTAAATAAAATGCATATGTTGATTTCAAAGAGTAATAGAGGACATTTGAGTTTTTAAGGACCTGGAAAGACAATCAGAAGTAGAGATGTAGATTAAGTTGGAACCAGTGGCCGAAATCAACTTTCTGACTCACCGACCAGGGGGACTAGTGGATGAAAAAATCCACTGGCCGAGCATATTTTCTACCAGCCAAAAACTTCAGTATCTAATTATCTAAAAATGCTGCTGTAGAGTAACTTCATGATGATCCCAGATTATTTTGGGGTTTGCAACTTGATTTGAGTTTTAAAATGTAGAAATGAACGGGACATTGCGATGATTTTAGTCTCTAATTATAAAAAATGCTGCAGTGAAGCACCACGTGATGACAAATATTCAACGAAGGAAAACCAAACAAACAGAAATTTTCTCACTTTAAACAACCATTGTTGCCATTCGAGTATAAAGCACTGGGTTTACAAGGCGCACCTGAATGCACCATAAAGTCCTTGTCACTGTGTGAGGGTGAAACCCGTCCCCGACACAGAGGACAGAAGCAGTGCGACCAGAGACGACACAAAAACTCCAACATTTACATGTATGTACAGCGGCTGTTAATTCAGACCCTGACTGGAACTGAGCATAATTTTTATTATAAATCAATCTGCTGATTATTTAGTCCATAAAATATCCGTCTCTGATCACGGAGCCAGAGGTGATTCTTCAAACAGACAAAACACATTAAATATTCAGTTTACTGTAATTAAAAAAAAAAAAAAACAGAGAGAAAATTAAAATATTTCAGGAGCTGGAACCAGAGACCTCTAACAAATGACTTAAAGCGAGTTATTGATTATCAGAATGTTTTCTCTTTGATACTCCCCTGCTGATCGACTCACTGAATAAAGGTCAGTGTTTCAGACTCTGAGGGAAGCATCAGGTCAGATTTGGGTTTATAAGCCTCTACAAGCGTCTGTTTCTGAAGCATGAAGCTGTAAATTGGGACCAAAACTAAACTGAAAGAACACCGAGGAAAGTTAATCAGGATCTGTTAAATACACGTCTGAGACTTCTGACTGACTTTCAAGACCCAATGCTATCAATTTAAGACTTTTAAGGACTTTAAGGAACAGGCAGCAATGGGCACGTTGTTGCAAACCAAGGTCCCATTCATACGACAACGATTTCAACCGAAAACAGTAAACTTTAGCTACGTTTTGGCTGATTGTTAACACGACGGCGGCGCTTTGGGTGCCTGATAATGTTTTGAAAATGTGAGTGCAATTTTTTTGGAAACGGCACCGTCTCTGTTTTCATGTAAACTTTCAAGATGCAGTTCCTCTGAAAACGGAGACTTCGCACATGCTCATTACGGTTCCAGTCACGAGGCATGCGCGAGAAAGTCGACCATCACAACAACAATGGCACACTCCCGAGCTCTGTTTGTGCTGCTCAGCCTGTTGGATTTATCAAAAGTATGGATTTACTGCAACAACTCCACAACTCCACCTCGTAATGAGTCCCGACAAACGTTCGTGCGGTTGCCATTTTGTGTTTATACATCACGGTTCTGTAGAAGGAAGCGCATGTGCACAGGCGCGTGTTGTTTTATTGTCAGATAAGAAAATGACACTCTACTGTTTATTACAAGCAAAACACACTGTAGCCAGATTCTGGAGTCACACCGCCAACTATATCTCCTGGCAGGTATACTACAGCGTTTACGGTCATTTTTGTAGATCAGTGTGCACGGAGGTTGTTATCATAACGTTGTCATCTGAGCGCTGAACTTTTTTCAAAATGAAAATGAGAAACGATTCTGTTTTCAGCGGATCGTTTTCATGTAAACACGGCCTAATACTCTACTTTAACTGCCAGGGGTAGTATCAGCACGTCATCAGCGTCAGCCAATATCGCCTTTAAAGTGAGTGTGTGTTTAAAATGATTGTGTGAAAATTAACAGCAACCTTTTCCGATCCAGTTGGTTATGTCTGTGACACTGCGTAGGTAATCCACGGAGGATCACGGTGACAAATAATTTCATTACACACAAAAAATTCCACAACTTCTCTAAAACTTTTAGTAATTGTTACTAATTCCATGACTTTTCCAGGCCTGGAAATTGAGGATGGGAAATTCTATGACTAACAAGTTTTCCATGACCGTGGGAACCCTGTATGTCAGTGATACTCAACTTGCGCCCTGTGGGCCGAATCTGGCCGGGTGGCCCTCCAACCATTTTCTAATTGACAATAAAAATAAACTGATGAACTGTGAATTATTTTTGCAAAATAAAAGTGGTACTGAACGAATCCCTGCACTCCAACAAAGGTCCTAGCTGAGCCCCGAATGTCCTCAAATCCTTAAAATGCCTCTGCACCTCTGTGAGCGCTGCAGGGAGCTGGAAGATGGTATCAGGACACGTTTCAAACTCGCAGCATTATCACATTTTATATCATGATAAATATAAATAACGATCAATACAGGGAAGATAATAAGATTTTTTGCCATATCCCCGAGACCTATCTTGGGCTGTTCAATCCACATATTTGCTCCACTGTGAACTTTTACTCAATAACAGCACTAATATTTTTGCACAATCGGCACAAAGCTGTGCAGCTTATTCTGAAACATCTACATTATATTTATTTGTCTCTTGTTAATATATGAAATAAAATATAAATGTTTTATCCAAAAATAAAAAGAATAAAATACATTTTTTAAAGGGGGAAATGACAGGAAATATGAAAGATTTTTTTAATCTATTCTCCAGCTCCTTTTGTCCTTTACAAGCTGAACATGCCACAGAACAGAACAGAACAGAACTTTATTTATCCCTGAAGGGAAATTCAGCTGTTCATCAGCTCATAAAAGACAAAAAAAACAACCACACTTCCTCTCAACAACAACAACACAGTGGTGTTAAAGTACACATAAGATAAAATACGTTAAAAAATAAGTGCACAAATAGAAACTAAATTTAAATATGTTAAAACTGAATTTTAAAAAATGCAATATTAAATAATAACAGTAACAATACAATTACATACAGTCTATGCAGCAGAATACGGACGGTTTCCAGCATACTAAAATAATTGTAAATATAAACTCTTAGTGATGAAGATCCAAGTATCTTACTCATATTTTTATTGTAGCTTTTCTCTTCTGTATTCATGTTCACGAGTGTTGCTTATTTTATTCCTCTTGATACATTTAACGTGTGCTCCAAAATCTCATTTATGTACAATATATCACAGCTAAATTGTGTGTCCCAGTGAAAGACCTGCAGTGATACTATGCGACTGAAATAATATTACTGTTAACTCACTACTGACACGTTTGAATGATTTAGGGACTGTTCTTTATTTATCAGAGGAGAGGGCTGACTTTGTTTTTTCTCTCGACCCTCCACAAAGCTACAAATCTTCTCCTTGAGCCTCCCTGAGTGACTCGAGGGAGATGTACGACCCTCCCTCAGCCATAACTAACCATATTCTTTATAGTCACACCAAATGGGGACGCTGGAGCCGAAGCATCGAGCAAACAGCACCAGGGTGAGAAACTCACACTCACTCACACACACACACACACTACAGCGTGCACACAGCTAGCTTTAGCAACATGTATATATAACAACCGCTTTCCCAAATATACGTCCACCACAGTGACAAAATCAGCTGACCAGACGGCTGTTTAAAAACTTTCCATTTAACGTTTGAAAGTTTAAAGTTGAAAATCAAATCTAGACTTGAAACTACTGACACACCGAGCCGACAGTCGGCCAGCAGCTGATGTTGGGGCGTCATGAGCATCTGTCGCCCTGTCGGTGCGGCGTGTTCATCAGCTTTTTTTTTGGCCGATTCAACATGTTGAATAAGGTCAGACTCATTTTCTCTTCAGCAGAAACGTTTCCTGATGGTTTGTGTTATTGTTCACTGGCGCATGGTAAATATGCTCCGACTGGGTTGTTAATGTGCTAACTGGCTAACTAGCATTGAGACGCTCTTCCTGTTTCCCTTTTTGAATGATGAATACAGACGACCGCCATCTGCTGCTGTGGAGAGTTATTCCCTCTCTCGCGTTGGCTGTTGGCTTCACCGTGGATATATCAAGAGAACTGGACACAGCGACGAACGCAGGACCTCGTTCGTTCCTGTGAAAGCTGCTCAATGACGCATGAAGCCACAATGGTTCAACTGCCTCGTATAAAATCACCCAGATGATCCGAGGACCGACAGTCCTCATCAGGGTCCATCAGTGGACCAACAGTCCTCATCAGGGTCCATCAGTGGACCAACAGTCCTCATCAGGGTCCATCAGTGGACCGACAGTCCTCATCAGGGTCCATCAGTGGACCAACAGTCCTCATCAGGGTCCATCAGTGGACTAGTCTCCTGCATGTTTCTGATATGAATGTAATGATTAACTGATATATTTTGGTGGTTTGAGTTGAAGGTGTGAGAAAGAATAGTATCAGTAACATTGTTAACACTGTGCTACATTACAGAGAAATACAAACCGTACTAATGAACCTTCATTAATATAGGACTATATTTTATCTACAAGTGCACGTCACACACTGAGCGAGCCGCCTGTTAATGACGCTGTGGGCTAATGGGCATGTAGCTACTTCCATGTTTCACATGATACGTCATGTTTGTAGTCGACCAATGAAGATGAGTTTACATATCACCTTGGGTTCGTCCTTCACCTTCTCAAAATGATCCCACACTTTGGATTTCCTGCCCGACATGTTATTAACTAGCCTGTGGAATAACCGCAGGTACCAGCCCTGGAAATTAACCTGACGAGGACACTTCCTGTGTCTGTCCTTTCAAAGTAAAGTCACATATGCTCCAGTCATATAGGTTTGAATTTATTCTGACAAGGTGCAGCTCCTGATAGAGTTTCATGTTTGTTTATTTGTTGTTTTTTCTGTGACTAAGTGATCAATTAAATCTTGCCAACTAATGACCTTCCTGGTCGGCTTAAGGTCCTGACACACCAAGCCGACGGTCAGCCGTCGACCAAAGTCAGGTCGTCTGTGAGCGTCTGTCGGCCTAGTTTTTGCAGTGTGTCCCGCACCGTCTGCACTTTGGCGTTGGCGGCTTTTCAGCCGATTGAGCATGTTGAATCAGCAGTGGAGCTTGTCGGTGAGAGAGATCACTCTGATTGGCTGTTCAGGTTTTATTTCCTCGCCCCTGTAGCGAGTGAATCTGCCTGTAGTGAAACCGGGGCTAACCGGTGCTTCCTCCTCAGGCTCCACTTCACTCAGCTGCCCCACAGACCCGCTGCTTCTTCACACTTTAACCTGAATAACAAACCGGAGCTAGCTGGGAGCGGCTAGCGGAGCGTTAGCCGCAGCATGACCGGAGGGAAGCACAGCCAGTTAGCCTCCGCTAGTCTCTGAGCTAGCCCCGGCTCTCCGTTTGGATCCAACGGGAGCACCGAGCCCTGGTTTGTTATTCAGGTTAAAGTGGGAAGAAGCAGCGGGTTTATCAGGCAGCTGAGTGAAGTGGAGCCTGCGGAGGAAACACCGGGACCGTCTGGATGTAATAGTCCATGGAGGTGCTGCGGTGCTCGGCTGCACAGATAGGAAACCCCTCGGCTGACAGGATGTACCACTCTCTCACTCCGCTCTCTCTCACGCAGGCGCAGAACGTACGTGCTACTTGGCCGTCGGATGTAGTCCGTGTAGTGTGTTCAAATGCAACTGACACAGGGCGACGTAGATGAGGCAACAGTTGGCTTCTGTCGCCACTAGTTCTTTGATGCCGGTTTGGTGTGTCCGCACCTTTAGGTTTGGTCGATTGTCAGGGTGCAGCCCTGGTTGTTTGTGTTGAGTGGCTCTAACTGAGACAGAAAGAAAAGCAGAAACTAGCAGCCCGCCCCGGCGAAACCGGATGTGCGTTACTGCCCTTGTGCACAGAGCCAGTGAAAAAAGCCACAAAAAAATCCCAACTATCCCTTTAAAGTTCTGTCCCTCCTCTCAGCCATAATAAAAATCACAAGTCCCTGCCCAGTGCTTAAAAAAATGTGCCATGCCTTCCCCTCTGTGCACCACCTCCTTCCTCCTGACAAGTAACGAACAGTCCCTTAGGATTTTTTTAAGGATACAAGTATCAGTACACAAGTTAATTAGTATCACAAATGAGTAAGAATATTTTTTTATATTTTTCCTAAAGTTAACCTACTTAAAGAAAGCTGTTGAGTGTGTTGTAAATATTTTATTGATATTGGAGTTTATTTTTAGTTGGGCTCGTCTCCAGACAAGGTGCCCCATATACAACTTGGTTAGCAACAGCGGCTAACCGGCTAGCCCTACTTTAACTCACTTTACCTGCCCGGCACGGCACGGCCCGGTGAGGCCGGGATAAGCCGTGCGGGCTGTGTTAATGTCGAGTTGTATCCGTGTTACTGTGTGTTTGTTCCAGTGTTTCTTTCCACGGAGCTGCAGTTTGAGTTTCTCCCAGCAGGCAGCGGTTAGCCGTGCTAGCTTGCTAGTTAATATGTTTAAGTGAGAGCGGCTTACCTTTCTTTCTGACTGGCATGGTCGGGTCTGGCTCGGCTCGGCTCGGTTTGGAGCTACTTGTGTGTTAGCCTCATACACTCCTCACACAGGACGGCTTTTTGTTTATTGATTATTCCGCCAGTTAAACCCCGCTGTCACTGCTCCAAGTCTGGAGAAAATCCCTCCACGACGACACCAAGTTGCCCTCCGAGCCAAAACACTCCGACAAACAAACTAACTGTCAGGGGACAACTGACACGTCCAGCGAAAATAACAACGCCAAATCTCCGGGGGACACTGCTGCAAAAACACGCAGCAGTCCCGGTTCAAAGTAGTGTCACAAGGAGCGAGCAGGATCCAGAGGGGGAAAAAACAGCTCCGGATCCGTTACCGACTCTCCGTGCTGTACTTCCCCGCCAGAGAGGCTCCCTGCCCCGGCGTGCACCGCGCAGACTGGCCGCTGGTGGCGACACACGGCTGTGTTAGAAAAAAAAGTGGAAATCTAGCTTTGACCGAGTGGGACCTGCCGAGTGCCAAACTCCCCGTGAAAAGCAGTTTCCAGAGCAGGCTGAGTGCCAGGCGGTGCATGCATGAGCTGACCGCTGTGCTGCTGCGGTGCAGGGAAGTAACCAGCTCCGGAGCTTTGATGCTTATTCCAGATATTAAAAAAAACAACTTCAAAGTCCAGCCTGGTGGCACACCTAAACTCAAGCCGTGCCAAACCCGGACTGATTTATCCCGCACTGGCACGCACACTTTATACGTCCCGGGCTATTATTCCCAGCACAGCCTGCATTCGTGTCAAACTTCTCTCAGTGTAAATCCCTCCTCTCCTCTCCTTTCCTTCCACTTCCTCTTTATTCCTCCTCTTTTCTTCTTCTTCTCCTCCTTCCTCCTCTTCCTCCTCCACCTCCCCAGGTCTACAAATTCCAAACTTTCCTCCAAAATGGCGTCTCACGGAGCTGCAAATGTGAACCATGTGATTTCCAAAAGCCTACCCCTCCAACCTGCCGCCCAATCATGCAGCTCACCTACAAGGACCGAGGAGGAGGAGGAGGAGGAGGGTCAGGGTGGAGGAAGGGACAAAAGTTTGGGATTGGGAGAAAGGGAAGGTGAAAGTCTGGGGAAAGAGAGAGGAAAAGGAGGGGACTGTAAGGTCTGAAGAGAGCAAAGAGAGGAGAAGAAAAACTCAAGGATGGAGAGGAGAGACAATGATGAAGAGGAGGAGGAGGATGTAAAAGATGAAGAAAAAAGCAGGTTAATTGTGATTAAAACTAATTATCTGCAGATTGTGAGCTACATATATCTGAGATACAAAAATCCCTATCCTTACCTACCTTAGCTGATAAACACAAGACGGGCCTGATGGACGGCTCCCAGACCTCCTCAGAAATTAAGAGACTGAGGTGAAATTTATGTTTCGTGCACCTCCCCAGAAATGTAACTCCACAGTGTCACAGTGACGCAGACCTCCTGTCTGTCTCTGTGAGCTGAAACCATTTCCCTCAGTGGAAACAAAGCTTTGATTTACTTTAATTTCACAGATAAGAAACAATAAATTGTGAAGACAATAAAGCCTCCACACACTGTGTGTGATTTATCCTGGCTGAAATATGAGCAGAGGAAATCTCTGCTAGCTGCTAGGCTAATTTATACAATGTAAAATGCCATAGGCTTGTGCTAATAATGTTAGCATGTTGTATTTGTGGGGAAAATGTGTCCAGATAAAGACAAGTGTTTGTCTGTGAATGCTGCGAGTTATAGTGAAGCTGATTTGTGTTTGAAACTGTCTCTATTAAGCCATGTTTAGTGTGTGCTTAATGTGTGTTTAGTGTTTGTTTAGTGTGTGTTTAATGTGTGTTTAGTGTGTGTTTAATGTGTGTTTATTGTGTGTTTAATGTGTTTACTGTATGTTTAGTGTGTTTAATGTGTGTTTAATGTGTTTACTGTGTTTTTAGTGTGTTTAATGTGTTTAATGTGTGTTTAATGTGTTTACTGTGTGTTTAGTGTGTGTTTAATGTGTGTTTACTGTGTGTTTAATGTGTGTTTAGTGTGCGTTTAATGTGTGTGTGTTTAATGTGTGTTTACTGTGTGTTTAATGTGTGTTTAGTGTGCGTTTAATGTGTGTTCAGTGTGTTTAATGTGTGTTTAGTGTGTGTTTAATGTGTGTTTAGTGTTTGTTTAGTGTGTGTTTAATGTGTGTTTAGTGTGAGCTTAATGTGTGTTTAGTGTGTTTAATGTGTGTTTATTGTGTGTTTAATGTGTTTAATGTGTTTACTGTATGTTTAGTGTGTTTAATGTGTGTTTAATGTGTTTACTGTGTTTTTAGTGTGTTTAATGTGTTTAATGTGTGTTTACTGTGTGTTTAATGTGTTTACTGTGTGTTTAGTGTGTGTTTAATGTGTGTTTACTGTGTGTTTAATGTGTGTTTAATGTGTTTAATGTGTGTGTGTTTAATGTGTGTTTACTGTGTGTTTAATGTATGTTTAGTGTGTGTTTAATGTGTGTTCAGTGTGTTTAATGTGTGTTTAATGTGTGTTTAGTGTGTGTTTAGTGTGTGTTTAATGTGTGTTTACTGTGTGTTTAATGTGTGTTTAGTGTGTGTTTAATGTGTGTTCAGTGTGTTTAATGTGTGTTTAATGTGTGTTTAGTGTGTGTTTAATGTGTGTTTAGTGTGTGTTTAATGTGTGTTTAGTGTGTGTTTAGTGTGTGTTTAGTGTGTGTTTAATGTGTGTTTACTGTGTGTTTAATGTGTGTTTAGTGTGTGTTTAATGTGTGTTCAGTGTGTTTAATGTGTGTTTAATGTGTGTTTAGTGTGTGTTTAATGTGTGTTTAGTGTGTGTTTAGTGTGTGTTTAATGTGTGTTTACTGTGTGTTTAATGTGTGTTTAGTGTGTGTTTAATGTGTGTTTAGTGTGTGTTTAATGTGTGTTTAGTGTGTGTTTAGTGTGTGTTTAATGTGTGTTTAATGTGTGTTTAATGTGTGTTTAGTGTGTGTTTAATGTGTGTTTAGTGTGTGTTTAGTGTGTGTTTAATGTGTGTTTACTGTGTGTTTAATGTGTGTTTAGTGTGTGTTTAATGTGTGTTTAGTGTGTGTTTAATGTGTGTTCAGTGTGTTTAATGTGTGTTTAATGTGTGTTTAGTGTGTGTTTAATGTGTGTTTAGTGCGTGTGTTTAATGTGTGTTTAGTGTGTGTTTAATGTGTGTTCAGTGTGTTTAATGTGTGTTTAATGTGTGTTTAGTGTGTGTTTAATGTGTGTTTACTGTGTGTTTAATGTGTGTTTAACGTGCATTTAACATGTGTTTAATGTGTGTTTAGTGTGTGTTTAATGTGTGTTTAGTGTGTGTTTAGTGTGTGTTTACTGTGTGTTTAATGTGTGTTTAATGTGTGTTTAATGTGTGTTTAGTGTGTGTTTAATGTGTGTTTAGTGTGTGTTTAATGTGTGTTTAATGTGTGTTTACTGTGTGTTTAATGTGTGTTTACTGTGTGTTTAATGTGTGTTTAGTGTGTGTTTAATGTGTGTTCAGTGTGTTTAATGTGTGTTTAATGTGTGTTTAGTGTGTGTTTAATGTGTGTTTAGTGTGTGTTTAATGTGTGTTCAGTGTGTTTAATGTGTGTTTAATGTGTGTTTAGTGTGTGTTTAATGTGTGTTTACTGTGTGTTTAATGTGTGTTTAACGTGCATTTAACATGTGTTTAGTGTGTGTTTAATGTGTTTAATGTGTGTTTTGAATCAACTAAACTTTACAGCACTTCACAGAAACTCTACTGCCAACTAGTGTGTTGGAGGTGTAACTGCAGAGTGACACAGACACACCACCACACAGGTATAAATGCTAACAGCAGCGCAGGCCACAGGTGTCGGCTGCAGCGTAGCGTCTGCCTCACGTGTATAAATCTTGCTTTAAATATCATATCTCAGTGGAGGCCTGGCAGTCAATCTGCTTGAAAGCTCAAACACAATCCATAAACGCCCATTATAAATTACTGCAACATAAGTGGACAGTGACAATGTATGTAACTCCAACCACGTTAAATAAATTGAAGACATAAAGGGCACGCTGTCTCATTGCCTGTGGGACTGCCCAAATATCCAGGTATTCTGGATAGAGGTTTTGGACATCCTTTAACATGTCGTAGGTGTTGAGTTGTCTGTACGCCCTGAGCTGTGAATCCTTGGAAAATTTTCCAGTAAATTGTAAACTAAACAAGGCAGATAGGAAAATGACCCTCTTCTGTTTATTACAAGCAAAACTCACCGTAGCCAGATTCTGGAATCCTCTGTGAGACCAAGTTTACAAACCTGGCTGACCTGACTGTCACACTCTGTTGCCCGAGGAAAACTTACATCAAGGGTACATATTCTACCTTTGATAAGATATGGAGTTGTTTTATGACATTTCTAGAGAGGGAGAGGGCTGTAGACATCTAGCTGTCATGAATGAATGAATGACTTTATTTTAAACCAAAAATAATTAAAAAAAAAAAAAAAAACATAAGAAAAAAACAAACAAGACAAAGATAACAGTGTCTGAAAAGGAGCAGGTAGAAGTAAAACATATGTGTCCCTACCCTTTTCTTACATTTCTTCACTTAACTCATATTTTATTTCAACAAATTCCCAAATTTATTTACAACTATCTCCAGTCTGTTTACCACCCAAATTAATAAATAAGTAATAAACCCAGTTTATTTACACTCCCAGTCCCACCCAGTGTTACAGAATAAATATGCACTCCCCTAACACAACCACTCCTCACCTATATATCTGCCAAAAATATATTTTCTGTACAGTTTTTTTTAAATTAATTTATATCTTTGCTTTGTTTGAACTCATCTCGCATCACACACTCTTCTTAGTCATACAAACTTAAAATTAAATTCTCCTCTTAAATCATAACCACCCTCCCTGTCACCAAAAATATTTTTTGAATGTTGCCCCGAAGTAGATTATTTCCCGCTTTAAACATGATTATTGCAGTTTTAAATTCGACCAGATCAAAAAATTTCAATGCATGTGACTTTAAAGACAGTGTGTAGATGTGTCCTGTCTTTAGAAGGATGTATAATGGTTGTAAGTTGCTTTTGAAAGTGTTGCCTCAGACTTCCACACAGTAAGTCATATATGGTGGTACGAGCGACGTAATTTATGGTCCAGTACGTGTTTTGTTTTGCTCTGACGTCACTGATCTGAGGTTTCCAGCAGATTTTGTCGTCTAAAATCACACCCAGAAATTTAGTTTTATAGACTCTTTCCACATCGACATTATCAATCATCACCTGAACATCTGTGTCTGTACTGCAGTTTCCAAACAACATAAAATTTCTGGACACCATGCATATATCGTTTATAGAACAGTTTGGGACCTAGTACTGACCCCTGTGGGACATTGTTTTATGTTTGTCCCTGTATGAATAAATATTAAATAGATGGATAGAAGTGAAGGAGAAGAGGTGAAAGATGAGTGAAGAGTATGAGGAGAAGGTGCAGAGAATAACTTAAGACTGGCCTCCACCCCGATCCTCAGCCCTTTATTAGTTCTGATTTACAGTGATGATTTGGCTTTGACATGGAGAGTTAATTTCATGTTATTTGCTGACAATACCAAAATGATAGCTTCAAACAAAAACTTAAACAGAACTCTAATAAAGTGTGTAAATGAGGAAATATCTGCTGTTTTTAAATAGTCTCAGCTGAATAAGATGGCGGTAAAAATAAAAAAATGTAACCTCATGATCTTTTGCAACAAAAACAAGGATGAAACTAAAATATTCATAAACTCTTCAGACATTCTCTAAGTACCGTAAACACAATTCTCAGGAATTTTCGTAAACGCAATATTAAATTGGAAAAGCCACACTGAACATGTGTGCCAGAGGTCCATGAAGATGCTTGGTGTATCCTCGTGCGACCCAAACTTTTGTTTCTCCTAGTTGTTCAGGATCAATACTCAACCTAAATTTATTTATAAAGCACATTTAAAAACGATTCACGTCACCAAAGGGCTGTACAGAAGGAATACACACACGAGAGGCGACATAACTGTCAGGTACACAGCTCACATATTCAGAGACACAACACACACAGGCAGCATCAGGTAAAGCCCAGGGCCCCCTGACACTTTGGGCCCCTGGGCCTGTGCCCAGTGGGTCCATTCAGTAATCCATCTATCCATTTAAACCAATGCTTCACCCACAAAATGACTATTTATGTATCATTAATCATTAATGCTGTGTTACCTCGAATCTGTGAAGAAAACTTTTTTCAGAAATGTCTCCACAGTAAACGGCAAACATATTGATTGAGGTCTTTGTTTAACAACAGCTACTACATGAAAACATCTGTTCTCACTCCTGATTAATCAATAAATCAATATGTTTGCTGTGGAGGCATAGCAGAGTTTATTCCACAGATTCAGGGTAACACAGCATAAATAGATAGATAGATAGATAGATAGATAGATTTAAAGGCTTGGATGGCTTACTGATGGGGCCTACAGGGTACAGGCCCAGGGGCCCAAGTGTCAGGGGGGCCCCTGGACTTCACTTGCAAAATGTCAGTCGAATGAACACGCACTGACCAGGTAGAGACTTAAAATGACCACAGAGAGACACAAAATGACGTCCCATGAGCTCTCTGAGCTCTTTGAGTCGAATAAAGACACGAATAAACATCCGTGTTAAATCTCACAGTCAGATAAACACAAGCTGAACAACTGTCACGAACAAACCTTTTAGTTTCCTGGCCAATTCAGCAACCCACAGACAGTTACTGCTCACTGCCATGGGTGTGCACTTTGAGCTAAGTTTAGCTGCTGAACGTGAGGCTACAGACCCTTTAAGGGCCGACGTCACGATGACGTCATGTTATCAGCTGGAGGTGCAGCTGCCTCTCCCCCACAGGGCTGTAGGCTCCATAGGAGTGTTAAAATGTGTTTGTCTTGTTGTGTTATTGGGAGCCAGAATAGAAGGAGTCATGGCTCAAAACCAGCCGCCACTGCCCGTCAACAAAAACAAAGACAACTATGGTTAAATGTGATAAGACCAAAGGACTGGACGGAGGCCATCATCAAAAATGCTCACATGTGCAGCGCACACTTCATATCAGGTTAGGGAAAAAGTATTTCCTGTTGTAGGGATGAATAAGGTTATGTGTATTAAGGGTTATCATGTCCACCTCATCAGAAACTGGGGAGGGATTAAGAGGAAGATTGGATTTCTCTGCAACGCTAACTTTTTAGCACATTAGCTAACGTTAGCTTCCATAGCAAAACAAACAAGTGTGGTCCTCCTTTGTAAGATTGGCTTCCTGTGACATCATCCATCCACTGAGTGAGAGCATACGGGTCGGCCAGTCTGGTCCCGTTGGTCAGTGTTTACTTATTCCAGTAACACTGGCGGTCCCGGAGAGTGAGTGACCTGACATGGTGCGTTGGTAAATTCAGTCTGACGCTCTACACTAAAATGAGAGCCCTGTTGGTGGAAGAAACGCAGCGTTATATTTCTACATGAATGAACCAACGGTTAAGTTAATCACACATTCACTCCGCTCGGCGCTCTGCTGCTCCGTCTCCACAGACAGAGTGTCCAGAGTGCGCTCTGCCACTCTGAGAGTGCGCTGCTCTGGATAACCCAACGCTACATTCAGACAGCGCTCCCAATTTATCAACGCTCCAGTTTGTGTCAGAGTGCGCTCCCACACTCACAATGAGTGTTTCTGAACGCACCACTCACATCACCTTCCTCCATCGTCTAAAACAAGACAACACAACTTGTTAGCTAGCGCTAGCTAATGTCTGTGGAGAACTGTTTTGCCTCCAGCTAAGCCCCGCCCACCAACACACATCACACTGTGTACTGACAGTAAAAGGGTGTATATGTGTGTGTATATATATGTATATATATATATATACATATATGTGTGTGTGTGTGTGTATATATATTCCCCTAAAGCAGCAGTGTATAGAGTCATTAAAATGAGCTTCGTCTTTTACCAGCTGCAATATGAAATTGATGAACACATGAATGCATCAATAATTATAATCCACTAACATGATTTAATTCTGCAGACTGAGTATTTTTACTTTTGATATTTTAAGAATATTTTGATGTTCATACTTAGAGTATGGCATTGTCTCCTTTTTTTAAATTCTCTCCTGTTGGTTGACTTGGGTTATTTTTGCTTTTGTTTATTGTTTTGTACATGCATGTGGAATTATGTTATAATTCAGTAAAAAAAAGTATTTCTACTCTGTGGTATTATTACTTTTACTAAAGTAAAAACTGAACTGCTTCGTTTTAACTCCAAGTCTGACGTCTCTGGAAAAATACAAACTAAACTACAATAAAACAAAGTGGCTGTTTATTTATTAGTTAATACCTAATGTGATTAAAAATATATAATCTTAGCTCAGTTTCTGTTCTTGTGGTGCAAAACGTGCAGTGGAACCATCTTGGAATAAAACACTCACAAATCAGAGTAACGTGAGATTTTTCCTACTCTTCCCGTGTCACCAACATGCTGTGAATGAAATATAAAAACATATTTCTCTCATCTACTGAACAATATTTTGACCAGCTGTCACTGGCAGCACCTCTTGACCCAGGACACCTCTCCGTCCCGTCACATTTTAACCAAATTTCGATCCCATCTGGCTCTCAGGAGGTAACTGATGGCGTGAGAGCAGAGCAGATCTCTTCTTCTCTTCTTTAATACGACGAGCCTGAGACTCAAGGCGAGGCCATTCATTAAACATGACCGTCTAAAAATAAAGGCCTCCTCCTTTCACCGGAACTGCTCTCTTTAATCTGGGCCAGAGCTTCGAGTGGTTTGCATCAGCACATGAGAGAGACGACATGAGAGACAAAGAGAGACAAAGAGGGGATGTTACACACAGGGAGGAAGAGAGGGAAGAGGAGGAGGAAGAGGAGGAGGAGGACGTTTCATCTTCATCGTGACCAAAGGATGGATTTGTGCAGCAGCGGGGGGTTCACTGCCTGACCTCTGACCCTTCTCTAAGCAACCAAAATCTCATTAGTCATGCAGCAGGAAACTCTTTTTAATCAGTGCTCTGATTTAGGTGATTTATGATTGTAAGTAATTTGTGATTCTACATAAATGTCGACAAAAAACTATAAAGTATCGCTTGTTAATTTTTTTATTGCATCCAACATGACGTGTTTCATTCGGAGGCTCCTGTTTACAAAAAAAAACATCTCATTATGTCACCACGGCATCTATAAGAGAAAATTGCCCTATTCAGTTGAGGGAAAGTGCTTTTAGCCCGGCAGCTAAAGCTCCACTTCACATCAGGGAACTACTCCGTTGGTAACAACACACGTATTTGTATCGAACCGTTTGGTGCAAGGACTTCGTTACAAACCAAACAATTCGTTGAGCTATCCTGTCACATCTGGAAAATAAAATCTACATCTTAAACAATGTTTAATATAATGTTCTCAACAAGGCAGCCGACGGGACGGGACAGGAAACATGCTGTCTGTCCCTCACACCTCTAAAACCAGAACACTGCTGCAGTGAGACACATTGGGAGGACGCTACGCTACGCTAGCTCCTTACAAGATGGTTCGTTTTCGCCCTTCTGTGAAGAGAGCGTTGGAAAGCACTGATTTCTTTTTTGTTAACGTGAAACATTCAGTGTTTTTTTTTAAAAAAAATCTGTTTAAATCACCCGATCTGTTAACTTAGTGCAGCAGGTGAAAGACACATGATGCTTCTTGCCTTTGAAATCAGAGGATGTCCTGCAGAAACCAGTGGGACCCAGGTACACCCATCGACTGTCTTCATGGAAGAACTGCGGCCAAAAAGCCAAACCTCCGACGTGGAAACAAGGCCGAGCGACTCGACTCTGCAGGAAAACACAGCAAGTGGGGTGCAGAGAGATGGCAGCAGGTGCTCTGGACTGATGAGTCAAAATGTGGAGGGCTGCAGGCGACAGTGACGCACGGTGGAGGTTCCTTTGCAGGTTTGGGGCTGCACTTCTGCAGATGGATTTGGGGGTTTGGTCAGGATTAATGGTGTCCTCAATGCTGAGAGATACAGGCAGATACTTCTCCATCATGCAGTCATGCAACAGGGAGGCGTCTGATTGACCCCAAATTCATTCTGCAGCAGGACAACGACCCCGAACATACAGCCAGCGTCATCAGGAACTATCTTCAGCGTCAAGAGCAACAAGGAGTCTCCCTGAGCTCAGCATCATCTGGTCTGTCTGGGATTACATGAAGAGACAGACGGATCTGAGGCAGCCGACATCCACAGAAGATCTGTGGTTAGTTCTCCAAGATGTTTGGAAAAACCTACCTGCAGAGCTCCTCCAAAAACTGTGCGCAGGTGCACCTGGAAGAACTGATGCTGTGTTGAAGGCAAATATTGATTTGATTTAGATTTCTCTTCTGTTCGCTCACTTTGCATTTTGTCATTGATAAAAATAAACAATACTTCACAGCATTTCTTCACACCTGCCTGAAACTTGTACACAGCACTGTTGTATTTCACTTCTATGGTGTATTCTATTTTATTGTGTATTTTATTTCTGTGCTGACAAGTTTTTATGTTTCAGTAAATGTGATGTTGTGTGATGTAAGTAAGAGCCAGACTGGTCGCATTAATGCTTATGACAAGTGTCTGAGCTGTATGCTGTGGTGTGTGTGTGTGTGTGTGTGTGTGTGTGTGTGTGTGTTGCAACATGTGTCACAGGCTCAGGCTGCCAAAGTCCAGATTTATGCCAAGATTAATTATGAGCATGTTGTCCAGATCGGGATGAAAACTGACATGACGTGCAGTAATCACATTACAGCGTCAGACAGCAGCGTTCACACACTGCAGGTTCTGATGCAGATGGACGGATAAATCCTGCTCTCCACACGTTTGACACGCAGCGCTCTGAGCTGCAGCTGCTGCAGGTCTGAAGGCTCGCTTGTGTTTACGTCGAGGTGTTGTGGTGCGCTCACTCAGGGCTTAGATTTAACACCTGAAGGAACTGCCAAAGGTGGGCAGAAACTGAAGGAATTTTAGGAAACATGCCACTGGAGTGTAGCAGTTTGGGTCGGGGTGGAAGAAGACAAAAACTGACAGCAGCCGTCGTTTGTTACGAACATACACATCAACCTTACCAAGCCTGGTTATATGGCTACTGTCTACACAATCGAGGCCACACATATGTGACCTGTGTGTGACGTCTTCTGCTCTAATGAACCACTCGGAGCTGGTAGATGGTGGTAACAGCCAGGTTTATTCACCTCATGGAAAACCCTTCGTAAGTCTGGATTAACTAGCAAAGGACAGCGGTGTTAAGTGACCTCATGTGGACGACCTGCTCATGCTCTATCTCATGGAAAATCTTCCGCAGCTCTCTGACGTAGTCTGAAGAAGCAGATTGTACAATAAAATAATAAAGTGACACAGTGATCGTACAATGTATTTTAAATTTGTGCAAATAAAATGGCTCACGCCGCCTGTTCCTCTCAAAATTACAGCGTACAAGAGGTTTCGTACACTGAACTGCTACCCTTTTTTTTGCACATTTGACTTTTACAAAAACATTCGTATTTTAACACATTTAAAAACACCAGAGTGAAAACAATCATAAAAAAAATCTCCCTGTTCAACAAATTAAATCTAACCACGTTTGTGTTGCACAAGGAAATAAATGTAGAACGCAGTGTTTCACCAGCTTGAGCTTGTTTTGAAAATGACTGCATGCATCTTAAGAGTAGAAACTGTACACGTCCTGTGAAAATGTCCTCAAAGAGACGATAATAAAGTCCCAGTGTCCTTCCTAATTAACAGCGTGTTGGTTTCTTAACGTTACTAAAGTTGATCAAATTTGTTGTCGTATCAAACTACTAACATTATTAAGCATAAATAAAGAAGTTTCAACCATAAAATGTGATCAGGTTTTGTCCACTTTTGTGTCAGGATGAGCTGACTGACTTGGCAAAGATGGCTGCCATTTTGTTTTTACATGGATTGGTGTATTGTGCTTTTAGTACCACTAGGTGGCACAAAAAAAGTGTCCATGTGCGAAGACAACAGGACAAATTTCTGCAGGAAGAAATATAACAATGCTAGACGTGGAAGCATCCCGATATCTTAATTGTCATGCAGCTGCTTCTTTCACCTTCATCCACCTAATTCTAATGAGTTCATTGTTGAATCCAAGCGACTGTTTGTGCCAAATCTGAGCAAATTCACTCAAGGCCTCAGACGTTCTTAAGAAACCATATTCACCAGAATGAGACACACAAGGTCACAGTGACCTTTGACCACCAAATTCTAATCAGTTAATTGTTACGTCCAAGTGAACATTTGTGCCAAATTTTAAGGAATTACCTCAAGACGTTCTCAAGAAATTTTATTCACCAGAATGAGACACACAAGGTCACAGTGACCTTTGACGTCTAACCACAAAAATCTGATAAGTTCATTGTTGAGTCTAAGTGAAAGTGTCTGTGCCAAACTTGAACAAATTCGCTCACATTTACAAAAATGAGACAGACATGCTCAGAGTGACCTTTGACCTTTGATCATCAAAAACCAGTCAATTCATCTTTGAGTCCAAGTGGACATTTGTGCCAAATCTGAAGAAATTCCATTCAGGCGTTATTGAGATATTATGTTCACAGGGATCGGCAAACAGACGTAAAATTGAGACGCCGGAATAATCGACACAGATCGCAAGCTGGCCAGGGCACTCGGCGCTGCGCCAAGTCCAGTGTGGACCAAGCGTAAGTCATTCCACTGCTGCAATGACGGTGCAGAGACACCAAGATGTGGAAGACCTGAAAACACTGACCAATGAGAGCCCACTGGGCTTTTACAGGGAGGTGTTTTAAAGAGACAGGCGCTAAAACACAGCGTGCCAGACAGAAGGTAAATACAGGCGCTCCAGCACAGTGTGAGGAAAATAAAGTGTGTTTAGAACATGAAAGGATGCGAACATGTTCTAGTAGAAACCCAAAATACAAGTACGAAAAGAGGGCCTCGAAAAAACCAAGTCTGACCCTCAGACAGGCCTGTTAACGTCTGTGTGAAGGCGAGGATCGAGCAAAATGTCCTCACTTTCCAAAAATGTCCGCACTCTCAGGGTCTAACACTAGTCCTCAGAAAGACAGATGTACAAGTACACACACACACACAGTAGACACAGTCTTTGCATTGTCTCATCCGAACCACAATGGTACAACAGTGTGTCTTGACAAAAACTATTCCACCGAGTGTGTGTGTGTGTGTGTGTGTGTGTGTGTGCTGGCTCTACAGTTACAGAGGACGCTGTTAGGGCTGAGTGTGTGTTGTTAAATAAGCGTTCCCTCTGTCAGCTGACCTGCCGTCACACCGATGAATCAGCGTGTCGGAGCTTCAACAACGGAGCTTTTGTCGCCCAGAATCACGCCGTTGTTCCTCTCCTGCCCCGTCTCTCTGTCTCTCCGTCTCCAGTCCGGCCTGCAGATCGACGGCGAGCAGCGTCCGTTTATCCCACTGTCACCTGAATGCCACTAAACCTGCTTCACACAGAGCAGAGACGGTCTGAAACAAAGGGGGTCAAATCTGTGGATTTGTTCCCTGAGCGTCATCTGAAATCAAACACAACGTTTATTGCGTCATCGTTAATTGATCGGTGAGTCGAGGTTATTCTGTCCTCGCCTAACGAGTCATTGCCAAACTAGACAGATCCGATAAAGACTTGAGGCCTGGATGAGTTCAGATTCTTTACTTAGATCCTTGTCCTTCCTGCTTCATTTGTTTCATTGATTCTCTTTTCTTTGTAAAACTGAAACACAATATACAAATAAAAATACGATTATTGCTTCCTTTTTATGTTACAGGTACGTATACGTTCACTGGAGTAATTCTATTTTAACCACATTGTCAAACAAAACAATGATAAAAACATTAAGGAAATTAAATACAGTGTTTCCAGGTAGGCAATATTGATTCAATTTTAAGTGAACCTCTACAATAACCACTTCTTAATGAGGAAGCTATCTTATCAGCCTAGCATAAATAAGCAAAAAATAGCTCTGCTGAACATAATTTAAGTCTTTGAAGGAAAAACTCAAAAAGGACACATTCATCATCCAGTTATCTTTCACAAGATAACTAGAAATACTAGATACTAGAAATACTCACAGGCACATAGTATATTCTCAAACTTCAAAATCCTGAACTGCACATTAGCTTCAGTCATGCAGCAACTAAATGGAGACTGATGTAGTCACCTGAGGTGGAATTTATACTTACCCAATGCTGTAGCCTGACGTGCACCTCCCCAGAAATGTAACTCCACAGTGTCACAGTGACGCAGACCTCCTGTCTGTCTCTGTGAGCTGAAACCATTTCCCTCAGTGGAAACAAAGCTTTGATTTACTTTAATTTCACAGATAAGAAACAATAAATTGTGAAGACAATAAAGCCTCCACACACTGTGTGTGATTTATCCTGGCTGAAATATGAGCAGAGGAAATCTCTGCTAGCTGCTAGGCTAATTTATACAGTGTAAAATGCCATAGGCTTGTGCTAATAACGTTAGCATGTTGTATTTGTTTGGAAAAACGTGTTTAGTATCAGACAGTTGTTTTGTCAGTGAACCTTGTGAGCTGTAATGGAGCTGAACTGTGTAACGTTACCTTTGTTAAATGTTGCTGTTGTCCCTGGCTTCATATGAGTAGAGGAGAAGTCTGCTAGCTGCTAGGCTAATTTATACAATGTAAAATGCCATAGGCTTGTGCTAATAACGTTAGCATGTTGTATTTGTGGGAAAATGTGTCCAGATAAAGACAAGTGTTTGTCTGTGAATGCTGCGAGTTATAGTGAAGCTGATTTGTGTTTGAAACATTTGAAAACATTTTGACCATTCAGTGACCACCTGAAAGGAATCATTTTCAGCTGGCAGGGCTTCTGCTTCGTCCTCTGAATCATTACTGTGCATTCACACCAATATCCTCAAGAAACACACACAGCTGGGTGAATATCATCACCTCCTGCAAGAGCTGCGTCTGGATGAGGGTCGTTTCCAGCGGTACTTCAGGCTGACGCTGGCCCAGTTTGAGGACCTGTTGGCCCGTATCGGTGCGAGGATCTCCCGCCTGGACACCAACTACAGGCGCTCCATCCCAACGCGTCGCCCGAAGCGACATCGCGTGTCATTGCGTCATTTACATTGATTTTGAATGGAAACTTGTGGCGTTCATTGCGTCCATCACGTTTGGTGTGAAAGCACAGTTAGAGGGCTCAAACATGTACGGCTGGATTAAATTTGTGGCAGCCATTGCTGAGCCAGGGAGATGTCAATCAGAGTATTATCTGCCACGTCCACTCTGTCCTGGCAAGTGGTCTAAACAGCAAAATGAGCTGGTTTTAAACCAGGTTTTCTAATAGTTATGAATGTTTATTTTCACTCAGACTTTTGTGGATGATTAATGAGACTTTGATATAATATATGCATTTTTACTATTTCAAGCTGTGTTTCCAAAGGCTTTAACCCTGTGGGCCTGAACGATGCATAGTGCATCCAAATTCACACCTGTTCTTCTCTTTTGAGTTTCTCTGCGACCGTTTGTCATAGCAAGAAGCCACGCATATCATGTGAACCAGCAAAACTGTAGCTTTCTGACAAGACCAATCACTTGTCGGTAGTCCAATGTTTTCACAGCGAAAAAACCTCGATAAATTTACACTAAAATGATGTATAACAAAGCTTTCATACAGCTCTCTCTTGGATGGATTACTCGCGAATGCAGGGTCGCACAGAAATGCTACACATATCACATGAAAGCGCAGGAGCAGAGCTTTCCAATGATACCACACACATCATTGTGCTGTCATCCCATCATGCTGTAAATACAGATCAATTGTCTACAACATAAAAACATGACGAATTTCTTTACAACCCATTATACAGATCTTGTTATCAGTCACTTCATATAGTGAGGAATAATATTACTGTTTTTCTATGATCTTAGATGTAAATATTGCATGTTTCTTTTAGATAAAACACATTTTTGACTTGTGAATGAGTCAATGGAATTTCTTGCAATAATGAAAAAATACTGGCAATCATGTCCGCCTGGCACAAACCACATGTTTTGGACAGCTGTGAAGTGACAGACTGTCCCACCATCATGGTTCTTATATTGCCAGATTCCAGAGAGTCTCCCCTCTTCATATATGGCAGAATATGTCTTTATCCAACTTGCTATGGTGAGATACATGTAAACATGTAAGAATTTAGTAACACGGATTTGTTTTTTTCATTGATATAAAAATTAATATAAAATACAGGCACATAGAAGGACATGGAATGATGGCAAATCTGGTTAGCACCGATTGTCCTGAAAAAAACAAGATATAGCATGTGTATGTAGCCTTTATAATGACTGTGATATGAGCTTAAACGTAAAGGCAGGAAAAATACACCAAAAACGCTGAGGGGCCAAAGCCATGTTTAATGTGTGTTTAATGTGTGTTTAATGTGTGTTTAATGTGTGTTTAATGTGTGTTTTGAATCGACTAAACTTTACAGCACTTCACAGAAACTCTGCCGCTGACTAGTGTTTTGGAGGTGTAACTGCAGACACCACCGCACAAGTATGCTCAACACTATCAAACCAACAAAAATTAAACAAATGGTACGGATGACCAAAACAGAGGTCAAAGGTCACAACAGGAGGTTTTTCATCTGGTGCTAAGATGGTGTAACAAGAAGCTAAATGAGACGACAGAACGTCATCATGGCGAACACGACTTTACAGCCTCGCTGTGGTGGTGACGTTAAATCATGTTACCACGAAGTCGTTCATCTATCGTCTTACGTTAGCTTTTTACTTCTGGTGGTTGCATTAAGGCTTCAATATTCATAAAGCGGTGTCCATTAGTGAGGATTATCTTACTGAACAAAACGTGTAAGTATCATAAACATTAATTCACCACAGTGTTTATTTTCTGCACTAAACCAAAATTCAACTGAAAAATACCCTTGGATGTTGGACGAGTGAACTGGTGAGAAGTTAACTTCTGTAACGTCATCCATGCAACACTCTCTAACGACTGACCTGGAAGGTCCTGGAAGAGAAAACGAAGGTGCAGAAGGTAAAGAAGGCCACACTGACACATCAGAGGACAACAGACAACACTTGAGTCAGAATAACATTTATTTATTGTTCATCATTTAATGATTTCTCCATCTCTCAGTGGAGTGGAAATAGTAGATAAAAATGTTAAAATCAAACACAGAGTAAAATATAAGAACAATATAATGGAACTGAAATATATTTAAACCTTTATGTGAAACATCAACAAAGTTATTAGTGTCTGAGCCTCTGAGGCTTTCAGGTACTTTCCTTTCAGCTCCTTCATTTGTACTTCTGATTAACATGTATGTTACTTTAAAATTTTCCTTATTCATTATTTATCATTTAATTTTTTCTTCATCACTCAGTAGGAGCCGCCTTATCACTGCAACATGGAATTCAATACAGGTCAATATAATAACTTCATCTTCATTATTCACATTCATTCTATTTTTTTTCAAAACTCAAAGAGTAAGTAAGTACATAAAAACTTGAGATCCTGATAGTCCTGTTCAAAAACACATCCTGAACACTATATATATCTAAACCTTTAAAAGAAAGCAATGTGGTCATAATAGAAAACAAAAATCACTATCACATTTTCACTGCTCAGGTTTGTGGAGTTAATCAAGCTGTGGATTTAAACTTTTACATCGGTGTTACTGGTGTTACTGGTGTCAGGAAGTGAATGGTTCCAGCACAAAATGTGGTCACGCTTCAACATTTATCACCACATGGTAAATCTGTGTTTTCCATTTTGGTAAACAGCACATGGAAGTAAATCCCGCAGGAATATGTTTGTCCAAAAGAAAACTGAGAGCAGTCTCACTCTTTGTCTCAGGAACATATGATTGAGCTTTTCTTGGTCAAAGTAATTTAAGTTTCGGTGTCTCAGTTCTGAGTCTGTCTAAAGACAGAACTCTCTGTCCTGTTTGTCTGTGTGGTATCTGTTCAGGTCTTGGCTGATATTGTTCTCGTCTTGATTGGCACTGATCTTGCTGTGTTCTTACTTGTGCCAGGTGGCGGTATAAGCCCCTCGGTCTTTGTTCATATTACAACCTGGGTTTCAAAAGTTATAAGTCAGAAGTTGTAACACTGTATATATATAAACAGAATGCAATGATTTACAAATCCTTTTGACCTATATTGATTTGAATATTGTCCCCAGACAAGATATTTAATGTTCAAACTGATGAACTTCATAGTTTTGTTTTTATTTCTTTGTAAATACACACTCATTCTGAATGTGATGGCTGCAACATGTTATAATAAAGTTGGTACAGGAGCAACAGAGGACTGGGAAAGTTGTGAACACCTGTTTGGAACATCAGCAGGTAAACAGGTTAACTGGTAACAGATTGGAGTGTCATTACTGGGTATGAAAGAGGCATCCTCGAAAGGCTCATTTGTTCACAAGCAACGATGCCACAAGGTTCCCCGCTTTGTGACAAACTATGTGGGCAAATATTTCAACAGTTCGAGTTTTAGAAACTTAGAAACCTTTTTAGAAATTTCACATCTACAATGCACAATAGCATCGAAAGTTTCAGAGAATCTGCAGAAATCTCTGCATGTAAGAAGTAAGGCTGAAAACCAACATTAATGTCCGTGAACTTTGACCCCTCACACTGCTCTCCATTAAAAACCAACATGACTGTATAAAGGTATAAAGGATATTACTACACGGGTTCAGGAACACTTTGGAAAACCTCTGTCAGTAAACACATCACTGCATCGACCAATGGCAGTTCAGACTCTACCATGCTCCGCCCACTTCTCTGAGCCCGAGCTCACCTGAGATGGACTGACACAAAATGGTCTGACCAGTCCATCATGGACCATCCAGACTGTTACCAGCTCAAAGTTCAAAGCCAGCAGATGGGATGGAGAGGTGCATCATGGGTAACTTCACATCTGTGAAGGCACTATGAATGCTGAAATGTACATACAGGTTTTGGAGCAACATATGCTGCCATGCAGACGACGTCTTTTTCAGGGACGTCCCATCTTATTCCAGCGAGACAATGAGACACATTTTGCGGGTGTTACAACAGCGTGTCTTCGTAGTGACAGAGTGCAGGTACCAGACTGACCTGCCAGCAGTTCACACCTGTCTCCCACTGAACACGTGTGGAACATGATGAAGCATCGACCTCGGACTGTTGAGACACTGAAGTTGGATAAACTTCAACAGTTAGTGTCCTCAGTTCCCAAACACTTGCTGAGTGTTAGTCAAAGAAAAGGTGATGATGTCACACAGAGGTAAACATGCTCCTGTAGCAACTGTTTTGGAACGTAAGAATGCAGACATTAAATTCAGGATATATTTACAGAAAAACAATAAAGTTTATCAAATGAAAATTAAATATCTGGTCTCTGAACTGTATTCAACTGAAAAAAGAATTTGTAAATCTTTGCATTGTTGTTGTTTTTGTTACGTTTTACAGTGTCACAACTTTTTTTTGGCACTGGGGTCGTAGAATCGGTCTTGGTCTCCTTTTGGCCTCGGTTGGCATACGGCTCAGTTTCTTCTTGGCCTAGAATCGTGCTCATTCTTGTCTTGGTTGGTTGGTATCTGTCTCTGCCTCGTCTCGGTCAGCACTACTGTTGATCTTGTGTTTTTCTTGGTTGTTATCAGTTGCTGTTGTCCTGGTTTTTGCTGGCGTCAGTGTTGGTATCATTGTAGTCTTGGTCTCTTGGTATTCGTCTCGTTGTTGTCATGGCTGGTACTGGAACGCTTGAAATCAGTAGGTTGACTCTGGGAGAGTTTCTCTCCTCTTCCTAGTTTAGCCATGATGTCTGCTTTTTCTCTCATGGCCATCAGGGACTGAACTCGTTGCTTCCAGCCTGGCTTGGCCTCAGATTTCTCTCCCTCAATAAGCATGTCAATGAACTCTGAAGTGAAGAGAGGATCTGGCTTCAGTGCTATCTCTTTAAGTCTGTTTAGACACTGAGCAGACATCTCCATAAATTTCACCACTTCAGTGTGCACATCATCATATTCGGCCCTCAGTTGTTCAATCAATGCCTGAACAGGTGCCTTCGCCTGTGGAGCTTTTAGGTACTTCTTCTTCAGCTCTTTTACTGTTCGTTTTTCTTTAACCTCCTTATACCCCCATCTGTACTTCTGGTTAAAATGTACATCCCAGTAACATTTGCCTGGACACTGAGTACATTTTCCATCTGGTCCCATTGCAGAACACTCTTCTTTATCTGCATCATTGGGTCTTGAACAGGGATAATGGCAGGTGAAACGACATTCCTGACAGTTGGTGATGTAATTTCCAGTGCCAGAAATATCTTCTTTGAAGGGCTTTATGACAGTGCCTTCAAACTCAAAGTAATGTTGTCTGTCGATCTGTGCCTCATGCTCTTTAAGTGTTTCAGTTGTTTCTTCTATCTCCTTCAGCTTGGCGAATCCAACTTTCACCTGCTTCTGCAAATTTTCATATGAATTCTGGAGCTGCTTTCTTTCTCTGAGGTCCCCTTCTGTCATCCTCAAGCTTTTGGTTTCCATGACATTCAACGCAGCAAAGAACGTCTTCATGCTTTCTATCTCCTCGTTCCAACACGCTGGATCAAATCTCTTATCTTCATCTTCATGTTTGCCATCCCCACTCATGCTATCTGCTGCAGATGATTGGTTCTGTGCAAACCACACTGCATTATCGAATCTGAAGTGAGTTTGCAGCTCGTCTTCTACTTCAGGACAGCTGAAACCTGAATATTGGAGTGCCCTTTGAATGTCCCAATCTGAGTTAAAGAAACTTGTATCACTTGAAACTGGTATCAGAACCCGGATGTTCTCTACCACATTGTCGCCAAAGAATGAAAACACAGCAGCAAACCCTTTTTTCTGTAATGATGTCAGGTTGGTAAAAAGTATTCGGAGAAACAAAACACAAAGTGTCTATTTCACTAACACCATGCTCAGCAGATAAGAGATTATGCAGCTGCTCTGTTATCTCTTTGATTCGTTTTGTGTCATAGTCAAACTCATGGACGTCAACAATGGTCAGTGAGTGCTCTATTTTAAACCCCTCCTGGTGGTTGAGTTTGTACACAGTGACTTCAGAGGTCTGGCTTTCAGCTTGTGATCTCGACTGATCCTCATCAATTAGTTTGAATCTGAAACTGTCCTCCCAGTCTACACCAACAATGTAGTTGATCATTGCATTGATCAGAGTGGACTGCCCTGATCCGGTCTCTCCAAAAAGTAAAACAGTGCGATTTTGCCTCATGCTTTCTTTGCCAAAAGTGAATGTTCTGCATCCATCTATGTCCATTTCTTCTTCATCCAGAGGCAGTTTGTAAACTGAGGGAGATTCAGAACTTATCTTTACACTTGTACATTTGAGGGATTCTTTGAGTGTGCATGTTAATGTACAGACAGTAACAGTGAGGCTTTCTTTGCTTCCTCCAGCTTCACCACAATCACATCTGACCCTGACAACATATTCTGTCTCTGGCTGAAGACCTGAAATGATCACCCTCTCAGCTCCTGCCATCTTTTGGCTCCATTGGAGATCTTCCTCTTTCAGACTGTTGTCTTTTTTGGCGTACTCCACGATGTAGCTCAAAATGTGGACATTCTGTCCAACCTCAGCAGGTTTCTCCCAGCTGACTGATATCTCACTTGAGTATGATTGCATTTTTCCAGGAGGGCTGCAGGGTAAGGTTTTAATGGAACCACTGACTTCATTGGCTGGTCCAACACCTGCTGAGGTCACTGCTCTGCACCTGAACATGTACTCTGTGTTAGGACTCAGATCACTCACTGTGACTTCTTCAGCTTCTGATGCTGTCTTCTGTTTCCATCCATCATCTCCACTGACACAGTACTCAACAGAGTAGGAGGTGATGTTCTCTGCTCCAAACTTTGGTGGAGAAATCTTCATTGTCACACTGTTGTGGTTTGTTTCAGTGACTGTCACTGTTTCAGGCTTTGAAGGCAGCTCAAAGTTCTCACTGACTGAAAAGCCGTCTTTATAAAGGTAGATGCTTGAACCTTTCTGTGTCTCATTTGTTGAACCAACTGTCAAGAACTTAATGTTCTTGTTCTCCTTGTTGGCCTCTGCGAAGTCACTGAAGAGCTTTGCTTTATGCCTCATTTTATCTACTACTTCTTTTGAGGCATACCATAGTTCTCTCTCTACATCATCAGTATGTGCATCTCGAGGTTCGTCTGGTTTGGGTGTTTCTGTTAAGTAGTTTGATAAAGCTGAGAGGAAGGGTTCGGCACTTCCCAGTGAGGTGAAAACAAAACACACTGCATGCTCTGCACTGTGAATTTCTTTGTATAGGTCTGTTTGAGAGGAGACGATCTTGGTGTTTTTCATCATGTTGGTGAAAGACTTTAATGTGTAGATTTCTCTCTCTTTACAGTTCATCCACTTGTTGAGGTCTTTGCTGTTGAAAGGAGAAGAATGTCTCTTCTTCAGGATCTCTGCAAGCTCAGCCTCCTCTTCTCCTCCTCCTCGGATTGATGGAAGTTTCTTTGCCAAGGTTCGTTGGAATTCCAGCTTGAACTCTGAGCACATTTCTTTAAAAGTTTTAATCTTCTTGCTGATCTGTGAGAACTGCTGTGCAGTGGTGATTCTCAGCGCATCATTGCACCTCATTTCCAGCTCACTGAAGTCCTCCAGGACACTCTGTGATTCATGAACTAATCTTATACTTATCTGACGCACGAGTTTTGCAGCAGAAGAATCTAAACTCGTCAGTGGCAACAGCCAGACCTTCACTGGTACGGCATTTTCTCCGTTGGCTCCCAACAATTTTGGCAGACTTTGGTAGACCTCTACCGCATCCTGAAAGGATGTAGGAGGCTTCTGAAGGGAAAAGTCTCCAAAGAATCTGCAGGAGAATTTCTCAACATTTTCTCTGTCCTTGTCTTCCATTTTCAGTGAACCTTCACCCTCTATTGCAATTTTGGGAATCTTCTTGATCATCACCTTCAAGTTGCCCTCAATGTCTTGTTGGTCTTCCTTTTTGGACACTTCACGGTCAAAGACAAAGAAGGCTTGTGCCCCATAAAGAATAGCTGTGACTACATGTGTTGCTAATCCTTTATCAAAGACATACGGATGCTTCACATTGTCTCTTCCAAGATGATTCAGGGACAGTTCCTGGAACCTTGTGGTAGCTTTGTACTTCAGTGTTACTCTGGCCTGATTTTTGGAAGTCTTACTATCGTTCAGGTATTTGGCCGATCCTCCAACCTCCACCAGTCCACTTAAGAAACTCGCCTTCAGGGATGCTTCAACATTTAGTGCTGATGATTTATCTGCAATTGATTCAGATGCAACAATGTCATAATCAATATAGCTCTGTGGTCTTTCTCCAATATGATTTCTCAGGTCATCACGGTCCCACAATGTCATTCCTAAAAAGAAAGAAGCAAAAATCAAGTTCAGCTTCCAGAACCAGCCTGACAGGAGAATTCGTTACTACATCCTACAACACAGATAATGCCAGCCTTACACCAAACAATTTTTCCAGGACTTTACTCTGTCAGACGAATTTCCAGTGATGGAATAAAATCATGAGTTTTTCCTCAGTTGGCGTGCGTGTTCATGATCTTGATCATTTGGTGTAAGGTGGTGATAAAACTCAGTACGAGCTGTCTGAAGTCAAATCTTTTTCTGGCCTTGACATTCCATCAAAATTAAACATGTTTAATATTATTGTAAGTTTTTAAACTTGGCTCATGGAAATAGTGAAGTTCAATGACACGAACACTATCAACAACCCAGTGTTAATTTCACTGACGACAACTTTTCATCAACAACCTTTTTTCCGTCACGAAAACGAGACGATGACAAGCAGAAAATATGTCATGATAATAAAAACTAAGACGAAGTCTATGTTTCATTTTGTTGATGAGATGAGACATGACGAAAATGTTAGCGTAACAACCAATTACTGCGCTCTCTGCTGCACCAAACAGGAAGCAGCAAACTGGGTACACCATAAAAATGGAGGGGACTCCAGGGAGGTGATGGAACATAAACAAGTCTGGGTTGTCTTGGACTGTGGAAAAGGAGAACAAACTGGTGGAGTTGTGGAGTGAACATGAGTCAGTGTTAAATTCAGTGTTTATCCGGTCCACCAACCAGCACTAAGTTTAATGAGAAATCTTCCTCTAATTTCCACGGTCTCCTCCCACTAAACTAACCCAGCAACGGGGCTGCAACTAACGATTATTTTCATTGTCGACTAATCTGTTGATTATTTCTTCGATTAGTCGACTCATCGTTGCAGCCCTACCCAGCAATGGAGGCTGCTGATGAGTTTGAGTTAAGGCCACAAAATCAACAAGACTAGGTCAAAACCTAGTATGTAGCTGGACTGGGTATGAAAAACTAGAGGGCTTTTAATTTGAAACAGGAAGCAGAGTCGGTCATGGACTTTTGCCATGAGTTTGTGTCCAGAACTGGCCCTGTAGTTTGATCCAGCCCAGTCCAGGTTGAAATGGCACTTTTGGACAGAGTAAAGAGAGGATCACCTCATCAGTTTGTTTGAGGAACAGCTGTGTTTGTATGACACAAACTGTAAATGACTTCAAAAGGTAAATTAAGGCCTGTCAATCAGTTTGAAGCTGAGGTTAAAATGACTTCCTGTTAGACTTTATTTTGGTGGTCCCTTTTTCCTTCTGATCGTATGGGACTTTTATTTTGACGCCTTCTGCTGCCAGAAACAGGATATTGAGGCAGAAACGTTTGAGAACAAAGGAGGGAAGACGTGTAACTTCGCTCTGCAATTATCAAGCTCTTGTTCCCTGTACAGTTAGGCGCCCGGCTGCATTAAGCATCTTTACATGTGAATCCTCACCAGGGACGAGTGAGTCTTTGCGGCAGTCGTACAACATCCCGAGGCTGAAAGGCCGACCGAGCGCCGCCACCTCCATCGTCCCGCTGGCCTCAGAGTCCATCGCTCAGTCTGAACTGGACAAAATAGACAACAGTTTGTTAGTTCACTTCTCTGACTCCTCCTCTGTTTGTTTGCCAGATGTTTAAAGAACATTTGGCATCATGTCCAACCACCTTCACATTTTCACTTTAATTTGACCTTTGTCACTCAATGACGCTCACATCATTTTACAGACTTCCATTTAAAACAACCGACACAGTCTGAGCTTGTATTTACAACCTTCCACAAAGGATCAGTTGGTTGAGTTTCAGCTCAGTGGACCTCACGCACCAATAGTCTCTTCAATTTCTCTCATATTTTCTCTTAATTTTACGGTTAAGAGAGAAGTCAATTTCAGATGCACCAAACATGCGTAATCATCCAAATCTGCTCTGACCCAGCTGTGCTGAATGATCAGTCCCACTTAGTCATAGGTAACGTCCTCTAAACACTATATAAGGGCAGGTGTTGTGCTGTGTGCAAAGACTGTGAAACATGAACAAGAATGGGAGAGATGGCACCAAAGAGAGGGCTGGAAGAAGAAGAACTTTTGCAGTAGGGAAATCAATGTACTGTTTAACAAACTTGATCAAAGTAAATGTGATTTTGCAGAGTGTTTGTACTGGTGTTGCAGGAAAATCGAAAACCCAGCACTCACAAAACATTTGTGATAAATGTGTGTCAGCAGCAGTGATGGAGGAAGTATTCAGATTCTCGACTCAAGTAAAAGTACTATACCACACTGTAAAAATACTCTGTTATTGTAAAAGCCCTGCATTGAAATTGTTGTTTAGGAAAATATGTTATTATGTTATTTTAGTAATCATACAGAAAAAATTAAAATTAATTTAATAAACACTGAAATCAGCCCACAACCTCTAATGTCTAATGCCATGCAATAACAACATTTCTCTTTAGTTTATTTCAGACCTTTACAGTTTTTATGTCGATCTGACAAACACTTGTTTGAAAGGATACTGAGACCTTACATCTGCACACTGAATATTTGATTGTACCTCAAAGATCATTCTACTTCATTTTAACTTGCCTTTTTTTTGGTATTTCTGTCCATCTTTTGTATCAGTTGTAATAAGTTTGCACTCACCTAGCTAGTGTCTGATATCTGGGAACAAGGTGACATCACTAAAAAGAGGCAACACAAGCAGCCAGATGATCAGACAGATCAGAAACAAACATGTTAAATTACAACATCCTAGTTTTGTGTTGGTATGTTTCCATGTTTTTATATCTCATCTTGTCTGCCTCTCTCTCTGTGTGTCACTTAGATAAAGTTTACTTGCTCACCTGTTGTCACTGCTGTTCTACGATCTGTAGCTCTGTGTTTTCCTGATTTTCTTTGTTGTCTTTGTGTCCATCTTTTAAACAGCGCTGTTTCTTGTATCCTGATTTATTTAAATGTTACTCTGCCTCTAAAAAGCTCAGATTGACTGTTGAAGTTTTATTTAACCTTTGACCTTTAAGCCTCTGATAAAACACTTTGGTAACACTTCAGCTGATCAGCTGCTGTCAGGATTAAACCTGTACAATGCCTCCCTCTAGTGGCTGATACAACACACTGCTTCAGACTCCACCTTCTGCTAAATCTGTTGCTCAAGTCAACATTACACACACCGGGCCTAATGCAGCAACACTCTCTTAAATTTCTCAATATTTATATAAATACAGTGGTTGAATTGTTAATTTTTAACAAGGGAGATGCAATGTAGCTTTGATTTTTTTGTGTGCACACATCATCAAATATGACAGCACAGATGTGCAAAATTAATCAAGATAAAGAAAAATTGCATGACCTATACCTGCTGCCTTTAAAAACACAAATAATGCAGTAGTATTGCTATTGCAATACAGACAAAAAACATTTTAGAGTATAAATAAGAATAGTTCTAAAATAGCTGTGAAAATGAATCTTAGAGTCACTCTTATCCTACAGACATTTCCTTAGCCAGTTATAATTTCTCCTTACCTGTGAAGCCTTGGGCTGATAATTGGTGCTGATGTCAGGTCCCTGTCCTGATACCTGCCTGGTTTCTCCCTGTCCCTCTTCTATCTATTACAATAATATAGATAATAAATGTGCAAAGCAAAATTTATAAATAGAATTAAGAATAGTAGTGGTGACATAGCTGTGGAAATTAACCTCAAAGTCACTTTTATGCTCTAGATATTTTCTTTCAGCCAGTTATAATCTCTTCTCACCTGTGAGGACCCTGCATGATCATCCTAGCTGGCCTCTGGTCCACTGTCTCCTCCCTGACCCTGCTCTTTATACTGTGGCAATAAAGATTAGAAAAATATGTGCAAAGCAATAGTGAGCACAAGTTCTTATTAAGGAGGAGTGGGTTTATTCCTAGCATGAAACTAGCTAGCAAGTGATTTAACATAGGTATCAATAACATTAGTGTTCTTGTTAACTAGCTTAACTTGATATATTGGGCTCTATTAATTAGTCATCATTTATCTAAGAAACTGTGAAGAAACTGTGCAAGGTTTTTTGCTTCTTGCTGGCTGGTTTGCTGAACATAGTTAACACACAGCAGCACACGTCTTGTCTGTGCGATTGATTCAGATCACAACAACGCTTAAAGACGGTTTGGAAAAACACGTTACCACATGTTAAAAACGAATTGAATGGTTGTAACAGCTGTAAAAAGTGTGGGGGACAGAGGGCACAGATACGGGAAGTGCGGGGGACATGTCCCTTGTGTCCGCCCTCAAATTACGTCCATGTCTGCACACACAGATTCTAGATTTTCAATTTTGACTTTTTGACTAAATTAACAAGGGGGATGGTTTTTGGTCAATTTTCTAACAAAGGGGATGGCATCCCCCCTCAATTCGACCATTTGCCATTCCCATACACTGGGACATTCTCTGCCTGGACGTCCATTGAAATGCATTACAGAAAGTCAGTTTGTTCGGTTTTATGAGCTTTTTCTGAGATTTGAAGTTTAAAAATGGTCAAACGGTGTGCATGGGGTACATGCAACTCTGACACAAGGTATCCTGAGAGGCTGGGCGACCAGGTGTATTTTTTACACTTTAAACCACATCTCAACCGAGAAAAGTGTCTCCTTTGGATAAAGTTGTGTGGTAACATTAGACCACAACATCAACTCAACGTGAATAAGATTAACAATGATGTCTACATCTGTTCTAAGGTAAGTCAACATTGTGTTTGAGGCAACATATTGTCACTTTGCTGGAAAGAAATATAAAGTTATCTTTAACATCTCTAGCTAATGTTAGCTAAAGTTAGCCTAACGTTAGCTCCTAGCTGCGTTGTTCATCATGTCACCTTGTTTGCTGGGAGTTCATTAGCCTATTTTGTTCTAGTTTTGTACTTTGGTGATTGTACATCATTGTTAGCTGTTGTCCAAAGGGCTCTTGTTATGACCCAGGCCTAGGGGCACCTGGGCCACACATGATAAAGTGCCCCCGCTCTTCCCACTCCCAAGAAGGTCAGCCAACTTCCATGTAAAAAGTTCAAAGTAGCAGTTTTATTTTTATAACTTCAGAGAGGAGCAATGCCAAAAATAACAAACAAAACAACTAAGTCCAGATCCCTACCTTACCTGTCAGAAAATAAATGTGGAAACAAAAGACAATCAAACTAACCTACCTCCCAACTGAAATAAACAGGAGAAAAGGGGATCAACAAAAATGGCTTCTCCCTCCTACTTTAAGGTTGCTACTGATTTGAACAAGATTATTTACAATATTACAATGCTTACAATAAGCTCTAGTTAAGCTAACGTTAACTTCTGGAGCTTAGCTTCATTAACTTATCTGTAATGGCAGAGATAACAAAGGTTGGCAAACGTTATGCTGAATGATTCAGTGTAAATACTGTAGCACCAAACTAACGGAGAGACACTCTTGGTAAAGATGGTAAAAAGGCCGTTATCCTTTTCTCATATTCTGAGCCAAAAACCTTAACTTCAGTGGCACTTTAACTTGTTGTCTTTGATGGTGACGGCAACCAGATGCGGTTCACAAGCGTACACTGTGACCTGTAAATTTTGGCTTGTAATTTAAGCTTTTCATCGACCTTCTCAACAATAAAATGATGAATATATCCCTCCAATGCGTAGTTTAGGCCCTTTTGGTTACTTCTCAATGACATCTGATCGTTATGTCCCCAAAAATCATCAGTTGCCTCCTGTGAAATGCCGTGTACTGTGACACCTGCCATAGCGCCGCTCACTGAATGTGGATAGTTTGTCCGAGTGAGTGGAGGGGGCGTGGCTTAGCCATAGGTCAATTTTCAACTGCAGTCCTTTGGCAAGGTGTTTTGATAACCATTATGACTAGTTGTAAAAAAGTCAGAATTGTCTGAAAATATAAATCAAGGAGACAGAAACAAACAACATGAACAAACAAGCAGACAGAGACAACTTCAGCAGATTATAAAACACACAACAAACACCACAGACAAAGCAGAAGACAACACTATGAAGCAACACTCACTCTGGCGACAGGCAAAGGACAGTATTGGATCAGCAGACAGACAGTATATGCAGTTCGGGATGGTCACATATTTGATTGCTCAGAAGCCACTTTTTCAAATGATGACTAAATGTACAGTAAGATTTGCAATTTCTTACGTCAGTTAGTAATGTATTCCATAAGTTAGAGGCTCTGACAGAAAAGCACAGTTGACTAAAGGAACTGGACCTACGAGGGATGACATAATCCCCTCTTAGGGCAGACCTTGTAATTTTATTGTTAGAGTGATGGAGCTTTGCCATTTATGATTTTAAAGATTAGTCAGGCATCACTGTGTTTAACTAAGTTTTCCCTGCTGAGAATGTTATGTTTATCAAGTATGTTGCAATGATGATACAGCTTGGATTTTCTATCCAACACCTTGAGAGCTTGCTTGTACAGTGAGAGGATAGGCTTCAGTGTTGTGCTGGTTGCCTGACTCCAGCTTGTTATACAATATGTTAAATGCGGCATGATCATTGCATTCATAAATTGTTTTGCAACCAGTGTTGTTAGGCAGTTTCTAATATATCTAAAATTTGACAAATTGTACCTAGTTGTCAGCATTACCCTTTTAACTTGTTTTTTAAAAGTTAAATTAGAGTCTAGGATGATACCTAGATATTTAAAATGTGAGACTGTTTGGATGACCTCTCCAGCTATCTGGACTTTAGGAGCACAGTCTGATCTAGTATTTGTCTTACTGATAAACATGCACACTGTTTTCTTTACATTAAGATGCAAATGGGAGTCAGTGAGCCATTTATGTACATGTACCATTGCTTCACTAAGTTTAGCAGCTGCAAGTGCTTTTGTCGTTGCATGGACATAGATGACTGAGTCATCAGCATACAACTGCACCTCACACCCTGTGCATGCTGATGGCAAGTCGTTTATGTATAAACTGAATAAAATCGGTCCAAAGACAGATCCCTGGGGCATACCCGTATCATTTCTTAGAGGTGGTGATATTTCACCATTCACCCTTACACACTGAACTCTTTCTGATAGGTAGGATTTCATCCAGTTTCTTGTGTTGGTGGAGAAATTAAAATGAGTGAGTTTGCGGATGAGTATGTGGTGATTTACAGTATCAAATGCTTTTTTGAGATCTAAAAATACGGCTCCAATTTGCTGTCTCAGTGGAATGATTGGCTCAGAAGCCAAATTGTCTGGGATGTAGTGAAAAAGGGGTTCTGTTAAGATGATTGGTCAAGTTATTCATGTCAGTTGTGTCTCCTGATTTATTGATTGGTACAACAATAGCAGACTTCCACTCCTTTGGGAATTTTCCCTCCTTCAAAGAGGCATTGATTAAAGTACTGATTGGGCCAGCAAGGGTGGCAGCATGTTTCTTTAAAAACAAGGACTCTAGTCCAAATATGTCTTTTGATTTAGAATTTTTGACAGAGTTAATTATGGAGTTAACTTTGGGTTCAGTAACCTCTGTCAAAGAAAAGACTGGTTGTGAGATATCAATCACAGGGAAGTCAACATGATTCACTTGGGTGGTACCTGTTATCATCTTCACAGAATTGACGAAGTGGTTGTTAAACAGTGTCGCTGTTTCAACTGCTTCTGTACACAGTGTACCATTGTTATTAATCTCCAGCTGTTTTGTTGTATTTTTATTCAATTTTCCTGTTAATTTCTGGAAACAATCCCAGATTTGTTTGTGATTTCTCTAAGCATCATTCATAAGATTTATAAATAAGTTGGACTTGGCTGCTCTAATGTTGTTAGTTACTCTATTTCTTAAGGAAGTAAATATGTTTGTCAGTTAAAGATCTGGACTTCAGGTAAATCTTCAAGGCATTATCCCTCTCATTCATTAACTTCCTTATATCACCGTTAATCCATGGGAGGATGCACCTGTTACCTTTGGTTTTACTCTTCCTGAGAAACTGTTTTATAATGTTCTGAATTACTCACACCACAGCATGTGTGTCGGTGTCCACATCTGAACCAGATATTACTTGGCTCTAGTTAATGTTTTTAATTATCTTGTCATGTTCATCAATGTTGCTCTTTGGTATTCTTAATTGTAAAGACTTAGCATTAGTTTTTAGGTGGAACCAGGCTTTAGCGAGCTTTCTAGCTACAGTATAATTGTCAAGTTATGGTCAGACAGACTTGTAGCCATATTAAAAGATTTTGTCACCCTTTCAGGTTTGTTACTAAAAAATCAAATCAATTTAAGTTTTTGATGATGAGGTTATTCTAGTAGGCCCATTTATTAGCTGTTCCAAATTAGATTTATTAGAAATTCTATGTAATGCCTTCTTACTTAGTTTGTCTCCCCAATTCACATTAAAATCACCCATTAAGATTATTTCCTTCTCTATGCTACATTCCCTTAGTATAGCTTCTAATTTATCAAAAAATACAGCTAGTAACATTAAGACAGATATATTCAAGATCATTCTCCGAGCGTTGTATTTTCTTTACATGATATGTGATCTTTGATATAAAACATCAAACCCCAACCTCTGTCCACAGCTCTATCCTTCCTAAATGCATTGTATCCAGGAATATATAGGGCTGAGGATGGCGATTTTTATTTAACCAAGTCTCTGACAGACACAAAAAATCCAGGTCAGAGTCTATTAAGAGATGTTTTATCTGATCACTTTTAGGAATGAGACTGCGGATATTTAAATGACCACCCAGCAAGCCGCTGGGTTTTGCATGAGGGTCCCACAATACTCTGATGTTGTTCACTGTTTGAAAAAAGTTCAGTCTACGCAGTTTTGTTATTACTGGATTCAGTCCAAGGGGTGTGTTACACAGTGGTTTCTGTCTTGTAGTGCTGTGCCCATAGAACTGCTGTTGGGATGTGCTGGTTTTAGTTCTGAGAATGTTTGGCAGACGCTTACCTGGACCACCGATGGGATTGTTGACAGGGTAAGTAGGACCAACTGACCGTGTGTTGCCCGGTGTCTTGACAACTGTCATCCTCAGCGAGGGACGCCCTTGGGTCTCGACAGAGAAGTTTCAGAAGTCAGCTATTTGCTGGAATAGTAGCTATTTAGCCTCCAAGGCTAACGAAGATGTAGACCATTTCAGCGACTGCAGCTCTCCCTCTTCCTCCTTATCAGGCAGACCCTTGGATCTTGTTTGTGTGGTAATTGCAGTCGATCTTGAGTTATGGCCAAAAACGTGTTTTGTGAGGTCACACTGACCTTGACCTTTGACCTCTGGCCACAAAATTCTTAGCAGTTCTTTTTTTTGGGTCAAATTTAAAGAAATCTCCTCAAGATGTTCTTGAGGTATCATGTTCATGAGAATGAGAGGTCACATTGAAGTTGAACTTTGACCACCAAAATGTAATTAGTTAATTCTCGAGTCCAAATGGACATTTGTGCCAAATTTGAAGAAATTCCCTTGAGGTGTTCTTGAGATATCATGTTCAGAAGAATGAGACAGATGAGGTCACACAGACTTGACCTTTGACCTATAATCACCAAAAACTAATCAGTTCATCTTTGAGTCCAAGTGGACATTAGTGCCAAATTTGAAGAAATTCCCTCAAGCTGTTCTTGAAATACTGCATTCACGAGAATGAGATGGATGCAAGATCACAGCAACCTTGACCTTTGACCCTTGACCACCAAAAACTAATCAGTTCATTCTTGAGTGATATTTGTGTCAGATTTAAAGAAATTCCTTCAAGGTGTTCTTGAGATATCATGTTCACGAGAATGAGACAGATGCAGGGTCACAGCAACCTTGTCCTTTGACCACCAAGATCTAATCATTTCATTGTTGATTCCTCGTGGACATTTGTGCCTAATCTGAAGAAATTACCTCAAAGTGTTCTTGATATATTGCATTCACAAGAATAAGATGGATGCAAGGTCACAGCACCCTTGCCCTTTGACCTATGATCACCAAATTCTAAACAGTTCATTGTTGATTCCTCGTGGACATTTGTGCCAAAATTGAAAAAAATCCCTTGAGGCATTCTTGAAATATTGTGTTCACAAGGATGGGATATACGTACATACATACAGATGTAAGGACAGACAACCTGAAAACAAAATGTCTGCAATCACAGCTATCGCTGGCATGGAGGCATAAAACGTGGGTGCTAGGTGAGCTAGCTGCAGATGCACACTTCCATGTACATTTAATTCAGCGCTTCTGAACAAAAGAATTACAGATGTAAAAGAACACAGAGGCTTGTTGGACTGTAGTCTCGCCACCAGACAATCAGAGATCTCCACCTTCTGATAGTCTGGGGACACTCCTTTTTAAAGTGTGTTTAACACACCAGAGAAAACGGCCGGCAACAAAGCAACGCCTCTTGCATTTTTGAAAAGGACACGCCCTCCCGGAAACGTGCGCTCCCCCTTTTCTCGTCCGCAAGGAAACAAACACACAGAGAGCTTGAAAATGGATGCCGAGAGATTTAACTCTGTTTTATCAAACGTGTGCTCAGTCCACAAGATTGTGGAAATGAAGGACTTACAGCGACTTTGTTTAAAACTTTCAATGCAGTCGGACTATGTTTACGAGCACAAGAGTTCAGCGAGCCACCGAAGGACCGCCCTGCAGATTTACTATTGGTTCTGCAACGTAGGGAGTTTTTTAAACTCTGAAATTGTATCCGCCCATCTAAACACAAAAGCAGGGAGAAAGTCATCGGTCTTTAGTTAAGCAAAGCATCTAAAGACTGACTTGTGAGTCTAGTTGGACTGTGATACAGATCACAGTGTGTTGTGACGGTGCAGCTTCAGTCTTTACAGGCTGCTGTAACTTCTAGAAGCCACCGGGTGTCACTGTTTGCTGCTGAGTGTTAGGCCCCAAAGCTTCATGAGGTTTCATCCATCAGAGTGAAACCATGAAACCTAGCTCGGACAGATGTTGAGTGACAAGTGAAAGGGTCCTTTTCTGTCTATATCTTGGTTTAATGGAACAGTAAGGTCTTATTTACAGAGCTGCAGAGAGGCTGCACTCAGGTTTGGACCTCATCTTTAAAGCTAACATGGACGAGAAGTCTAAAATGCTCATAAAATGGAAATCTGAACATCAACAGTTTATTAAAAACTGGACCATCTGCTGAGGAAGACTGTATGATATGACTGAAAGCTACAGATCAGATAAATGAACTAGGGGTCGACAGATAATCGGCCTGGTTGATTATCGTGGCCGATATTATGAATTTTTTAGGGTTAGGGTTAGTACATGCACACCAGAAACAATAGAAAAACCGTCACCCTGACTTTGGCGGGCTCAAATCATTTCAGGATTTTTGGTGGTTTGTTTGTCCTTTAAAAAAAAATGTTGACAGCATGTTTACCTGTTGTACAACACATGATCTGAACAGGATCTGGTGGTGCTGAGTGGCAGTTTCTTCTCAGTACATTTTCTTAATACATATAGGTTGAACAATTATTGAACAAAATGGACACACGGGAGGAATGGCAGTATTCAAAATATGCACAGAAGTCTCACACAAAGTCGGGTCTTTGGGGTTTAATAAAGTTAAGTCACCTTGACCATATATTGGTGAATTGCTCTTGTTGTATTCTGAGGGAATACAGTGCTGTGTGCTTCCTGATGATTCTTATATTTTTGCACATTTGTCACACTTAAATGTTTCAGGTCATCAAACAAATTTTAGTACAAAGATAACACTAGTAAATACAAAATGCAGTTTTTAAACAAAGCTATCTATACCTACCTGGCCCTATGTAAAAAAGTAATTGCCCCCTAAACCTAATAACTGGTTGTGCCACCCTTGGCAGCGACAACTGCAACCAAGCGTTTGCGATAACTAGCAATGAGTCTTTTACATCCCTGTGGAGGAATTTTGGCCCACTCTTCGTTTGAGCATGAACGGCCTGTTTCAGGTCATGCCACAGCATCTCAATCGGACTTTGGCGAGGCCACTCCAAAACCTTCATTTTGTTTTGTTTAAGCCATTCAGAGGTGGACTTGCTGGTGTGTTTCGGATCATTGTCCTGCTGCATAACCCAAGTGTGCTTGAGCTTGAAGTCACGAACCGATGACCGAACATTCTCCTTCAGGATTTTCTGGTAGAGAGCAGAATTCATGGTGTCATCAATTAGGCCTATAGTAAGTCGTCCAGGTCCTGCAGCAGCAAAGCAGCCCCAGACCATCACACTGCCACCACCATGTTTGACTGTTGTTATGATATTCTTTTTATGAAATGCTGTGTTAGTTTTACGCCAGATGTAACGGGGCGCACACCTTCCAGAAAGTTCAACTTTTGTCTCATCAGTCCTCAGAATGAAAAAAGATGTTTTTTGGCAAATGTGAGAAGAGCCATTGAGTTATTTTTGGTGAGCAGTGGTTTTCGACTTGGAACTCTCCCATGGACGCCATTTTTGCCCAGTCTCTATCATATTGTTGAATCATGGAGACTGACCTTAAGTGAGGCAAGTGAGGCCTGCAGTTCTTTAGAAGTTGTTCTGGGTTCTTTTGTGACCTCCCGGATGAGTTGTCATTGCGCTCTTGGAGTAATTCTGGTAGGTGGGCCACTCCTCGTGAGGTTCACCGCTGTTCCAAGCTTTCTCCATTTGTGGAAAATGGCTCTCACTGTGGTTCGCTGGAGTCCTAAAGCCTTAGAAATGGTTTTGTAACCCTTTCCAGACTGATAGATGTCAATGACTTTGTTTCTCATCTGTTCTTGAATTTCTTTAGATTGCGCCATGATGTGTTGCTTGTGTTACTTTATACTGGATGCCAGTTTCTCCGTTGTATATATTTGGTGGACTCTGTCGATCCACTCTGAGGGAGCCCGGAGCTTCAACCACCTGCCAGTTATGGATTTCTTACAAGCAGCTAACAGAGTTGTCAAGAGCGTTCTACTGTTGAAGTTTATCTGTTGGGAATATTGCATAAATATAAAGCATCAAATTTGAAAGAGATATTGGTTCTGAACACCTTTTCTAAGATCTGATGGATATTCTTCCAGTAAGCAGCCAGGACAGGGTGCGACCAAAATATGATAGTGATTAGTATTTGGGACCTGGCATTGCCTCCAACAGTCCCAGGTGCTGGTTCTGTGTCGCTTCTGTTGGGAAGTAATGAAAAACCGAACCGAACTCTTGCAGCAGAGCTCCCTCCACACAGGTCACCGTTCACTTTAACTGCACTGGATTTGGCTGCAACGTTGTTTTGTGACCTGGAGCTCTTCAGCCATCCTCACATCAGCACAGGGCTGATTGTCATTTTTGGGTGAACTATGGCTTCATGTCCTCGACGCTGCAGTGTCCTTGTAATGGCCTGTGATCTGTTGTTTGACCTCTTTTGGTTGTTTCTGTTTTTTATTTTGTATTGTACTGTTTTTGTGCTGCTGAACAGGAACCTGCTGAAAACCACTTTTGAACTGAGTCAGGTCAGTTTTAACTGAAACACACGTCATGTGACTTTTCATTCATTTCCTGTATAAATGAATAAATTAAATGAAATCATTAATTCATTCTGTCTTTCATGGTTTTATCTATGAGAGCTTCGAATAAAGGCCGACTGATGAAAGGGTTTTAAGAGTTAACATGGAGATTGTGTATTTTATATATGTAGATGCAACTCTGTATAATTAAATATATTTACAATGGTGTATTTCACATACAGTGATGAGATGATGCCACATGGTGCCTCACTAACGAGGTGTGTGTGTGTGTTTGTGTGTGTGTTGGGGGGTTGCTGCTTTAAGACGGCCGTTAACACACCAGCTGTTGCTAGGCGAGACCCTGGTTGCCGGGGTGATGTATAGACCCCTGATGGTCTGGTGTGGGTGTGTGTGTGTGTGTGGTATGTCTATAGGGAGTGGGTGTGAAAGTTGTAAATGAAAGTGGGCGTGGACGAAACTGTGTGTGTGTGTGTGTGTGTGTGTGTCGGGGGGGTCTGTCCATCTGTATGTGAGTGTGTTGTGTTTTTTTTGTTTTGTTTAGTTTCTCAAATTAAAGTTCCTGTGACATTTTCAGTCATTTTGTTTTCAAGTGTTTCAGTCTCAGGTTTTTTTTTCGACATTCAGATTTGAATGAAGATGAATCAACCACAGCTTCAAAACACAGAGAGAAGAAGAAATGTGACAAAGAAGTCAAACAGCCTCTGACTGCACGCCTGACAGCCCTGACTAACAATAAAAGAAGCTCTCTGTGAAGAAAACCACACTGTCTGGTCTGATGGTGGCGCTGTGCGGAGTTCACAAAGACTGTAACCAGGTGTTGACAGAGTGAAAGGTGAGGCAGGATCTTACCTGTCTGCAGCACCTGCAGGGCCACAATGGGCGGAGTCTCTGAAAGGAAGGAAATACCAATTTGTTCTGCAGTGGTGCAAAATTTGCATAATGTAGTGTCAGTTTTTCAACTTTTCTGATGTCTTCTTCTCCAGTGGCCATGGATGCACAGGGAGGCTTAGAGTGATCTCACACAGACAATAAAACAGACTTTAAAGTCCTTTCCTGCAGTTTACAAGCCAGAGTCCTAAAAAGTTGGGACGCTGAGTAAAACAATAAAAACAGAATGCAATGATTTGCAAACCTGTTTGAACTATAACCAGCTGAATGCGAGCGAAAAATATTTAATGTTCAAACTGAGAAACTTGATTGTTTTTTTTGTAGCTATACACTCATTCTGGATTTGATGATGTACACAAGATGATGAAGTTGGGACACGAGCAACAGAAGCCTGTTTGGAACATTCAGCAGGTCAACAGGTGAACTGGGATCATCACTGGGTAAAACACAACTTGTAGAGAAAACTCCGGCACATTGTCTAACTCTCATCTCGTCTCACCTCGCCTTGTCTCCTCTCTCCTCTCCTCACATCTTTCCTCGTCTCGTCTCGTCTTGCTTCGTCTCGTCTTGTCTCCTCTCCTCACATCTCATCCCATCTCGTCTCGTCTCGTTTCGTCTCCTCTCTCCTCTCCTCACATGTCATCTCGTCTCATCTCGCCTCGTCTTGTCTCCTCTCTCCTCCTCACATCTTTCCTCGTCTCGTCTCGCCTCATCTCGTCCTGTCTCCTCTCCTCTCCTCACATCTCATCTCATCTCGTCTCCTCTTTCCTCTCCTCACATCTCGTCTCGCCTCATCTCGTCTCCTCACATCTCATCTCACCTTGTCTCGTCTCGCCTCATCTTGTCTCCTCTCTCCTCTCCTCACCTTGTCTCGTCTTGTCTCCTCTCTCCTCTCCTCACGTGTCATCTCGCCTCGTCCTGTCTCCTCTCTCCTCTCCTCACATCTCGTCTCGTCTCGCTTCGTCCTGTCTCCTCTCTCCTCTCCTCACATCTCATCTCATCTCGTCTCCTCTTTCCTCTCCTCACATCTCGTCTCGCCTCATCTCATCTCACCTTGTCTCGTCTCGCCTCATCTTGTCTCCTCTCTCCTCTCCTCACATCTCGTCTCGCCTTGTCTCATCTTGTCTCCTCTCTCCTCTCCTCATGTGTCATCTCGCCTCGTCCTGTCTCCTCTCTCCTCTCCTCACATCTCGTCTCGCCTCATCTCCTCTCCTCACATCTCGTCTCGCCTCGCCTCATCTCATCTCGTCATATCTCTTCGTCTCGTCAACAAAAATGAAACATATACATTTATACTTCTAAAGATCTATTTTAAGCTCATCATCATCTCGTTTTCGTCATGGAGAAAAGGTCGTTGACAAAACATTTTTGTCGTAGTTTTTGTTAATGAAATGAACACTGGTTGGGATGTAAATAAAAACAATGCAATGATTTGTAAATTATTTTGGACCTATATTCAATTGAATACAGTTCAAAGACAAAATATTTAATGTTCAAACTTGTTTTTTGTAAATATGCACTAAATGTGATGCTGCAACAGGTTCTAATAAAGTTGAGACAGGAGCCTGTTTCCTGTCACTGTGTGACATCATCGCCTTTTTTTTGACCAACACTCAGTCAGTGTTTGGGAAGTGAGGACCCCGGACTGTTGACTAGATGAGATGTGACCAGACCAGACGGGACGAGAGGAGACAAGACGAGACGAAAATGTTAGTGGTGGACTGTCGGATGTTAAAAGCAGTGAAAGGCTGTGCTTGTAATGATCTTCAGATGCCTGATGAGCGACAGGCTGGTAAACTCCAGTAAATAGTCTGCACCAGGATGTTTGGGTTGGTGCGAATTGTGAGCTGTAATTCAGCAGTAAATAATCAGCCGTGTGTGTCTGACTGTGGATGGTGGAGCTGCTGAATGGATTTGTGGAGTTTGTTAGTTGCAGCGGTGGCTGTTAGCAGCTAGCTCCGCTCGCAGCCTTCACAGCTTCACCCCGCAGGACTCCACTCAGTCCGGACTGGAGAAGGTTTGTGGGTTGATGGTGTTTGACAGGCAGGTAGGAGGCTCAGTTATCTGTGAGTGTAGCTGTGTTGTAAGTAAACAGTCTGAACTCAGATCAGTTTTCTCTGACAGAGATGAAAGTTTAGCTTGAATCACCAACTCTGTGAGAGGACACCAGTTTAAACCTCCAGACTAACATGTTGCACATGAAGAAACAAGTTATGTTTCTGCTTCTTAACAGTCACATGGATAAGTCAGAGTTTACAATGAACCTGTCACACACTGCTGGAGACATGACACACACATTATTTTATACAACCTGTCACCTTGAGTCTGATTTATGATCCATGAATCAGCCTCACTGGATTAGTTTAAAGAGACTAAATCTAAAACAGCTGTCAGCATTAACATTGGTCCAAACTTTTTGAATCAGGGTTGTAGTTTGTTTTACAAAGAGATGACCTCACCAGGTTTTCCCATTTCTCCCAGTTGTTGTGCGTCAGTCTGTTTCTGGTCTGCTGAGAGCTGCACATGCTTCATCTACCTGTGGCCTCCACTTCCTGTCACCTGTGTCCCTACACAAACAACCTTTTAATGCTTCTAATGAGCGCCACCAAGTGTCCAAAATAATACTGCAAGAACTACTGAAACAAAATAACATGATTAAAGAAACCATAAATGGCTTCGACATGTCATAATTTCCTTTTTGTCCTTTTATTCCACTATATTTAGACATCTATAAATTAAGATTTCACCTGTAAAACACATGATTAACTGAGCTGAATATAAACAACAGTACAAAAAATACTTAAAATCAGCATCGCCTCAACAAAATACAGCAGGAAAATGCCACTTAGAGTAGTATAACTTTATTTATATGATATATAAAAACAGTGAAGTGTAAAATGTTTTATAAGAAATGTCTAAACTGTAAATTATTAATATTTTAGGTGAATTTCCCAAGCTGGGATTAAATCACCTAACATGTAACTCAGCTGTTTTACAGTCTGATTTCTTACATTACTATATTTTTTATGACCTTGAATTGTGCTATTGTAATATGTTAAGTGATTATCGTTAAATATTTGTACACTTATATAGGTGCATGAGTAATTTTTCTTGTGTTGTCATGTCTCGGCAGCTTTATACATTGTTAAAATATTAAAATGAAAAGTCAGACTTGCTGAGTTTGTGCTGAAAAAATGACACCATGCATGTGTGGCGAGGAAATTTTAAAAGGATAGTGACAACACAAAGACAAAGATAGGTGTGTAGAAAAATCTGCAATAAAAATAATATATCTGTATACAATAATCATCATCATCAGTGATAAAATACATAAACACTCACAGAGACAGTTACACATTTTTACTGGGAGGAGTTTCACTTGTTTTTATTCCTGTATTTCAGACAGAGCAGCAGTTGTGGTTCTTTTACAGTCTGGTGTTTCCACATGTACTTCAATAAAGGATCTGAATACTTGACTCATGGTATTATTACAAACTTTTTTTGCATGCACAGACAGGAGCAGCAGATCTTAACAAAACATTTGTTCTGAATGATGAAGATGTAAAAAGATGAAATGATCCTGATGACAGAGCGACAGATCGTCTGATCAGCTCACAGAAAACTGAAATCTTTAGATATAAAAATAAAGAAATAAGAGGATCAAAGAGGCTGCAGAGGAGTCAGTGTGCTGCAGCTCAGAGTTTGGACACATGAGGGCAGTGAAGCACCGAGCAGAGACAGATCACAGATGAGAGTCAGCAGAAGAAACTGCAGATCACAGACTGACGATCGTCTCATTCACGTCTACAGACTCTGATGATCAGTGATTAAACTGAGATCTTAAATCTGTGAGAGATTCGTCTGAATCCTGACGCCACAGTTTACATTTTTTACACAAAATATTTAATTATTTAACAAACTGAATCTGCTCAGATTATATTCAGTCTGATCTCAGCTGACACTGTGGTTACACCTGATTGGACCACAATGTGTCTCTCGTACCTTTTCAAACAAAGCCAGGTCTCGGATTGTTTTAATTCAAATGAAATCAATAATGAGGTGAATCATACCATTTTTTATCTTGTGCTGAGGTCCCTGATGTGAAAGGCCCCTGAGCGTCTGAAGTGTCTCTTTACCTTTCGTCTGATCCGGTCTGTTTGTTACTGTGTTAAAGTCTCGCTCTGAAATCTCACGAGACTTGAGAGGAAACGGCTGCAGACAGTGTGCAGTGTTGAAGCACAAAAAGCAGCTTAGTGTAACCACAAAGATTTTCAGTGTCATGGATGATTATTGATGATTTCGACAAGGTGGACGAGGTCTTTGAATTCGGCGGCCGCTTGTATTTATTTGCGGTGCAGTTTACAGATGAAGGGCTCCTCTAATCAAAGAGCTGATGAGTTGAAAGAGAAGTCCTTTTACACAGAGATGACGCCATCGAGCCGCTACGAAGAACCAAACAATGGCGGCTTCATGTTGCTCTGGTGTGTGATTTGAAACAGCATGCCGGCATCGCAGAGGCAAAAGTGGTGTGACATGTAGCACTACAGCATCGGCCTCTCGTGTGACAGATAACATACCAACACGTTCTCATCCCAAGTCGTTACAGTCATTATCGTCGCTCTGTCGGTGGACTTTTACATGTACATATTACGCCCTCCTGATCCTCCTGCATCTGCTGTTGTAGTTCTGGGACGTCACAACCAACGCCAGGATGTCAGCAAAACTCATGGTTAGGTTTGGGCAGGGTTAGCGTTATGAAGTTAGGGGTTAGCATTCACGACTTAAAAAAAATAAAATAAAAATCATGGCTTGGCTCTACATTTATACGGGACGTGAACAGTGGGCCCATCCACCACCCCTCCTCCCCTCCAGCTCCTTATTTTATGTCACTACCGGCAGCGTTTCAAACGTAGTCCATTCAGCGGCGCATCATACCCCAACAACAGGTGCCGTCCAGCGCACTGATGGCATATCATACCGCCAAGGTGACATAACATGTCAGTAACAATCATTAACACTCCCTGTTATATGGCGGCTGATCTCGTCCTCTGCTTGGAGAGTAAGGAGCTCCTGGACCTCACTGTTTTCACTATTTGTGGACATTGTCATCCGCTGTTTTTCTTCTTTGAGTTAGCTGCTAACTGCTAACAGCTGCTTTTTAAATCTCCTGCGGTGGGTCGCACACAAAACATCATCCATACCGAACTTATTCTCATTAAATTGTTCTTATGATATCCTGCGAATTAGCGGCCCACGAATGACGTTACGTCCTTGATGTACAGTTACATAAAGTTACAGTGGTTGGTTTTAAGAAAACACGGAGAGGACTCAATGTTCACACGTTTCTGAATATGTGACTTCAGAGGAAAGTACTGTTTTTTGTGACACATCCACCATCCCGACCTGCCCCCTTATGATACTGCTCAGGACTGCTTCCTTGTTTACTGCTGTCACCGTATTGGTCACGTGATTGCTGGCCATGATCCCGTCCTGCCGGCTGTCTCTTTTACAGACGTGGATTCAATGGTGTTACTACCTCCGCTGCTGACTTAACGGTGAGACACTTCATTCTGCAACCCTAACTTGTATAAGGAACGGTGAGATGGGAGTGAACCAGCTGCTGACGGACGTACGGTGACGGTGCACAGTTGCCTATGTTACATTGCAGGCTCAGGACTGGACCACTTTCAGAGATTGCCGTTCCCATTAATCACAAGGACACAAAAACATGAAGGTCCAGGTTGAAAAATATCAAAGCTGCCCTATAAGTCGAGTTTATACCAGCATGGAGGGAATATCCAGATCATTTACTGCAGTAAAAAGTAAAAATACTCTGTTACAGTAAAAGTCCTGCATTAAAAATGTTCCTTCAGTAAAAGTGTGTAAATATAATCAGTTAAATGTAGTTAAAGTGTTAAAGCTGTGACTGTTATTTAATATGTCTGATGTCATTAGGTGATTGTGACTCATGCATTAAAGTAAAATCAGGATTTGACTGTTGGAGCTGGAGCTCATTTTAAACTATTATCTAATTTAGATTTTAATTATGGATTCATCTGCTGATCATTTTCTCCATGAGTCGACTGATAATTGACGGTAACAGATGAACCAACAGAAGTTTCCTCTGACTCAGGATCAGATTTGAGTTCTTTTCAGGTCAAAGTTGAATTCAGTGAACACCTGATGATGCTGCTGTCTGATTGGCTGACAGCGGCGCTGCCTCAAACTCAACGAGTCGATCCTGCAGAGTGGCGGCTCTCCGGTTCAAACTCCACACACCAACACCTGATTGGACGGGCCGTCGTCATGCTCCAGTGAGGTGAGCCAGTCGGCACGGAGCTGATGATTGTTACATGTTTTTAATGTGCAGCAGGTCAGACTTCCTGTTTTCAGCCTGTGGCTCTGATGTGATGTCAAGTCAGGACTCATCTCTGGATGTGTGTCAGCGACGCAGGGAGACGAGCGCAGTGAACTTGTACTTTACTCCAGGATTTTTATTATCTGCTACTTTAAACTTCTACTGTAGTTTTTGCTGCCCTACATTTATCTGACAGCTTTTAATACAGAATACAGCTAACTAATAAATGCTGATGTATCATTATAGAACAATAATTCTGCATGAGTGCTTTAACTTGTAGTAATCAGAAGCATAATTTGATGCTGATGCTTTTCTACTTTTTCTTAAGTATAATTTTGAATGCACGTTTTTCTACAGTGGTAACAGTGCACAATGAGCTGACGACGCAGAATCGATCATAAACTTTGGATCAGTTGTCAGAAAAAAAAAATCTTGCACGTTTCCTACATATATGTCAGAGTTTCTGAAGTGACGTGGTAAATGAGCTGACTGTCATCAGGGGGTGGTGGAGGGTGTGTCAGCAGCTCGTTCTCACTCCCAACTCGTCATACCGCTGCTTTGTCAGTGCTGTTGGCATCAGACACTGATGTACAGAGGCGGCTTTCCTGGCGGTATGATACACAGCAGGTGCGTCAGTTTGAGAGGCAGCAGAGAACAACTCAACTCGTCAAATACCACCACTTTGTCAGTGGACGATAAAAACATACAAATACAACAGTATGAGTTAAAGTACCTACACAGCAATATATAAATATACCAGTAAGACTCGGCGTCAGATACTGACACACAGAGGCTCCCCTCTTGGCGGTGTGATATGTGTGTAATGCCACCGGCAACTTCCACAGCATGAAGTCCCCACAGGACATGTGGAGCTGAATGGGTCAAACAAACACCGGACTTTTACCCAGGAGTCCGCTGTTCACTTCCGGTAAGAATGTAACTGACACATAGAGACAGACAACCATTCACACTCACATTCACACCTACGGACAATTTAGAGTCACCAACCTGCACGTCTTTGGACTGTGGGAGGAAGCTGGAGCACCTGGAGGAAACCCACGCTGACACAGGGAGAACATGTCAGAGCACCTGGAGGAAACCCACGCTGACACAGGGAGAACATGTCGGAGCACCTGGACGAAACCCATGCTGACACGGGGAGAACATGTCAGAGCACCTGGACGAAACCCACGCTGACACAGGGAGAACATGTCAGAGCACCTGGATGAAACCCATGCTGACACGGGGAGAACATGTCAGAGCATCTGGAGGAAACCCACACTGACAAGGGGAGAACATTTCGGAGCACCTGGAGGAAACCCACGCTGACACAGGGAGAACATGTCAGAGCACCTGGAGGAAACCCACGCTGACACGGGGAGAACATGTCGGAGCACCTGGAGGAAACCCACGCTGACACAGGGAGAACATGTCAGAGCACCTGGAGGAAACCCACACTGACAAGGGGAGAACATTTCGGAGCACCTGGAGGAAACCCACACTGACACAGGGAGAACATGTCAGAGCACCTGGAGGAAACCCACGCTGACACAGGGAGAACATGTCAGAGCACCTGGAGGAAACCCACGCTGACACAGGGAGAACATGTCGGAGCACCTGGACGAAACCCATGCTGACATGGGGAGAACATGTCAGAGCACCTGGACGAAACCCACGCTGACACAGGGAGAACATGTCAGAGCATCTGGAGGAAACCCACACTGACAAGGGGAGAACATTTCGGAGCACCTGGAGGAAACCCACGCTGACACAGGGAGAACATGTCAGAGCACCTGGAGGAAACCCACGCTGACACGGGGAGAACATGTCGGAGCACCTGGAGGAAACCCACGCTGACACAGGGAGAACATGTCAGAGCACCTGGAGGAAACCCACACTGACAAGGGGAGAACATGTCAGAGCACCTGGAGGAAACCCACACTGACACAGGGAGAACATGTCAGAGCACCTGGAGGAAACCCACACTGACAAGGGGAGAACATTTCGGAGCACCTGGAGGAAACCCACGCTGACACAGGAAGAACATGTCAGAGCACCTGGAGGAAACCCACGCTGACACAGGGAGAACATGTCGGAGCACCTGGAGGAAACCCACGCTGACACAGGGAGAACATGTCGGAGCACCTGGAGGAAACCCACGCTGACACAGGGAGAACATGTCAGAGCACCTGGAGGAAACCCACGCTGACACGAGGAGAACATGTCGGAGCACCTGGAGGAAACCCACGCTGACACAGGGAGAACATGTCAGAGCACCTGGAGGAAACCCACGCTGACACAAGGAGAACATGTCGGAGCACCTGGAGGAAACCCACGCTGACACAGGGAGAACATGTCAGAGCACCTGGAGGAAACCCACGCTGACACGGGGAGAACATGTCAGAGCACCTGGAGGAAACCCACGCTGACACAGTAAGAACATGTGGGAGCACCTGGAGGAAACCCACGCTGACACGAGGAGAACATGTCAGAGCACCTGGAGGAAACCCACGCTGACACAGGGAGAACATGTCAGAGCACCTGGAGGAAACCCACACTGACACAGGGAGAACATGTCGGAGCACCTGGAGGAAACCCACACTGACACAGGGAGGACATGTCGGAGCACCTGGAGGAAACCCACGCTGACACAGGGAGAACATGTCGGAGCACCTGGAGGAAACCCACGCTGACACAGGGAAAACATGTCAGAGCACCTGGAGGAAACCCACGCTGACACAGGGAGAACATGTCAGAGCACCTGGAGGAAACCCACGCTGACACGGGGAGAACATGTCAGAGCACCTGGAGGAAACCCACGCTGACACAGTAAGAACATGTCGGAGCACCTGGAGGAAACCCACGCTGACATGGGGAGAACATGTCAGAGCACCTGGAGGAAACCCACGCTGACACAGGGAGAACATTTCGGAGCACCTGGAGGAAACCCACGCTGACACAGGGAGAACATGTCAGAGCACCTGGAGGAAACCCACGCTGACACGGGGAGAACATGTCAGAGCACCTGGAGGAAACCCACGCTGACACGGGGAGAACATGTCAGAGCACCTGGAGGAAACCCACGCTGACACGGGGAGAACATGTCAGAGCACCTGGAGGAAACCCACGCTGACACAGGGAGAACATGTCAGAGCACCTGGAGGAAACCCACACTGACACAGGGAGAACATGTCGGAGCACCTGGAGGAAACCCACGCTGACACAGGGAGAACATTTCGGAGCACCTGGAGGAAACCCACACTGACACAGGGAGAACATGTCAGAGCACCTGGAGGAAACCCACGCTGACACAGGGAGAACATGTCGGAGCACCTGGAGGAAACCCACGCTGACACAGTAAGAACATGTCGGAGCACCTGGAGGAAACCCACGCTGACACAGGGAGAACATGTCAGAGCACCTGGAGGAAACCCACGCTGACACAGGGAGAACATTTCGGAACACCTGGAGGAAACCCACGCTGACACAGGGAGAACATGTCAGAGCACCTGGAGGAAACCCACGCTGACACAGGGAGAACATGTCGGAGCACCTAGAGGAAACCCACGCTGACACAGGGAGAACATGTCAGAGCACCTGGAGCAAACCCACGCTGACACAGGGAGAACATGTCAGAGCACCTGGAGGAAACCCACGCTGACACGGGGAGAACATGTCAGAGCACCTGGAGGAAACCCACGCTGACACAGGGAGAACATTTCGGAGCACCTGGAGGAAACCCACGCTGACACAGGGAGAACATGTCAGAGCACCTGGAGGAAACCCACGCTGACACAGGGAGAACATGTCAGAGCACCTGGAGGAAACCCACGCTGACACAGGGAGAACATTTCGGAGCACCTGGAGGAAACCCACGCTGACACAGGGAGAACATGTCAGAGCACCTGGAGGAAACCCACGCTGACACAGGGAGAACATTTCGGAGCACCTGGAGGAAACCCACGCTGACACAGGGAGAACATGCAAACTCAGCACAGAAGGCATTCCCCGCCAAATCGAACCGAGTCCCCCAAACTATCCTGGTGTGACTGCGCCCTCAGACACAAGCTGTCAGAAACTTCCTCTGTTTCACTGTAAAGGTTGTATTAGTCTGATAATGAAGCTGCATGCTGTCGACAGACTAAACAACTTTTATCTTACAAATATTACAGATGATCACGACTCACTTATTTAATTATTTTAGGTATCTTTTGGTTAAAAAATAAAGTCCTGACAGATCAATAAAAGGGATTTTCTTGTCTTCTCTATGTGTATTTTCACCTCTCATTACTGTTCTGGAATTCATTACGTCTGAATGTGAGTGACTTTGAAAACATGTTTAATTGGCAGTCGAGTAAAATGTAATAAATCAGGGAGGTCTTTAATTTATTCAAGAGACATAATGTTGAACCTCTCCTCATGTCAGCAGCTTTAATTTATCATTAAAGCTGCTTAATTCATTGGTATTGATAAAATAGTGTAAATACAGGACTAACTGACCAACAGCCTTATTTAGTTCTTTCACATGAACATTTTTAGTCAACTCAATTATTTTTACTAAAATTTGGAGGTAAATCTCCTGAAGGGGGCGCTGTGGGAAGCATGTAAAATTCACAGTGAATGCACTAATGCACTAATATTAATATTAAAACTAATACTAATACTACTACTAACAATAATGATATCATTAGCGGTAAAATAAGCTCATGTTTTCAATAATACAATATAATAATAAATAAAATAAATAGTATATATGATCAAGCACTATTATTAATAAGTATATACAATATATTATAAAATATTATAAAATTAAATACTTAAATAGTAAAATCTATATTTGAGATTATTATTTAAGATTAATTCTATAAAGTAAATAATAAATGAATAAGCAAATAAAATAACTGAAACAGATAAAAAATACAAATACTTGTTCTTATATTTTAAAAAATACATACTTATAAATAAATATTTTAAAATAAATTTTCTTTAAAATACAATAATAATAATAATAATAATAATAATAATAAAGTGTTTTGTTTGTATGTTTTTAATAATTAAATAAGTAAAATACAAATATTTTAAATATAAAATCTTTACAGTGTTACATTGTTACATTTCTATAAACAAAATAATAACAATAAATAATATAAAAACAAATAAAAATACAGATACCTGTACTTATGCTTAAGAATACATACCTATATATAAATACTTAAAATATTTTTCCTTTGAATTTAAAATAATAATAATAATAATAATAATAATAATAATAATAATGATATCTGAAGCAGTAGCAGTAAAATATGTTTACGTCAGTAATAAAATATAACAATGAATAATTAGAATATTGAATAACATATATAATATTATTATATATATAATATTAGTAGGATTTTATAATAAAGATTTAATATTTTTAATAATAAAATGTATATTTTGAGATTATTGTTACATTTGTACAAATAAAAATAACAAAATAAATAAATCAAATAACAAATAAAACAAATTTAAAAATACAAACACTTGTGTACCTAAAAACATACTTATAAATAAATATTTAAGAAACTTTCTTTCTAAAAAAAATATATTTTTATAGCACTTTGAATAATAAAACATCACACTTAAATATAAACAGTTATAGATGTAAATGACTTTTTCTTTTACTGTATTTTCATTTCATCTGTTGAATGACAAAAAACCCAATTAAACAATATATTTTTTAATTTAATAATAAAGTCACCTTCACTGTTTTTTGTTTCTTTTTGTGATTTTGAATTTGTGGCTTTTTTTTCTTTCAAAATCACAAAAAGTCTGAACTCGCCTGACTCACCTGTGCAGCTCACCTGTACAGTAACACTGTGAGAGTGTATCACTAACACATGGTGTGAGGTGAACAGGTTTCACCCTGTGTCTGTGTGTGTGTGTCTGTGTGTGTGTGTGTGTGTGTGTGATGAAGGCACTGTGCTGTGTTTTTAACATTCCTTTGTATGAAACTTCCTCTCCAGGTTTTGGGCCCTGCAGGCTGCAGCCGACATGACTGAACAGAGATCAGATCCTCCTGCCCTCGGTCAGGCTCCATCATGTCGGTGCTGGACTGACTGCAGACTGCAGACAGCTCACTGGGACGAGTCCTCCGCCTTCACTGATCACACCTGCACCACCTTCCATGTTTGTTTTCATAAACCTGCACAACTTTAAAGGAGAAGTACTCACATCATATATTTAATGACAACACCACAGTAACGCCACTGCGAGTATGAACTCAAAGTACGTAAACATCATTCAGACCCTGAGCGACACTACCGCAAATATTATTTCTACTAGTACTGCTGCAAACGTACCACCACAGCTGGTGGAAGCAGTCCTCACATCATTTACTTAAGTAAAAGTCACAGTTACATGGTGTAAAAATACCTGGCTGTGCGTAAAAGTCCTGCAGTATTCAGGAAAATAAAATCCCAGGGAACATGAACTCTGGACACTCCTGCGAATACTAGGCCTACTATTACTACGTATACTCCTGCTATTACTGCCATTGGTGGAAGACGTACACAGGTCCTTTACATTGGTAAAAGTAAGAATATCACCGTGTAAAAATACTTGATTACAAGTACAAGTCCTTCATTATCCGGACAAAAACCCCTCAAAGAACATGATTACTCTTCAGAGCCATACAGACACTACTACTGCTGCTGGCCCAGCACCACAGCTAATATCAGTGGTGGAAGAAGTACTTGTAAAGGTGATAATAACGAAGTAGAAATATAAATTACTCAGGTACGGTGCTTCAGATGTTTACGTAAGCACAGTACTTGAGTAACTGTACTTAGTTACTTTACTTTGCATTCAAAAAAGCACATTAATGTTATCGGCTAAATTCACATAAAGTATCATGAGTGAAAGGACTGACTGTAAACAGGGTTCTCCACCTTTTTGACTTTTTTAGGTTTGAGATGGTTAAAGTACTCAGAGCACTTCTCAGGAAAACAAGAGAGTATTCATACGTTTGTGAAACATGAATATAGATTGTTCTTTCATATAACTCGGTCCTCTGATTCACCCTGGGACTCTTCGCAGGGTCTCGACCTTCATGTTGACAAGCAGCTCATTATATCACACACTGCGAGCCAGTTTAACTTGCAACAATGCAACACACTTCACAAACTGAATTTAAGATATGGATCTGCAAAGTAACTGATGTAGTAAATGTGCTGCAGTAAAAGTACAACAGTTCCCTCTGATAAGTATCAAGTAGCGTAAAATAGAAATACTCATGTGCCCAAAGTAGTTAAATACTTTAAAGGACATTCCACTGACGCTCCAGACGTGAACAAAACATCTTAAAGCTTCAGTGCAGAGCTGCAACAACATCAGACGCCACACTCTCGCTCTGTCTTTTCTGTATGTCACATCTCTTTTCACTCCTCCATGTGTAAACTGTGAAATAAGCTCTGTCAATAAACTCTCACCAGCAGGTTTATTAGAGGGCTCTTAATCCACACTTAACCTGAGAGGGACCCAGGCTGCTGTCCAACAGATAGTTTGCTCAAGTTAGAGTATCTACACCTTCGCTATCCATCCATCCATTTTCATCTGCTTTTCCAAGGCCGGGTCTCAGGAGCAGCAGGCCGAGCAAAGCACCCCAAACGTCCCTCTCCTCAACGACACTTTCCAGCTCCTCCTGGAGGATCCTGAGGTGTTCCCAGACCAGATGAGATATATAATCCCTCCAGTGTGTTCTGGGGGGAGTGGGATGTGCTCAGAACACCTCTAACAGGAGGCGCCCAGGAGGATCCCTTGAGGCAGTAACTCTCTCCCAACCCAGAGGGAACAATCCACTGTTCTCCAGCAGAGAACCATGACCTCAGATTTGGAGGTGCTGACTCTCATCCCGACGCTTCACACTCAGCTGCAAACCGCCCCAGGTCATGCTGGAGGTCACGGTGAGATGGAGCCAACAGAACCACATCATGTCTGAAAAGCAGAGATGTGACTCTGAGGTCCCCAAACTGGACCCCTTCCTCCCCCGACTGCACCTCGAGATCCTGTCCTGTCTTTACACCGAGTATGCAGACGCAGTTCTCACTGTGGTCATACAGGGACCAGATGGCTCGTAGCAGTGAGCCCAGTACCCCGTACTCCCACAGAGCAAAAGTACCTTTACAACAACGTATAGCTACAGTAGTACGAGTAAAAGTATTGCATTAAATTTCCTACTGCAGTAACAAAAAAACGTACTTGGTTGCAACCAGTTAACAAACAAACATGTATAAATACTCCATTATAATAAAAGTGTTGCATTTCAAATCCTACTGCAGTAAAAAAACGTAACTAATAATGTGTGAACGTAGTGGAGTAAAGTACAATAAAGAAATGCCTTTACTTAGGTAGAGTACATAAAGTTTGTACTTAAGTACAGTTCTTGAGGACATGGACTTCACTGCAACCAATAACACTACTGATGATGGAAGAGGACGGACGTTGTCTAACAGACAACTCTGTGACACGGTAACAGGCGTCACAAGTGTGAATCCAAGCAAACAAAGAGTCTCCACAGAAACTTTTACCACTGTAAAATCTCCCTCAACACAGTAAATGAGTTTATGCTTAACTAAGGAAACCTTTTAAGGTGTTTTGTGCAGCCAGTCAGATACTTACAGACCTCTGCTTCATTGTTTAGTGTGTGAAGCACTTTGTGTTGCATCCTGCTTGTATGAAACGTGCTGTATAAATAAAGTTTGATTTGACCTGAACTGGGAGAGAAGGAAAAACTGGGTTTTGTTCTTCAAATCCTTAAGGTCTTGAAAAAGACCTTGTTTTTCTTTAAGTGTAATGTATGCTCCATTTTAAGAAGAAATAAACTTCATCATCCTCAGAATTCTGACCGCTCGCTTTTTTATCACCAACACTTACTTGTACTTTTGATACTTTGATAATTATTTTTTCATAAAGTCCTCATTAAGGTTTCCTCAGAATAACATCGGTTGCACAAAACATCCCTTAGTCTTCTCCTTAAGGCTTCCTTAAAATGTTCCCTTGTGTATTTATGGTTTTCTCCTCGTCTTGGTCTTAAGGCCCTGACACACCAAGCCGACGGTCGGCCGTCGACCAAAATCGGGCCGTTGGTGAGCGTCTGTCGCCCTAGTTTTTGCGATGTGTCCCTCACCGTCGGCACTTTGGTGTCGGTGGCTTTTCCCCTCGGCTGACAGGATGTACCACTCTCTCACTCCGCTCTCTCTCACACAGGCGCAGAACGTACGTGCTACTTGGCCGTCGGATGTAGTCCGTGTAGTGTGTTCAAATGCAACTGACACAGGGCGACGTGAGGTGACGTAGACGACGCAACAGTTGGCTTTGGTCACCGCTGGTTCTCTGTTGTCAGTTTGGTGTGCCTGCAACTTTATACTTAAGGAAACCTTAAGCTGTTGCACAAAGACCTTAGCAACCAAAGCCAGGTACAAAACAAGAAAAACTTAAGGTCCCTCTGACTGTCTGAACTGCAGCATGACTGAGTTTATGGAGATACATAAAAAACATTAAGCCACCCTGAGCAGTTCTGCGACGAGGAGCATCTGATGGATACGCTTCTGATTTTACACTTAAGATCTGTCTGAATTCATTTTCGTTGCTTGTCTGTTTTCTGGTATTTGGGGATCAGATTTACTTTATAGTTTCTTCTTTCTATGATCGTATTCCCCCAGAAGTTTGATCTTTCCCACACTATCTATCGACCGGCCAACTTTGTGAGGCGATAACACACGACACGAGTGAACAAAAAAAACTCCATGGGAACTTTTACGGCTGTAAAATCTCTCTCGACACAGTGAGTGAGTTCTTCCTTAACAAATGAGCCATTTATGGGATTCTGTGCAACTGTGTGAGTCCCTCAGCTAAGGAGAAACTAAGCCTGAAGTGTCATACTTAAGAAGAAAACTTAAGGTGGTCCAGATTTCTCCCTTGTCATTGGTTTCAGGTCCACACAGTTTGACACATTCAGCGTCACACGTTGTGTTTGGCCGTGATGTCAGGACAGTTTTCTGTCTCTCTGTAGTAGCTGTCCATTATTAACTCACTCTACAGCAGGAAATGACACTTCACAATAAAAGCTCTGAGCCGGAAATTCACTGTACTTAAAAATAAAGTGTTTTTTTTTCACAAACTTGACACATTTTGGAGTCACTTGTGATTCTTATATTAAGGCAGCGCATATTCATTTTGTAACTTGGGCTGTAAATAAACTGGGTTTATAACTTATTTAGCTGGGTGATTAATAGACTGGGGATAGTTGTTTAATAGTTGTAAATAAATTTGGGAATTTGTTGAAATAATGAGGTCAGAGAAGAAATGTAAGAAACATTTCTTATTTTCTTATTTATGGTTTGAAAATAAGTCATTCATTCAGAATGGACTCACCAGATGGGAACCTCTGCTCTAACTCAGGTAATATTCTTTAAAGTGACTTTAACTTGTACTCAAGGTCAGATACTTAAGGTACTTCATCCACACCTGGATATAAGATCTATTTTTATTATCCTGCGACCTCATGCGGGGCCTGAGCTCCAGTTTGAGAACCACTAGATTCATCTACAATATGCAACATGTTTTATATGCTCATGGTTTCACCTGCAAAGTGCTCAGAAACTGCAGCTGTGAAGAAATGTAATGCAGCAGGAGCATAAAGTCCCTCGCAGCTGTACCAGAGTAAATGCTGAACACGCTGCAGTAACATTTGTTCACCTTCACCCGAGGGTCTCCGTCACTCAGCCGCCGTGCGGAGAGGAAGAAACAAGCAGAGATACAAAGTACAACTCACAAAATAAAAGTCCGGTTTATTGTCAAACAACAAACTTCGCACATACATCAAAACAGGCCGTCATAAAACAAAAAGTCGCTGACAAAAACAAAATAAAAAGGAAAAAGAAAAGAGGCTCTTTTCTTTGGCCTTACCCTCCCATACAAACAAACTAGTTATGGTACAGCTAAAGTACATACATTAAATTTACTGGAATGCTCTGAGTTCAACGGCTTTAAGAGGTTTTCTTTCATGGTATTTTTTAACTGTTTTTACATGTTTTTTCTAGTTATCTGTTGAGATATCGTAACATGGTCAACCAAGTAAAATCTTTCGTTAAAGAAGCACCGATTTGGTCTGACGAGATCGCTGCCGAGAGAGAAACTGACCTCCCCTCCGAACAATATGTACAAAAATATAAAATGTAAATAAAAATACAAACAAATTCTCCTTTCGTGTTGTTGTTGAAGAGAAGCCGGATTCTGCGTCGATGTGGTGGCGGGTTCCTCTAGAAAATTTGCAGTTTTGAGGGGAGATCATGTGTGTACATGTGTATGTGTGTGTGTGTGTGTGTGTGTGTGTGTGTGGTAGATGTTTGTTGAACTCTACTTGCTAATGACCATGTTGGATTTTTTTTAATTATTATTTTTTCCTTTAAATCAGTCCTCCAGCCCTTCCTCCTGTGACATCTAAAAACAGTCAGAGGTGAAGAATCAGGAAGTGGTTCAGCAGGATGGCGCGGGGGGAAAACGCATCAATCGTCGTCGTCGGTTTTCTGCTTCTTGGTTTCGACGTCGTCCTGGAGGAAGAGAAGAAGACGGGTGGTTAGTTAAAAAGGGGCGAGATCCCGACCCGTAAGATTCTCGGCGGTCAAGGTCAGGTGGCGCCGCCTCACCTCGTCATCGTCGTCGTCATCCTCAGCTGCCCGTTTTGTGCCGCCCTCGATCTCATCGTCGTCCTCATCTTCGTCTTCCTCATCTCCTGCGGGATGGCGGATGAGGAGAGTGAGATTTTTGCGAGAATTGAGAAATGATACAGGAAGAGTGAAAATCTTTCAGCTACCTTCTCCGTCATCTTCCTCGTCCTCCTCATCCACCTCCTCATCATCTTCCTCGTCTACGTCGGGCTCGCCATTCTCCTCATTCTCCTGGAATAAAGAAATAAGTGACTGACTTGAAGTTTTTGAAAGTTGACAGGAAGTTCTCTGCAGGAGGAACACCAGAGTCATGTACGAGCAGAGTTAACTCGACGGAGCTTACCTTCCCGTTGGCGACCTCTTTGCCGTTCTTCTCCTCCACCAGCTTCTTCTCTTTCAGGTCCTGATGCAAACAAACACAAATGTTAGAAAAGGAAATTTTAAAACTACAAAAAAATAAACATAATCCTTCCTCACTGCTGCTACCTGCCCTTCTACCTAATGGCCTAGTTAGCTGAGCCCCAGTGCTTGCTGGGAGCTTCACGTTTATCAGCCCTCTGCCTGTCAGAATGAAGCCTTCCTATTTAAACACCATATTGGTCTCTGCAGATCCTCCCCCATCCTCCTCCTCCCACTCCATCCCCGCTAATGTGTTGTAATCTGATACTTTGATGTGGCCCCCGGGGCACTCTGGGTATTGTAGTCTTCCGCGGGCAGCCGTCGCCGCCATATGTCACGAGACACGCCCGGGAGAGGCACTGCAAAACCCAGGATGCACCGCTCCATTTAAAATAACACAGGAGGGCGCAAGAGCAGGAGGAGGGAGGGAGGGGGAGGAGGTGATGGAGGAGGAGGAGGAGGAGGGAGGGGGGGGGGGGGAGGAGGAGGCGGCGAGCGCGGTGCACGCTGCTGCTGCTGGCCGCTTGTTGTAACGGAGGCTGGAGAGGACAATAGAAGACGACACATGGCAGGCGAGAGAGGCGGCCAGAAACGCCAAAATAAGGCGGCGCGGCGGGGCCGGTGCCCGCACACACACCGTCAAAAACACCTTCGGGGATTTTTTGTGCTCCACTTAAACCGGAAAACCGCCCGTCGAGCCTATTAATAGCGCTCGGTTTCCTCGTTTTGTCGACACCGTCCGTTCACAGCCTATTATCCCCGCTGCACGCACGCACGCACGCACGCACGCCCCACACACCCAACACATACACTGTTATTGATTAATTGCTTTACAAAATCTTATTGCTGAAAACCCATTAAGCTGTTTAGGAGCATCTGAGGCTCCTTGGCAGGAGACAAATGAGGTTCCGAGGCTCCGCTCGCGCACTCACCGACTGTGCGTAAAAAGGCGCTTGTGCGTAAAAATGCTCCACAACTATAAATAGTGGCTGAACAGGCACCCCGGATTATGAGCGTTAATACCAGGCCCCAACTTTTCCCTCCCCACCTTCTCCATATGTTCATTAGTTAGAGTCACTCATAATTATTCAGCTCCGCGGATCATCGCTGCTGCTGCTGCTCTTATTATTAAAGGCTGGATCCTTTTCTCCTGACCGCTGCTGCGGAGACCCGACTCCCCCCGCGGGGGCAATTAAAGTTTTACCCGATGTGATCCAAAGTCCAACTGGACGGAAATTAACATTTAACATAAAAAGCACAACGACGGGCAGATAGAAGGAGAGAGGCCAAACGGCGACGGAGCACAAAGAGGGGAAAACCAGCACCGTCACATCACACCTCCACACACACACACACACACACACACACACACACACACACACACACACGGGGAGAGAGAAGTGGGCTGCGTTACAGAAAAAGAAAGAAAAACTTTCCCCCTGAGACACAAACGCGCGCTGCAAACATGCTCAGATATACTGACGAAAAAGCGGAAGCCGCGGCTCGCCGTGCGCGTATCACCACACTCCGGTAAACGGAGGCTGAATAAGCAGAGCCCGTTCAGGCAGCAGCGGCGGCAGGAGCCGACCTTCCGGAGTCGGTAAACAAACCGGGTCGGGCGGTGCAGGCAGGCCCGCCGGTGCCTTTTAAAAACAAACAAATGGGAATCGGGAAAAAAAGTGGAGAGCTCCGAAAGTTGACACTGGTGTGAATTACGCACCGCCTGCCTGCCTGCCTCTCCGTCCTCCATTCAAACTCCACAGCACAGACCCAGCTGGAGAGCCGAACGAAATCCCGCTGCTCGGTCCCGGCAGCTCGTCCCCGCTCCATTAATACCACCACCCGGGATGTCTCTCTTAAACTGGACGCGGGATTTAATCTGAGAATTAATTGGCATTACGCAGAGATGTGGAATAAATAGGCGCGTCTTCTCAGCTTTCAGAGCGGCGGCGGATAAAGAGCCCAAAAAGCGGTGTGAGTGTGTGTCGGAGCGGCTCGTGTGGCTCCGTGTTTCGGTCCGGACCTGCTGAGCGCGTTAGTGCGCGGAGAACCGAGCCGCTTGTATAAACAAAGAACCCGCGCAGACTGTTACTCTCCGGACAATGAGACGCGGCGCAGCCTGTTTCCATGATGCGGCTCCGAGACCCCCCGCTTCATCTCTGGGACATTTTAGAGAAAAACACCGGCTGCCCCTCCGTCTCTGTCCCCCCTCCGGTGTGTCCCACCGGCGCAGACTCCTCCGAGTCCGAATGAGCGCGAAGCCCCGACGAATGTTTTTTCTTTTTTTTTTTTTTTTTAAATCTAGGTTACAGGCTGGAGAGCTTTATTCTGCTGAGGAGCTCAGCGGGAAGCGGCTCCGGTGAAGGTGTGAGGCGGCTTACCTTGGTTGTGATCCCCGAGTCGGTGTTAACTTCTGTGTCTGCCATTGTTTTAGTTCAATAAAATAAAGGACGGCTGAAATGAAAGGTTGAATAAAGTAAATCCCTCTCCTCGGTTAGTGGATCAATCGCTATTATATTGTGCCAGTGGCCAGCGCTGGTGACGGCCGAGCCTTTAATATAGGCTGGTGGGCGGCGCTCGGAGGAGCTCGGCGGCGGCTGATTGGCTGACAGCTCCACAGAGGTGTTCTCTTCGCGCGTTGGAGTGGAACAATGGATAGAATTTCTAAACCCCGAGGCCACGCCCCCCTCCTGTCCGCCGCTGCAACCGTCCTTTCTCCCACAAAAACAATAAACGTACCGATTAAACCGGACAAACGGACTCAAACTGTAACGTTAGCGCCGTTTCAACACTGGAGAGCCGACATTCTTTCAGTTTACACCGAATTACGCACTAAACATATCGAATAGGAGGCGCTTGCGTTGACGTAGTGTCACAGATTGATTGATTGATGTGCATCTGGTCGAGTCAAGCGGCGACACCGGTTCGCTTCTCCCGCCCACCGGAGCGACGAGGGAATAAAGTCTTGAGAGGCAAATATGTCGAGGCTCGGACAGAGCTGGTGGATTAGAGCGTTTTTAAAACGTTACAGTCGCCTCATGAGCGCCATCAATCACATAAAAGGCGCAAATGTAAATGTGGAGCACCGCCGCCATGTCTCATCGCAGCCCCTGATCGTCGGCTGCTCGCCCCTCCCCTCCCCGACGCCCATGTTTGAAACTCAGCTCTGTGTGCGCACTTGACGCTCTTGAGTTGTTTTTTTTTTTTTTTTTTTTTTTTTACATAACAGTCCATAAATTCGTGCGCCAAGGTCGACGCACGAATAAACAGTCGGAATAAATGTGTAGAAAGCGGTGGTGGAGTGTGTGCAGGCCGGGTCAGTGAGCGGGAGCAGTCACAGTGCCGGTGGCCTCATTTCCTCCGTCTCCATTGTTAGAGCCCACGAAATGCCCCCGTCGTGGAGGAGGGAGAAAAAGAGGCAGTGCGACATAACAGACATGCGATGAGACAAAAGTGCGAGAAACAGAAGTCTGTGCTCATGAACTGACACGCATTCTTATAAACACAAGGGCAAACAGGTATTTTTCCTTACCGAGTTTACACTGGGCTTTTATCTGAACATGAGAAGGACAAAGCGGCACAAAAGCGGCCGCCATTGCTCGCTCGGGATGGGGGGATGGGAGCAGAGTGTGCTCCGCTAACAGGCAGCCCACATTCACATTCTGCTCTGATGACGCACTCAGCCGCCGAGGACGACTCCGATTGGTCGGCTAAGTGGAATAAACACGGCTTTGGCGCACGGCGTGCGCCGATTGGCTTCCAAGGACGTCCGTCAATTCAAACTGGGCTCACGTCGGCGCGCTGCAAGCTGCGGCTCCGGATCATGGATCCGGACTGTGGAGCATCAGTGTAGAGTTTCACTACAGCTTCTTCCTCACATGTTACCTTTCCTATCTGCTGCCGAGGAAAGGCGCCTGTTAGCGCCATGATCTCTGAGCGCCACAGTCATCAGGTGCAACTGTTTGGAAAAGCGGAGCTGTTCGTGTTTCATTGAGCCCAGTTATAAAATATTTAATCAGGTATCTGAGAGAGCAGCGGCAGCAGTAAGTGATCCTTCATCAGAACCAAACTCTGCCTCCCAACTGCATCCCTCTGACCGTGTTTTGAGTGTGTGGTACCTTCACGCTGGAAAATTAACACGCTTATTTTTAACGTTCAGATTAAAACTGCACCACTTCTGAGAGCCGCACTGCGACCGGCACAACACAACACGCATGAAGCACCTCGTCACAGCTGAAAGAGTGACAAGTACAGTACAGTGAAAAATTGTAAAGGGTGGCACAAATTTTGGTTACTGTTTTGGGAAGGTTTTTATTTTTAATTTTGAATTGACGTTGGGGCTCCAAAGCAGCAGTCTGAGTGATGTCACTCGTCTTTTTGTACCCAAATAACCACTAGGGCCCCAGGACGTGCGCCAGGCTTTGAAGCCAATTTTCGTAGTGTCCAAACAGTGGTACTGCAGCTTCTGGGCCCCGTCACATGATGCTATTTATTTGTTTATTTGTTTATTTGTTTATGGATCCCCATTAGCTGACACCTGGACGAACAGCTAGTCTTCCTGGGGTCCATAGTCATAAAACTCATAACATAATACAAAAAGTATACAAACAAGAATACATAACTGAAAAATAATGAAATGGAGTATATTAAAAAAGATTAAAGACAAAAGCAGAGAAAAATAAATGACAGACTTGCAACAAATGAATTAACTCAAATAATTAGATTGCAAATGTATTCTCAGTTTTCTCTTGAAACAATTCCTGTCTCTGGTTCTGTGAATTTATCTTGGGAGTAGATTCCATAAACTTGTGGCTCTATACAAAACTGATTTCTTCATGAAATTGGATTTAGGACGTGGCAGAATTATATGCTCATTGCTGGCAGCTCTTGTGAAGTGTGAATGAATTTCATTGGTGTAGATTATCTTTTGAGCAAGAAATTGTGGAGATTGTTTATTCACAACACTATAAAAATTTTCTCGACATGGAGCCAACCCAAATTAATGCATATCAATTGTACTCATCAAAGGGGGACAGTTGAGAATAAGTCTGGCAGCCTTGTTTTATGCTACTTGTAATTTTCCTATTAACTGTTTAGACGACCAGCTAACCGAGCAATAATCCAGGTGACACAAAACCAGAGAACGAACTGTTTGACAGAGCAGTGATGAAGGAATAAGAGGGCTATGGGCCCTTCTACTGTTAGTAAACAGTTTGAAGGTTTTTTGGGTGGGCGGGGCTTAGCTGGAGGCAAAACAATTCTCCACAGACATCAGCTAGCTTTAGCTAGCAAGTTCTCTCAGCTTTTTTTAGACAATGGAGGACGATGATGCGAGTGGTGCGTTCAGAAATATTCACACTGAGTGTCGGAACGCACTCTGGCACAAACTGGACTTTTTGTAAATTTAGTTCTGTCTGAATGTAGAACCTGGTCGCACTCCAAAGTCGCCAAAATTCGGCGCTTGGGCAGTGACTTTTGGCGCCAGAAACCAACGACGTGACCAGTTGCTGCTATAGTTTAACGGTGCCTGGCGGCATCAGGGGGAAACGCACTGGGACAAGGATGAAAGTGTAGGTGGGAGGCGTGGTGGATGGATCCAACAAACATCGACTTTCAGCCAAGACAGCGGTGTTTGCGTCCCGTAACAATCTAAAGCCAAACCCTGTTCTCTTTTTCTCATCCCACCCGTGTTTTTGTTGTTGAAGAAAAAAAAAAGTCATTTGGCGGTGTTGTACCGACGTAGTGCACTTATTTTGAAAGAGACTGTATCTAAACGTTAAACAGAAGTGTATCTTGAAATAGAACTTGACACGGCATCCCAGAACGTCAACAACCAACACACCCAGGGTACCCTGCACGTCGTATGTGGACGTGGAAAGTCCATGACCAAGCACGTCAATATGTCGCCAATACATCACCAATATATGTGGCCAGTTGCTGTAACAGTTTGACGGCGCCTGGCGGTATCAGGGGGAAACACAGCGGGACAAGGATGAAAGTTAAGGTGTTTCACAACTTATTCGTGGGTTACCTGTGGGCACCTGCCCGGTGCAGGACTCTGACCTGGATTCAGAATAAACCCATAACAGTATCAACACCACTGCTTCCACCGTCTGTCCCAGCTGACTTCATTCACCCAACAAATGACAAACTAAAAAGACGCAGCTGATCCTGCGAACACAAATCTGTCAGCCTAACACGGGCCAGTGCTGGTCGCTCAGACTTACATTGTGACTGCCCCGGGGGCCCCAGACACAGAGGGCCCCCCTAAAGCCCCGGGTTCACTGTGTGTCAGTTGCTTGTACATAATTTGATTAAGTGCAGTTTTGTTTGGGAATTTGCACCCCTGAAGTACAATGTGAACTGAGACAGGTCTGGGATCACTACTTAATCTTGTGGCCCCGTCCTGCTGAGGGGCCCTGTGTCAAAACATAGCTTTAAGACCGTAGTTATTTTAGTTATAATTGGGGCCAAACAACCATGTTTGTGCTCTGAGGCCCCTTAACAGGTTAATGTGGCCATGCTGGGCAGTGTTTGGTCCTCTGGTGCCAGAACACAGCCGACGCTCTGCCGGCTCCCTGTTGATGGACAAGAGATTTAATGTTAGCAGATATATGTTATAGTGTTGCGTACTGGGATCATAGACTGTATGTAAAGATGGACGATGCATCTCCACGTCCACACTGTGCAGAGATGAAACTAAAACATTCCTGATATGGCCACTTCCATCTTCCTCTGGTGACATGATTCGGAGCCAGAGTCTGCGCAGTCGTGATGTTCGTGGACCAGGCCGCCCCAAACAGTGTAATTACACCGTCACATGATGCCCTGCAGCCCAAAAGACTTTTTCCCATTGACTTACATTGTGAAAGAGACGTCTATAAATCAGTGGATATATTTTTTGAGCATCATCACCCCGTGAAGTAATCACTTCGGTCAGATAACACTTGGAAAGCCAAAGAGAGCCACACAATCAAATTATTTTATCCCCATTCAAGTTAACAGAGCGCTAAACCAATGGAAGGAGCCACTCAGCCGCTTCCAGAGTGGAAGCCGCACTGGACATTTGGGTAATTTCATATGTGGCAGTTGAACCATTTTGGCTTCACGCACCAATGAGCTGCTTTCATAGGAATGAACAGGGCCCCGCCTCCAAAGCTGTATTCAGGTCCCCTCAGACAACCATGGCATGACGTTGAACACAACAGTATCGGCCTCTAGTGTGACATATAACATACGTGTCAGAGTTTTATAAACAATAACAATGACATAACATGTCAATAACAGTCATGTAGTGCCCCTGTTATATGGCAGCTGATCTTGTCCTCTGCTCGGAGGGTCAGGAGCTCCTGGACCTCATTGTTTTTACTATTTGTGGACATTTTCAGCTTCTTTTTTGAGTTAGCTGCTAACTGCTAACAGCTGCTTTTTAAATCTCCTGCAGTGGGTCGCACACATTTGTCAAAACGTCACACCTGTTCTGTCCACAGTCAAAGTATTCTCATAAAATCGTGAAAACTTTACAGCAAATATGTATAAATTTTGCATATTATTTATGTATATATAAATAAACATGTTTACAGTCTGGTACAATAAACAGTTTGGTCTCTGTAGATAATTTCAACATTCATGACAACTGTACAGGGACTAAAACACATAACTCACCTGTTTTCATTTTATTAAGGCTGATAATGGCCTCAGCTTTTCAGACAGATCCACCCCTCGCTCCTCCACAGCTCCACCCTCTCGTCTCATCCAAAAATGGTCACTCGTGGCTCCAAAAAACTCGGATGGTGATGGTTGGAAGGCCAAATTTAAGGCTTCAAAATGGGAGCGCACAAACCAATGGGTGATGTCACGATAGCTTTGTCCATTATTTTTACGGTCTTGACCCTCTGAAAAATGACGGGAACTAAATGTGCATTAAGGCACTTTCAGGCTGAGCTGCACCAACAAGGAAAACCATCACAAAGACGTTGTGTAACTTTGCTTAAAATACTTGAATCACATTTAAATTTAACCATAAATCAAACTTCATATGTTCGTGTATTTTCAACACATTCTCACTCCGACCTGGTCACATATTGACGTGCTTGGTCATGGACTTTCCACGTCCACATATGACGTGCAAGGTAACCTGTAGGGATAGACCGATATGGATTTTTTAGGGCCGATGCCGATACCGATTTTTTTCCATCACCCTTAGCCGATGACCGATTATGGACTGCCGATTTTCTTGAGCCAATATTTGGGGCAGATACTGCTTTTGCTCCCTCAATTTACATTAAAAAAAATGACACAATGATAACAAATATTACAGGTCTCAAGTTTAAAATAAGAAACATTTATTGAACAGTAAAAAATACTAAAACAAGATGGAAAGTTGAGGTAGAACAGGTAGAATATTATTATTATTATTATTACACATTCAAATAAAAAAAAGAGTTCAGTGCTCTTAAATCTTCCAGTAATGTCTTTATAAAATAAACAAATATTTAAGCTGAAGCATAAATAAAACAACCATGGGTGCAGATCTGATGACAAGTTTGAGGGGGACACAGTCAGTTGTGATTTTTTTTTAATTGCACGCGAGCAAATCATGCCCACAGAGCGCTTGAGATTGCCAGCATATTTCACGATTTCATAGAAGCTCATCACCATCACCAAGTCATTCAAAAAGCACTACAAAGAGAATCATATGCTTACCTTTACTGTTTATTTCTCTTAAACAGCCAGTAGTACATGGAACCAGCCATCACCCTCCTTTTCACTGCTTCGCTGTTAGTTAATGCTACTTCTAGTTTCAGGGTCTCAGGCATGTTATGTCCACTCACGTTCTCATCTCTCGCCTCTCACGGATTCCCATTTCTCCTCATCATCTTCCCTTTCTCCCAGTATATAGGACTACTGTATACATTTGTTCAATTTCAATCATTTAAGCTATTTAGAATTGGGGGGGACAATTTGTGTTTTTCAGAATTTGGGGGGGACATGTCCCCCCCATCCCCCCGGGATCTGCACCCATGAAAACAACAACTACTGTACACAGTAGGATTCAACAGCTTTGTTCAACTTAACCACATATTTTCAAATGAAAAAAAGTGCCAGGGAAAAATAAATCGGCCGATGCCGATACAAGTAAAAAAAACTCAAATATCGGCCCGATATATTGGCCGGCCGATGTATCGGTCTATCCTTAGTAACCTGGGTGCGTTGGTTGTTGACATTCTGGGACACCGTGTCGTGTTGTCTTCTTTCAAGATACTCCTCTGTTTTCACAGGAAATTTAATGTTTACATACAGTCTCTTTCAAAATAAAAGCACTACAACAACAAACACATGGCTTGGCTTAGGCAATAAAAGCGTGGTTAGGTTTAGGAACAAACAACAGACGGCTTTAGACTCTTACGGGACATGAACATCACTCTCCTGGGTAAAAGTCAGTGTATGTTGGACCCATCCACCACCCCTCCCACCCGCTCCCGTCGGACTTTTGCAGCCTTAACTTTCGTCCTGCCGCATTTCCTCCTGATGCAGCTGGTCACTGTTAAACTATAACAGCAAACGGCCGTGTATTATGCTGATGTAAAGGATGTATTTTTTGTTGGTTTCTGACGCTGCAAATCACCGTCCAAGCGCCAGATTCCGATGACTTCGGGGAGAGACCAGCTCATATTTTTGCTTTGTTTATGTATAACTCTGTGAAGGTGCCAGTTGTTGACAGGTGCTACACTAATAAACTTTAAATCAACAAATACTCAATGATTTTATCCAAAAATAAATGATTACTGACAACAGATGATCCGTCAGACAACCATCACTGCAGCATGGTTTCACCTGAATAAATAATCCAAGAGTCAGAAGCAGAGAACTAAGAGTTATCATAAACCTCGGCCTCCTTTTGCTCAACCTCAGAAATACAGGCGTTTTTGAATATTAAATCAAGTCAACTCGGTGCTAAGTTCATGAATGAAGAGTGTTTAAACTGGAGTTTAAATATTTGGAGGCTCAGAGCTGACACTAATCCAGGTTCAGAGTTAATCCGGGCTGCTGCAGCTCAGCCTGGAGGGGATAAATCTGGTCTACACGACTAGACAGTGCTTGAACAAGAAGAGAGGAGAGACACTTTGAGTTGGTTCTGTTTCTGGTTCTCCTGCTCTGTCATCCAGCTCCTCTCATCACACCTGAGAGCTCACCGAAAGGGAAACCAGTGAGAGAAAACAGATGAGTAAGAAAAGAGAAGCAGCTGATAAAGTGTTTCTGGTGTCTGAGCTCCTCCGACATGTTTGAACGTGCTGCAGCGACGCAGTGAAGTGGACGCCTCCAGCAGACAGTCAACAACACAAGGTCGTATCAGCGACTTCAGCCTGGTATCTTGAACCTCCACTTATGGCTGAATATAAAGAAGGTTTTAAGTTTTAGACAAAAATACAGGAGAGTTTCACGTGACAGCAGAGGCACTGTGAGGTTTGCTAATGTGATTTCAAAGAGACGATCAATCAGAGACTCACATTTATATCTGTTCTGGTGCAGTCAGCTCCATATATGTAACATCACAACAATCTTTAAAGCTAATTTTAATCCAACTTAGATGCAAAATATAAAAAACATCTAGAAAAAAGAAAGAACCAAAAACAAAAGCAACAACCAAACTATTTTAGAAATGAAATAAAGTTTATGTCAGTGTCAGTTTCGCTGTTGCTGTTACCTTAGCATATTTAAAGAATATTTAATCATGGACATTAAAAATGATCATTGATTGTACATTTAAATATGATTTTTTTTCTGTAAATATATTTGTTTTTTGTGATTGTTTAAGCTCGTTACCAACTCATCAAATACCACCACTATGTCAGAGGCACCTTTCGCAGCAGTATGATATACACCAGCACCGGCTGATACCGTCAAAACAGCAAGAAAGTCCCTGTAGGGCAGGAGGGGAGGTGATGGGTCAAACAAAGTCAGGACTGTCCCCTGGGAGCCCACTGTTCGCTGTTCCAGTGTGAATTTTCAACACATTCTCATAACACGTGGCTGCTTTGTCAGCGGACTTTCACGTCTACATATTTCGCGCTATGTATCCCCCTGCGTCTGCTGTTGATGTTCCAGGATGCCGCAACCAACGGCAGGATGTCAACAAAAGCATCGGGTTCAGCAACACATTCTCACTCCGACCTCGTCACATATTGCTATGTGGTCATGGACTTTCCACTGCGAGATACAACATGCAAGGTACCCTGGGTGTGTTGGGACGCCATATCAACTTCTGCCTGTTACATGCATCGTCTGTTTTTCAAAATACTCTTGTTTTCTTTTGCTGCCTCTCACAGCAGCTGGAGTCTGAGAAGAAATAACTTCATTCACTGGGCCGACTGCCGGCAACTTTTAAGGTGGAACGTTAACTTGTAATGTTACTCAATGCATGAGTTGATGACGTGAATCCATCAGCACACCTTAAATTTCACTGTGACAACTTTGACCATCACTTTAGTTTTTATATGACACACACTTTTAGTAATGACTTTAAAAATATAGATTCATTTGGAGCGGATTATGTGAAGGTCATATATTCTAATCCTCACTTCCTGTGGGCTACAGCAACACTAAACCCCTGAGCTTGCCTGAGAAGGACTAAATGCACAAAGCTGCTATTTTTAAATATCCCATGGAGAGAGACTCTCACTGCAGCCTGTTCTATTTTGTTGTGAAAATGTGGGCGTGCAGCCTCGTTCTGTGGACGATAAACCAGGTGCAGACTTCCATCTGTGTCACCGCTGATGAGGAAATACAGCGAGTGCTGGACGGAGCAGTGAGTGACAACAACCCCGCCCACATTTAAGAGGACTGTCTGAACACACCGAGGGTCTAGGTACCATGTCTGAAGACTTACTGCTGGTTCCAAAGGGACTGGACTTTAAAATTTGCCAGAATATTACTTAAAATGCTGAATATGATGCTCCTCTGTGGCATTTTTTTTTAGTATATCAGAGAAAATCAGCAGCTCAGTTCACACTCTCAGTCAGGATGTGACAGCTGTCCAAACAGCAGCGTATTAAGCATGACTTTTGTGGCTGAATTTTTATTTTTTTAAAGTGTGGGTGACACCAACAGGATTTTGAAAAGGGGGGAATTCATTCCACCACCTGGGGACCAGAGCAGAGAAGGGTTTGACCGAGATGGAGTGGCCAGTCGTCCCCTTACTGCTGTCTGCAGATCAGAGTCTTGAACTGGACATGAGCTGCAGCAGAGAGCCAGAAGAGGACTGGTGTTGCTGGGGGAAAAAAGAAACACCCGACAGCAGGCTGCAATCTGGACGACCTGCAGAGGTCTGGAAGCAGACGGTGAGCGGAGAGTCGCAGTGGTCCAGGTGGGAGACGAGAGGTGCCTGGATGAACACCTGAGCCACCTCCCTGGAGAGGCAAGTTCTCTCACCAAGGAGAGAGCTGCTGCCGCCATGTTTACAGGACGTCCATATGTAACAGTGACACCGTGTTCATTAATGTGCTGCTGCAACTCCACAACACTCCACTCTGCTGGTTTACTGGCTGTTGGGAGACGAAGTCTGGCTCACAGTCGGTGTTTCAGGACATCCCAAAGGTGTTGGGGAAAAAACATAATTCTACAGACGGATCTGAAATGGAAAAAATCTCCCTCATCAACTTAAAATATTTTCTTTATTGGGCTGATTTATTATTTAGGGGCATCAGAGGTACTATTAATGATACAAATGTGTATTTAAAGTTTTGCTGCTGCAGCCTCGACTTGAATTGGCCCCAGAGGTCTTTTTGTATGCACCAGAGGTCTCCATCTGGGACTCAAACCAGTGACCACCACCACTTAAGCCCAGTTCAGACCAAAGATTCGCAACAAGATGAGTTGGAACATGCAACTACTGTCAATGCACCATTCTGTAATGCTGTAAAAATCTGCTGGATGACAGGAAGTGACCACGATGAGACGGCGTATCATCTCTAGTCAACAACTTATTTTGTGGCTGAATATAATTTGTAGCTTCTTAAAATCTGAATGAGGATAGTGATAGTGAGATACTGGCTACAGTGATGAAACAAAACCAGCATCAGATGGACTGTATTCATAATCAATACGCCAATGAGAATGTGTGTGTGGGCGGGGCATAAGCACATACAGCCAGCAGCAGCAGCGACCCAACATCCGACACCGGCACACCGTGAGGACAGAAACAGAGGGCTCTGTGGGGACGGAGCACCTGCTGCAGCAAGCCAACACGCCGTCTGCGGTCATTTTGACTTGACCAGCAGACTTCACTACAAGCTGATTGGCTGTTGAAACAGTTGACGTGCTTTAAAACCAGCCGCCAGCCATTTGACCAGCTGAGTGTCAGGTGACACCATCAGCCGGCTTGAGTCGAGCTCAGACCGACCAGTTCACACTGCTGCTTAACTGAGTCTGCAGGTCGTTCACAGTCAGTCAAAATAAAGTATTTCTTTAGTCATGTTTTTGTCAAAAATCACTGAATGCTCCTTTAACGTTTCGTGTGAAATAAAGCACAACATGTCGTGCACATTGGCTGTGAAAGTGTGTGGTAACAGTGTGTAACCTGTGTAATCTGGCACAAGAGGAAGTGCAGAGGGCTCGTCTGACGTTGACTTCCTCTGGTGTCTCAACATCGAGTTGTACTCCATGTATAAACAACAAAGTGAGCAGGTTCATGAGGTCCGACAGAGACCGTCAGCTGTCTGTCTGTCGGAGTCTTTCAGCACTGTGATGGATCAGAAGCTCTTCCAGGCTTTGGCTGTTTGTACCAGAGAGAACACTGAGGGGAGAATAATCTGAGACAGGAAAGAAAAAGTTAAAGGTGCCATTTTGGTGACAAACATCCAATCAGAGAGTTGATTCTGTGTGTGTGTGCAGCTGAAGTGAAGTTAGAGGTTAATCTTTGTAGAAGTGGTTAAATTCAGAAACTGAAACATTCACTGTCAGATTTTAGATCTCTAAAGTCTGATGAGGCTCATGGGAACTGAAGTATTTAGAGATATTTTTAATGCAGTGGTGAAACATTTCATTTTCACTTTCTTAAACCACCTAATTTCACATCTATAAGCACTTTTTAAACATTGAATTAATGGTTAATAACACACTGTATGTGTTTGTTGAAGTACAGCTGTGTACTCAAATCAATGACTGGATGTGCCAGAATGTTCTCCAGCTAAATCCAGAAAAGACAGAGGTATTAATTTTTGGCCCTAGAAATGAAAGGGCAAAGATCAGCGCCCACCTTGGCTCTATGTCATTGACAGCTACAAATCAAGCCAGAAATCTTGGTGTTATTATTGACTCAGACCTGAACTTCAACAGCCATTTAAAGTTTATTACTAAATCTGCCTATTACCACCTGAAAAATATAGCTAGAATTAAGGGGTTTCTGTCTAAACAAGACATGGAAAAACTTATTCATGCATTCATTTTTAGTAGGTTGGATTATTGCAATGGCTTATTTACAGGCCTTAATAAAAAATCAATCAGACAGCTGCAGCTGATTCAGAACGCGGCCGCCAGAGTCCTTACAAACACCAGGAAACTAGACCATATTACACCGGTCATTAAATCGCTACACCAGCCTCCTGTGAGTCAAAGAATAGATTTTAAAATCTTACTGCTGGTCTACAAAGCCCTGAATGGTCTCGGACCAAAATACATGCTTGATCTACTGGTTCCCTACGAAGCATCCAGACCCCTTAGGTCATCTGGAACTGGTTTGTTGTGTGTTCCAAGAACAAGAACCAAGCAAGGTGAGGCAGCATTCAGTTATTATGCTCCTCACCTGTGGAACAAACTTCCTGTAGATCTGAGGTCTGCTCAAACTGTCAGCTCCTTTAAATCAAGGCTAAAAACACTATTGTTTACTGAAGCGTACTCTTAGATTAAATACTTACCTGCTGTATTCTACTGCCCGTACTTTTTAACTACACACTGCTGATTTATGCCTTTTATTATTCTACTTCTTTTCTTATCCTGACTGTTCAATGTATTGAGCCTGTTTTTATTTTATGTTACTGTGTTTTATTATTATCGCTATCATTCTCAATTTCTATTTCCCTTATTAATCGACTGTTTTTATTGTTTTAAATTGTGTCTTGTTGCTTTTAATGTCTCTGTAAATTACTTTGAATTACCTTGTGTTGAATTGTGCTATACAAATAAACTTGCCTTGCCTTGCTCAACTTATGGCCCTAAGGCCAAATCTGGCCCCAGACAAGGTGCCGTGTGTCAAACGTTATTATCAGGACACTTTTCAAACTCGCAGCATGATCAAATTATATCGTGATAAACATCGATAGCGATCAATACGGGGAAAATTATCGTGATAATATTTCTGCCATTTCGCCCAGCCCCAGTGTTAATAGCTTGTATGTCATCACTGCAGTGAGGTGAAAGGTCAAACCACGGGGGCTCTTTAAGGACAGGAAGGTGTGTTGAGACAGAACAACTAAAACTGACTGACGCGTCACCAGCATCGGAGTCTGGACGGCATCGAATCACCACGGAGCGGAGGCTCATTAACGAACACGGTGTCACTGTTACATGTTCAGCTGTCAACTTTTTAATGTGTCCACTGACAGTGACAGAGGTTGTTTTCTTCATCCTGTTGTCCTCTTTAATAACCAACAGCCAATGAGACTCTTCCTCTGTCTGTCCCTTCGTCTTCCTTCACAGGGTCACATGACTCTGCCCCCCCCCCCCCCCCCCCTCTGTTCTCACTTCCTTGCTTTGAATTAATGCTCCCTCTCTTTCTCTCTGTATCGATTAGCCTGGCAAGGACATTATGGCTGATGTATGACATTACATGGAGGAGACAGGATGGAGGGTGGAGGAGACAGATCAGTGATTATCGCCTCGAGGTGTCTTTGTACGAGGTTCCCTTTGTGCCAAACACACCGTGCTGCTTTTACAATCATTCCTCAACACTCACTTCTTCATACCAAACGTCGGCTTTGTTAAAAATCACTTCAGAGTATTTACTTCCCCCCATTAGATTTTATTCTATTGAGACTCGGCTGTGTCTGCGTTTAAAATAAAATCCATTCATTCAGTGGAATCACTGCAAACACTTGATTCGCTCACACAGTTAAAGTAAATATAAACGTATCAACTCAGAATTACAAATTGACCATTAATTGGAAATATTAACCGATGTATGGAAGATAAATATTAAATTTCCTCTTCCCATTTAAAGTCGTCACATTCATCACTATGTACACTACGCTAAACACTACGCCGTGCGCTAAGCACACTACATAAACTACACTGTACACTACGTATACTGCGCTGTACACTAATTACACTATGCTGTGCACTATGTACACTTTGTCACACACTATGTACGCTACGCCATATGCTATGTATATTATGCTGTAAACTACGTACATTGAGTCACACGCTAAGTACACTATGCTGTACTCTCTGCTGTGCACTACGCTATACACTACATACATAACGTATTATACGTAAACTACACTGTAAACTACGTACACTACATTACACACTATTTATACTATGCCATATACTACGTACATTATGCTGTACACTATGTACATAACATCGTATACTACGTAAACTACACTGTAAACTATGTACACTACGCTAAACACTACGCCGTGCGCTAAGCACACTACATAAACTACACTGTACACTACGTATACTGCGCTGTACACTAATTACACTATGCTATGCACTACGTACACTTTGTCACACACTATGTACGCTACGCCATATGCTATGTATATTATGCTGTAAACTACGTACACTTTGTCACACACTAAGTACACTACGATGTACACTCTGTACATAAGATCATACACTACGTAAACTACACTGTTAACTATGTACACTACGCTAAACACTACGCCGTGCGCTAAGCACACTACATAAACTACACTGTACACTACGTATACTGCGCTGTACACTAATTACACTATGCTGTGCACTATGTACACTTTGTCACACACTATGTACGCTACGCCATATGCTATGTATATTATGCTGTAAACTACGTACATTGAGTCACACGCTAAGTACACTATGCTGTACTCTCTGCTGTGCACTACGCTATACACTACATACATAACGTATTATACGTAAACTACACTGTAAACTACGTACACTACATTACACACTATTTATACTATGCCATATACTACGTACATTATGCTGTACACTATGTACATAACATCGTATACTACGTAAACTACACTGTAAACTATGTGCACTACGTCACACACTATTTATACTACACATACTTTGTACATTACGCTGTGCACTACATTCACTACAGCGTACACTATGCTGTACACTCTGTACATAACATTGTGCACTACGTAAACTGTGCTATAAACTGCGGACACTACGTCACACACTATGTACACTACACCATATACTATGTACATTACGCTGTACACTACGTCGTACACTACAACGGAGTACACTACTCTGTGTGGTTGCCCATGAAAGGATTCAGCTGGTGTCACGTTGAAGATGACATCAATGCAGTTTCGCGCTGCGTTGCCATGGTGATCAGCAGAGAGTCCTGCCTACACTGAGGGGTACTATCCACAGTGAAAAAAACAGACTAAAGGACCTGGTACCAAGTGTGAGTCGAGTCAAGTCGAGTGGAGCTGAACCATACAATGGAAATGAGGCTTCACCGGAGCGCAGAGACGTGTGCAGGGTTCCAGGCTGTGTGATGTGCTGCAGCTGAGACACTGATGACAGCAGAGCACTTCATCCTGGTCAGTGTTTGTTCGGTGACTCGATCAACAAGTCCACATTCAGGACGACAGGTTTGTCACTCAGAGAACGAGCCTTCAGCAGGAGAGCTCATGTAGCTGTTTAAAGTCTGTGGCCCTCGTGTTGTGTCGCTGCCGTCTGGCTCAGTGTGGCTCTGATACAACGTGACATCACTTTATGCAAAGATTTGATTGGCTGAATCCAAATAAGGTCTCCAGCTACGTAAACAGATACCAGACAGTATATCAGCAAATCTAGAGATCCATCATTAAAATCAACTTTTACATTTTTCTCTTTTGTTTATTATTAATTCCTCTCAGAGCAAGTATTTACGCAGCAGCAGCAGGACAAGTTTTAATGCCACAAGTCCCAAGTCAAGTCCCAAGTCAAGGCTGACAAGTCCCAAGTTAAGTCCCAAGTCAAGGCTGACAAGTCCCAAGTCAAGTCCCAAGTCAAGGCTGACAAGTCCCAAGTCAAGGCTGTGAAGTCCCAAGTCAAGTCCTAAGTCAAGGATCTCAAGTCTTAAGTCAAGTCCCAAGTCAACACTGACAAGTCCTGAGTCAAGTTCCAAGTCAAGGCTCACAAGTTCCAAGTCAAGTCCTAGGTCATGACTGACAAGTCCTGAGTCAAGTCTTAAGTCAAGGCTGACAAGTCCTGAGGCGAGTCATGAGTCAAAGCTGAGAAATCCCAAATCAAGTCCCAACTCAAGACTGACAATCTTGAGTCAAGTCCCAAGTCAACGCTGACAAGTCCTGAGTCAAGTCTTAAGTCAAGGCTGACAAGTCCTGAGGCGAGTCATTAGTCAAAGCTGAGAAATCCAAAGTCAAGTCCTATGTCAATGCTGACAAGTCCCAAGTCAAGTCCCAACTCAAGGCTGACAAGTCCTGAGGCGAGTCATTAGTCAAAGCTGAGAAATCCAAAGTCAAGTCCTATGTCAACGCTGACAAGTCCCAAGTCAAGTCCCAACTCAAGGCTGACAAGTCCCAAGTAAAGTCCTAAGTCAAAGCTGACAAGTCCTGAGGCAAGTCTTAGGTCAAGGCTGACAAGCTGTGAGTCAAGTCCTTAGTCAAGGCTCACAAGTCTTGCTGTGAAGTCCCAAGTCAAGTCCTAAGTCAGGGCTCTCAAATCCAGAGTCAAGTCCCAAGTCAACACTGACAAGTTTCAAGTCAAGGCTCAAAAGTTCCAAGTCAAGTCCCACCTCAAGGTTGACAAGTCCCAAGTAAAACCCCAAGTCTAGATTGACAAGTCGTGAGTCAAGTCCCAAGTTAAGGCTGACGTGTCCTGAGGCAAGTCTTAGGTCAAGGCTGACAAGTCGTGAGTCAAGTCCCAAGTCAAGGCTGTGAAGTCCCAAGTCAAATACTAAGTCAGGGCTCTCAAGTCCAGAGTCAAGTCCCAAGTCAGCACTGACAAGTCCCAAGTCAAGGCTCAAAAGTTCCAAGTCAAGTCCTAACTCAAGGCTCAAAAGTTCCAAGTCAAGTCCCAACTCAAGGCTGACAAGTCCCAAATAAAACCCCAAGTCTAGACTGACAATGCTGAGTCAAGTCCCTAGTCAAGGCTGACGTGTCCTGAGGCAAGTCTTAGGTCAAGGCTGACAAGTCGTGAGTCAGTCTGTCAAATCCTGAGTTGAGACTCACAAGTCCAGAGTCAAGTCCCAAGTCAATGCTGACAAGTCCTGAGTCAAGGTCCAAGTCAAGGATGACAAGTCCCACATCAAGTCTTAAGTCAAAGCTGACAAGTCCTGAGTTGAGTCTTAGGTCAAAGCTTTTTAAACATTATTTTTATGTCAAAAGACTCGAGTCAAAGTGGAGTCACGACTTAATGGTGTTGAAGTCCAAGCTGAGTTGCTTTTTTTTTTTTTTTTTTTTTTAAATTTTGTTGAGTCTAAAGTCATCAAATTTGTGACTCATGTCTGACTCAAGTCCAAGTCACACACCACCATACCTACTGTGGCACCTCACAGGTAAACCTGCGTGTAGCTCTGTGACTTGTGGAAAAGACGTTTTAAGAGTCCAGGAGATCCTGCAGACCCTTCAGCGTGTTGACAAGACAGGTGTCAAATACTGGTGTAACATTCCCATCTTATTACGAGTCAGTGTGTGAGACTGGAGCAGTCTGTGGTTCTTACAGTTCAAACATGCAGGTAAACAAACAGGACTGTGGTTCCAGGAGGATTTCCTCTCTGAGCTGCAGCTGAGGACTCGGAGGAGACTCAAGACGTGTGGACGCAGCACAGACGGACAGTCTGAGTGTTTACAGCAGAGACACAACTACGACTGTCCCCTCATTATGTTATACATGTAATGTATATAATGTACACACACACACACACACACACACACACACTGTGTTTTTACAGGCGTCTCTTTACGAGCCTGCTGCAGCCTGAGGCTCCACATTTACTGCTGGAATTCTGTTTGAAAGAACAAGCTGAGACAGTGAGGGGCTCAAACACCCTCTGCTCCTCCTCCAGACCTCCCTCTGCTCCTCCTCCTCCTTCAGCTCCTCCACCACTACTACTACTACTATTACTACTACTGCTGTTGCTCCTCCTCTTCTTCTCCAGACCTCCTGGAGGAAAAGCAGCCCTCCCTCTGCTTTTCCTCCTCCAGACCTCCCTCTGCTACTACTACAATAAATCCTGCTACATGAACAAGTTCTCCAACAGCAAACACTACGTCTCCCAGAGTTACTGCTACATCAACTACTTCTTCAGTAAAGACGACCTTAAAATGATGACCTCATTCAGTAATCCTGCTCCCTGTAGTTACTATTACTATCACTAGTTACTTCTTAGTAACTGAATCCTTTCAGTCCGTCACCACTGAGTGTTTGTTCCATTGTTTGTGTATTGATCTTTTTATTTAAATTTTTGTTTTTAACTTTTAAAATTTCCTTTCATATACATATAAGTACATACAGTACAGGCCAAAAGTTTGGACACACCTTCTCATTCAATGCGTTTTCTTTATTTTCATGACTATTTACATTGTAGATTCTCACTGAAGGCATCAAAACTATGAATGAACACATGTGGAGTTATGTACTTAACAAAAAAAGGTGAAATAACTGAAAACATGTTTTATATTCTAGTTTCTTCAAAATAGCCACCCTTTGCTCTGATTACTGCTTTGCACACTCTTGGCATTCTCTCCATGAGCTTCAAGAGGTAGTCACCTGAAATGGTTTCCACTTCACAGGTGTGCCTTATCAGGGTTAATTAGTGGAATTTCTTGCTTTATCAATGGGGTTGGGACCATCAGTTGTGTTGTGCAGAAGTCAGGTTAATACACAGCCGACAGCCCTATTGGACAACTGTTAAAATTCATATTATGGCAAGAACCAATCAGCTAACTAAAGAAAAACCAGTGGCCATCATTACTTTAAGAAATGAAGGTCAGTCAGTCCGGAAAATTGCAAAAACTTTAAATGTGTCCCCAAGTGGAGTCGCAAAAACCATCAAGCGCTACAACCAAACTGGCACACATGAGGACCGACCCAGGAAAGGAAGACCAAGAGTCACCTCTGCTTCTGAGGATAAGTTCATCCGAGTCACCAGCCTCAGAAATCACAAGTTAACAGCAGCTCAGATCAGAGACCAGATGAATGCCACACAGAGTTCTAGCAGCAGACCCATCTCTAGAACAACTGTTAAGAGGAGACTGCGCCAATCAGGCCTTCATGGTCAAATAGCTGCTAGGAAACCACTGCTAAGGAGAGGCAACAAGCAGAAGAGATTTGTTTGGGCCAAGAAACACAAGGAATGGACATTAGACCAGTGGAAATCTGTGCTTTGGTCTGATGAGTCCAAATTTGAGATCTTTGGTTCCAACCGCCGTGTCTTTGTGAGACGCAGAAAAGGTGAACGGATGGATTCCACATGCCTGGTTCCCACTGTGAAGCATGGAGGAGGAGGTGTGATGGTGTGGGGGTGTTTTGCTGGTGACACTGTTGGGGATTTATTCAAAATTGAAGGCACACTGAACCAGCATGGCTACCACAGCATCCTGCAGCGACATGCCATCCCATCCGGTTTGCGTTTAGTTGGACGATCATTTATTTTTCAACAGGACAATGACCCCAAACACACCTCCAGGCTGTGTAAGGGCTATTTGACCAAGAAGGAGAGTGATGGAGTGCTGCGGCAGATGACCTGGCCTCCACAGTCACCGGACCTGAACCCAATCCAGATGGTTTGGGGTGAGCTGGACCGCAGAGTGAAGGCAAAGGGGCCAACAAGTGCTAAACACCTCTGGGAACTCCTTCAAGACTGTTGGAAAACCATTTCAGGTGACTACCTCTTGAAGCTCATGGAGAGAATACCAAGAGTGTGCAAAGCAGTAATCAGAGCAAAGGGTGGCTATTTTGAAGAAACTAGAATATAAAACATGTTTTCAGTTATTTCACCTTTTTTTGTTAAGTACATAACTCCACATGTGTTCATTCATAGTTTTGATGCCTTCAGTGAGAATCTACAATGTAAATAGTCATGAAAATAAAGAAAATGCATTGAATGAGAAGGTGTGTCCAAACTTTTGGCCTGTACTGTGTATATATTTGTACTAAGTAAAAAACAACAAAAGTAGTGAGTACCACATATTGAGCACAGGTAAAAATTTTAGGTGAAGACATGAAGCTGTAAAAAATCACAACTCCAAGCTTAAATCAAGAAGTTGTCGTAAAACAAAGTTGTAAAAACAAATTTACATGAAGACACAGAATCTGCTACCTGAAGCTAAAAGAGGCCGATCATGCGTGAGTCTTGTAAAACCTGAACGCCTCGAGGGATCAGAGCATGTTGTCATGTCAGACGACAGACATTTAAACATCATCAGAGCTGTAATGAATCAACTGAGAACCAAAACTGAGCTGCAGCTGCTTCACAGGGAAACAATTACTGTTGGAATATATTTGGAGAGCTGGAAATATATGGGAACGAACAAGACACACACACACACACACACACAAACACACACACACAGTTTGACATGACCCATTTCCCCTCCTGTTAAAGCATTACCTGCCTTTGTGCCGGATGCATTAGCATGAAAAGAGAGTCGTTGTGAGGACTTTCAGACGCCCGCAGCTTCACTCATAACAAAAGGAGGTGTTGGGCCCAAACCCTCGCTGGGGGGCTGCTGGTGCTGCTGGTGATGGTGATGGGGGGTGGGGGGGGTCTGCACTCAGGTGACTCCTCCAGGTGATTCTGTTGTCTGGTCAGATAAAGGTGTGAAACAATCCATCATGCATAAACAGAAAACAAAGTGACATTATATAAAATGTGTTTTAATTGTTTAATTCAAATAAACATTTAAACACTGTTAACTATCCATAACTAGAAATCTAAAAAATTAAATTAAAACACCTTTTTTGTTTAACTGTAATATGGTCACAGAACACCTGTGAGTGTGTGAAAATGAAAACTGGATTATTGCATTTTCATTTTAACTTTCACTCAAATATCACACACATATGTGTGAATATCTTGACGGTGATGTGGAACTGTTTCCATTTTCAGGTTTGCATTGTATTTGAATAAAGTCTCCTGTGGGCTTCCATACATTAACATGTAATGACCAGGAAATGAGAAGGAGAAAAGGCCACAGACATGCAAAGGAACTGCAGAGACACACAAAGTGATCACAGAAGGCACAAAACACAAGCAAGAAGGCACAAAATGATTTCAAAGAGACACAAAGCGATAAAAATTGACACAAAATGACCTTAAAGAGACATCAAACGACCATGAAACACAAAAGTTTGTCAAAGAGACACAAAATTGAATTGACACAAAACCAAAAAATACAGTTAATTCACAAAGACACGAAATTAATTGTAAGAGACATACAAACAACAAAAAAAGACCAAAATGACCAAAAAAAGACAAAAAATTAATTCACAGAGATACAAAACAACAAAAAAGACACAAAATTAACCCAAAGAGATACAAAATGATTAAAAAAAGACACAGAATGATCTTAAAGAGACATCAAACATCCATAAAACACCAAAGTTTGTCAAAGAGACACAAAACCAAAGAAAATACACAATTATTTCACAAACACACAAAATGACTGAAAAAGACACAAAATTAACTGTGAGACACAAAACAACCAAAAAAGACACAAAATGACCAAGAAATACCTAAAATGAATTCATAGAGACACAAAACAACAAAAAAAGAAACAAACTTAATTCACAAAGACACAAAATGACAAAAAAAAGACAAAAAATGTATTCACAGAGACACAAAACAACAAAAAAGAAACAAAATGAACCCAGAGAGACACACAAAGCGATTAAACACCAAAGTTTGTCAAAGAGACACAAAACCAAAGAAAATACACAATTAATTCACAAAGACACAAAATGACTAAAAAAGACACAAAATTAACTGTGAGACACAAAACAACCAAAAAAGACACAAAATGAACCCATAGAGACACAAACGTTTGTCAAAGACACAAAATGACCAAAAAAAGACACAAAACGAACAAGAAATACCTAAAATGAATTCAGAGACACAAAACAACAAAAAAGAGAAACAAAGTTAATTCACAAAGACACAAAATTAACTCGGAGACACAAAACGACCAAGAAATATCTAAAATTAATTCAAAGAGACATAAAACAACCAAAAAAGACACAAAACAACCAAATAAAGACTTGAACTGACTTTACAGAGACACAAGACAACCACAAAAAGACGTCTAATGACATAATGATGCACAAAACAACTACAACAACAAAGAGACAAACCGCCACACAGTCTGTGTCCTGCTCCTCTGTAGGAGAGGGTGGAGGGGCCTTTTGCATGTCTGTGCCCGGGGGCCCTCTGTCTGATAACTCGCCCCTGCCGGCACGCTGCTGCTGCCTTTTCCATGTTTTTGCCCCCTGCCCCCCAGACAGCCTGAGACCACCTCTGCCGTCGTGACACAGACCACAGGTAACACATGTGTAACATTTTAAAGGTGCTCTCAGCTGACTGGCTCATTAGTAACATCTGGTGGCAGCTGGAGGAACTACAACTACACTTTACGTTCCCTCAGGAGGATTATAGATTACAACCAGCTGAAGCTTCTCCTGGTCAGAATTCCTTCAGTGTTCATTGTTCGGGAGTTGAATTATCCTCAGAGGTCTCTTCCTCTCAGACACAAACACACACACCAGCTGATTTACAGGAAAGAAAGAGTGTCTTCAGGGATGTTTGGCATGTCAGAGATTCAGAGATGGGCAGCTCGCCCACCAGGGGAGTTTCTAGGGGGGTCTGGAGGGATCCTACCACGGGAATTTTATTTTGATGAACAAGCTCCATTTTGATTGTTTTATTCATGAATTGTGATGTTGAAAATATTAGTAGTTGTTGGTCATTAGAGTTGAGTAGAAACAGAATACTTTACAACTGCTATCATTAACCATTAATTGACTAGAGTTGGAAAACAGTTTCATGTTTTTACAAAATGTTTTCGTCACATATCGGTGCTCAGTCAGGGTCATTCACGTCTACATGTTACGTGCTAGATATCATCCTGCATTTGCTGCTGATGTTCCAGGATGTTGGCAGGTAAATTCACACCGTGCAACAAAATCACGTTTAGATTTAGAAAAAAACCTCATGGTTTGGCTCTATGTTCATACAGGAAGTGAACAGCAGCCTCCTGGGTGAAAGTCCAGGGTTTGTTGGACGCGTCCCACCAGCTCCTTATATGACAGCGTTGCACAGAGGAATAAACAATAACTTAGTACATGACATTTTAAAATAATAATAAATGTACAAACTAACTTTCTAATTGAACTACTGATGCACTGATTTTGAAATTCTGGACCGATACTGGTACAAATGTTAAAAATAATAATTTCTCCAATAGCTGATACCGAAGTTTTTATACTGGTGTTTCTTTTGTTTTTTTATTGTTATTTATTCTGCTTTTGTTTCCAGGGAAACACAGAAATCTGCACTATGAAAAAAATAAATGAACAGTTTTGAAGTCGTTCAGTCCTTCATCACACTTCACACCTTTGAACCTTTAACAGAATCTGCCTTCACATGAAAAACCCAGAAAAAAAGGCCTCTCTGTTATTTAGTATGCTCTGATATGTAGTTATGTTGTTGTGGCCTTATGTCATATTTCAAAATAATAGCAGTAACAGTTTAAGTAAAACATAGTAAAAGATAAATATTTAGATTTTTTTTCTCACCCCATTTGTGGCGCCCCCTATGGATGGCACCTTCAGCATTCGCATGACATGGGCTGGCACTAGTTGTAAGTACATTACGCCATTGACCAGTGTGGGAATTGAACCGACAACCCTTCAGACACAAGTTTGCTTCTGCAAATTTGACAGTAATTTGTATTTTCTAAAAAGCCTTTAAAAAGCCTGAGTGTGTTTTTGTGCAACTAGACACAGAAATGTAAAGCTGCAGCAGGTGAGGTCACCGAGGGTCAGCTGATAACAACACACATACCCACACACACACACACACACACACACACAGTTTCCTGACAGATCAGGTGCAACCTTATTGTCAGAGCACATTTATCAGGAAATCAGTGTATGAAAACGTAGAAGCTGCAGCGCGGCGCGGCGTCCTCTCACACTGACGCCCAAAATAAAACGCATGCATTAGAAACAGGAAGAGGCAAGAGTGTAACTTCCTGTTCACGTGACAGAGAGCTGCTGTGCTCAGAGTTCTTTTGGCGCTATCATGAACTCCTGTGTGACGTTTCAAACTGACCTCAGCAGGAAAAACAAACAGTGCAAATCTAAATTTAGCTCAACAGGCTGACCCTCAGCGCCGCAGATAAAGGAACAGTTCAACTTTTTTTTTCTTCTTAGGAAATATGCCTGTTTGCTTTTGTGTTTCTGTGAGCGACATGTCAGTCCGTGTGTTCGGAACTGGAGTCAGGATGTGGTTAGCCTGCTCACAGTCTTTATGCTAAGCTAAGCTAAGCTAAGCTAAGCTAAGCTAAACATTAAGGTCTGTGAGCAGGGAGAAACTACTCGCCTGGATCTGTTAGAAACACACAAAGCAGCTCGTCTAAAGCTCAGAAACAAAAAATCGTCTGGAGTCTGTTAGTGTACAGGGAGGAGCACTAAGTCCCTGTCAGGGGGACTTTATAGTTGTGTGCAGACCAGACACCTGTGGCCTACGCAGAGCATTTATACTTGTGCAGTGGTGTGTCTGTGTCACTCTGCAGCTACACCCCCAAAACACTAGTTGGTGGTGGAGTTTCTATGAAGTGCTGTAAAGTTTAGTTGATTAAACACACATTAAACACACACTAAACACACAGTGAACACACAGTAAACACACATTAAACATGGCTTCATAGAGACAGTTTCAAACACAAATCAGCTTCACTATAACTCGCAGCATTCACAGACAAACACTTGTCTTTATCTGGACACATTTTCCCCACAAATACAACATGCTAACGTTATTAGCACAAGCCTATGGCATTTTACATTGTATAAATTAGCCTAGCAGCTAGCGGAGATCTGCTCATACAAAGCCAGGATAAATCACACACAGGACTTAAGATGATGTCTTCACAATTTGTTGTTTCTTATCTGTGAAACTTTAATTCACAGATAAGAATACAAAAACAACTTCTTAATTCCTGTGTGTGATTTATCCTGGCTTCATTCAGAACCTCTGACCAACATAACCTTTCCCATGTCAATGATTTCCTTTTTTCTTTTCTTTTATAATTTTTTTAAAAAAAAATTGTTAATTTTTAATTTTTTTAAAAAAAAATTAAATTTTTAATTTTATTTATTTATTTATTTTTTTTAAATTTTTAAATTTTTTAAATCTTTAATTTAATTTTTTAATTGTGCTTTCTCCTCCGTGTGTGTTTATGTCATGTCTGTCGTTTGGACACATTTTGGCTTTCATGAACATGACACAGAGCAGATGGAAAACAAATGTAAACACTGCCGAGAAACCGTTTCAGCAACCAGAGAAAATACCACCAATCTGTTTCAGCACCTGGAGCAACATCACGTTACGAATATGAACAGTGCGGAGCAACAAGTGCCTCCACACAGCAGCTCTCGATAACAACAACGTGAACAAGATTCACAAAAATAGTTCAGTTGTGTGTTTCCATCGATTATTTCTAAATCACAAAGATAAGATCTGCTCTCTCTCATTAGAGAAAGTATCAGAACAAACCTCGTCAGTATAACAGAGTAATGGTTCATGAATCATAATCGAGGTAAAATGTTCAGTTTATCATGATATTGATTTGAGGTCATATCATCCAGACCTGGTCTCCATCGCCTCTTTTACACTGCCTGTTCAAGACAGGACGGTCACGCTGTTACGCCGCCTCGCTGCTCTGTATAAAAGCTCTGATCACAGACTCACCTTTAAGCCGCCATGGGAGGTAGTAACAACGCCGAAATGATGTCTGTATAGACAGGCCAGTCGGCAGGATGGGCTCATGGGCGGGACGGGTGTGACATTTTGATGACGTGTTATGTGTGCAACCTATGGCGGGAGATTAGAAGCAGCTTGCAGGCCGGGGCTGCCACACATGCTGCCACCTGCTATTCAGTTTTAACACACTCACACTGATGGAGCAGCTTTCAGGAGCAATTTGGGATTCAGTGTCTCACTCAAGGATGCTTCAGCGTGCGGGCTGGAGGAGGAGCCGGGGATCGCACCGCCGATCTTCTGATTAGTGGACGACCCGTTCTACCTCCTGAGCAACCATCCCTGCTATACGGTGGCTGATCTCATCCTCTGCTCGGAGGAAAGGAGCTCCTGTGAGCACATTTTCGGCCGCCGTTCTTCTTCTTTGAGTTAGCTGCTAACTGCTGCTAGCTGCTTTTTAAATCTCCTGCAGTGGGTCGCACACGTCATCAAAGAGTCACACCTGTCCCGTCCTGCTGGCCATCCCTTTTATTAAGACATCAATTCAGCGCTGTTACTTCCTGTTAGCTCCCAAGGTGAAACAACTCTGTCCCCCCGTTATACGACTGTACCTTTAATACAGCACAGCGTGGCGGCATAACGGCGTGATATTCCCGCCCTGAACAGGCAGTGTAAAGAGGCTCGTGTGTTTGTAGCACTGCTGTAGCAGCATTAGCATCAGTCTGAGTACGAACATCAGTAACATTAATATTTCAACTTGAGCTCAGCGGATGTCGTGTCTCTGGAGGTCAGCGGGTCAAACTGAGGCTCTGACCTCTTTATGATACAGCTGAACTGAGCACGCTCAGTGTGTGTGCCGCACATACACACACACACACACACACACACACACACACACACAGAGTCAGACAGATGTCCCTGGCTGCAGCTCGCAGCCCATTAGCCATGTTTAATTATTGATCTCTATAGAGTCCTGCAGCAGGCAGATGGGGACACACACACACACACACACACACACACACGTGCGTGCGATGATGTCATCAGTCAGTGTGTAGTCTCTCTGATGGTTTCATTAAGAAGATGATTCATGGATCATGTTGGTTCAGACCGCCGAGGTCATAACAGGTCAGTCTGTGACGTTTGGGACAAAATACTCTCAAACATACAACACATGTGACATACGTGTTCTCCAGATACTAAATATACTTAAAAATCCTCATCGATAAACACCGATCAGTTTCCATGACATCACTCGTGTAAACATCAGCAACATTTAACATCAGAGCACTGAGAGCGAACTCAGCTGTCAGTCACTGTGAGAGCGAGAGCAGCGTCCAATCCTGTGGCTGGATGTTTGAAGGTGGGCGGGGCTTCATGCTGCATATAGATGATTGTGTCTTAAAACACAACTATTGAATTTAAAGGTGAATCTATTGATGTGTCTTTGACTGCTGATACTTTGACTACATGACGTCATTGTACTTTTGTCTTTTACTCCTCACACGTTTACTACATGAAGACAATAAGAACACTTGTGTGCTTTGATAGTTGATAATACTAATATATTTCTATCACGTTTATTTTCCTTATTCACATTTAAATTTACCTTGTTTTTGCTTTTATAATAAACAAATCACTTGTATGTATAGATATATATTTAAATATACATAATAAATAATATTTGTTTTTATGTAATGTCTTTTGTATTGAACAAAAAAACATGCAATTTTCAGTAACATGTAAAATCACATTTCACATGTTTTAACATAAATAGGTTATTAGTTATTTTTGTGTGTTTTCAATAATCAGAGTTCAGATGCAGCGATTTGTGTGAAGTGAAATCCATTTCTCATTTTTCTTTTGTTTTGTTTATTTATTCTTATTTTTTATTTTCCCAGTCGTCCTGAGGCGACAGCTCCTCCGTCCAGGAGTTATTTTCTGTGTCAGGACGTCAGGATCAAATCCAGTGTTTGTGATCAAGTCTCTGCCTCCATCTGCTGGCAGCAGACAGACATTATTACATTCATCTGATCCTCTCATCTTATTTTATTTTCTCACAGGTGTTAATCTCAAATAGTTTTACTGTTAATATTTGTACTGTCCTCTCACTTGCACTGACCTGTGCGAACGGCCTCACACTGATAAAGTTTGATTGATATTCAACTAAATGTTTGTTTTGTTTTGTTTTTTGGCAAAGAAAAACTTTTATGCCAAAACAAATCAATCAATAAAAGCATGAAAAATAATATGTAAACACTGTTTTCTTATCAGTTTTTTATTATTATGATTAGAATCAGTGGCTGATCAATAGTTGTATTTATGGATTTAACTCTCTTTTTTATGATTCTATTTTAGCATTAATCTCAAATATTTATTTTGTTTTCTTATCTTTGCATTTTTTATATATTAATTTGTTGTTATTAATATGGTTTTAATTATTCTTATTTATTATCATCATAATAATTATAAGTCCTGAAATACCTCTTTTAAAATAATCAGAAGTTTTCATTCAACTTAATTCTTTGAAAAGATAAAAGATGAGTTGATTTTATATTAATGATGATGATGTGTTCCTGTGCAGCAGCTGCAGTAGTACAACAGGTATTAGTGGTGGTCACAGTACAGCTGCAGCATCACTGGAGGTTTTAGTGTATCTGCTGCCCTCTGGTGGTCACACTCAGCATCGGGCAGCACATTATTATTAACATCGTGTTATTTAAATACAAAAACATCAAAAACTTGCATTTAAAAATTAGATATTAAGCTTTACTTCACTTTAAAGGCTCATTAAATGAAAATGTATTTTTCTTTCACAGTTATTTTACATATTTTCTTATATAAATTCTAAAGTAACATTTTTCAATAAACAGTGTTTATTTACTTTTAGATGTAATGCAGGTTTTTTGGATTCTGCACACACATGGTCGATTTTTAATAAAGCAGAAATGATTTGAAATGAATAGTTTAAAACTTGGATTACGTGGTTTTAAAAGCGTGCTCCTGCCTGAGGTTTGCTTTAAAGCTCCAGTGTGCAGGATTTAGGAGGACACTTTGTCAGAAATGGGATGAAATATAACAAATATGTTTTCTTTAGTGTGTAATCACCTGGAAATAAGAATTGTTGTGTTTCCGTTACCTTAGACTGAGACGTTTATATCTACATACGGATCATCTCCTCTCTTCTGTGTCTCTTTGCAGGGGGTGACTACAAAGAGACACAGAGCAACTACAGAGATGCAAAATGACCACAAAGAAACATAACACAACTCTAAGGAGATGCAAAACAGCTGCAAAGAGACACAAAATGACTATGGAGGGAGGGGGAACCACAGACATAACTACAAAGAGACAAAAAGACCAAAACGATGACAAAACGACTACAATGAGATGCACACCAACTACAAAGAGGCACAGAACAACTACAAAGAGACACAGAGCAACATAGAGACGGAAAATGACTACAAAGAGATGCAATATGATCACAAAGAAACAGAACACGACTACAAGGAGATGGAACACAGCTGCAAAGATACTTACGAAGACTACAAACGAGGGCAAAACAGCTGCAAAGAGACACAAAATGAATACAGAGACACAGAGAATGACTACAAGAGGACACAAAACAGCTAAAAAGAAATACATAATGACTACGAGACTAGACTAGAGACGCAAAATTACACATAAGACACATAACACAACTCTAAAGAGATGCAAAACAGCTGCAAAGAGACACAAAATGACTACGGAGCGAGGGGGGACCACAGACATAACTACAAAGAGACAAAAAGACCAAAACGATGGCAAAGAAACAAAACGACTACAATGAGATGGAACACAGCTGCAAAGAGACTCACAATGACTACAAAGAGATGCAAAGTAACTACAAAACTACAAAGAGATACAGAACAACTACCAAGAGATGCAGCATGACCGCAAAGAGACTGAACACAGCTGCAAAGAGACACAGAGACACAGAGAATGATTAAAAGAGGACACAGAACAGCTCAAAAGAGATACACAGTGACTACAGCAAGATGCAGGGCAACTACAAAGAGACACAAAATGACCACAAAGAGACACTGAACAACTACAAAGAGACACAAAATGACCACAAAGAGAGACTGGGCAACTACAAAGAGACACAAAATGACCACAAAGAGACACTGAACAACTACAAAGAGACAAAATGACCACAAAGAGAGACTGAACAACTACAAAGAGACACAAAATGACCACAAAGAGACACTGAACAACTACAAAGAGACACAAAATGACCACAAAGAGACACTGAGCAACTACAAAGAGACAAAATGACCACAAAGAGACACTGAGCAACTACAAAGAGATACAAAATGACCACAAAGAGAAACTGAGCAACTACAAAGAGACACAAAATGACCACAAAGAGACACTGAACAACTACAAAGAGACACAAAATGACCACAAAGAGAAACTGAGCAACTACAAAGAGACACAAAATGACCACAAAGAGACACTGAACAACTACAAAGAGACACAAAATGACCACAAAGAGAAACTGAGCAACTACAAAGAGACACAAAATGACCACAAAGAGACACTGAACAACTACAAAGAGACACAAAATGACCACAAAGAGAAACTGAGCAACTACAAAGAGACACAAAATGACCACAAAGAGACACTGAGCAACTACAAAGAGACACAAAATGACCACAAAGAGAGACTGAACAACTACAAAGAGACACAAAATGACCACAAAGAGACACTGAGCAACTACAAAGAGACAAAATGACCACAAAGAGACACTGAGCAACTACAAAGAGACACAAAATGACCACAAAGAGACACTGAGCAACTACAAAGAGATACAAAATGACCACAAAGAGACACTGAGCAACTACAAAGAGATACAAAATGACCACAAAGAGACACTGAACAACTACAGACACAAAATGACCACAAAGAGACACTGAACAACTACAGACACAAAATGACCACAAAGAGACACTGAACAACTACAAAGAGATACAAAATGACCACAAAGAGACACTGAACAACTACAAAGAGACACAAAATGACCACAAAGAGAAACTGAGCAACTACAAAGAGACACAAAATGACCACAAAGAGAGACTGGGCAACTACAAAGAGACACAAAATGACCACAAAGAGACACTGAGCAACTACAAAGAGACAAAATGACCACAAAGAGAGACTGAACAACTACAAAGAGACACAAAATGACCACAAAGAGACACTGAGCAACTACAAAGAGACAAAATGACCACAAAGAGACACTGAGCAACTACAAAGAGACACAAAATGACCACAAAGAGACACTGAGCAACTACAAAGAGACACAAAATGACCACAAAGAGACACTGAGCAACTACAAAGAGACAAAATGACCACAAAGAGACACTGAGCAACTACAAAGAGACAAAATGACCACAAAGAGACACTGAACAACTACAAAGAAATACAAAATGACCACAAAGAGACACTGAGCAACTACAAAGAAATACAAAATGACCACAAAGAGACACTGAACAACTACAGACACAAAATGACCACAAAGAGACACTGAACAACTACAGACACAAAATGACCACAAAGAGACACTGAACAACTACAAAGAGATACAAAATGACCACAAAGAGACACTGAACAACTACAAAGAGACACAAAATGACCACAAAGAGACACTGAACAACTACAGACACAAAATGACCACAAAGAGACACTGAACAACTACAAAGAGACACAAAATGACCACAAAGAGACACTGAACAACTACAAAGAGACACAAAATGACCACAAAGAGACACTGAGCAACTACAAAGAGACACAAAATGACCACAAAGAGACACTGAACAACTACAAAGAGACACAAAATGACCACAAAGAGACACTGAACAACTACAAAGAGACACATCTGGAGATACATGCTTTTCCCTGGACAGGAAGGGCATGAAAAGGAACTCAAGCTATCAGATAAATGTCATGCACTTCCTGTCTGAGTGAAAAAATGTTGACATTAATTATAAACATTTTGTGATAACGACAAGTTTTCATTATTTTTCAGCCCAGCTGCGTCTGTGAGTCTGTGATGAGCTGCAAGTCTCAACCTGAGCTCCACTCACACCAATTTTCACCCGTTTCACTCCATTATCACGTCTGATTTAAGGTGGAAACGACGCGTCAAACAGCCGCAGTGACGACTTCATCAGGAAACTAAACAGGTCCACTTTAAAGGGGCATATCCTTTCCACACTGGGGGGACACATATGAAACGAAGGGGGGGATTTAATGCACAAATTTATGATGAAGATGTTTCTAATTTTGTTCAAATAAAAGTCATGTGCTACTGTTTTATTTTTACTGAGGGGGATGGGACACTTTGAGTGGCAGAAGAAGAACTCAGAACTTTTACTTAAAGTTACAATGTGTAATTTACGCGGTTGTTTATGATCAAATATCAACTATTGCTTTCATAAATATATATTTACTAAAGTGTAATGCAATTCACATACAAATGGAAGCTTTCTCATAGGCTCAGAATGATTTCTCTATATATACACAGGCAGGGCGCGGTCTGCTGGAGGCTGCCCTCTTGCGTCGCCATATTTGAATACAGTGGTCGAAAGGGATACACGCGCTTCGCCTTTCGTGTTTACCTAGAACCTGCCGTCACTGGAGACAGAGAAGGTGAAGATCAATCCGGGGCGCTTCTGCGTGAACCTGCTTTGTACTTTTATGATTCTGTCGCACTTTAAATGGAGGAGCACACACATGTTTTGCCCCGTAAGAGGGAAACCACGCCACCAAATAAAAGAACAAAATCAGATAAGCGAGGACGGGACAAAACGCGAGTGAATATCGGCGTTGCTTATTCCAGGTGGAAAGAACTCCTGAAGGAGAAGGATTTCACAAGGGATGTGGAGGTTGCCTGCTTTCTGCTAGACAGGTAATTCAATCTGATATTTTAAAATCACTGTGGCTTCATGTTTGCAACTACTTTTCCCTCTTGTCTAAGTTCGAGTGACAGCTATGTTTACGTGCTAACGCTATCCTAGCCTTGGCTAACGTTATTCCAGAGCTACAGCTAAATGGTTAGCCTAGCCTACAGCCTAATCTGTTGATTACTCTGGCGCTGCTGCGAAGGCTGACCCTCTCCTCCTCCTCCTCTTCCCTCTGGGTAGCTGAGACACACCTCTTCGCCTGGCTGTTCCTGCACCGCCTCTACCCCCTTGCCCCCTTCCCCTCCCTGGTCTTCCTCCTCTCCCTCTCCCTCTTCCTCATCTCCCTGTGTCCTGTGGAAGAACACTCTGGAAACACATATATTATAATCATACCAACCTATATTTGCTGCACTGTGCCGTGACTATCACATAAAACGTGTTATTTTAGCATCACTGTGCTAATGTTTGCTCGTGTTACCAAAACAATTAGAAATAAAACACTCCTAACATACAGTACAGGCCAAAAGTTTGGACACACCTTCTCATTCAATGCGTTTTCTTTATTTTCATGACTATTTACATTGTAGATTCTCACTGAAGGCATCAAAACTATGAATGAACACATGTGGAGTTATGTACTTAACAAAAAAAGGTGAAATAACTGAAAACATGTTTTATATTCTAGTTTCTTCAAAATAGCCACCCTTTGCTCTGATTACTGCTTTGCACACTCTTGGCATTCTCTCCATGAGCTTCAAGAGGTAGTCACCTGAAATGGTTTTCCAACAGTCTTGAAGGAGTTCCCAGAGGTGTTTAGCACTTGTTGGCCCCTTTGCCTTCACTCTGCGGTCCAGCTCACCCCAAACCATCTCGATTGGGTTCAGGTCCGGTGACTGTGGAGGCCAGGTCATCTGCCGCAGCACTCCATCACTCTCCTTCTTGGTCAAATAGCCCTTACACAGCCTGGAGGTGTGTTTGGGGTCATTGTCCTGTTGAAAAATAAATGATGGTCCAACTAAACGCAAACCGGATGGGATGGCATGTCGCTGCAGGATGCTGTGGTAGCCATGCTGGTTCAGTGTGCCTTCAATTTTGAATAAATCCCCAACAGTGTCACCAGCAAAACACCCCCACACCATCACACCTCCTCCTCCATGCTTCACAGTGGGAACCAGGCATGTGGAATCCATCCGTTCACCTTTTCTGCGTCTCGCAAAGACACGGCGGTTGGAACCAAAGATCTCAAATTTGGACTCATCAGACCAAAGCACAGATTTCCACTGGTCTAATGTCCATTCCTTGTGTTTCTTGGCCCAAACAAATCCCTTCTGCTTGTTGCCTCTCCTTAGCAGTGGTTTCCTAGCAGCTATTTGACCATGAAGGCCTGATTCGCGTAGTCTCCTCTTAACAGTTGTTCTAGAGATGGGTCTGCTGCTAGAACTCTGTGTGGCATTCATCTGGTCTCTGATCTGAGCTGCTGTTAACTTGCCATTTCTGAGGCTGGTGACTCGGATGAACTTATCCTCAGAAGCAGAGGTGACTCTTGGTCTTCCTTTCCTGGGTCGGTCCTCATGTGTGCCAGTTTGGTTGTAGCGCTTGATGGTTTTTGCGACTCCACTTGGGGACACATTTAAAGTTTTTGCAATTTTCCGGACTGACTGACCTTCATTTCTTAAAGTAATGATGGCCACTGGTTTTTCTTTAGTTAGCTGATTGGTTCTTGCCATAATATGAATTTTAACAGTTGTCCAATAGGGCTGTCGGCTGTGTATTAACCTGACTTCTGCACAACACAACTGATGGTCCCAACCCCATTGATAAAGCAAGAAATTCCACTAATTAACCCTGATAAGGCACACCTGTGAAGTGGAAACCATTTCAGGTGACTACCTCTTGAAGCTCATGGAGAGAATGCCAAGAGTGTGCAAAGCAGTAATCAGAGCAAAGGGTGGCTATTTTGAAGAAACTAGAATATAAAAAAAAATTATTTCACCTTTTTTTGTTAAGTACATAACTCCACATGTGTTCATTCATAGTTTTGATGCCTTCAGTGAGAATCTACAATGTAAATAGTCATGAAAATAAAGAAAACGCATTGAATGAGAAGGTGTGTCCAAACTTTTGGCCTGTACTGTATATCTCACAGATAACCTATATGTCACTGGTAAGCTATAACATATCATAACATGGTTTAGATTCCTGAATAAATATTCACCTCGTCGCTAGATACTCCTGAAAAACTTGAAAAACTCTGCTGTCTGTGCAAGGCTTTTTGTCCTACGAGGCCACCGTCACTTACCCGACGGGAGGGGTGAGTGAGTGAGCTGCAATCTAGAATCTGACCACTGATGTCACTGTTACTCACCATTTTTACACACTGAGGCTTTAAATAAAACCAGTGATAAAAAAATGTTGTCGTGATGACAAATACGATCCAATAATGTGTTTTAAAGCTTCATTTTATTCACTGATACCAGTTAACCATTCATTCACCAGACCTGAGGCGACAGAGCCTTCTTCACAGTCTTTGGTTGAAAAACGTCTGTTAAGACTATTTATTGTCATTTTTCCTATTGGGTGGATTCTGCGTCCATTGGAATGGACGGGAAAAATAACACCTCACCTCACCTGAAGTGCAGATTTCTGGCCTTGAACATATGTATTGTAAAATTCCAAACATTTTTAGACCAAAGATAAAACACTAAGGTATAATTCTAACTAACAGATATCACCATGAAACATATCCACTTGATTACTTATAATAAGACAATTATTTTTTTATATTGCAAGTTTTCTGAAACGTAAGGTTTAAATATGCAAATCAGGTCTTATATAATTAAATTTGTGCTTTTTGTATAAATTTCCAGAGCAGAATTTTGAACTGAAATAAACCTAAATGTGTATGTTGGATGTTCTCGCTCCTAAAAGTCTGACAGAAAACATGTTGTGGAGGCAAAACTGCCCAAAATCTTAAAACTAAAAATGTTTTTACCGGGGCCCACACACCATCACCACCATCACCACCATCACCTCCATCACCATGTATCATTCGCTCATTATATTTTGTTTTCACTTACTGTTTATTTTCTCTCTCTTGCATTAAAGGTGCAGTCAGCAACTCTCTGTTCTGTTCATGCACTGAAAAAAGGTCTGGTGTTTGTTCTGTAAATAGGAAACAAGCAAAGCGTCTCACACCTGAGCCACACAACGCTGTCCTGTGCACGAGGTCAGAGGCCATGGAGGTATAAAGAGAAAAGGCAGGATTGTTTTCACCAGAATCACTGACTCCATCTTTAAAACACTTCCTCTGAATCATCAATAATTTGATAGAGTTGTGTTTCCGGTTGCAACGGTTTGAGATTTTCATGGTTCGATAATTGTCTCAGAAAATATTGTGGTTTCACAGTATTACAGAATTTATATTATTATTGGTCAGACTGAGCCTAAAAGGAGGGGGCACTTGATTGGCCACCCCGTGTGCCCCCCAAATGGTCATTGACTCACGGTAATGTCAATCATTGTGTAAAGCTCGTTACCACCGCAGCAGGTTAAAACAGGAGCAAAGCTGAAACCTTGTGTGACTGGACTGTGCTCTGAACTCATGAAGGCTTTTATTTTGGAAAAAGGACAAAGGAAGTGGCTCCACTAATTAACTTGGGTAACATCATCAGTCGCCTCGCCGTTGTGAGCATTTTATTCTTCTGCGGTGGTGTGTCTGTGTCACTCTGCAGTTACACCTCCAACACACTAATCAGCAATGGGGTTTCTGTGAAGTGCTGTAAAGTTTAGTTGATTGAAAACACACATTAAACACACAGTAAACACACATTAAACACACAGTAAACACACATTAAACACACATTAAACACACATTGAACACACAGTAAACACACATTGAACACACAGTAAACACACATTGAACATGGCTTAATAGAGACAATTTCAAGTTTGAAATAGTCATTTTCCCCACAAATACAACATGCTAATGTTATTAGCACAAGCCTATGGCATTTTACACTGTATAAATTAGCCTAGCAGCTAGCAGACTTCTCCTCTACTCATATGAAGCCAGGGACAACAGCAACATTTAACAAAGGTAACGTTACACAGTTCAGCTCCATTACAGCTCACAAGGTTCACTGACAAAACAACTGTCTTATACTAAACACGTTTTCCAAACAAATACAACATGCTAACGTTATTAGCACAAGCCTATGGCATTTTACATTGTATAAATTAGCCTAGCAGCTAGCAGAGATTTCCTCTGCTCATATTTCAGCCAGGATAAATCACACACAGTGTGTGGAGGCTTTATTGTCTTCACAATTTATTGTTTCTTATCTGTGAAATTAAAGTAAATCAAAGCTTTGTTTCCACTGACGGAAATGGTTTCAGCTCACAGAGACAGACAGGAGGTCTGCGTCACTGTGACACTGTGGAGTTACATTTCTGGGGAGGTGCACGTCAGGCTACAGTGTAGGTTACCGTGTAGGCTCTACGCCGACGTGGAGCCGTACGACGTATTAACAACGTGAGTGGCCAACAAAAGCAAGATGAAGACATAAACAGTGTGTAACTGTGCAATCTAAAGAAAGTAGTTGTTTGTACCTAACAGTCAAAATATTGAAGAGAGACATCAGTGGCAGCCTTCACACTACCACACACTACCTATAGATATGAGAGAAGCTGCTCGCTAAATATTTTTAACAGAAAGCTAGAAAACGAATCTGATCACTTATGGGTTTTTTTGGTTTGCTGTGATCAGCGGTTGGTGGTTTGACGGAGAAAGACTGTGGTGAGCTCTGTTTGATCCACAGTGCCACAGCTGGGCGGTAGATTCAGGGCCAGCTGTGTGTCGTACCCGGCACAGATGATACCTGCAGTGAGGTCAACTCTTGAGAAGATGTTTGGGGGTGATCTGAAAGTTGCTTATTTTGATTAATCAGTGTCTGCTGGTGAGTCTGTGCCCGTATGGAATTACAGGCTCTGATCGTTAATGACGGAGGCCTAAAAGGTGACACAAGAAGAAATACAACATGAAACTTGGATTAACAGGATCCCAAATCACCACCTTTAAATGAATGAACTGATTTTGTAAATCATTGTTTTAAACTCTTCGTTATTGTCCTTTTATATTGAATTGTCTTGTTTGTCTGCTTTATGTTCATTCTGTCTATTTTCATGTGAAACACTCAGATACCGTCCCCATTGTAAAGCACTTTGTGCTGCATTTCTTGTGCGAAAAGTGCTACATTAATAAAGTTTAGTACAATTTAGAATTTAATTCGGTCTGCAAATAGAAATAAGAACATCATGTTTTATTACGATATGATTCTAAATGAAATGTGGATTTTTCATTGTCGACTTTTCATTTGAAACGATTAATCAGGAAAATAATAAAAATATTTGTTGGTTGCAGCAGTTATAAAGTCCCTCTGGACCAAATATGTGAGTACACAGTTTTTCTTTGAGGACATAATTTACAGCTGAAAAAAGGTAATAAATCACAATATATTTTATCACAGTACTCAGCGTATCACAACAAATTTAAAATTGCAATAATAACATGACGTGATTTAAGTATCGTGGATCCTCTGGTGGCTCCCACCCTTACTGTGTATCATCAGTAAAATGTACTCTAAGTATCAGCAGTAAAAGTAAAAACCCAATTCCCAAAAAGTTGGGACGCATTGTGAAATAAAAACAGAATGACATGATTTCCATAATCCTCCATTCATTCTCATCCATTTATCCAGGGCCAGGTCTCGGAGGCAGCAGGCTGAGCAAAGCAGACGTCCCTTTCCCCAGGGACGCTTTGCAGCTTTTCCTGGAGGACCCCGAGGCCCAGACCAGATGAGATCTATAATCCCTCCAGTGTGTTCTGGGTCTGCCCCGGGGCCTCCTACCAGCTCCTCCTGGAGGATCCTGATCAGATGTTGAACCACCTCAACATGAAGGAGCAGCGGCTCTACTCCGAGCTCCCTCCAGATGTCTGACTCCTCCCCCTATCTCTAAGGCTGAGCCCAGACACCCCACAGAGGAAACTCATTTCAGACGATTGTATCAGTGACCTCATTCTTTCAGTCACTACCCAGAGCTCATGACCATAGGTGAGGGTTGGGACGCAGATGGACCAGGAAATGGAAAGCTTTGCCTTCTGGCTCAGCTCCCTCTGATCCACGACGGCCTGGCGCAGCGCCCGCATCACTGCAGACGCCGCACCAGGGTTGCAAATCTCATCTTTATCTTTGTGAAAAACTGTGTGGACAACAGTCCAACAGTTTAAGAACAATGTTTCTCATTTAGTGATTTCATCTACATCCCATAATATCAAATGATTCATAGAATCTTGAAAAATCTTTACAAGGGGCAATGATGAAAATCAGCACTGAACGTCCATGACCTTTGACCCCTCAGACTGCTCTGCATTAAAAACCACCATGACTGTATACAGGATATTACTACATGGGCTCAGGAAGACTTTGGAAAACCACAGTCAGTAAACACATCGCTGCATCTACCAATGACTGCTCAGAGTGAAAGACACATATCAACATCTGGAAACAGCTCCGCCCACTTCCCTGAGCCTGAGCTCACCTGAGATGAAGGGCCTATCCCAAAGTGGCCCCTGCACCCTCTCCATTCCCACTCTCACTCTGTGTCTGTGTCCACGCAGAGGGCCGCCACACTGAGTGCCGTCTCAACCCAGCTAGAGAGGAGTGGGAGTGAGTTATAAAACCCTCCGACAGCGAGTCTGCATCCATACAGACTTACTGACCACGTGCAACGCTGGATTGTGTTTGTCATGAAAGATGCTCCATACAAATAAAGTTCAGTGACTACACTCAAACGTAACCTGCTCAGACTAAGACAGACATTTAAAGGCCTGGTGTCATACAGACGTTCACGTCTTAAAGGGGACATTGTGTACAGAATAAAAAACTAGTGTGTATTCAAAGTTATTTATTTCTTTTAATGATGAAAACATAATATACAAAAATAAAGGTATACAATAGCAGATCATGAACATTAAATATAAGTGATAGAAATACATATGAAGAACATAAAAGTTTTATTTTCCTCCATGGTTACGAAATGTTTCGACAGTTTGTCTTTCTGCCACAAAGAAGGAAGTTTGTCCCAAAGCTTGTCACTGTGTTCATCCCCTGCACTCCCCGTCTCTTTTACTGCCGAATCACTATTAGAATATTATGATATTTAACTCTCTAATCTTCTTCTACTTTGTATTCCTGCACCGTTGATCCCACCTCACTCACTCAGCTTATGGTTTGGAAACAGCTTCCACTCAAAACTTTTAGTTTATACAGTATAATACAGTAACATAAAAACTTTGAGTTCACCGGACACAACATAAATATGTCACATGACCCTTTGTCTGACAGGAACTTTGTCAGTTTAACATAACTTTATTTTGCTGTATGAAGATTTAATTTTACGTTGGTGTGGTGGTTAGCAGTGTCGCCTCACAGCAACAGGGTTCCTGGTTTGATTCCCCGGGGGAGCCCTTCTGTGTGGAGTTTACATGTTCTCCCCGTGTCAGCGTGGGTTTCCTCCAGGTGCTCTGACATGTTCTCCCCGTGTCAGCGTGGGTTTCCTCCAGGTGCTCCCACATGTTCTCCCTGTGTCAGCGTGGGTTTCCTCCAGGTGCTCCGACATGTTCTCCCTGTGTCAGCGTGGGTTTCCTCCAGGTGCTCTGACATGTTCTCCCTGTGTCAGCGTGGGTTTCCTCCAGGTGCTCCGACATGTTCTCCCTGTGTCAGCGTGGGTTTCCTCCAGGTGCTCCGACATGTTCTCCCTGTGTCAGTGTGGGTTTCCTCCAGGTGCTCCGACATGTTCTCCCTGTGTCAGCGTGGGTTTCCTCCAGGTGCTCTGACATGTTCTCCCCGTGTCAGCGTGGGTTTCCTCCAGGTGCTCCCACATGTTCTCCCTGTGTCAGCGTGGGTTTCCTCCAGGTGCTCCGACATGTTCTCTCTGTGTCAGCGTGGGTTTCCTCCAGGTGCTCTGACATGTTCTCCCTGTGTCAGCGTGGGTTTCCTCCAGGTGCTCCGACATGTTCTCCCTGTGTCAGCGTGGGTTTCCTCCAGGTGCTCCGACATGTTCTCCCTGTGTCAGTGTGGGTTTCCTCCAGGTGCTCCGACATGTTCTCCCTGTGTCAGTGTGGGTTTCCTCCAGGTGCTCCGACATGTTCTCCCTGTGTCAGTGTGGGTTTCCTCCAGGTGCTCCGACATGTTCTCCCTGTGTCAGTGTGGGTTTCCTCCAGGTGCTCTGACATGTTCTCCCTGTGTCAGCGTGGGTTTCCTCCAGGTGCTCCGACATGTTCTCCCTGTGTCAGTGTGGGTTTCCTCCAGGTGCTCTGACATGTTCTCCCTGTGTCAGCGTGGGTTTCCTCCAGGTGCTCTGACATGTTCTCCCCGTGTCAGCGTGGGTTTCCTCCAGGTGCTCCGACATGTTCTCCCCGTGTCAGCGTGGGTTTCCTCCAGGTGCTCTGACATGTTCTCCCCGTGTCAGCGTGGGTTTCCTCCAGGTGCTCCGACATGTTCTCCCCGTGTCAGCGTGGGTTTCCTCCAGGTGCTCTGACATGTTCTCCCTGTGTCAGCGTGGGTTTCCTCCAGGTGCTCCGACATGTTCTCCCTGTGTCAGCGTGGGTTTCCTCCAGGTGCTCTGACATGTTCTCCCTGTGTCAGTGTGGGTTTCCTCCAGGTGCTCTGACATGTTCTCCCTGTGTCAGCGTGGGTTTCCTCCAGGTGCTCTGACATGTTCTCCCCGTGTCAGCGTGGGTTTCCTCCAGGTGCTCTGACATGTTCTCCCCGTGTCAGCGTGGGTTTCCTCCAGGTGCTCCGACATGTTCTCCCTGTGTCAGCATGGGTTTCCTCCAGGTGCTCCCACATGTTCTCACTGTGTCAGTGTGGGTTTCCTCCAGGTGCTCCGACATGTTCTCCCTGTGTCAGCATGGGTTTCCTCCAGGTGCTCCCACATGTTCTCACTGTGTCAGTGTGGGTTTCCTCCAGGTGCTCCCACATGTTCTCCCCGTGTCAGCGTGGGTTTCCTCCAGGTGCTCCCACATGTTCTCCCTGTGTCAGCGTGGGTTTCCTCCAGGTGTTCCCACATGTTCTCCCCGTGTCAGCGTGGGTTTCCTCCAGGTGCTCCGACATGTTCTCCCTGTGTCAGTGTGGGTTTCCTCCAGGTGCTCCGACATGTTCTCCCTGTGTCAGTGTGGGTTTCCTCCAGGTGCTCCGACATGTTCTCCCTGTGTCAGTGTGGGTTTCCTCCAGGTGCTCTGACATGTTCTCCCTGTGTCAGCGTGGGTTTCCTCCAGGTGCTCCGACATGTTCTCCCTGTGTCAGCGTGGGTTTCCTCCAGGTGCTCTGACATGTTCTCCCTGTGTCAGCGTGGGTTTCCTCCAGGTGCTCTGACATGTTCTCCCCGTGTCAGCGTGGGTTTCCTCCAGGTGCTCCGACATGTTCTCCCCGTGTCAGCGTGGGTTTCCTCCAGGTGCTCTGACATGTTCTCCCCGTGTCAGCGTGGGTTTCCTCCAGGTGCTCCGACATGTTCTCCCCGTGTCAGCGTGGGTTTCCTCCAGGTGCTCTGACATGTTCTCCCCGTGTCAGCGTGGGTTTCCTCCAGGTGCTCCGACATGTTCTCCCCGTGTCAGCGTGGGTTTCCTCCAGGTGCTCCGACATGTTCTCCCTGTGTCAGTGTGGGTTTCCTCCAGGTGCTCTGACATGTTCTCCCTGTGTCAGCGTGGGTTTCCTCCAGGTGCTCTGACATGTTCTCCCCGTGTCAGCGTGGGTTTCCTCCAGGTGCTCTGACATGTTCTCCCCGTGTCAGCGTGGGTTTCCTCCAGGTGCTCCGACATGTTCTCCCTGTGTCAGCATGGGTTTCCTCCAGGTGCTCCCACATGTTCTCACTGTGTCAGTGTGGGTTTCCTCCAGGTGCTCCGACATGTTCTCCCTGTGTCAGCATGGGTTTCCTCCAGGTGCTCCCACATGTTCTCACTGTGTCAGTGTGGGTTTCCTCCAGGTGCTCCCACATGTTCTCCCCGTGTCAGCGTGGGTTTCCTCCAGGTGCTCCCACATGTTCTCCCTGTGTCAGCGTGGGTTTCCTCCAGGTGTTCCCACATGTTCTCCCCGTGTCAGCGTGGGTTTCCTCCAGGTGCTCTGACATGTTCTCCGCGTGTCAGCGTGGGTTTCCTCCAGGTGCTCCGACATGTTCTCCCTGTGTCAGCGTGGGTTTCCTCCAGGTGCTCCGAAATGTTCTCCCTGTGTCAGCGTGGGTTTCCTCCAGGTGCTCCCACATGTTCTCACTGTGTCAGTGTGGGTTTCCTCCAGGTGCTCCCACATGTTCTCCCCGTGTCAGCGTGGGTTTCCTCCAGGTGCTCTGACATGTTCTCCCTGTGTCAGCATGGGTTTCCTCCAGGTGCTCCCACATGTTCTCACTGTGTCAGTGTGGGTTTCCTCCAGGTGCTCCGACATGTTCTCCCCGTGTCAGCGTGGGTTTCCTCCAGGTGCTCCGACATGTTCTCCCTGTGTCAGCGTGGGTTTCCTCCAGGTGCTCCGACATGTTCTCCCTGTGTCAGCGTGGGTTTCCTCCAGGTGCTCCGACATGTTCTCCCTGTGTCAGCGTGGGTTTCCTCCAGGTGCTCTGACATGTTCTCCCCGTGTCAACGTGGGTTTCCTCCAGGTGCTCTGACATGTTCTCCCTGTGTCAGCATGGGTTTCCTCCAGGTGCTCCCACATGTTCTCCCCGTGTCAGCGTGGGTTTCCTCCAGGTGCTCTGACATGTTCTCCCTGTGTCAGCGTGGGTTTCCTCCAGGTGCTCTGACATGTTCTCCCCGTGTCAGCGTGGGTTTCCTCCAGGTGCTCCCACATGTTCTCCCTGTGTCAGCGTGGGTTTCCTCCAGGTGCTCTGACATGTTCTCCCTGTGTCAGCGTGGATTGAGTGAAGGGAAAGAGGTGACTGCTGAACCAGGCAGAGCCTTCTATTTCACCTCAGCACACCTTAACGTTCAACACGTGACTAACTGTGTATACGACTTAACTCATGGTGCAAAATGTCTTTTACCACATTAACTGTAACACATTAGAACCCCTGTGACATACAGAAACATTAATCACTGTGTGACGGGAAAAGTGAGTGATTAACAACACATCTGAACACAGTTTTCTTCAGCTTATGGCCTTAAACACATTGTCTCACAGCACGCTGAAGCTCTATTCATTCAGCCTCAAAACACCACGATATGTTGAGTGTGTTGTTTGCTGGCCTTTAACTAATTAGGAAAAATTGGCTTTATATATTTTAGTCAACTTAACTCAAAAATTGTTCATTTAACATGAAAAAAAATATGTCAAGCTCACAATGGATGAGTTTTGTGTGTCAAGTGAACATAAAGTTTTTGTGTCATTTTGACAGTGTGTGGCATCTGTGTTGACTTCACATTAAAATGGACTGGGGTTCACACTCTGCTCCATCTCAGAGGGGATATTGTACTTTTTTTAAACTGCACTACATTTATCTGACAACTTCAGTTACTGTACACTTTCAGATTAATAGTACAACATATAAATGATGATGATGATCAAATATTACTGAAGATGAAACCACCCTGCCGTATATGAAGTCATTAAAATGTCACCTTCACCAGCTGCAACATTAACACGTTCAGAACCCAAATATGTTCCAAACACACAGATATATAATAATGGAGGTATTTTACTCCAAATGCACTTATATATTATTAATCAAAAGAGAAAAGAGATTATATTTAATTTTGTGTTTTTTTCCCCCAGAAACCCCCTAACAGTAAAAATGACAATAAATTGTATTAACAGACTTTTTTTCAGCAAAAACTATGAGATTATTTATTTTTGCATGGACAGTTAACTCATATCAATATAAGAACTGATGCTTTACAACACATTGCATATTTATAAGCGCTGTATCGTAGGCGACTGGACCTGCTTGAGTTTCACCTCTCATCCAGGAGGCTTCTTCACTTTTAATGGACTGGTGCAGAGTTGCAGGCCTTAAACCCTGTGTGAGTGTGAACCCTTACAGAGTCGCTGAGGTCACATGTGAGTCGTTGACCCAGTCGGCCATCTTGTGTGTTGACACAACAGCAGCTAAAGCCTGCGACTCCGCACCAGTCCGTTAAAACTGAAGAAGCCTCAGGTCCAGTCACCTACAGTACAGCACTTATGATTATGATGACCTGGACGACTGAGAATCTTCAGCGACACACTGCATATTTATTTTGTATTGTATTTATCAACAACTCTGAAAATCTCCAAAGAAACAGTTTCTTAAAACCTCCTGAGATGAATATTCTGTGCGTTATAAATACGATGCATTATAAACTGTTTTTATTTCCCACTGACATTCACATCAATGTTTCTGAAAGAAATCCTGAGTAAAATCTGTAAATCTTTCATGTGATATTTTGACGTGTATTAGTGACATAACATCTCACTTTAAACTCAGTTTAAACACAACTTATGTCCTTTAACAACATGATTAATAGACTGAAACATACCTGCTGCTTCCTCCTTGCCTCACAGTCGACCATGCTTGTTAAAAAGAGGAGGCGTGGCTCTGCTGCAGTCCACTTTAGACGATGTGGAACACTGTGATTGGTTCATATACATCTCATCAAATTAATCTGTGCATCAGGGTGGAGTCAGATGACAGACATTTTAGACTGAATCCAAATGTCTGGACTTCATTGCACTTGCAGACTGCCAGACTTTGCGGCCCGTTCCTGTTGAGGGCTCCCAAAATACGATTCAACCAGTCCACATGGAGCCTGAAGTGGACTGTCTGCAGACTTCCAGAGAGTCCGCTTGGGGTGCAGACTTCAGCAGACTTCATTCATTGCTAATGGACGTGATGTTGTAGTTTTCTTTTCAATAGCAGACTAAAAAACTAAACATATGTGTATGTAAAACAGTTACTGTAGCCACCTATATTGTGGAGTGCAGAAATATATTCAACAACATCATGATACAGAAATATGTAGAAATATAGATCAGTGGTCCCCAACTGGTCCAACATGGGGTCCAGATTTCTCCTCAGTCATTAGTCCAGCTCTGCACACTTTAATATATTCAGCGTCATACTGGTGTTCGGCCATGTTTGCTGTCTCTGTGCAGTAGCTGTTCATTAGTCACTCACTCTACAGCAGGAAATGACACTTCAGAATAAAAGCTCTGTGCCATGTTCACTGTACTAAAAAATAAAGTGTGTTTTATGGGTATAACGCTTTAGAGTACTTTGATTACTTTTTGCAGTAACAAGTAACCTAACACGTTACCATGAAGCTTGTGGCTCGCTACGTGGTCGGAGAAATGCTGCCGTTGTCTATGGTTGAGTCTCAAACATTCCACAGGATCATCAGTAAAATCCCCACGACTCAATAGATGGAGGAGGACTCGCTGACAGGTCAGACTCAGGACTTGCATTATGCCTGGTACACACTATGACTTTTCTGCCCTGTTCTGAAAGTCACTATGTCACATTACACGACTGTGGAGTCACAACCAAGTTCTTACAAATGTTTCACAATAAAAGCCGATTTAGAAAATGGAGGGATTCTCTCAGCCGAGGTTATAAGGGGCTTTTAATCTGAAGGAAATTCAGGAAGTGTTGAGTTTGAAATGAAGGTGCGATGTGTTAACTTTATAAAGACAACGGAGTGGATAAAAAGTAAAAATATAAAGACACTTTTAAAGTACTTGAGTTACTTTATTCAGGGAGTAACGTTGGAAGAACTTTAAAAGTGCTTGAGTTACTTTACTCAGGGAGTAACGTTGGAAGTACTTTAAAAGTGCTTGAGTTACTTTACTCAGGGAGTAATGTTGGAAGTGCTTTAAAAGTGCTTGAGTTACTTTACTCAGGGAGTAATGTTGGAAGTGCTTTAAAAGTGCCTGAGTTACTTTACTCAGGGAGTAACGTTGGAAGTACTTTAAAAGTGCCTGAGTTACTTATCTCAGGGAGTAACGTTGGAAGAACTTTAAAAGTGCTTGAGTTACTTTACTCAGGGAGTAACGTTGGAAGTACTTTAAAAGTGCTTGAGTTACTTTACTCAGGGAGTAACGCAGTAAAGTAATTGGCTATTTTCCAAAAAGTAACGCAGTAAAGTTATTTGATTACTTTTAAAGTAACCCTTACCCAACTCTGTTCACGAGTCACTTGTGGTTCATTCAGAATAGACCCGCGACCCACTTTTGGACCAGGACCCACCAGTTGGGAACCACTGCTGTAGAGGGGAGTCAGGATGCAGTGTATCACTGCAGCTGTAGGTGGCGCTGTGTAATGTCAAATATAAAGGTTAGAAAAGTGGCTGAAAAACAAAAGCAGATCTTGTGATGTCACTACAACCATCTGTGTGTGTGTGTGTGTGTGACTGTCTGCAGTCTGTTTGTTGCACAGACATTTATTTTGTTTGTTTAGAAACAGCCCTGCACGTGAGCTTCATATCCTGTTATCTGCAGGGACAGATGAGCAGACAGAACATGACAGCAGTTACAATCATTGTAACTGTCGCTCGAACGTTTCCACAGCAACAAGTAAAACAGTCTCGAGGGTTGTCTGTCAGCTGCTTGCAGTTTCTGCCCTCGCAGACTCGACACGTGATGATGGTGAACTTGTCACAGTACGTACGACTGACGTTTGGATTCAGCCATAGATCTAGACATCCTAGAGAGATTAGGTACATCACAGCTGACAGGAGATCTACACGGTTAAAGCGATGAACACATTAATGCATCAATAACTATGATCCAGTCATATTATATATATCATTATATTATTATTTACTGTTGGTACGTGAAGTCTATTTTGATGGCGTTTGTCTGTTAGCTTCACTCCAGCTGCCTCGTCAAAAAGCCTTTGGGATTATTCCATTGGATTATTGCAGAAAATGAGCTCTGAGGAAACAAATGTTTATGATACCTGCAAGTTTTGTTCAGCAACATGATCTTCACAAATCATCACCACTTTTATGGTTTTTGATGCCTTCTCAAATCAAAATAACAAGCAAAGTTAGGCTGCAAACGCCACCAGGTGGTACCAGTCAGTGAACATTCTGACCAGGGCCCATGGACCATTAAAACACAACCACCACCTATTTCCCATCATGGTTTCAACCCTAACAATAGAGGTTTTCACTGTAACACCGTATGTGTTTCCTGTCCCATCTAAGACGTACAGGATGTCTTTTTCTAGTACATCTCCATGAGGCACAGCTCAGGTTATTTACATTTAAATAAATTGTTTTAAGTGAATGAAAAAATAAGATGATGACAATGAGAGTAAAGACGCTGCTAAAATACAATAGAGTAGAAAAGTTGCTAATAGAACCAGTAAGCTCACACACTCTGTATCTCCACGGCAACCCAACCCTTCACCTCCCCCGCACTACAGTCCTGACATCTTACTATATAATGACAAAAACTCTGTGTGTGTGTGTGTTCCACATTTTTCTCCTCACTGACTTGGTCAATCCATGTGAAATTTGGCACAGTGGTAGAGGGTCATGGGAGGATGCCAATGAAGCAATATTACATCAATTGGCCAAAGGGGGGCGCTATAGCAACCCACTGAAATGTCAAACTTTGAATGGGCATATCTCATGCCCCGTATGTCATAGAGACATGAAACTTTGCACAGAGATGCCTCTCCTCATGAGGAACACATTTGCCTCAAGAACCCATAACTTCCGCTTATATAGATTTTCCGCCATTTTGAATTTTTTGAAAAACACTTCAAATGGATCTCTTCCTAGGAAGTTTGAGCGATCTGCATGAAACTGGGTGAACATAATCTAGGGACCAATATCTAAAGTTCCCTCTTGGCAAAAGTTGGAAAACTTACTAAAACTGAGCTTCTATAAGGCAATGAATATTGCGGAGGGCGTGGCTCATCACATAAAGGTGTATAACATCTCAAGGGTTTCACCCATCACCACGCAACTTTGTAGGCATATGACCACACATAATCTGAGGGGACCCCTCCATTATTGACCCCATCAAAGAAAATGGGGGCGCTAGAGAGCTCATTTCTTATCTAGGCCTAACCGCCATATGGATTTTTACTAAACTTGGTAGATATGTAGAACAGGACGCCTCAAGGTGACTGGAGAAATTTAACTCTAATTGGCAACTGGGTGGCGCTATAACAACAGAAAAATGCTTCAAAATGGCTAAAATGCGACCGATCGCTGTGGCTCCCCCTGTGGACCAATGTTGGTGTTGTTTCTAATGTTTGGTATGACTAAGTTATGGTATGGTATGCTGTACATAATCACGGAAACTGTCAGTGTGTCATTCTGTCAGTCAGTCATTCTGTCTGTCCCATGTTTTTCTACTCACTGACGTGGTCAATCTATGTGAAACTGCACATAGGCATTGAGGACTGGCATAGGTAGAAGGTGACAAAGCTACCAATGGCTATGGACTAGTAACTCTAAAACTTACAACGAATTATGAGGTAACAGTCACTAAATATATACAGAATGATTTATACCCAGTTTAGATGCAGATACACGCACAGGAGCAGCGTGGCACAAACTGTAAGTGGACAATTTGAGAAAAAAAAAAATTGCTCAAATACAGGTACAGTTCATCTGAATATCCTCTTAGAAAGTGTTTTATTGAAAAGATTGACCCCAAAAAGTGAGGAAAAAAGAATGTTCCACTAAATCCATGAAGGTATACTTTTAATATACGATGCAGGGGGTGTTAGAGCCAATAAAAACTATGAAACATTACGACTGCAATGTCTCCGAGGTTGGGCCCATTTTGGAGTCAGATTGAATGGACTCTTTCCGGGTGGTCTGCATTGATCTGTGCATTGGGTGATGTCAGATGACAGAAATTATAGATCATCCTAAAAAAAAGTGGTAAAGTTATGTTCATCACAGCTGAGGGGGGGCCTACATGAGTTAAAGTGATGAACACATGAATGCATCAATAACTAAATTTTAGTAATATAATTATTATAAGAGTCTGCATAATGAGTACTTTTACTTTTGGTTCTTTAAGTATATTTTGATGGTCATACTTTTGTACTTTTACTGAAGAAAAAATGTGACTGCAGGAAATTTTTCCTTTTCAGTGTCAGTTCACCTGTAGAACAGGTACTCCTCCAGGATGAGCTCCTCTGTTCTCAGTGTACACTAATGATGAGGTCATTAAGGTACGCTGAGAACAGTATAGGGTCAATGTGTGTTTAAAGATGTGGATGACTTCCTCAGAGAACAGACACCATAGGTTGAAGCTGAGTATTTGGTCCAAACACAAACTGTTAAGATGTAAAATACAGATTAATATCGACAAAACTAAAGAAATTATTACTTTTATTATTTGTTTGCTGCATTCAACAGCAAATGTTGAAATCACCAAACTAAATATCTCAAATACTAAATATATTGCAGCATCTTCTTACAAGTCAGTCAGTCCTAAGCAGGATTTATACTATACTATATTTATATAGGCTCTGCGTAGATGCGAACTCTACACTGTAGCCTGATGTGCACCCACCCAGCACTTATTTCACAGATAAGAAACAATAAATCTTAAAGAGACATTAAAGCCTCCATAAAACAGCATTTTAAGTCTTGTATGTGATTTATCTTGGCTTCATATGGCTAAAGAAAAACTGCAAGGCTAATTTATACAATGTAAAATGTCTTAGGCTTGTGCTAATAATGTTAGCATGCTGTGCATGTGGTGATAACGTGTTAGGATAAGACAGTTGTTTGTTATGTTTTTATTTTTCTGACAGAAATGTTTGTCATAGGTGATGTGTCCGAGGACTGTTGAGTAGCTGAAAATCAAACGATGATAAAAAAAAGTGGAGTTTTGGTACTTTTTAAAGAAAACATGCTTTATTCAGTGTTTTTAATGGATTTAATCACCTGGTCTGTTTGTTTTGGAGAGGAAGAGACCTCTGGAGATAGTTTAGCTCCTCGTAAACCCAAGCGGCCCATTTCTGACATGTCAAACAGTGTTGGAGAAACACTGATTTGCAAAGTGAAGTCTTTACTCAGGGTTTTTACTGGTTTAAATCAGCTGGTCTGTTTGTGGAGAGGAGGAGACCCTCAGCTCACAGTAAAACCCTCCTGAACAATGAGCACTGTGCTCAGCGCTAAAGTTCCACTAAATCTTCCTAAATCTCACAAACAGCTCCTTTAAATTCACTAAATGTAACTTCTGGGAGCTCTGCCTCAGCTCTTGGTGTCCATCTCTTGTTGTCTGCACTGAGTGTTGAAGCCTCCAGAGGGCGCCAACGGAGCTGTTTCCTCTTTTGTTGCACACCGCTGACAGATGCATGTGTGGGTTAAAGTACACTGTTACCATTCAGCGCCATGTAACAGTGCAGGTTTGGTATTTCTGCTGTTTACCATGAACCCCCTCCACCCCCTCTTATCTGCTGTCGTCTGTCTGTCCCCTCAAAACCCCCCAAACCCACCCGGCCCACACCGACCGACATCAAACACTCCTTTGATACGGATGGCCTTTATGTGTGTGTGTGTGTGTGTGTGTGTGTGTGGAGGGGGGGTTTGAAGGCGTTTCCATACCATAGAAGTAAAGACCTTTTTTTTTTCTTGATAATTTATTCTGGTGTAAAATCTGAGGTGGATTCAGGTTGGAAAACCACAGCGGATGTTGGGTTTTAATGGGAAACTGAAGAAACTCCACGTGGAGTGAATCGCACAGCTGCTAACGAAAGACCAGAGATGTAAAGAAATCCCCTAAAGTGCAATAAAACCATTACAAACTCTCCTGCAGTGAGTCCCTGCAGAGATGTTTAGGTGTAAGTCCAGCAGAAGATGATTCATTTTATGTTAAACTAGATATTTTGATGAAGACTAGTCAGAGATTGCTAAATATGTAAAAAAAAATAAAATAAAATAAAAAACACCCCGTAATGCATAAAAAGCATCGTAAGTCTGAACTGTGACTCCCTGCAGGGATATTTAATACCACTTCAGGCATATATAAGATCAATTACTGTTTGACTAAATGTATTGATGCTAAATTAATAATTTTGATGTGTCTTGTGAACATTTTGAGGTGAAGATTTTGAAGTGTTGGACCTTTTTCTTTGTATTTTTCAAAATAAAAGCTTGAAATGTGATGCAGAAACAAAAACATGTGCTGTGTGTGTTTCCAGTTGACCTTTTCCACTCATTCATTTTCAGCTACATGTTAAAGTTGTCTGAATTATGTAAAGCACTCGTCTCTTTCTGTGTATGTGTGTGTGTGTGTCTGTGTGCGTTAGTGGATCGGGTGTGAAAGCAGTTGCGCGTCTGTAAATGTAAATGCTGCATGTGAATGTGAAGCTGCAGACAAAGACAGAGCTGCTTTTGTTCTTCCATGACAGAAAAGGCCTCTGCAGCTCCTGAAATGGCGGCGGGCACACAGCAAGGCTGAGTAGCGGGAGGGTGGAAAGCCCGGAGCGGAGCCAGAGCTCAGGACTGGATCTGGACTCTGATCTGGTTTCAGGTTTTTCTACTTTGGCGTTGAGTCATTTATCATCATGAAGGAGGCAGATATCAAGTTTTCTGCATGTTTGACGGATGAAATCAGCCTGAACGGCTCAGGACGTTTGGTTGAATTACTGCTGAGTTTTACTGAAATCAGAGATGAAAATGAAAGTTTGTCACGGCTGCATCACACAGAGCTCTGTGAAGAACTGTCCTCAGGTATATTATCATTAACAATAAACATTAAAATCAGTGGCATCAGGCTGAATGTTGGATTAAACTGTGTTATTTCAGAGGGAAATCTGAATGTCTGAGCCTCAAGTGCTCACACTGCTTTATAAAACTTTAGAATCTGCTGCCTCAGAGTTTGATGAGGTTTAATCAGGTGTGTGAGAGGACTCCTCTGTATGCCTGAATGGTTTTTGATGCTTTTAGGTTGTCAAAAGTCATCTTTAAAAAATTATTTAGTTTTGTACATGAAGAACAAAACGCTGTACCGTGGTTCAACCAGACTGACAACGTAAAGACACAAAGATCCCTCTGAGCAACAGCTGAACAAGAAAAGAAGAAATCAGCAGTCACTGGTGAAACAAACAGGAAGCTGAGCATCAGAATTTGTGCAGATTTAAACAGAAACAGGATCCTGTTTTACCGTCAAGTGCACAATATTGCAGGCTGTTCTCATGCACTGTCCGTACGTCTTCCTACAAAAAGTCACGCAACAAAATTTGGACACCCATCCATCCATTTTCACCCGCTTGTCCAGGGCCGGGTCGCAAAGCACCCCAGACGTCCCTCTTCCCAGCATCACTTTCCATCCCAGATGAGATGTATAATCTGCCCCGGGGCCTCCTACCAGTGGGATGTACCCAGAACACCTTTAACAGGAGGCGCCCAGGAGGATCCTGATCAGATGCCTGAACCACCTCAACTGACCCCTTTGGACGTGAAGGAGCAACAGCTCTACTCCGAGCTCCCTCCAGATGTCTGAGCCCCTCGCCCTATCTCTAATGTTGCGTTCACACCAAACGCAGGGCAAACACTTGCTTCATGTTACTCGTGTGAGTTTGAATGCCAGAATATTTTGTGTTGACTCGCTTTGTACAAGCGTGAAATCGCTGACTTGATGACTGAACTTCCACCGGTACGTCCTCTGCATCATACATCCCCAGAGGATCTCACTCCTGATTGGCTATCGTGACACAAATTGGTAGCCAAAGTTTAGATTTTTCAACTCTCGTGAATAAGGGTATAACGCGAAATTGTGCTGCTCGCTTCATTCGCATCGCATCCATCGCAAAATCACATCTAACTGCATCTTTACATTGATTTTACATGTAATTCAGTCACACAAATTGTTTGATTCGTGCCCAGTGTGAACACAACATAAGGCCGAGCCCAGACATTCCACGGAGGAAATTTTGGCCACTTGTATTTATGGCCATAGGTGGAGGTTGGGACATGGATGGACCAGTAAATTGAAAGCATTGCCTACCAGCTCATCTTCCTTTTCACCACGACGGTCTGATCCATCTCACGCTCCACTCATCAACAAGACCCTGAGATACTTGAACTTCATCGCTTGGGGCAGTAACTCCCTCGCAACCTGGGGGTGCAATCCACTGTTTCCCAGCAAAAAGACAAAAAAACGGAAATTCGTACATATCCTACGGAATAATGAGCCAGTAATTTGTGTATAATCCATGTATTTAGGGAAGGCTGCGATAATGTGACCAATGCACTGACAGGAGTAAAGAATGCAGTAAGAAGAGGTCCCATTAGAAACACTACTGCCATATTTAGTGGGCCGCATACCGCTGAGGTAAACCCAGAAGCTAGAAACTTTTTTTGCCGTATATGCCAGGTGAGCAACTCCACTGGAATGAACAGGCACCATGTTGGGCTCAGCTATCTAGATAATATTATACATCAACTCATCCTCACTGTGACCTCGTCACATGTCCACGTTTGGTCATGGACTTTCCACGTCCACATATGACGTCCAAGGTACCCTGGGTGTGTTGGTTGTTGACGTTCTGGGACGCCGTGTCAACTTCAGCCTGTTACATGCATTGTCTGTTTTCAAAATACACTTCTGTTTTCACAGGAAATGTACAGTTTTATACAGTCTCTTTCAAAATAAAAGCACTATGTTGGTGCAATGCCGGGAATTGACTTTGGATTTGGTTTTCCAATCTTACGGGAAGCGAACACCGGCCTCCTGAGTGAAAGTTGGTGGTTGTTAGACTCATCCACCACCCCACTCTGATTTCTGCCATCTTAAGTTTCATTGTTGTCCCATCTTGTTTCCTCCAGATGTTGCTGGGCGCTGTTACACAATAATGGTGAAGGGCCGTGTATCACGCTGACATGAAAGGACGGCTTTCATTTGTCTGTGTCCCAGGCAAACAAGCTAATCTGCCATTTAGGTATGAGGATGTCTTTGTAGGATCTCTACTTCTTCTAGTCTTTTCATCACTGGGCTAGCAGTTTCCCTGTTTCCAGTCTTAATACTAAGCTAAGCTAACTAGCTGTAGCCTTAGAGCCCAAATGCAATGAACCGACATCAAAGAACTACTGGCGCTGTAGACCGACTGCTACGTCGTCTCATGTCGCCTGCGTCTTTGCCAAAAAGTTGCACGTGACCACATTGCAAAGATTACCGTGGATTCAAGATGCTAGTTAGCCAGTTAGCATGTTAACAAAACAACCTGATGTTGAAAGAACAAATGATATTTACCGTGTGCCAGTGAACAAGAACACGGAAAAATACGGACAGCTTCTGCTTCAGCTTGTCAGCAGATGAACTCAGAAGTGATAATTCTCTCTCAGATTGTTTCTTTTGAAAAGTTGAAAAGATTTTAGAGGCTTAAAAAAGTAAAACTATTCAGTACGTCATAAATTAAAAGCACACAGGAGATTTATTTTATGGTCTCATAGAGGGGCCCCAACCCCAAGATTGGAAACCACTGAACTAAACAGCTGTTTCAGAGCCCCAACAGAAAGTGACTGACAAACTGAAAATATATGACCTCATTTTGGATTCCTGTTAATTTTTGCCTAAACCTCAGAATTCAAAGATACATAGATGCACTTCATCATTTAGTCGCAGTGATGGAAGAAGTGCTCAGTTACTTAAAAGTAAAGTAAAGATACCACAGTCTAAAAGTCTCCGTTACAAGTACTATAAAAGTCCTGGATTCAACTTGTTAAGTAAAAGTACAGAAAGATGAGACAAGACAAAATAAAACCGCAGTTGCAATACAAAGTTAGAAGAGTTCAGATCCAAGCATGCAATATACAAGGACTAAAATAACACCGCAGTAAAAGCAAATATAAAACTAAACTAGATAATTGTAAGATGCAAAATATAAAAACTAGCTAACAGTAAGATGTAAAATATAAAAGCTAGCAACCACTAGCTAACAGTAAAGTGCAAAATATAAAAACTAGCTAATAGTAAAGTGCAAAATATAAAAACTAGCTAACAGTAGGGTGCAAAATATAAAAACTAGCTAACAGCAAGGTTCAAAATATAAAAACTAGCTAACAGTAAAGTGCAAAAATATAAAAACTAGCTAATAGTAAGATGTAAAATATAAAAGCTAGCAACCACTAGCTAACAGTAAAGTGCAAAAATATAAAAACTAGCTAACAGCAAGGTGCAAAATATAAAAACTAGCTAACAGTAGGGTGCAAAATATAAAAACTAGCTAATAGTAAAGTGCAAAATATAAAAACTAGCTAACAGTAGGGTGCAAAATATAAAAACTAGCTAACAGCAAGGTGCAAAATATAAAAACTAGCTAACAGTAAAGTGCAAAAATATAAAAACTAGCTAATAGTAAAGTGCAAAATATAAAAACTAGCTAACAGTAGGGTGCAAAATATAAAAACTAGCTAACAGTAGGGTGCAAAATATAAAAACTAGCTAACAGCAAGGTGCAAAATATAAAAACTAGCTAACAGTAAAGTGCAAAAATATAAAAACTAGCTAATAGTAAGATGTAAAATATAAAAGCTAGCAACCACTAGCTAACAGTAAAGTGCAAAAATATAAAAACTAGCTAACAGCAAGGTGCAAAATATAAAAACTAGCTAACAGTAGGGTGCAAAATATAAAAACTAGCTAACAGTAAAGTGCAAAATATAAAAACTAGCTAACAGTAGGGTGCAAAATATAAAAACTAGCTAACAGTAAATTGCAAAATATAAAAACTAGCTAACAGTAAAGTGCAAAATATAAAAACTAGCTAACAGTAGGGTGCAAAATATAAAAACTAGCTAACAGCAAGGTGCAAAATATAAAAACTAGCTAACAGTAGGGTGCAAAATATAAAAACTAGCTAACAGCAAGGTGCAAAATATAAAAACTAGCTAACAGTAGGGTGCAAAATATAAAAACTAGCTAACAGTAAAGTGCAAAATATCAAAACTAGCTAACAGTAGGGTGCAAAATATAAAAACTAGCTAACAGCAAGGTGCAAAATATAAAAACTAGCTAACAGTAGGGTGCAAAATATAAAAACTAGCTAACAGTAGGGTGCAAAATATAAAAACTAGCTAACAGCAAGGTGCAAAAATATAAAAACTAGCTAACAATAGGGTGCAAAATATAAAAACTAGCTAACAGTAGGGTGCAAAATATAAAAACTAGCTAACAGTAAAGTGCAAAAAATAAAAACTAGCTAACAGTAGGGTGCAAAATATAAAAACTAGCTAACAGCAAGGTGCAAAATATAAAAACTAGCTAACAGTAAAGTGCAAAAATATAAAAACTAGCTAACAGCAAGGTGCAAAATATAAAAACTAGCTAACAGTAGGGTGCAAAATATAAAAACTAGCTAACAGCAAGGTTCAAAATATAAAAACTAGCTAACAGTAAAGTGCAAAAATATAAAAACTAGCTAATAGTAAGATGTAAAATATAAAAGCTAGCAACCACTAGCTAACAGTAAAGTGCAAAAATATAAAAACTAGCTAACAGCAAGGTGCAAAATATAAAAACTAGCTAACAGTAGGGTGCAAAATATAAAAACTAGCTAATAGTAAAGTGCAAAATATAAAAACTAGCTAACAGTAGGGTGCAAAATATAAAAACTAGCTAACAGCAAGGTGCAAAATATAAAAACTAGCTAACAGTAAAGTGCAAAAATATAAAAACTAGCTAATAGTAAAGTGCAAAATATAAAAACTAGCTAACAGTAGGGTGCAAAATATAAAAACTAGCTAACAGTAGGGTGCAAAATATAAAAACTAGCTAACAGCAAGGTGCAAAATATAAAAACTACCTAACAGTAAAGTGCAAAAATATAAAAACTAGCTAATAGTAAGATGTAAAATATAAAAGCTAGCAACCACTAGCTAACAGTAAAGTGCAAAAATATAAAAACTAGCTAACAGCAAGGTGCAAAATATAAAAACTAGCTAACAGTAGGGTGCAAAATATAAAAACTAGCTAACAGTAAAGTGCAAAATATAAAAACTAGCTAACAGTAGGGTGCAAAATATAAAAACTAGCTAACAGTAAATTGCAAAATATAAAAACTAGCTAACAGTAAAGTGCAAAATATAAAAACTAGCTAACAGTAGGGTGCAAAATATAAAAACTAGCTAACAGCAAGGTGCAAAATATAAAAACTAGCTAACAGTAGGATGCAAAATATAAAAACTAGCTAACAGCAAGGTGCAAAATATAAAAACTAGCTAACAGTAGGGTGCAAAATATAAAAACTAGCTAACAGTAAAGTGCAAAATATCAAAACTAGCTAACAGTAGGGTGCAAAATATAAAAACTAGCTAACAGCAAGGTGCAAAATATAAAAACTAGCTAACAGTAGGGTGCAAAATATAAAAACTAGCTAACAGTAGGGTGCAAAATATAAAAACTAGCTAACAGCAAGGTGCAAAAATATAAAAACTAGCTAACAATAGGGTGCAAAATATAAAAACTAGCTAACAGTAGGGTGCAAAATATAAAAACTAGCTAACAGTAAAGTGCAAAAAATAAAAACTAGCTAACAGTAGGGTGCAAAATATAAAAACTAGCTAACAGCAAGGTGCAAAATATAAAAACTAGCTAACAGTAAAGTGCAAAAATATAAAAACTAGCTAACAGCAAGGTGCAAAATATAAAAACTAGCTAACAGTAGGGTGCAAAATATAAAAACTAGCTAACAGCAAGGTGCAAAATATAAAAACTAGCTAACAGTAAAGTGCAAAAATATAAAAACTAGCTAACAGTAAGATGTAAAATATAAAAGCTAGCAACCACTAGTTAACAGTAAAGTGCAAAATATAAAAACTAGCTAACAGTAGGGTGCAAAATATAAAAACTAGCTAACAGTAAGATGTAAAATATAAAAGCTAGCAACCACTAGCTAACAGTAAAGTGCAAAATATAAAAACTAGCTAACAGTAGGGTGCAAAATATAAAAACTAGCTAACAGCAAGGTGCAAAATATAAAAACTAGCTAACAGTAAAGTGCAAAAATATAAAAACTAGCTAACAGCAAGGTGCAAAATATAAAAACTAGCTAACAGTAGGGTGCAAAATATAAAAACTAGCTAACAGCAAGGTGCAAAATATAAAAACTAGCTAACAGTAAAGTGCAAAACTATATAAACTAGCTAACAGTAAGATGTAAAATATAAAAGCTAGCAACCACTAGCTAACAGTAAAGTGCAAAATATAAAAACTAGCTAACAGTAAAGTGCAAAAATATAAAAACTAGCTAACAGCAAGGTGCAAAATATAAAAACTAGCTAACAGTAAAGTGCAAAAATATAAAAACTAGCTAACAGTAAGATGTAAAATATAAAAGCTAGCAACCACTAGTTAACAGTAAAGTGCAAAATATAAAAACTAGCTAACAGTAGGGTGCAAAATATAAAAACTAGCTAACAGTAAGATGTAAAATATAAAAGCTAGCAACCACTAGCTAACAGTAAAGTGCAAAATATAAAAACTAGCTAACAGTAGGGTGCAAAATATAAAAACTAGCTAACAGCAAGGTGCAAAATATAAAAACTAGCTAACAGTAAAGTGCAAAAACATAAAAACTAGCTAACAGCAAGGTGCAAAATATAAAAACTAGCTAACAGTAGGGTGCAAAATATAAAAACTAGCTAACAGTAAAGTGCAAAATATAAAAACTAGCTAACAGTAGGGTGCAAAATATAAAAACTAGCTAACAGTAAAGTGCAAAAATATAAAAACTAGCTAACAGTAGGGTGCAAAATATAAAAACTAGCTAACAGTAAATTGCAAAAATATAAAAACTAGCTAACAGCAAGGTGCAAAATATAAATACTAGCTAACAGTAGGATGCAAAATATATAAACTAGCTAACAGTAAGGTGCAAAATATAAAAACTAGCTAACAGTAGCTAATGGTAAAGTGCAAAATATAAAAATACTAACTACCATTAAGATGTAAAATATAGAAACTAGCTAAAAATAAAGTGCAACATATAAAAACTAGCTAACAGTATGTAACTGTAGGGTGCAAAATATAAAAAACTAGCTAACAGTAGGGTGTAAAGTATAAAAACTAGCAAACAGCAGGGTGCAAAGTATAAAAACTAACAGTAGGGTGCAAAATATATAAACTAGCTACCAGTAGGGTGCAAAATATATAAAATAACTAACAGTAGGGTGCAAAGTATAAAATCTAGCAAACAGCAGGGTGCAAAGTATAAAAACTAGCTAACAGTAAGGTGCAAAATATAAAAACTAGCTACCAGTAGCTAACGGTAAAGTGCAAAATATAAAAAAACTAACTACCATTAAGATGTAAAATATAGAAACTAGCTAAAATAAAATGCAAAATATAAAAACTAGCTAACAGTAGCGTGCAAAGTATAAAAACTAGCAAACAGCAGGGTGCAAAGTATAAAACCTAACTAACAGTAAGGTGCAAAATATAAAAACTAGCTACCAGTAGCTAACGGTAAAGTGCAAAATATAAAAACTAGCTAACAGTAGCTAACATTCATTCATTCATTCATCTTCTAACCGCTTCATCCTCTTGGGGGTCACATTCACACCTACGGACAATTTAGAGTCACCAATTAACCTGCATGTCTTTGGACTGTGGGAGGAAGCTGGAGCACCTGGAGGAAACCCACGCTGACACAGGGAGAACATGCAGACTCTGCACAGAAGGGCTCCCACACCCGGGATCAAACCGGGAACCCACTTGCTGTGAGACGACAGTGCTAGACTCACAAGTCAGTCTTTAGACGCTTTGCTTAACTAAAGACTGATGTCTTTCTCCCTGATTTTGTGTTTAGATGGGCGGATACAATTTCAGAGTTTAAAAAAACTCCCTACGTTGCAGAACCAATAGTAAATCTGCAGGGCGGTCCTTTGGTGGCTCGCTGAACTCTTGTGCTCGTAAACATAGTCCCACTAGAAACACGTGTAGCGGTACAAAATGGCTCAGCGTGCTCGCAGAAAACGCCATCAAAGTTAGTGGATGTTTGTCGCGTTTGTGGCGACACATTCTCGCCAACTAAAAGAAACAAACATAATCTTTTATAAGGCCATGACTCATCCGTCCGGCCGGACTATAACGTTAGAGGGAATCGCCTTGTTGTTTACAAATACTTCCGGGTAGAAAACCAGCAGAGCTTTTAGCTATATATATATATATATATATATATATATATATATATAGCCTACATATCACATTTTTCACATCAAGGTATCACTGTTTGGACTAATCCGATGTTTGTAAAGTCTATAAACACAATGACTGAACAAACAGTACTGTTTCTGTGTGCACGTTTAGCTAGGCTAACCGTTAGCTGGTAGCCGTTAGCGATGTCTGTAATAGGTAATAACTCATTAAACGGTCCATGAAAAAAATATCTTTTCCAGCGGATATATTAGTTACAACATGATTGAGCTAGCAAAGCAGTTTTGTGTTGCTATGTGTGGTATTTATTCAGTTTTGGGAAATCACGATGTCTAGAAAGCATCAGTGCCTGCAGCTGACAGGGACAGCTAACAGAGACAGAGACAGAGCTAAGACATCCGCTGGAAAAAATATTTTTTCACGGATGAGCACACGTTTGATAAAACGGAGTTAAATCTCTCCGCATCCATTTTCAAGCTCTCTGTGTGTTTGTTTCCTTGCGGACGAGAAAAGGGGGAGCGCACATTTCCGAGAAGGCGTGTCCTTTTCAAAAATGCAAGAGGCGTTGCTTTGTTGCCGGCCGTTTTCGCCGGTGTGTTAAACACACTTTAGAAAGGAGTGTCCCCAGACTATCAGAAGGCGGAGATCTCTGATTGACTGGTGGCGAGACTACGACAGTGCTAACCACCACACCACCGTGCTGCCCCAGTAGGTGCAAATAAGGTGTGATTAAATATAGCCCTGAGGCCTACAATATGTTTTGACCATTCCATTAGTTTTATTGTCTCTTTTGGGTCACACACTTATGTGATGATTGAATCTTAAAGCTTTTAAAAAATATATGAATTTTGACCAGAAAAACGTGGCGGAGCGTCGTTCCTGTGTGCTCCAGCAGCACTAAAAGCCTGCTCTTGCCTGACAAGGACTCAATGCACAAACTCATTATTTTTAAATATCCCATGGAGAGACTCTCACTGCAGCCTGTCCTATTTTGTTCTGAAAATGTCAGCATGCAATCTTGTTCTGTGGATGATAAACGAGGTGCAGACTTCCATCTGAGTCACCGCAGCAGTGATTGACAACAACCCTGCCCACTGTCTGTGGTGGATACCCTAAACAGATCTAGGGTCTAGGTGCATGTGTGTAGGGTTTACAGACAGTTCTAAAGGTGCTATACCTAAACGTTTTCTTGGATTAACAGTGTCTGAAACCACCTAAAAATTGTCAAAATTGCGAGCTGCATCTGACAATGTTTAAGCAGCCACGACCACTTTATGCTGTGATTGGTCAGGTGTATGAAGGTCGGCGGAGTTTGAACAACTCTCTCAGCTTTGTTTTGTCATTCTTCACACAACTATTTCCATCACGCTTCCATTGAAGCATACTGAGGTCTTTAAGGCACAAACAGCCTCGTTTTGAGGAAATGAAAGCTGCTTGCGATCAACCTGCAAACACATTTTCACATCCACTGTTGCGTCTGTCCAGCGGGAGACATTTCACATGTTTATTACAAGTTAATCTGCAACTTAAAATTACTCAGGATATCAGACCTCCAGCCAGTTTTATTTAAACTGTAAAGAAAAAAAAAACAGTTTTGCATATTTTTCTTCAGTTAAAGTCAATTGTAGTTTCTATTTTGCTTCACAAAAAAGATCTTGTTTCTCTCATTTGACTGAGAAAGAAGAACTCAGCTCCTTGTCTTGAGTAGAAGTACTTTGTTAGAGGTGAAAATCCTACATTTAAAACTTCAGTATCATCAGTAAGACAAAGTAAAAAGTTTCCAGTAAAATGGAACAACAATGGCTTTGTTACTGTCAGGGGAAAACCTCAGATGTTCTACATCATACCACTGTTGCTCTTGGGGGAAAACCTTGTATCTCCAGTTTGGGGAATTTCCCTGCTTACAAATTAGTGACAGAAAAATCAAAACAGATGAACAGAGCAGACAAAGGGGAGAAAGACAAGAGAAAAGAAGGAAGTATGTAAAGTTGTTAGTTTTTTAAAAATATATATTTAAATGAAGCAGTAAGTTCAGCTGCAGCAAAACCGCAGTGAAGGAAAATAGTGCCACATTTCTGACTGACGTTTGGTCGTAGTAAAGTACCAACAACTCTAAAACGTACTTCAAAGTGTGCACAGTAGTTGATTTCATGTACTGTGTTACTTTCCACCTCTGCACAAAGAGGAAGGGTTTGAGACTCCGTGAAGTTTTCAGCTGCTGATTCACAAACAACTGAGGCTCCGACAAACATGACGAGACATGATGATCCATCTATCACTGTCGGACACTCAAACACACACACAAACACACCCTGCTTCATAATAATCCAGTAAGTCTGTGTGTCTAAAAATAAAGGACTCGCCCTGTGAGACTCCGGGGAAGCACAGTCACTCCCTGCTGGAGGCTTTCTGGTGGCTGGAGGTTTGAGATGTTTCCCCTCAGACCATACATGGAGTCCTGGCTGCAGGAGGAGGAGGAGGAGGAAGAGGAGGAGGAGATGAAGGGCGAGGGGGCTGATTCCTGAGAAATACACAAACATTAACTCAACAGCTACTGTGCCTCAGCCTGTGTGTGTGTGTGTGTGTGTGTGTGTGTGTGTGTGTGTGTGTGAGTTTGCTGAGTCTGGGAAAAACACATTTCCTTAAAACACAGCTGATCTGTAAAGATTATTTTTGGAGATTTTTAATGATTTTATTTTTCTGACTTTTTTGATGCTGACCATGTAAACACAGCGTCTCCAGTTTGAGCCAGTCTGGAAACATCTGGTGCATGTCTTCCCCTGTCCGTCGGCCCCCTATGTTCGGTCAGCTCTTGACTCTGCCATCTGATTATGAAGCCCCCAAAAAACATATTTCAGTATTCAGTAATTTCCTTATAGTGAATAAATCTCATGTGAATGAATATAGTGACAAATACAGTGTGTATCTGCAGCCTGCACAGGATTTAGTGGTGCCTAGTGGTGAGGATTGCAACCAGCTGAAACTTTTCCCATGTGAACACCTGGTTAGAATTCATGGGATGGGATCCATACTAAAAATGTACATAAGGACAAAAGCTGAAAATGATGTGTACCAAAAAACTATTCGACAATCAGCTTCCACCTCACCACCTGCTTCACCAGTATGCCATCTTCCAAATGTTTGTAAGCATTGATCAAAGCTTCTCCCATCAAGTCTGTTTTTATAGATCACAACTTTTGCGTGGGAAGTGGCATACGCCTCTTTTGTGCCTCGTTTTGTGCATATGCAATGTTTCTAAATGAGACCCCATGTGGTTTAAACTGGTAAAAACACTGAATGAAACAGTTTCACATTAAAAATCTGTGTTTCTGACACTCTCATGGCAGAGGGGCTGCTAACTACCGTGGCTGAAGCAAAAATGCAAACACGTGAATGCCCCTATCTAGAGCCAGTGTTTGGTTTGTCCATCCTGGGTCTCTGTAGAAACATGGCAATGCAACATGGCAATCTCTCCCTAGACGAGGACCTGCTCCCTGTGTAGACGTAAACAGCTCATTCTACAACCTGGTCTCACTCCGAAGTTGTCAAAAACCGGCGCTTGGTCAGTGACTTCCAGCGTCAGACACTGCTGGAAAAAGCCATCCTCTCTTGTTAGCGTGATACATGGCTGGTTGCTATATTGTTTAATGCCTGGCAGCGTTGGAGGGAAACACAGCCGGACAAAAACGAAAGTTAAGGTGGCGGATGTCCGAGGAGGGCTGGTGAGAGGGGTGATGGATGGGTCCATCATTCACTGACTTTCACCCGTGTTCACTTCCTTTAAGATTGTAAAGCCAAACCCTGTTCTTTTTTCTGAAACCCAACCATGTGTGTTTGTAGTTAAGGGAAAAAAACATCAATCATGGTGTTGTACCAACGTGGTGCTTTTATTTTGAAAGAGACTGTATGCAAACTGTACATTTCCTGTGAAAACAGAAGTGTATTTTGAAAACAGACAATGCATGTAACAGGCTGAAGTTGACACGGCGTCCCAGAACGTCAACAACCAACACACCCAGGGTACCTTGGACGTCATATGTGGATGTGGAAAGTAGTGAAAACACAACAATTGCTATTTTCAGGTGATTATACACTAAAAAAAACATACTTATTATATTATACTCACATAAATCCTACACACTGTGCCTTTAAACCCAACAAACCAACGTCTATTTTGGCCCTAATTAAACTCCGACTCTTAAAGGGAACCTTTTCTGCTTTTCCTTATTTTCTGTCACATACATAAAGTTGCAATGTCGGATGATCATGGCCGAAGTTTCAAATAATGAATTAAATGTGTGTTAAAGTACTTGTGAGCAGAAACTTCGGGCTTCAGACCGTTTAAAGACTCACTGATGTCAGCTTTTAACGGATTTCTTTATATGGTCATCTGCTCCTGGCACACTACTGCAAGCAGTGACATGCTAACACCAGGGAAACATGTAATCTTGTTGCTTAGGTTGTTCATTTTTCCTAGATTTGGGACAATATTCCTGCTGGAACATGTCTGATTGTGTTTAGAAGCTTTTACTAGTTATTTTTTCTGGTAGAAATTGTCACTTTTCTCCTTTACAATCATTCCCTGCTGCAATGATGCTGCAGAGACACTAAGATGCAGAAGACCCAGAAACACTGACCTATCCTTTTTCAGGAGGGGTCTTAAGGCCCAGACGCACCAAAGAGACTTCAGAGAACTAGCAGTGACGAAGGCCCCCTGCTGCATCGCCTGTGTCTTGGCCAAAATGACCAACATTAACACACCACAAAGACTTCAACCAACAGTCACCCAGCGTGTATGTTCTGCGCCTGCATGAGAGGAATTTACTCCCCACACCAGCAGATGGTGGTAGTCTGTAATCGTCATTCAAAAAGGTTAGCCAGTTAATTAATGACACAACCTGATGTTGGAACAGAACATATTTACCTTGCGACAATGAACAATAACACAAACCATCAGGAAAAGTTTCTGCTAAAGAAAATTAATCTGATCTTATAGAACAAGTTTATTTTGGTCTCACTCCCTCTGGACGTTGGCTCTTTGTTTACTTTCCTCACTCTGGTTTCTCTTCTTGTACGCTGAGCTGAACTGAAAATCCATCCATCCATTTTCATCTGCTTATCCGGGTTCGGGGTCACGGATGCAGCGGGCTGAGCAAAGCACCCCAGACATCCCTCTTCCCAGTGATGCTTTCCAGCTCCTTCAGGGGGACCCCAAGGCCCTCCCAGGCCAGATGAGATATGTAATCCCCCCAGCATGTTCTGGGTCTGCCCCGGGGCCTCCTACCAGTGGGATGTGCCAGGAGCACCTCTAACAGAAGGCACCCTGTTCCCTGAGTTCCCTGGCCCCTTTTCAATGCAAAGGAACAGCGACTCTACTCCGAGCTCTCTCTGGAGGTCTGAGCTCCTCCGAGAATCACCACCTTAACATGGTGGAAGGGTTTACGTGTCCCCCTGATCTCGGGAACTGTGTTGTGCGGGGCTATAGCCCCTGGTAGGATCCCCAAAGGCAAACTGCTCCCAGGGGAGGAGCCACACTAAGAGCAATTCAAGACGGCCTTGATGACTTGGCGTATTCGGACTTGGAATACCTCACCCAGTATGGGGACACCGTAGCACCCCCTCTGAAGCCAGACCTGAGGGGGGAGCTCGCCACCGAGCGTCTGGTGGCTAGGCCTTGGGCCATGGGGCCCGGCTGGGCTCAGCCTGAATAGGTAAAATGAAGCCGCCACCTTGTGGGCCCACCACCTGCAGGGACAGAAATCAGGGGTGGGTGCATTGCGAGCCAAGCAGCATGCTGATCCCTGGCATCACAGACTGAACTGCCAAAGCTGATGGGGGCTGATAAAGGATAAAGGTGCGGGACACATTGCACCAGCTAGGGTGAGTGACGCTCACTGCTGGCCCAACACTGACCAACGGCTGACCATCAGTTTGGTGTATCAGGACCTTTGAACTTTGAACTTACACAGAGTATCTCAGACAGCGTGAATACAGGTGTTCCAGCACAGACAGCATGAGGAAAATAAAGTGTTTTGAATATTAAAGCATGCAAACATGTACTAGTAGAAACCCAACAATCGAATATGAACTTGAAAATAACCACAGTAGGATCCCTGTAATCCCTTAAAACAATTCATTACCACTCAGATTCCCCTGTGATCTCTGAGAGGAGCTTGACGTCAGGAACAAGAGAGTAAAATGATGCTATATTTGTTTCAAGATTAAAGACTAAATTTAAAGCTCAAATAAGTTGACATCACAAAATGATGCTTTACCAGGAAACACAGAGGCCACAGGAGACACTGTGGTGACAGCACAAAAACAAGACCTATTGTTAGTTTGATGAGGTAAGAGACACTTTTATACTGAGTGAAAGGACCTGACAGTGTAGTGTTTGTTTCAGGCCTGCTTTAGCGCCATCTGCCGGACATTTTCATGACTCTAGTGCAGTGCTCTGCCTCCTTAACGGCTGTTACGACTCTTGTGATTTTCTTGTGAGAAACCAGAGATCTGGAGCTGTCTCCCATGTGACAGAAATATTGACTAAAACGTGAACACACACGTTCCAGCAGCAGCATAAGCAGCATTCAGGCTGCGTTCAGTGTCTTCCTGTCCAGGGTAAAAAACAAATATTTGCCATTTGTTGGCTTCAGGGCGGAAACGTGAAGAATGAGGAAGTGCTGGTGTGTTTGTGTGAAGCTGCAGGATTCGGCCTGCAGGCCCACAAACATGTCGGCTGGCCGAGATCACTCTGCACACTTCCTGTTTTTCTCTGCAGCTTCACATTCAGTCTGAAAACAGAAACATAAAAATCCCCCTCTGTGATTATGATCGCTGAAGCCTAACTGTGAATGAGACGCGTGAAAGGGATCTGAAAGGGATCTGATCCAGCTCTAAAAATACAGCTGCACATACAGAATGTTATCACCAAGTGTTTACTGCAGTAAAAGTACTAATACCACACAGTAAAAATACTCTGCTACAGTAAAAGTCCCTTCAGTAAAAGTAGTAGTTAAAGTATTAAAACTATGACTGTTATATTAATATATCTGATTTCATTAGATGATTCTGAATCATGCATTAATGTAAAAGCAGGATTTTACTGTTGTTGTTGGAGGTGAAAATATTAACTTAAAATTATTTTCATTTTTGGATTAATATGCTGATTATTTTCTACATTAATCGATTGATTGTTTGGTTTGTAAAAGTGAATTGGCGTCACAATCAGCCCAAGTTACGGCCTTCACAAAGTTTGTTTTAATGAGAAATCAACACAAATAAACAACACAGCGAACAAAGAATAATACCGATAAATAAACTCCCAGTTGAGAATGGGTCGATTGCTGTGGTGTCTCTTAAGAACCGCTCATACAAACAAGTTCACACTCAACACTACATTTGTTTTGGTCCCGAGTGGAGCCCCAAACAGCCATACATTCATTACGATGTTTAGATGTGCAAATATGTTGCTATTCTGACTCATTGTAGCCCAAAAATAAATTACAAAAGGTCGCCTAAGCACCTAAAAAATATGCGACTCAATGGTTTACCACTAACTTTGGCAGCATTTATACTCCTGTGTTGTGTCGTTGTACAGTGTAGACTCTGTGTAGACATGTAGCCTACGCCGTAGCCTGACGTGCACAGCGTTGCCAGGTGGGAAATGTAGGATTATTGTACCAGAGACTCAAAATTATCGTATTTTGAGGGAAATTATCGTACATCCGTCATAACCAAAGTAACAATCCTACTGATGCGCTATAGGCAAATATAGTCACTCTAGTGTTTACTTTTTCCCATTTTCCTTGCTTCTGTTTTTCCTCTTCTTCTTCTTCTTCTTCTTCTGTTTTGAATCTCATCTCGCTCGACTTCCTGACGGGTCCTAGCGCCTCGTGGGGTGGGTACAGCTGACCATTCAGCCAATCGTGTTCATTGTTCAGAGACAAACGTCACTCGTATCTCACGCTAAGCAAAGTGCAATTGGCTGGCAACGTGTCACATGGGAACAGATGCCTTCAAGGCTCACAAAAAAACTCCGGCATACTGATTACAACCACACATTCATGAAATGGTCAGATTATCGTACATTTGGCCTTTTTTGGGATTATTGATCGTACAGAGGGCCAAATTATCGCACAAATACGATAATTATCGTACACCTGGCAACGCTGGACGTGCACCTCCCCAGAAATGTAACTACACGCCATGGTGACACAGACCTTCTCTGTGAGCTGAAACCATTTCCCTCAGTGGAAACAAAGCCTTGATTTACTTTAATTTCACAGATAAGAAACAATAAATTGTGAAGACAATAAAGCCTCCACACACTGTGTGTGATTTATCCTGGCTGAAATATGAGCAGAGGAAATCTCTGATAGCTGCTAGCCTAATTTATACAATGTAAAATGCCATAGGCTTGTGCTAATAATGTTAGCATGTTGTATTTGTTTGGAAAACATGTCCAGATAAAGACAAGTGTTTGTCTGTGAATGCTGCGAGTTATAATGTCGTCAAATTTTGTACTTGTGTTTAGTACTGTCATTATTAAGCCATGTTTAATGTGTGTTTTCGGTGTGTTGGCTGAGTCCCCCACAAAATGGCATTTTAAGTCCTGTGTGTACTTTATCTAGGCTCCATATTAGTAAAGAAAAACTGCTGAGCTGCTGAACTAATTTATCCAGTGTAGAATGTCATAGGCTTATGCTAATAAGCTGTTAATTGGGAAAATGTGTTAAAGACAAGTGTTCGTAGTATAACTGTTTGTATGTGTACACTTTTGAAATAACTAAACCTGTCATATGGTAGTAATGTGAGGATTATTGAACAGGTCCACTGGGCATCCACCCAAAGATCCACTCTGGTGGGGTGAAACAGAATTTGGGGCTCCATTTTACAACGTTAAAGGAATAGTTTGACATTTTAAGAAATGTGCTGGCGAACCTTCAGGACGCCTCTGTTCTCACTGAAAAGTCAGGAAGTCATTAACATCTAAAGGGTTCATCCTCCCAGAGCAGGAATGGGGACATTAAAGACCAACAACCCTTTAGATCCTGGTTTGTCTCGTTCACACGTGTAAAGTAGAGAAAAGGTCAAAAGGTCATTTACAATAGGTTTAGTTTCATTTAAAGTAAACGTTTCCCATCTTAACATGATGAGTTCATGAGGGGAACAAAGTGTTGCTGCAGCTCAACCTCACTGAGCTTATCAATCGATAGGGAATACATACACACACACACACACACACACACACACACACACACAGGGGTTGGTAGTGGGGGGAGGAGGTAATTTGAGATGCATTTCCTCACAAGACTCATAAAGCAACAGAGTGATTGTTTCCTCTGGGTCCTAATGTCCTTCATATTAAAATCAAACCTTTAACATTCAGGGCTCACCTTTCATTCTCCAGCAGCTGTCTGTCTGTTCATCTGTCTGTCTGTCTGTCTGTCTGTCTGTGACCTCAACTTGAAGGTCAAAAGAAGTATCTAGAGAGCAAAGGAGGCTGAACACAGTTACGTCCAGAATGAATCGTGACATTAACAGTGATCTCGGAGGCACCCTGTCTGCTGGAAATTAAGTTTATATCAGTCTGCTGCTGATTTGTTTTTCTGCTTCTTGTGCCACTTGGAAGTTGTAGAGATGTGGTTGGGGTGGAGTCCCGTGTGGTTATGTTGACACGACTAAAACACTCTGGTTGAGGCCAGTTAAACATTGGGGTTTCTGTTAAATGATAATAAAGTAAAAGTGTCAGGTTTCAAGTCACTTTTACAGCATTGAACCAAAACCACCATCTTCCCTCTGGCTCTAACTGAGTGCTGTGAGTTTCTCAGAGTGATACACCTTTTACACCAAAATCAGTGCTGTGAAACCCGCTCAAAACAGGCAAAAGACTAATTTGCAATTGCGAGTCAAGCAGAGCTGTGTACACTCTGCACTGTGCCTTTCCGGCCAGAAAACAGGTTATTAAACAGTAGACAGCAGCACGCAGGCCTGTGAAAATGTTACAGTGATTACTTGTTCAGTCCCTCTCAGCGATGTTTGAGCGCTGCTGGGGTGGAGACAGACGGTATTCTGTGGCAGCCTGTCATTGCATCTCACCGGTTAAGGGGCTCAACTTAGCACGTTTACCCGGGTGATAAGTTTCCTTCAATGCCGATTGTAACTCAAGCTGATAAATACCCATGACTACTGCAGAGTCATTTAACCCAGGTGTGCATGCCAAATTTGATTACATTAAAAAGCCAGATGTTAGCGGGGTTGAGCAGATTTTTGGGGCAGTGGAAATGGGGCTTTAGAAGTTAAATTAAGGTGTGGAGTCCCACAGGGGTCTGTATTGGGGCTCTAAATATTTCATTTTGTATATTAAAACGCGTTTGTTTAACATCAAAAATGTTGCTTTTTTTAATACAAATGGTTTAAAAGTACTTTTGGATAATACTGAAAAAGTATTTTAAATGTTCAACTCTTATTCAGCTTAAGAAAAGACATTTAACATAATAGTCATATTAATAAAACCTTTGTCCAGGGTACCCTGGGTGTGTTGGTTGTTGACGTTCTGGGACGCCGTGTCAACTTCAGCCTGTTACATGCATTGTCTGTTTTCAAAATAAACTTCTGTTTTCACAGGATATGTACAGTTTGCATACAGTCTCTTTCAAAGTAAAAGCACTATATCGGTGCAACACTGTGAATTGACCTTTTTTCAATCAACAACAAACACACATTGTTACATTTAGGAACAAAGAACAAGGTTTGGCTTTAGAATCTTGTGGGAAGTGAACCTGACCTCCCGGGTGAAAGTTGGTGGTTGTTAGCACAAACACTGGAAGCAGGAGGAAACTGTTAGCCTAGCTGCATTAAGAGTTTTTAGAAAGAGCTAAAATGTTGGACTGCTCCCTTAAAGCAACACTTGTGCAGCGGGGAGATTAACTGAGAGCTTCAGTGAGTTGATGTGGCCGAATTCAGTAAATCGTTCGTGACTCAGACAGAGAAAAAGTAAGCTGTAGATATTTCAAGGCCTGAGCTAGTGGTTTGAGCTGAGATCTGTTTGTGGTTTTTCAGAAAAGGAAACTTTGTGAGAGTGTCAGCAGGAAAACCCCTCTGCCCACAAACAGGTTCCTGCTGGTCTCTGATGCACCTGAAACCATCAACGCCCCCCCAACACTGTCAACTGTCTGTATGTGCTGATGAAAATGACAAAGACCATCAGGAGAAAACAAGAGTCACAACTCCTCAGACCAACAAAGAAGCTTCATGTTTCTCTGGTGAGAGTAAACCTGGAGGCAACGTTTCCCACAGCTGCACCGCGCTGAAAACCAGACGTCTCTGAACACAGCATGAAACACGATAACTCCAGGGTTTTTTTCGTGTGTGTGTTTTCACTACAGCAGAAGGGTCACGTGTTCATCACTCTGCATGATGAAAACCACTCTGGACCATTAGTATGAATAAATAAAATGCAAGCGGATGATCTGTTCTTCTCCATCTCTGCTGTGTCAAATTACACGGAAATAAAACTAAATAATTCACTAACAATCAAGTTCTCCGATAATTTAGAATTACACCCCCGTGAAGCTGGGGGACTCCAAACGGAGACACCAAATGACCAAATGTCTCCCCTTCTGTTCCTGAGATATGATGCTGAATAATGGACAGAAAAGTGTTTTATACATTTATTATTTATTTATTTATAATGATGTCACAGTGAAGTTGACCTTTGACCTTCTGGACATAAAATGTCATTTTATCCTTTTAGACACTGGTGTAAAATTTTGTAAGAATTAATGTGTAAATTCTTGAGTTATGGTCAAAAACATGTTCTGTGAGGTCACACTGACCTTTGACCTTTGACCACCAAATTTTACTCAGTTCATTCTTGAGTTCAGGTGGACGTTTGTGCCATATTTGAGGAAGGCTTGAAATCCAAAATGAGAGATAAGTCCTAAACTTGTGTATCAGAACTAAGTTTCTTCTTCTCTTCTCATTAATCATCTGGTGACCCTTTGGAGGGGCCCGACCCCCAAGGCTGGGAACCAGTAGACTAACACAACTATCTGATGATGTCACAGAGACTCAGACATCAGTGTAGTGTATATTATTCTACCTAATATTTATTATTCACATTCATTTTAACACTGTTTGGCCAACTTTTGCAAAAGTTTTTGTTTTAATTCTTGAAGTTAATTAAGCAAATAATACTTATGTAGTTCACTTTTTATGCCCACGAGCCGGCGATAGCCGTGACTGAAGGCATGATGGTTTAAGGTTGTCTGTCCGTTTGTCTGTCTATTCGTCCGCTGACTTGGACTCGAGGATGAACTGATAAGATTTTGGTGGTCAAGGGTCACAGGTCAAGGTCCGTTGCATCCATCATATTCTTGTGAACATAATATCTCAAGAACAATTTGAAAGATATTTTTTTTTCAAATTTGGCACAAATGTCCACTTGGACTCATCAATAAATGTCGGTGGTCATAGGTCTCATTCTTGTGAACACGATAGCTCAAGAACCTCTTGAGGGATTTTTTTCAAATTAGACACAAATGTCCACTTGGATTCAACAATGAATTGATTAGAACTTGGTGGTCGAAGGTCAAAGGTCACTGTGACTTCATGAAACATGTTTTTGGCCATTACTCAAGAATCTACACACCGGTTATGACAAAACAAAACAAAGCAAAACAAAAATGTCTAACAGGATAAAATACTGAAGGTCAAAAGGTCAAAGGTCAGCTTGACTGTGACATCATCATGTTTTAACGTCATATCTCAGGAACAGAAGGGGAGACATTTGGTCAGATACTGAATTGGTGACTCTAATCTTGAAACTGTGCTGATTGTATAGATCTTCTGTGTGTGAAGCATCCATGTTTTCACTGACATGGATGGAGACTGTCAGAGACACTGGACTGGTGGGCGGAGTCATACAACCACAGGGTGGACTGGTGGGCGGAGTCATACAACCACAGGGTGGACTGGTGGACGGAGTCATACAACCACAGGGTGGACTGGTGGACGGAGTCATACAACCACAGGGTGGACTGGTGGGCGGAGTCATACAACCACAGGGTGGACTGGTGGGCGGAGTCATACAACCACAGGGCAGTGATTCTAATTTAAGTAGGATTTTAAATGTGGGACTGTTTTACGTTGTTGTTTTGCTACTTTTACCTTTCTAGTCATCCGACCACTCAAAGCGCTTTTTACACTACGAATCACATTCACCTATTCATTCACACACACATTCATGTACTGGTGGTCGAGGCTACATACAAGGTGCCACCTGCTACTCAGTTCATAACACATTCACACACCGATGGAAGTATCATCGCGAGCAATTTGGGGTTCAGTTTCTCGCTCAAAGATGCTTCGACATGCAGACTGGAGGAGCCGGGGATCGAACCACTGATCTTCCAGTTGGTGGATGACCTGCTCTACCTCTGAGACAGCCGCCCTGTATAAACTGTATTCCCTTCAGACTCTTAGCAGCAACAAACAGGTGGAACTAACTCAACCACAGGTTAAACTGACTACTAACAAACATGGAGGATATATGCAGTACTTCTTTGGTCAGGTAGAGGACACAAATTTATATTTCCCTCCACAAAAATGGAAAGAACTCAAATAAATGTGATCTTCTTTAAAATGAAAGCTGTGGAGAACAGAGAAGCTTTGAAGCAGCGTCTCATTTTTGTCATGTAACTTAATCATGTCAGACGGGAAATGAGGAACCTCCGATCAGAGTCTCTGAAGAGTGAAACTGACGAGCCACAAAAATCACTTTTCATTTTCACTGTGTTTCGCTGACGCAGCAGCATGGAGTCAAACCTGTGAGCTTTTTGGTCGCTGCAGAGCTGTACGCAAAATCACAACTCACAGATTTTACACCAGTAGGTCAGTTTGTTCATCATGGTTTAATGTCCTCTGGCTCTGCAGGAAGAAATAAGACTATAAACGTCTAACATGAAGTTTGTGTTACAAAAAAACATGGCTGTTTCCCAGACAGGGAGGCTCTGATGACAGACACTGTTGTATTGCAACATGGGAAATGTAGGATCCAATGTTTTGGAGTTACTAGTGACTTAAAATTAAGATGTAAATGTAGTGCTGTAAAAAAAAAGAAAATTCTGACTTGTAGTGAAGCACAAAGCAGCCTGAAATGGAAACACTGACGTACAACTGTGATGTAGCCTGCTTGTACTTGAGTTCACTTGTTCATCTGTAAGTGGTTTGAATCCATGTTATCACAGAGCCTGTAGTCCTGCACACAACCAGTCCCATCAATCACGAGCCACACAGAGGGAGCTACTTCACATTTAAAGGTTATTAGACACAGACTTTAAAACATGCACCAGTTCACACACAAAGTCCCGACTTTAAAGTGAAGCACAAAGACGAGCTATGAGAGCAGCAGTTAAAGTCTCCAGCCTGCAGTCATTAGTGCGACACAGAAAACCAGCGCCTGATTTACGCTCACAGACGTGACGGGAAAAGATGCCGCGCCACTTAAAAGCAATCACAAGGCTCGTTTTAGGCGTCAGATGCACATAATTCAGACGCTGACGAACAAAAAGAGAGCGGACGGGCTGCCGTGTCTCTGAACTGGGACAGCGTTCACTCCCGATCGTCCCCGCGGACGCTCACAGAAAACAGAAGCAGGTTAATTAGCTCGATCAGATCAGCACATTAACAAGCAGAGCTCTGATTTAACACTGAGCGGACACAGACAGACAGACAGACAGAATGATCCTGATGAGGTCTCAGCAGGAGGTCAGTGGGGGGTTTTAAGGACATTGTCAGAGTGCTGTGACCTTTGACCCCCAGCTCTCTTATTATCAGCTGTGATGGCATCAATGTGGGAACAGTTAACGGTCTGAAAGCAACAGTTCCTGGACTCAGAGGCTCCTGAAACTTAAAATAAAACATCTTACAGACGGATCGCTTCCGTTTAACTGGTAATATTTTATGATCCATAACATTAACCTGAATTTGCCATTATATATGTTGAATACATTTAAGGTTTGCACCCAGCATGCACTGGGGCGGTTTGCAGCTGAGTGTGAAGTGTCGGGATGAGAGTCAGCACCTCCAAATCTGAGGTCATGGTTCTCTGCTGGAGAACGGTGGATTGTTCCCTCTGGGTTGGGAGAGAGTTACTGCCTCAAGAGAAGGAGGTCAAGTATCTCGGGGTCTTGTTCATAGTGAGGGGAGAATGGAGCGTGAGATGGATTGGCGGTTTGACTGGTGCACTGCGCCGGTCCGTCGTGGTTCAGAGGGAGCTGAGCCAGAAGGTGAAGCTTTCCATTTCCTGGTCCATCTGCGTCCCAGCCCTCACCTATGGTCATGAGCTCTGGGTAGTGACTGAAAGAATGAGGTCACAGATACAAGCGTCTGAAATGAGTTTCCTCTGTAGGGTGTCTGGGCTCAGCCTTAGAGATAGGGGGAGGAGTCAGACATCTGGAGGGAGCTCGGAGTAGAGCCGCTGCTCCTTCATGTTGAGGTGGTTCAACATCTGATCAGGATCCTCCTGGTCCCACTGGTAGGAGGCCCCGGGGCAGACCCAGAACACACTGGAGGGATTATAGATCTCATCTGGTCTGGGAACACCTCGGGGTCCTCCAGGAGGAGCTGGAGAGTGTTGTTGAGGAGAGGGACGTCTGGGGTGCTTTGCTTGGCCTGCTGCCCCTGAGACCCGGCCCCGAATGAGCCGATGAAAATGGATGGATGGATTGATGGACCTTACTTACCCAGAAAAACATTTGTGATGCTGTAAAATGTGTCAGCAGCAGTGATGGAGGAAGAATTCAGATCCTTTACCTCAGTAAAAGTTCTAATACCACACTGCAAAAATTGTAACAGTCCTGCATTGAAAATGTTGCTGGAGTAAAAGTAAGTATGGGTGTTCAAGTATTTAAAGTAAAATTACTCACTCAATTACTTACTAATTGTTTCAGCTGCACTTGTATAGTTTAATATTGTTGGTACATGTGCAGAAATCGTAATTTGTAAAGTAACTAAAGTTACAACTGGGTCTCACTCTGAAGTCGTTGAATACTGGTGCTTGGGCAGTGAGTTTTATTTTGAAAGAGACTGTATGCACACTGTACATTTCCTGTGAAAACAGAAGTGTATTTTGAAAACAGACAATGCATGTAACAGGCTGAAGTTGACACGGCGTCCCAGAACGTCAACAGCCAACACACCCAGGGTACCTTGGACGTCATATGTGGACGTGGAAAGTCCATGACCAAACGTGGACATGTGACGAGGTCACAGTGAGGATGTGTTGGAAGTTATCAAATAATTGTAAAAAGTAAAAAAAATCTCTCTGAATATAGTGAAGTAGAAGTAGAGAGTGGCATGAGATTAAAATACTCAAGTAAAGTAAATGTATCTCAGTTTGGTACTTAAATACTGAATGTACTTAGTTACATTCTGGTCAGCAGCGAACTGCACAGGAGCTGAAATTACAGTACATTACAGTAAATGGAATCAATGCACCAAGTATCGTATAATTTAATAATCAAATCACTAAAATTACTGTAAAACTTAATAATCTAAATTTGATTCTATGAAATTCATGTATTTGTTTAATCGTTCCTAAAATCTAAAACCCGTGTTTCCTCATGTTGGACAAACACAAACGAAAAGAGCAAAACTGAAAAAATATTGGTGAATCATTTAAAAAAAAAAAAAATCAGTGGGTTCCAAGAAAAAAAAGTACAAATTGTGGAAATGAACAAAAATAACAGAACATTTGTTTGAACATTGTTTCTTACATGAGGCCCAGTGTTACAGATTGAAGTGCTCACACATCTCGTTGCAGGGCTTCATATAGCTTCACTAACAAAAATATCTCTTTAAATAAAGTGAAAACTTTTTATTTTGCAGGTTAGTGTAAAAGAATAACTGCGGGCCTCATGCAGGAAGTGATACGGTTTGTTCTTATTTTGTTAGTAGTTACTGATTCCTAGGGTTCAGGAGTGTTTTCTTATTTTCCTCTTAATTATTTTGATTTATTAAATTGAATTTAACTTTTCTGCATGACTGACTACTTAAATACATTTTTCTGATTGTATTCACAAACATTTACTCAAGTAAAATTCAATGCAGGACTTTTACAGTAACAGAGTATTTTTACAGTGTGGTATTAGTACTTTTACTTGAGTATCTGAATACTTCCTCCATCACTGCTGCTGACACATTTTACAGTGTCACAAATGTTTTGTCAGTGCTGGTTTTTTAATTCTCCTGTAAAGCCTGTACAGACGTCCTGGTTAATCACATTTGTCACAGCTGAACAACTTCTTACAGCCTTTGTTTTGGTGGCATCTCTCCACTTCCCTATTTAGTGTTCACAGGTGACTTCTGATCAAGTGGGATCATCATTCGGCACAGCTGGGCCGGAGCAGATCTGTTGCATCTGGAGTTATTTTTTCTCTTCGCAAAAAATTAAGAGAAAAAATAAGAGATCTTTCAGAGAATGTTGCTGAATGAGGCCTGTGATGTTGTTAAGGAGAGGGAGGTTGACTGAGGGTTTCTGGGTAACAGCAGAGACCAGTTACAGCAGAGGCCTCTGGGAAACTGACTCTCCTTCACGCTCAGCAAACACCGTCATCATCAACACAACATCCCTGCAGTTCACTGGGATAAAAACGGCCTCCCTCATAAAAACACCACCATGTTTGTTTTGTCACTGCAGCACCAAGGACAATATTCTGAATTTGATGCTGGTCACATAAACAGCGCATTCAGAATTAGGCCTTTTCCCAAATGTAGCATTTTCCAATTAAGACATTTGAGATATGACGGTATTATTCAGGTTTTAATGGCATTATTTGGACATGTATACAGCCCATTCAGAACATGTGTCTCAGCTGGGGTTTTTACTGCAGTTTGCGACACACCGCCTCTTCTCTGTTTACAGTCGCCGCTGTGCGTTGTCATGGAGATGTTGTACACAAACTGAGATACAGCTACAGTTTGAAGGCTGGGATGGAGATGTATGCCCAGAGGAAAAGCCCACATTGCTCGTCTGAAGAAGAAACACATTTGCTTTCAAACTTTTTGACAGACTTGGGTATCAACCATAGACCTACTTCCTCCCGCTGTACGAAAATGAAGCCAAAATATCACGCACACAGACGCTGCCATCTTGTGCTGGTGACATCATTGGGAGCAAGAGACTGCGCAGTAGCGATCTCTGTGGCGTCAAACACCCAACCAACCACCAAGTCGTCACACATCACTGCTTTGTCAGAGGACTTTCACGTCTCCATACTATGCACCAGTATCCTCCTGCGTCTGCTGTTGACGTTCCAGGACACCACAACCAACGCAAGGACGCCAACAAAAGCACATGGTTAGGTTTAGGAAAAAAAAATCATCATGGTTTGGTTCTACATTGATGCGGGAAGTGAACACCGACCTCCCCTGTGAAAGTCTGGGGTTTGTTTATGACCTGTACTGCAGCCAGCCACCAGGGGGCGATCAAGATGTGTGGTCATGTCGTCCATCTTTTTTTATACATTCCATGATACCAACAGGATTTTGGATGTGAGCAACCACGTTCTTGAAAAGGCGTTAACGATAACGCCTTTTCAAGAACGCGGTTGAAGGACAGAACGAGGAAGAAGAGGGAGCTGTTGCTGAAGGACCGTCTCCTTTCCTCCTGCTCTGTCTGTCAGGTTAGCACAAGCTAACACAACACAACATGATCGCATCACTACTCATCACTACTCATGCTTGGACCGAAGCCTCGCTGCACACGCTAACATCTGACGGCGAGCTGATAATCAAACACCGACACTGAAACAGCTCGACTGTGTTGTTAAACCTGTTAATAACCATTGGGTAATGTTAGCCGTGTGATGCTAACAGTTAGCCCCGTCACTCTTTCTGTTTCCATGGAAACAGTGAAGTGGAGCTACAGTCCCAGCTGGACGAGGACATCTAACTGGTCTACTGTCCTTGTCCCAGTATACAAGCACGGGAGGGGAATCCATTTATTGAGCCAAGTATGTGCGACTCCTCTACGATAGGTGGAGATATGCCCCCTTTCAGCTTGTTAGTATTGGACCTTTTTCCTGTTGACCTATTACATCACAGACCAAACAATGGACAAACAAGTTAGCTACGGTTAGCTAGCAGCTAACTGCTACCATGGTGGACAACTTTACAGCTCTGTACATTTGGTCCGTCCAAAAAGTCACGGCTCTGGATGTAGATTTCTCCATGTTGTTACCGGCTTCTTCTTCTCCTACACATTTAATGCTATTGGACTTCCGGGTCAAAGCCCGGGGCGGAAACTGTGGAGCATGCTCAGAGCGCCTCGGCCAGTTTGGCTCTGATTGACTGTATACATGCAGGAGTCACATGATCTGGGTGTGTTAGTCCCACTGTTAGTCCGACTGGATTTAAAAGTTCGGTTTCAGTCCGACTGACACAATAAATGCATTTTGTCTGATGCTGTGTAAATGTACTGAGGGAGAGCTAGTGAGCAGACGGTTGATCCTTTCAGCTGAACACAAAATATGAGTGTGTGTTGGTTTCATGACGTTAATGTGAGAGGCACTTGGTGAATTCTTTATAAAAATATGTGACCAATTATTTTAAGATTTTACAATGTGACATAAAGAAATGTTTCCTAAAATCCTACGTCACGTCTTAACATTCATAAGACCTCTGAAAGATTGAATGAAGACACTTTAACACCAATTAAAGCCTTAGTTTATGATTAAAGAATTCAAAGCCCTGTGAGACTTTTTAAGGATTCGAGGAGACTCTGTTAAATCCAAAGCCTGTGTGATGTGCTGTGCCACGTTACGATGGTCAGTGTGACATGAACAAGGTCGTGTTAGTCAGAAATAGTCACTTGGTCGGACTCTGCCATTGGCTGTGGTTCATTTTGCACTTGCTTCCTGTGGAGCGCCCTCTGCTGGCCACGTCAGAGCAGAGCTTGTTTTGTTTTCTGACGACACTGCGGAGAGCTGCGGGGCCTCTCCGTCACAACCCAGCACACCCTCCCTCCATCCACCCTGCCTGGCACAGCACGGCACAGCACCGGCAGCCACATCGCCATGGCGACCGGCCCATTTTGCCGGTCACCACAGTGTGAGGTCAGTGTTTCCATGGCGATGGAGCAGATGAGCGGTAATCCGTCCTTGTTTTTGCACCGTGGAAACAGGACGGGCGGGTGGAGGCAGAGAGAGGAGGGGAGACGAGGGGAGGGGAGGTGGAGTCGTGAGCATGTGTTAGCATGTGTGTGTGATCTCCCTCTCACTAAAGCTGCAGCCCCCCCCCCCCCCCCCCCCCCCCTTTCCTCCTTCCACTCTTCGCTCTTAATAGCGAATTTGCAATAATGCACTGCAGACCAGGCAGGAGCCAGCGGAAGATTAAAAGGCGCTGATGATCTAGAGCAAAAAAAACGAGGTCACCACAAACAGGCAGCGTTTCACTGCTGCTGCGTAATCAGCTCCTGCAGGAGGCTGAGGGAGAGCTGCAGCAACACAGGACACGGCGGGAAGGACAGGAAAGGACAGAGAGCAGATAGATGATGTTCGTATTGAGCCTCAGGGCTTCTGTAGTTTCTCCACATGGTGACATGTGCAGGTCTTTCATTGCTCACAATTTGTATGACCGACTTCTGGATCTCGGACCCTCCTTTAAGTTACAGTTTTCTGCTGCTTTATTGTGTGTGTGTTCGTATGTATATTATTTCTTAATGTATAAAGAGCATTTTGGCACAAAACTCTTCTGTCACTGTGTCACCTGATGAAGCTTTGCTCTCTGAGGTCAAATAAAAATACTTTATTTAGAGAAAAAGGGGGGTGGAGGGACGTGTTGATGATGATGCAGTTCCCTGCAGCTGCCACTAGATGAAGAGTCATATTTTAGGGATATCTTTAATTGATGACGTGATGAGAAAATGGCTCCGGGGGGCGGGAGGGGGGCTACATGGTGTGAATACATGTGATCAGTGTACAAACTGTGATCAAAACAGGCTTTAGGGAGCGTTTTGTAACCAACAGATTTGTTTAGGTGTCGTTTTCCAGCTTCCTCGTCGTGAGTTAAAAAACACCTTGATTAATGTGGAGGACGCTGATGTCGTGCGTGAGAGGAGTCGACCCGTCGGCGCCGTGAAGCAGCAGCGTTGCAGGTTGTCGGTGTGAAAAAGAACTGGATTTAGAGATTCTGTTTTTACAAACTGCAGCGGCTGCAGATCGACACCAGCAGCACATTCATCATCTCTGACTCCTCTTTTTTTTATTCCCCTCCCTTTAAAACTCCCCTCCTCTTCCTCCTCTTTCTCTTTTTCTCTCTGGCATCTTTCAAACGGTGCAGATGCTCCTGATTGGCCCGCTGACAGGCTTTGGCGTGAGGTGTGAGATGGGGGCGTGGGCTAGCAGCCAATCCCGAGCTCCCTGTGTCTCCCAGCCCCCTCTTTTTCCCTTTTTTTTTTTTTTCAAACCTTCCATGAATATTCACCCGCCTGTACCGTCACCTCCCCCTCCCTCCCTCCCTCCCTCCCTCCCTCCTCCCCTCTGAGATTTAAATCTGTGCCCGCCCTCCCCCGCCTCCTCCTTCCTCTTTCTTATGTAGAAGAACAGCAGCCTCTTGCAACATGGAGGGACGGCAGCTCGCTTTGTGTTGCTGACACAATGGAGTCCAACACCCCCCCCACCGTCCTCCCATCCTCCCTCCCCCGTCCTCCCTCCCCTCCCCTCCCTCTGCAGATTTTAGGTTGCAGTGCAGCCTCTCTGCTCACAGCTCGGGCTATAAATAACTCGGCAGCCATCTTATCTTTTTTTTTGTTGTAACCCTGTGGAGGAGATGAGGAAGAGGGAGAAGGAGGAGGAGAGGGAGGGTGGGTGGGGGGGCTCCAGGGATGAATATGATGAGGGTCACGTGAGCGACGAAATTAGCCGAGGCCTCAAAGCTTCAGCATTAGTGAGCTGTTGAAGAATAAAGATTAATGAACAGGTGGTGCAGAGCAGATTGGCAGCGAGGGAGAGTTCTTCTTGTTTGTGGGTTAAAATTTAAAGTTGCGTTCAGATTCTGAAGATGGAGGTTGTTGTAGAACCAAAGAGACAAACAGGCCTTTTGCACAGAGACACTGTGACAAGAAGAAAGCACTGGTTTAACTAGTGAATGATGGCTGAATTCCATTTAGCTGTTTGAGGGCCCTGGTACTGGCAGCCTCTCCAGGATGTCACGGGCTGTTGTGATTGTTGCGGCCTGATTGTCTGTTGTGACGTTTATCAGTGTTTTTTGCTATGATATGTGGGGGCAAGTAAAAATGGTAAAACTTGTTTCGTATTTGGAGCCTGTTTAAATGAACCTATTGGTGATGGAGGGGCAACAACAGCTGATCACCATCAATATCTGTTGTTGCCGTTCAACGCAGCTCAGAAGGGTCCTCCCCTGAGGGGCTCTCCGGCTAGCACAAACTATAACATCACAATGTGACCTCATCCCGACTACGGCCGAAGCTCTCCAGCCGACACCAAGCCATTAATCTCACACCAACACCAGGACAGTTCGTCTCTGTCGTTGAACCTCGTTGGGTAACATTAGTTGTGTGATGCTAACAGTTAGCCCCGTCACCGTTACCCCTTTTGCAACAACGTGGAACCATTCCGTTCCACTTCCTGTGGCTAATTCTGAACCATTCAGAGCATTTCGACCAAAAACAAATTGGTTCCAAACTCCAAACGCTGGTTCTGAGCTGGAGTCCAAAACTAGAATTATCGCCCCGTGGCTGTGCACCAGTCAAGTTACTGTGAAGGTTTCCATCCATGTCTGTGAAAACATGGACGCAGCAGTCTCATGATAAACAGAGAGAGGCTGATCGAATCAATATGCTACACTCAGCTCTACGATTAAATTAGATTTTACATGATTTACATCTGCAGTGAAGTTGCAGTCACTGGATGTGGTAACATGATGGCTTCTCATTCAGAATGAAATCATTCGAAATTAAAGTCTTTCCAGGTAGTTTACATGGGAGAGATTCATTCTGAATGAGGGTTTACATGGAGATCAGTTTAATCGCCTTAATTCAGGTCCGCGCAAGGTTTGGGGCAGGGAAGGTTTCTGATTGGATAGGGGGCGGGGCGGATGTTACATATTTACGTTTACCAGAAGAAAACACTGTAGTCCTCGTTCCGGATAACAAGATGCTTGACGACGCCGTTCTTAGTGCCTTTTTCAGGCTTGTTTTGCTTATATTCTTGAAGCAGCAGTACGACAACAACCTTGTTCTGCTAATGCTTCATCTGTTGAGGAGGAGAAGGGAGGTAGAAGGTCGAAGAAGGGAGATAGAAGACCGTGCTGTGGAGAATGGAAACTGGTGAATGCAACGAATCCGACTGCTCTATCTCAGCCCGTTGCTATGCGCGCTATATACATCATCGCGCGCGCTATATATGTCATCACGTGCGCTATATACGTCATCGCGCCAGAAGGGCAAGGAAACGAGCATGCGCAGAAAGACCGGAATGAACTTAAAGAGGAATGAGTGTATACAAGTGTGAGAAATTCTTTCATTGGGAATTAGAAACGGAATATTCCAGCCCCTTACATCGGATTGAATTTTCAATCACATTGGCCATTTTCATTCTGAATTAGGTGTTTACAAGATCACTTTTAATAGGAATGAACTTTCATTCTGAATGAAAAGGGAATTAACCTGTCCATGTAAACACACTCACTGGACAAGATTCAAGGTCACACAGAATTCTCGAGGTTTCACTGCAAACCCCAGTTCACCCACTCAACTTCACATTTTTGTAAACCTTACATTCTTAGTAACTAATTAACTTTTAGTTTAGTACAGCACAGTTATGTACAAGTTTTGCGTACACCAGAGACAATAAAAATATGTCACATGACCTGTCTTACAGGAATCTTAAGTCAGTTTAACATTTTTTTGTGTTCAAGCCTTTAATTGTATCTCATTGAACTATAAAAACATATTGTGGTGAGCTTATGTTTCTGAAATGCTAGAATAAGGCAGAAAAATAGATTCTGAACCAGGAAGTGCTCTTTATTTCACCTCAGCACAACTTTATGTTGGGTCATAGGTGGGAGGTCACTGACTGTGTATATGACTTAGCCTGTTTTTAATGGGTTGACCTGCGTTTTAAAAACTGGCGTACACATGCTAATTCTGGTGGAAATGGGGTTTAAGTGTCTGACAAAATTCTGAAAAGGATCTCTACAGAGATAGACCTGTCACCCTCACCAAACCCACCAGACTGCATTTAAATAATGAACTCATACTGTCAGTTTTGTGATTCATCGACAGAAGGTGATGTCAGTGTGTACAAGGAGGGCTGGAGGTGATGCAGTACAAAGAACCAATAATTGATGTGTTTAACTAAAAAATCTACACTCACCAGCCACTTTATTAGGTACACTTGTTCAACAGCTCATTAACACAAATATCTAATCAAGTGACTTTGAACGTGGCATGGTTGTTGGTGCCAGACGGGCTGGTCTGAGTATTTACTGGGATTTTCAGCACAACCATCTCTAGGGTTTACAGAGGATGGTCCCAAAAAGAGCAAATATCCAGTGAGCCAAAATGCCTTGTTGATGCCAGAGGTCAGAGGAGAATGGCCAGACTGGTTCAAGATGATAGAAAGGCAACAGGAAGTCAAATAAGCACTGGTTCCAACCAAGGTGTGCAGAAGAGCATCTCTGAAGCAACAACACCTTGTCCAACCTTGAAGCAGATGGGCTACAGCAGCAGAAGACCACACCAGGTGCCACTCCTGTCAGCTAACAACAGGAAACTGAGGCTACAATTCACCAAAACTGGACAATAGAAGATTGGAAAAACCACATTCAGATGGAAGCATGGATCCATCCTGCCTTGTATCAACGCTTCAGGCTGCTGCTGGTGGTGTAATGGTGTGGGGGAGATTTTCTTAGTACCAACTGAGCATGGTTTAAACACCACAGCCTACCTGAGTATTGTTGCTGAGCGTGTCCATCCCTTTATGACCACAGTGTACCCATCTTCTGATGGCTACTTCCAGCAGGATAACGCACCATGTCACAAAGCTCACATCATCTCAAACATGACAATGAGTTCACTGTACTCCAATGGCCTCCACAGTCACCAGATCTCAGTCCAATAGAGCACCTTTGGGATGTGCTGGAACGGGAGATTCTCATCATGGATCAACTGTGTGATGTCATCATGTCAATATGGACCAACATCTCTGAGGAATGTTTCCAGCACCTTGTTGAATCTGTGACACCAAGAATTAAAAAGGGGGTCCAACCTGGTACTCATAAGGTGTACCTAATAAAGTGGCCCGTGAGTGTCAATATATTTATTTATATCTGCTGTGACTTTTAGTTTGTATGGTTAAAAAGGGAGCACTCTGTGACAGAAGATGGATAAAAACAAAACATATTAAAGGAAATGTTGCGTATGTTTGCATGAATATTCATGACATCACGTGTATGTCAGCTTCAGTCTGAGTCACATTTACATATGAGTAGTCACACGTTCAAGGTGACCTCACATTCTGTTTCACATACCAAACAATCGATTAATGGAGAAAATAATCAGCAGTTGAAAATGAGCTCGACCTCAAACTACAGCTGTAAAATTCTGCTTTACATTAATGTGAGTCTGAATCATCTCATGAGATCAGATACATTCATTTAAGTCAGTTCATTATTTTAACCTCATTTTACTGATTATACTCACTTACTTTTACTTCAGGAATGTTTTGAATGCAGTTTCTACAGTGTGGTGTTAGGCTCTGAATACTACTGTACCTTCAACACTGACAAACTCTACAGTTGTGTTTTATTATGAATTACAGTTTAATTTCTCTGATGAAACATAAAGACTGAGCCTTTCAATGAGACCTACAGAAGTAATTAAGACATTCAAACATGCCCATGTGCTAATGAGCTTCAAAAATAAAACGTATATATGATTTTTATTTATTGTAACTGCATTTAGTGCCTGAGCACTGAGCAGCAGACAGGACGGATCTGGAGTCAAACAAGTGTTTCATTTACACTCAGCTGCACCAACAACAAAGATAACAGTGTGTGTGCTGCGCGAGGCCGTCTCTCGACATAAATACTCGCTGGTATTAACCATCATGACTCAACAATGTTCATATTTAGTTTGAGGCTTTACTCAATGAGACGCTTACGGACGTGTTGCACAAACACAAAAGCTACAGCGTCGACCTGCTGACAGAGTTTGTGAACTCACACCTAACGCAGTGACTCACAGGAGCCGTTTTTCTGGGCTGCACCGCCGGCTCTACAGTCCAGACAGGAAAGGGGGACATAAACCATCATTTGGACTCATGGGTGGACTGAGAGACAAGTGGCCCCTGGGCACAGACATGCAAAAGGCCCCACCACCTGAGTAAGACACACAGACTCTGTGGTGGGCGTCAGCCGTGCCCGGAGGCCTTCTGTTTTCAGGTTGTCTGTCTGTCTCATCTGTCCCATAGACCTTTTCCGGGCTGACGTCACGATGACGTCATGCTATCAGCTGGAGGTGCAGCTGCCTCTCCCCCACAGGGCTGTAGGCTCCATAGGAGTGTTAAAATGTGTTTGTCTTGTTGTGTTATTGGGAGCCAGAATAGAAGGAGTCATGGCTCAAAACCAGCCGCCACTGCCCGTCAACAAAAACAAAGACAACTATGGTTAAATGTGATAAGACCAAAGGACTGGACGGAGGCCATCATCAAAAATGCTCACATGTGCAGCGCACACTTCATATCAGGTTAGGGAAAAAGTATTTCCTGTTGTAGGGATGAATAAGGTTATGTGTATTAAGGGTTATCATGTCCACCTCATCAGAAACTGGGGAGGGATTAAGAGGAAGATTGGATTTCTCTGCAACGCTAACTTTTTAGCACATTAGCTAACGTTAGCTTCCATAGCAAAACAAACAAGTGTGGTCCTCCTTTGTAAGATTGGCTAGCTAATGTCTGTGGAGCATTGTTTTGCCTCCAGCTAAGCCCCGCCCACCAAAAAACATCATACTGTTTACTAACAATAAAAGGGTGTATTATTGTGAAGGCGTTATCTCAAGAATGCCCTAAGGGACCTCCCTCAAATTTGGCAAAAACGTCCACTTGCAGGGTCTGAAATTAAAACTCGCCAAACACCAAATGTGGGTAGATTTCTGTTTGTTGGGTAAATCTCAGAAGGCTGTCCGCCATTCAAGTCCACCTTGAAAACTCTGAAATCTACATTGCTTTGTATTGAAACGTGTGTGGACGACCATGGTGCATTCAAGTGCACCTTATAAACTCAGCGTTCTCTACTCGAACTGCCACAATGTTTGTTTAAAGAGGAAAAGTTTCTATTCTGTTGAACATTTGTCATCACTTTCTTGTTGTTTCATGACAGCATTTTTAATAATTAGACACTACAATCAACAACATTCAACTCATTCCTACATTTTAAAATCATATCTTAAACTCAAATCAAGTTGCAAACCCCTTAATAACCTTGTTCAACAGGTCCCCTGGTACTTCTGGGATCATTCTGAAGTTGTTCTACTGCAGCATTTTCAAATATCTAAATACTAAAGTCAGATCCATGTATGTACAATTTAGCCAGTAAAAATATAAGTGTTCAAAGTAAACTAACTTATCACTTGCTGATATTTTGGCTGATAGAAAATATGCTTGGCCGGTGGATTTTTTCATCTTGAACAAAAGTTTGAGCAGACTGAAGGAACTGTTAGACACGACATAAAACCCAGGTCTGCAGAGGAAATAAAAACCAGCAGCTGGTTAGCTTAGCTTAGCATAAAGACTAGAAACAGAGAAAACAGTGCAACAACTATAACTCCTTTTACTCTGCCTGTTCAAGGAGGGAATTTTGCGCTGTTACTCCGTTTCACCGTTTCATAAAAGGTACAATCGCAGAACAAACGGACAGAGTTGTCTCGCCTTTAAGCCGGCAGCGGAGGAAGTAACAGTGCCAAATCGATGTCTGCATTAAAGGGACAGCCAGCAGGACGGGATGGGAGTGACCCATTGTCAGATTTAAAAAGGCAGCTGTTAGCAGTTAGTAGCTAACTCAAAGAAGAAGACCAGCAGCCAAAATATCCGCAAACTGGGAAAACACTGAGGTCCAGGAGCAGCAGAGGACGAAATCAGCCGCCATATAACAGGGACGGTGATGGTTGTTACTGACATGTTATGTTATTGTTAATAAAGCGCTGCTATGTTATATGTCACACTAGAGGCTGATGCTGTTGGCTTAGACGTCACGCCTCATTTGCTTTCAGGATGCTGGCATGCTGTCTAATGGTGCATTCCATTTGCACTGTTAAGTCGGTATTTCCCAGCTCCCAGTCAGAAATTTCAACTGGAACACCCAGTCAGTCAGAGTAAAGCTATAAACAGCATGCAGCTCAACAACAAAAAAGATTTTACTCATTCTAAATAGTATTGAGTGAAAACTGACCAAACGAGTCCTAATGCCCATCCCTACTTTAGACCAGGTTTTTGTTGGTCAATCGCTTTCTCAAATAGCAACATGCAAACGATGAGCGTGACCACGCCTCATTTTAAAACCTACACGCCTACGGGTGCACCGACAGCCACGAGTACATCTAAGGAGCCAGTCCAAAAGTGCATATACTGGATGTGAGCACTTGCGTTTACCACATGCAAATCTGGGAGCTATCTGGCTGATGGGAAAACTTTGACTCGAAAAAGTTGGCTTGTGTTTTCACATGAGAATTACCCACCTTTAGCGCCCATCATGGGCTACCTCTGCTGTCAGGGCTTCGTCTCTTGGCACAGCACCTGAAATGGTCCCTTGTTTAAAGGAGGACGAGAGGGAAGCACCACAGCTGGCAGCAGGTGTCACATTGGTCATCGGGGTAAAAAAGCTCCTTTAGTGTGGCTGGTCATCTCTGCTTCCCCCAGGTTCAAATGTTTAACGACACAGTCCACATTGTGAGCATCTCGGGCCCTGGTCTTTCTCATGCTTGACATTAATAAATCAGCATCTTCCTGACACTGCATCAATTTACATCTGGATGAAATAGTCTACAAGTAGACAACCGCCAAACATGTCCAATCAACCAGTTACCTGTCAGTCACTAGAATTTCACGTCAACTCATCTTGGTTTGTTTGCAAGAAGTCAGTGTAAACAGAAACCTAACCAAAACTAAAATTAAGCAATGGATAATTTTTTCTCTCTTGTGCGACCAAATGAACAGACTACAGGTGTGACACACCGACTACACGTGTGACACACCCTGAGTCAACTGCTCCTCATTTTAACGTGGATTTACATGAGTTTTTGGGCTGGACCGCAACAACTGGGACAGCTCGTGCCAGCCATGACGCCAGCTCTGTAAAGTGAACGTCAAAGCCAATGGAAGGGTATGACTGGGGATACACCGGCCACTTCCTGTTTCAAATTAAAACCCCTGTAGCGTTTCATACACGTCCAGCCATTTACTATATTTTGACCTTGTCTTGTTACTCTCAACATGATCACTAATTCATTCAGTCTTAGATTTATTTGTTGACAGACACCAACCATATACAGAGTTCCCACAAATTTTTTATCGACAAAATTTCCAAACTTTTCCATGACTTTTCAAGGACCCATAATTTTTTTTCTTTCCATACTTGTCTGGTGTTTTTTTTTTTTTTTAAATATCAGATTCAAACTCTGAAGATTACCGAAATATGTCCACACAACAAAAACAAAATTCAATGACTTCTTCAAAACTTTATATGATTTTTACTTCCATGACTTTTCCAGGTTTTTCCATGACTGTGGGAAACCTGCATATTAGTGTTTTTCTCACGACGGTTTAACAGACTCCTCTGGTGCTGGTAAAAAAAATCCTTTTCACATTTAATTTATTAATCTGATGCTTTATTTTAATCCATCTCCTCTAAATGTCCTGCATTCAATGCAAATAACTGAAGAAGTCAGAGCAGTTGTTTTTTATTAGTACTTTCAACTCATTTATGTAACTGACGAAGCTCGAGTGTCCAAAGTGAAAATCTACAGGTATATACATAATCCTTGCAGGTTAGAAAGACACGACGTTACTTCTCACTGTGAACAAACTCAACTTGCCTGCAGACGAAGAAGCAACATTTACTGCTTTTTATTCACAAATAAAACATTTTTCTGATTCTGACAAAAGCAAAAGAGGAAGTAAACATCTACAGATGATTATACAAAAAAAAAGAAACACAACAAAACTGAAGAATTGAGACCTTTACCAGCACCAGAGGAACCTTTCAGAAAAGATCCACAGTGGTGAGATAGCGGCTGGGTGACACTCTCCACAGGTTAAAGTCAGTTTTTGTGGTGTGTAAACGTGGCAGAGTTGCAGAGAAACCTGACGTGGAGTCGACAGCGGCTGAGAGGTGAGAAATGAGTGAGTTTTCTTTCTGTAGAGGTGGACCACAAGGAATGATGACGTCCTCTTACTTCCCCAGCAACAAACTGAAAGAAACAGAGATTCAAGATTACAATCCTGCAATTATTATGTGTCAGTGTCACTAAAGTTAAAAAGGGGGACATCAGAGTCCTGCATGGGTCAGGTTCTCAATGAGTACCCCGCAAAAAGCTGTGTAACAGGTAAAAATGAGCTACATGCAGATGGGCAGCAGGTGAGAACAAAAATCTATATTCTTTATTTTTCAGGAAAAAAAAAACAAAAACAAAGTAAAAAGCTGTGCAGTATATGAGTAATATTCTCACATCTAAATCTCTATTATCAAGCCGCAGTTCCTTTTATTTTGAAAGTAAGTGACACAAGTGTAACCTTTGACCCCGTGGTCACATTGGTCACCGACTCGAGCCATGAAACTTGCAACTTTGACGTGAACATGATGACAGGTAACAGGTCGGTTCTGGTGCTGAGCTTTAGGAGTATGGGCGGGTGCAGTTTAGGACTCTGGTTTCAGACTTGTATTAAATTCTGCTGACTCTTTATCTGGACAAATCTCTTGTGTTCAAATCGATGTTCAACGTGTGTAGAGCTGAAATGATTAGTTGATTAATCATTTGGATGACTGACAGAAAATAATTAGCGACTGTCTTTTTAAACCAATTTACATTCAGACATTTTCTGATTCCAGTTTCAGCTTTTACATAAATGGTAATAAACTGAATATTTTTAAATTCTGTTGGTCAGACAAACGAGGCGTTTGGGCTGTGGGAATTTATAATCTTTAGTTTAATCTGACAAAGGCTTTCGTAGACATCAACATCCACAGCTACAGATAGATTTTCCAGTTTTGGAGCCGCGTTGTGAAAGCAAAACTTAAATGTTGGTAGTTTATAGTTTTAGTTTTGTCTATCATTTCTCAGACACGTTACACTGCAGCTCATCAACAGATCTGTACTTCCTCCACCTCTGCATTAGCTTAAAATCATGTGGGCAGCCCTGAATTAAACTTGATTTCTCACCTGAAGAGCTGTGACTCGCCAGCAATATCTTGTTGACCATTGTCTTTTTTTAACAACAGCATTGTGGGTCGTTTAGCTCAGGATATTTCTCGACGTCTACAATGAGTCCCTCCTAACCCATTTTTCGTCACACACGAAACAGCAACAGCTACAGAGTTCTCTTTATGCATCCATGGTAAGGAGAGGAGTCGAGCTGCCATAGGAGCAGAGTGAGTGGAGGAATATAGACTTAATTCCATGGCTGGTGAGGCTGGAAATAGGAGAGTGGCGAAAAGTGTTGCAGGGCGATGTGTCCAAAAGCGCAAAATGCATCTTGCTGCTGCCGGTGTGGGGTTGTACATCAAAAATAGTAAGAGGACTTTTTGAAGCGCTACGTTCGCCACCAGTGTGTTTTGGCCTTAACAGCAGGAGATAATTTACATTCCTCGCCTCTGCAGCTGCTGCTCTGCTAATCCATCCATCTAATCTGATCAGTTCCGATCGATCCGACCACAAACTGAACTAAGGAAGTCTTGAATGTGATAATCAAACTGAAACTCAACAAATTGCTGCCGAGGAGGAAAAATAAAAAAATAAAACGTCATGAAAAAGGACCCAAAAAATGTCCAAATTCAGAGAAGCGATGCAGAGTGATGATAAAGGGACACACAGCGTGCGTCAGTTTGATCTTATTTTGTTTAACAGACATTCTGTCTGAAAAAAAAAACTGTTTATTTTTCTCAAAGTAAGTTTCTTATGCTACTTATAACATGATGAATATCCAGCGCTATGTTTGACACAGATACAGTTCATCCTAAAACTACAGACATTCAAGACACAGCTCTGGTCGCGTCTTAGACACATCTGTAGAATCAAATTAAACAGTGTCTGGACTCACTTGAAGTTGTCTTTGTCCTGCAGGTTGAGCACCAGGCTGTCGGCATTCAGGTAGACTTTGTTCTGGGACTGCGACACCTGCAGGTCACACACAGACACACACACAGACACACACACACACACACACACACACACACAGTGAGTGAGTGCAAGCAGAGAAAACACAGGTGGAAAGTTCCTCAGTGTGCAGGCCTGACCAAGCTGCTGCCGCTGAGCACAATGGGAACATTGTCAGAGCTGCAACACTGAGCTGATTCACAGCACGGCGAGAGCTGCTGAGGCCCGTTCACTGGCCATACAGGAAACACACGCCACCACCGGAGTGCCGGGGCCACATGACGTGACTGGGAGAGCGTTACACTCTGCTGTGAGGTCACACTGCGAGGTGAAGACCCCATGAATGAATCATTTAGTCACTGATACTCTGACACCACAATGATACACTACTAAACAGTGTAACACACTCACAGTACTAACAACACACACTTTATTTACATTTAAGAAGAAGAATGAAATGAACAGATGTCCCCACAGTGTCCCATGACAGGAGAGATTACTGTGTGAACTTGGATGTTGAATTTGTTTTCAGTGAACGGAGCAGCTTCACTCTAAATACTGAGTCAGTGTTTTCTCTGGGCCCTCTGCAGTCGACTTGTACTCCTTTTCCACCAACAGGGGACAGGTTCTGTTTTAATACTGCACCCAGTTTTGAACCGTTCAGAGCATTTTGACCAAAAATAAATTAGCTGAAAACCTGAAAAGGTGGTTCCCAGCTAGAACCAATAAATAGCAGGTTTTCCTTGAGCTGAATGCAAAACATGACAACATCAGTGCATGTCTCATCTTCTATAGGCTGGAAAGAGAGGATGGAGTTTTGCACATTATAGTTGTTTTCTGATCATTTTTAAACCCCATCTCCACCAAACCCTTTCAGTCCAGCACCTTTGGAACCAGCAGTAAGCCTTCAGACATGGTACCTAGACCCTGGGTCTGTTCAGACAGTCCTCTTAAATGTGGGCGGGGTTGTTGTCACTCACTGCTCCGTCCAGCACTCGCTGTATTTCCTCATCAGCGGTGACACAGATGGAAGTCTGCACCTGGTTTATCGTCCACAGAACGAGGCTGCACGCCCACATTTTCACAACAAAATAGAACAGGCTGCAGTGAGAGTCTCTCTCCATGGGATATTTAAAAATAGCAGCTTTGTGCATTTAGTCCTTCTCAGGCAAGCTCAGGGGTTTAGTGTTGCTGTAGCCCACAGGAAGTGAGGATTAGAATATATGACCTTCACATAATCCGCTCCAAATTAATCTATATTTTTAAAGTCATTACTAAAAGTGTGTGTCATATAAAAACTAAAGTGATGGTCAAAGTTGTCACAGTGAAATTTAAGGTGTGCTGATGGATTCACGTCATCAACTCATGCATTGAGTAACATTACAAGTTAACGTTCCACCTTAAAAGTTGCCGGCAGTCGGCCCAGTGAATGAAGTGATTTTTTCTCTTTCATTTTATAGTTGTAGTTTACTGATGTATGAACAGAGGTTACATGAGGCCAGAGTGAGCGTCCTCTACTGACCAATCAGACTGCAGTGTTCACAGCTCCACCTTTTAGTACCAGATCTGTGTGCTAGGTACCCCAACAGAGGGGGGACCAAACATGGGGACGCTAAGGAACGCTTCTGTTGGGACCATCCACAACTTTCACTGTGGGAACAGAAAAAAAGCGTACCGAACTGAACTGAACTGAACTGAACTGCTCGGAGGAAACAAGTCTTAAGTTGGTCCCGGCTTGTTTTTGGATAAAATCAAAGATCTGTAATAACAGAACAAAACCCTGCAGGTCAACTCCTGGTTACTTCTGTTGTGCAATGTGCACCGCCCTGCATTGATAAAACATCCTTGACTATAGTGAGTATGTTCACATGCACACTAACATTCCACTGTTATTCTAAATATGACAGTAATCTGAATTTGATGTAAACAGCATATTCTGTTTGGAATTTCTGAACTACGCAATTTTCAAATGAAGCATTTTCTGATTTCAGATTTCAGTCTTCTTCAGCATTAGGAGCATTATTTGGACATGTATACAGCACGTTCAGAATGTGTGTCTCAATTTGGGGTTTTTAACCACAGTTTGTGACACGCGACCTCTTTCCTGTTTACAGGCGGCTCTGTGTGATGTACATAAACCAACTCGCCAACAGTTTGAGGGCTGGTGTAGAGACCAATGCCCAAAAGAAACACACTTACTTTTAAATATTATGAAAGACTTGGATATGAGCAACTATCACAACACCAAACATTTGGAGATGGTGGTTGAAGAAGTGAAAAAGGAAGGCTGAGTTCAACAGCATAACAAGAACAAGGACAAGTCCGCCATCGATGGAAAAATACATAAATAAATAAATTTAGATGCAAAGCAGCAAAATGACGAGCAGCTCCAGCCGTTCCACTTTTCTTTATCTGGTCGTGATAGACGACATGTTAGGACACGTTAATCAGAGTGTGCACGGCTGCACAGAAACAGAAACATTAGTGGAATACTCATTTTCATTGGACATGTAAACAGCTGAGCAGGAATATTGTCTTTTTCGGAATAAGTGCAAAAACTGGAATATTTTGTGCGTGTAAACGTGGTCAGAGGTTCTGCTCCAAAATGGTTGACACGCGGGCTGGTTTGCTCGATAGCACCAAGGTTCAAAGAAAACTGGAGGGAACCGGTTGAAGAACCTGAGCTGGTTTGGTGGAAAAGGTTCGTCAGTTTTAAGACTGAAGAGGTTATTTGTCAGGTTATAGTCTGTTCAGCTGATGTTCCAACAGGTGTGACCTCAGTCTGACCTCCTGCCTCTGCTGTGAGGTTTGAAGAGAAGCTTCACTGGAGGTCATTCAAGCTTGTTAGAGGCATTATTGTGCTCTTGACGGTGACACAGGAACCTGTTTCTATTTTCTACCCAGTTTCATTATGTGTCAACATATATCAGTCTATTAAAGGGATAGTGCACCCAAAAATGAAAATTCATTTTAGAGTCCTCACATCACTTGCAGAGATCCAAGGGGAGAGGAGGTAGCAACACAACTCCACCTAATGGAGGCTGACGGCGCCCCAGATTCAAACGTCCAAAAACACATAATTGAAACCACAAAATATCTCCATACTGCTCGTCCGTAGTGATCCAAGTGTCCTGAAGCCCCGACATAAAAAGTTAAACGTAATTTGAACTCTGTTTTTAGCCTCATTGACCAGTGAAACACATGAACACACATGAAGGCAGTGCCCATGTCTCACGGTCTGACGCAAGCGCACACGTGAGTGCGGTGCACAGAGAGGCAGTCAGAGCTACAGGCTACAATGAAGCTAAAAACAGAGTTCAAATGAGGTTTTTCCAAACAACTTTTTATGTCGGGGCTTCAGGACACTTGGATCACTACGGACGAGCAGTATGGAGATATTTTGTGGTTTCAATTATGTGTTTTTGGACGTTTGAATCTGGGGCACCGTCAGCCTCCATTAGGTGGAGTTGTGTTGCTACCTCCTCTCCCCTTGGATCTCCGCAAGTGATGTGAGGACTCTAAAACTTCACCTGAGCCTCCCTCGGCATATGGGTGAGTAGATAATGGCTGAGTTTTCATTTTTGGGTGTTTATAAAATACATATAACACAATGTATGTGTTATTATATATCTGAGTTATAAAGCACTACGGTGAAATTACTATGAATAAAAATACTTAAAATGTGTAAGTAAAGTTTTAATTTTTAAAGTGTCTTTAATAAGCTTATAATTAAATTATTGTGTATTGTCAAGCTGAAGTGTTACAAATCAAACTGTTGAATACAGCTGGCAGATTAATCAAAAGTGAAATTATTTAAGTTGTTTTTTATAACCTCTTCATTGCTGCCTAGACAGATTTTAAGTCTTAAAACTGAAACGATGCTCAAAAAGATTTTCTCATTAGGACAGGACATTTCAAAGTTAAAGTAAACTTTCATCCGTTTGGCATGCATCTTCCTCTCCTGTTGTTTCTACTTCCTGCCAGTGCTCCTGAAGATATACTGTGACGTGCATGATAAACACTGTAACTTGAATGAAATAAATAAAAACTTCAAGGCCTGATGACCGACATGGAGAACATGAGGTGAAATGTCAGAGGAAGATGAAGCCTGAAGTTTGGTTTCTGTACCGTTTCATATTCATGTGGCGCCACCTGGTGGATTCACTGTGAGCTGCACCTGCAGTCCTCAAACTGTGGCTCTGGACCCATCAGGGTGCCACTGGATGGTTTCAGGGCGGATCAAATGCAAGTACTGTCTGACTTGAGACATTTTGATTCTGTCCTTTGCCCTCAATGGTCTGGCCCGCTCCTACATCGCAGGCTCCCTGACCCCTTATTATACGCCCAGGTCCCTCAGGTCAGCTGACCTGGGGCTCCTGGCTGTCCCTCACTTCAGATTCAAGCTCAGGGGTGATCGTGCCTTTGCTGTCTCGGCCCGAGATCTGCCGCCTCCACTGACTCCTGTAAGTCCAGACTCAAAACCTTCTTTTATTCATCAGCGTTTGAGTCCGTCTGACGTGGCTTTCTCTGACGCTGCCTCTGTGTGTGTTGTGTCTTTGAATGTATGAGCTGTGTACCTGATCATCACATTACCTCTCGTGTGTGTGTGCGTGTGTGTGTGTTTGTTTTAGTGACTTATTCCTTCTGCACAGCACCACAGCGTGTGTGGTTTTTAAATGTGCTTTCTAAATAAATTTGAGTTAAGTTGAGATACCACTTGGTCTCATTCTGACTTCAGATAAACTTCTGAATACATTTTGTTCCAAACAAGAACTCTAGATTTTGTCCTCATCACTGACACTGAAGACACATTAGGGAGGAGAGAGTTTAAGAGACTGTGAAGCCAATAAAGAGAACATTTTACCTTTGTACACAACAAGTGAGCATCACTCACTCACGTCCACATGTGTAACATTTTCAAAACGACTTTATACTCTGCAGGATTTTCCTTAAAATCAATGTATGTTTTTTTTTGTTTGTTAGAGTTCAGATGAGGACTGAGGAGGCTGCTTCTCATGTGTCGTCCAATACTAACATGTTTTATATCAGCTGTGTGGTGGGGCCGTGCTTCACGTCAGACGGACACTGATGGAAACTGTTGCAGAAACAAACTCTCAGGTAAACGTCTCTTACCGTCTTGGCAATGTTCTGCGCCGCCCTGATCTTCCTGAGTTTCAGGTAGCCTGGGTTCTTCGTCACGGCCTCGCCCAGCTGACACACACACACACACACACACACACACACACACACACACACACACACAGATTGAAATGGTTAGTGTATTCTCAGGAGAATAGTGTTACACACCAACAAAAGGGAGAGTGAGCCAATCATCATCAGCAGCAGCAGCAGCAGGATGAGCCGGTCTCTCCAAGCAGAAAAAAACACATGATCATCAGTGGGATCAAAGCTGCAGGCGTGTCGCTGCTCAGCTTTAATATTCTCACGCGTGTTGACAAGCAGGGAAAATAATTACTGCATATTTGGATGAAGTGTTTGTTTAAGAAGCTTCTGACTCTCGCCACAGTCAGGACGCGAGGCCGAGTGAGTTCACCTCAGGACAGGAATTGATCTGATCTGTAGGTGGTTTTAAATGTTAATGAGATCCTTATAAATCAGTTCAATCACAGCACAGCATGAAAAAAACAACCAGGAATGCATCTCATCAGTTTGTTGCACTTAATAAACTCGAAACAGCCCTCCAACCTTCACCACACACTCTGTTAAACGTCAGACTGTGTGTCTTCCAGATTAACAGACTGAAGCACAGCAGGTCAGGTGATCACACACGCCAAAACACCTCGAGGAATCAACGACACCTTTTACACAAAAGTACAAACAACAGCATTTCTCTAGAAGTTCTGACTGTGTGTCTGATACTGCATGTGTTTACCCTGATGTACTGAGCAGGTATTAACAGCAGGAGCTGGAACACTGACGTACAGAGGTGTGTCTACTGCAGGCATTACATACCACAGTTATTATGTACATGCTGCATGTACTACATACTGCAGATTCTAAATACTACAGGTACTGGGCGTGACATATACTACATACATACTGCACAAACTTCATATATGATTCATGTATTACATACTGAAGGTACTACATGCTAGGGCTGTAGTCTGCTGGTCTATTATTTGGTCGCTATGCTCTCGTCCGACCAAATTCTCATTAGTCGAATAATCGTCGTGTTACTTTCATAAGGAGAAAAGTGTTACATCAACAGCTTTCCAGGATTAATCCATTATTTCCTGCGGCGGGGGGACAGGCTAAGTTACCTGTGAAAATGGGGGTGTTTTCAAAACACCATTTCCCACAGTGGAAACAAAGCTTTGATTTACTTTAATTTCACAGATAAGAAATAATAAATTGTTAAGACAGTAAAGTCTCCACTAAAATAGCATTTTAAGTCTTGTGTGTGATTTATCCTGGCTTCATATGAGCAGAGGAAAAGATCGCTAGCTGCTAGGCTAATTTATACAATGTAAAATGCCACAGGCTGGTGCTAATAACGTTAGCATGTTGTATTTGTGGGGGAAATGTGTTTAGTATCAGACAGTTGTTTTGTCAGTGAACCTTGTGAGTTGTAATGGAGTCAAATTGTGTGCCGTTAACTTTGTTATATGTTGCTGTTGTCCCTGGTTTTATATGAGAAGAGGAAAAGATCGCTAGGCTAATTTATACAATGTAAAATGCCATAGGCTGGTACTAATAACGTTAGCATGTTGTATTTTTTTTGGAAAACGAGTTTAGTATCAGACAGTTGTTTTGTCGGTGAATGTTGTGAGCTGTAATGGAGCCAAATTATGTGCCGTTACCTTTGTTACATGTTGCTGTTGTCCCTGGTTTTATATGAGAAGAGGGAAAGATCGCTAGCTGCTAGGCTAATTTATACAATGTAAAATGCCATAGGCTGGTGCTAATAACGTTAGCATGTTGCATTTGTGGGGAAAATGTGTCCAGATAAAGACAAGTGTTTGTCTGTGAATGCTGCGAGTTATAGTGAAGCTGATTTGTGTTTGAAACTGTCTCTATGAAGCCATGTTTAATGTGTGTTTAATGTGTGTGTAATGTGTGTTTAACGTGTGTTTACTGTGTGTTTAATGTGTGTTTAACGTGTGTGTAATGTGTGTTTAACGTGTGTTTACTGTGTGTTTAATGTGTGTTTTGAATCAACTAAACTTTACAGCACTTAACACAGTCCTCCACCGCTGACTAGTGTTTTGGAGGTGTAACTGCAGAGTGACACAGACACACCACCTCAGAAGTAAAAATAACGTGCAGATTTTTTTTTCCTACGACTAATCGATTAGTTGAAGATTATGTGCGACTTTAGTCAACCAAGATTTTCTTTGGTCGACTACAGCCCTACTACATGCTGCATTTACTACATAGTACAGCTACTACATACATACTGCATGTATAATGCAGGTGTTACATACTGTATGTAATAAATATTACATGTACTACATACTGCATTTACTTCTATCACAGCGGTGCCTGGACAGTGTGACGTGTGTGGTTGTGCTGCTGCCGTAGTCCTGCCAGATGCCTCCTGCTGCTGCTGTTATCATTAGTCATTAGTCATACTTCTACTGTTATTATACACATATGACTATTGTCACACATGTATACTGCCAGATATTAATACATACTTTCAACATATTGTACCACAGTAGCCAGAACTGTAACTATAATATTATTACTTTCATTAATGTTGTTGTAAGCTACTGTCATTACTGTCTGTCCTGTCTCTCTCTCTCTCTCTCTCTCTCTCTCTCTGTCTCTGTCTCTCTTATTGTCACACATGTATACTATCAGATATTAGGGCCGTAACGGTACATGTATTTGTGTCGAACCATTCGGTACACGACTTTCAGTTCAGCACGACCCTGTACCGAATTATTGGGTGCAGGATATTATTTTATTTTGTTTTGTTTTATTTTAATTCCCTTTTTGCGAGCCAAACCATTTAAAATATCTAGTTCCCCGATGGACATAATTGAGTGACGGACCGAGTCCCATAAATCTCCGCTTTCACTTTGTGCAGCGCATTCTGGCATTGTGACAACATGGCAAGTGAGCCTGACAAACCTGAAGACCCACCCGCAAACCTTAAGTCCTCCGTTTGGGAACACTTTGGTTTCAGGGTAAAATACGAAGATGGAAATAAACAAGTTGACAAGACAAAAGCAGTGTGCCGACACTGCAGAACAGCGGTCGGGTATGTACTTGGAAACACGTCTAACATGCTAACGCATCTAAAGCGACGCCACCCGAGTTTTAACGTTAACCGGCACGACTAGAAAAAGCAATCTGGTGCAAACTACGATATCGTCGTCGTTTAAAAAGAGAGAGCGTTTCCCTGACCATCGCACTAAAGAAATAACCAACGCCATTGGAGTTGAGTAAAATTGTTTAAGCTGCACTTTAGATATAAGCATGTTTTGTTTACTGCACTTTAACAAAGTGGGAAAGCTAAGTAAGTTCCTAGTAAAACTGAATCTGAGCAGGCTTTAAAGCTGACCAGCTGCACTACGACATCTATTGCACGTCTGTCCGTCCTGGAAGAGGGATCCCTCCTCAGTTGCTCTTCCTGAGGTTTCTACCGTTTCTTCCTGATCAGCTGTGAGGGTCATAAGGACAGAGGGATGTCGTATGCTGTAAAGCCCTGTGAGGCAAATTGTGATTTGTGATATTGGGCTTTATAAATAAAATTGATTGATTGATTGATTACTACTGGCACTACATACCACAGTTACTATATACATGCTGCATGTGCTCCATACTGCAGATTCTACATACGACTCAGTATGTTGTACTACTTAATCTACCATTTTAGACATTACACTGATTTTAGCGTCACAAATACCACTGTCACTTCACCCTCTAATTACTGTCTTCGTATGCACCTGTTTAATTTCTAATTTGTATTTTATTCTTATTTCAGCTTTATATACCTCCACACTGACAGGACTGCAGACACGTTCCATCGTCAACATAAAATAAAAACCCTTTAACATGATAATAAACTCACCATCTTTGCAGCCTGAGCTTCTCCTTCAGCCTGGATGATTTTCTGTCTCTGGTCCTGTTTGGCCTTCTCTACATAAAACTGAGCTCGCTGTGCCTCCTGCTGGGCTGGAGAGGAACACACACACACAACAATCACATTACACCTTTATTTGACTCATAGTATAGTTTATTGTGGAAACCTTTAAGACCTTCTTCATATCAGTCCTGAGCCAGTGGTGGAGTGTAACTAAGTACAAACCTGAGCTACTTGTACTTTGAGTATTTTCTTTTCTTGCAACTTCATGTTTCTACTCGACTCCATTTATCTGACAGATTTAGTTACTTTGCAGATCAAAAAAACACATGAAGAGTTAATAAAATCTGGCGTTCACTTATATATGAAACTCCCAAACAGTTGATCAATTACCTACAAGGATCTACTCACCGACTTGTTTGGCCTCAACTGCGGCGGTGTACTCTCGACTGAAGCTGAGCTCGGTGATGGCCACGTCGTCCAGGATGATGTTGAAGTCTTTGGCCCGCTCAAACAGCTCTCTGCGGATCAGCAGAGAGACCTGCAGGAGGACACAAAATGGAGGCAGCAGTGTGAGCGTTACCAATTTAAAGGGTAACTTCTGTATTTTTCCACCTGGACTCAATTTTTCCATGTTTTTGTGTGTATGTGACAAATGGGAACAAACATTTTTCACACTGGTCCAGTGTTGAGAGAGAGAGAGAGAGAGAGAGAGCTGCAGCGTCCACTAACAGTGTTTGGTTTTGTTTCCGACAGGCTCAGATTGTTATTCTAAGTGTCTGACAGCATTGTAGAAAAATACAATCCAACACAACTGTGGTGCCATAAAGTTAATGTTAATATAAATCTATGGGTTCATCCCAACACCTGATCTCACATCCACGTTTCCCTCAGTTGCATCTCTTCCTCGCGTCTTAGCTCGGGGGAGAGATGCGAGAATGAGACGCAAGGAGAGAAGAAACAAGTGTGTCTTTAGAGAAATGAGACGCCTTTTCCTCTGAAGCGTCACGTGAAGCGACGTCTGTTTCTGGTGACGGCGGCAACTGATGGGTCAGCCATCAGTAGGCCAGGGGTGATAGCAAAAAAAAAAAAAAAAAAATCCTAAGCCTGAAAATTTTTTTCAGGTTGCGGCATGAGGAATGGGTCGTCGTTAAACTTGGCAGTGATACACTTGAGTTTAATCTCTTATCCGTCTTCACTCTCAAACTAAGGTTCGAATATTTGACTTCCGGTATGACACAAACCAACGTCGTGACGTTAGGCGCTGCTGTAGGGTGACCAGACGTCCCGCATTGCGTGGGACTGCACAGCATTTCTGTCTCTTTTCACGCGTCACGCAAATTGAGACCATGTCGCACATGATTGGTTGTCACCCGCACTAGCATTGTTGGAGTACTGTAGTACTACGGTACCTCACGGTACCACTACTGTGGAATAAGTTCATAGTCCAATCGCGAGAGGGTGAGTGTCCATGTGCTGTCCAATAACGGTGCACGCTGGCCACCTGGCACTCAATATGCTGCTGCGGACATATGCACTTTTATTTTTGTTTTGATACGATTTCTTTACTTACTGTTTGTGTTATTAATAGCAGTGAGAAAAATGCCTGCTTGTCTTTCTAGACAAAGAGTTGTCTTTTTGAGACTTACAGTATTAATATATGTATTTGTTTGAATGAACCAACATATTTGCTTCTCCATTAAACATCATTGCTTGAATATTTCTGGCCTTATATTGTTTCTATTCTATACATCAATACATCTGGCCTAATATTTCTATTTCCCTTCTTGAAGTTTTAAATTGAGTTGGTAAAACTAAAGTGTTTTGCAAATGTTACACAACAGATTTGATTGGAATGCCCTCTAGTGGACGCATGACGTAATTGGCATCCTGTAGAATTCCCAAATAAGCTGGTATGTATGTGTATACATTGAGCTAAAAAAACACATTAAAAATTCGAATCTGGTTTTGGGGGAAGATTGACAGCCCTACTGTCTGTAGCTGTATTTAGATAAAGCGTGAAGACACCACAGTGGTATGTTTTGGGTCTGGTACCTGTGCTCTCTGAGTGATGAGCTGGGAAGCGTTGAACTTTGCCACCACGCTCTTCAGCACCTCGTTGACGATGGACGGCAGGACGCGCTCGTCGTAGTCTTGGCCCAGCTGCTGGTAGAGGATGGGCAGGTTGGACGCCAGCGGCCGGGACAGAACTCGCAGTGAGATGCTCACCATCTGAAGGTCTGAGAGAAACCAGAGGAGATGTTTACAGCTGCTGTGATACGGAGGACGGACATGATGCTGTGTTGTAACGGCCGGTTCCTCCTGAAGACACATCTGAATATTCAATATACTGTTTAATTATGACCCAACAAATGTGTTTGACAAAGATCCATTAAATCAGTCTTTTTTCTTTAAGCAAAACTGACTAAGACATGTCGTGTTGGGGCCATTTTACAGAGTAAAATAAACGTGTCAGTGCTCTGTGGCGGACAAACTCTGATGGAGACACTATTTCCAAATGATTCAAATATATCTTTATAACTAAACGTCAGCTGGCAAAATCATGTGGTGATTATCGGCTTTGGTCAATTAATCAGCAACTATTTGATAATCTGATTTCACCTAAGAAACATCACCAACGTACAGCTGTTCCTGTCCTAGAAAGACACTGATAAACATATTTGTGCTTTTATTTCCAATAGATTAGATTACTGCAACATTCTTTCACCCTTTTGTAGCAGTCAACTGAAAATTTTCTGCTTAAGAATTGTGCTGCTGAACTTTAAACCAAACCAAGGAGTTTGGTTTTAAAGTAGTTTGAGAGCGACCTACACTGCAGACTCTGTCACTTAAAGGATAACTTTGGTATTTTTCAACTTGGGCCCTATTTCCCCATGTGTGTGTGTGCGTATGATTCATAGGTACAACTCGTTTTAAAATTGGTTCAGTATTGAGGGAGGCGGATGCAGCCGGAGCCGCGAAACGAGCTAAAACGGTAGCAGGGGCGAATGCGTCCCGTATAAGTTTGTGCATTAAAAGTGCTTTTTTTCGCCACTGACCGGTTCAGATCGCCAGTGCTATCTCTGTAAATAGCATACTAAGCGTTTCCCTTACCTCTGGGCTGTGTGACGTCATCTCGCGAGAGCTTTGCTTGTTGCTGGAAGAAAACAGAGGAGCCATGCTGAGCGCCGCTCAGAGTGGCGCTGGTTGTCCCGGAGTACAGCTGAGAGTTTTACTGCATCGATTGAAAACAATGGTTCGTGTTTGTGCTTATCCGAATTGCAAGAACAGGATGTTGCGCAACACCCCGTACAGCTTTCATAGGCTGCCTTTGTCGGACGGCGAGATGCTGAAGTTGTGGCTAGTTGTGCTACAAATGGATGCTAACACTCCTGTCCAGACACTGCGCCTTGCAGACCATCAGGTCGCGAGATGACGTCACACAGCCCAGAGGTAAGGAAAACGCTTAGTATGCTATTTACAGAGATAACACTGGCGATCTGAACCGGTCAGTGGCGAAAAAAAGCACTTTTAATGCGCAAACTTATACGGGACGCATTTGCCCCTGTTACCGTTTTAGCTCGTTTCGCGGCTCCCGGTTGCATCCGCCTCCCTCAATACTGAACCAATTTTAGTACGAGTTGTACCCATGAATCATACGCACACATACACATGGGGAAATAGGGCCCAGGTTGAAAAATACCAAAGTTATCCTTTAATAAGCCCTCACGAATTCTCACGTCTTCTACTGCTGGGCTTTAAGATACACACTATTACACGCTCAAGAAAAAAAAAAAAAACACTGCAGCTTTTATTAAAGGCTTATATCGGCCCCTAATCTCAGCAGACCTGGAAACAGTCATCCGTGTTTTCATCTCGTCACGTCTGGATTATCGTAACTCTCTGTATTCAGGGCTCCGCCAGAAGGCCACTTCCTGTCTCCAGCTCATTCAAAACTCAGCTGTCAGACATTTAACTAATTCAAGACATGCGATCATATAGCTCCCACCTTTGCAAAGCTACACCAGCTACCTGTTGGATGTAGAACTCATTTTAACTTTACTAGTTAGTTAGTATGGCTGTTACTAGCCCTACATGGTCTTGCTCCTACATACATGATAGATTTGCTGCCTGCAGCCCACGTTCAGTGTTGTTCTTTATACGCATGTTATTGCTGTTTCATCTTGACACTATTTCATCTGTCTCATAAAGCACTCTGTGTTTGGAACATCACTATACAAATAAAGTTTATCATTACAAAGTTTCTGTTCCAGATTTATGACTCTGACCTTTGCTTCCAGTGAGTGAGGAGATCTTTCTGGGTCTGGCTCTGATGTCGTAGATGATGGGATACTGGAACCAGGGTATCCTGAGGAGACGACAACACACAGTCAGAGCAGCGAAACGCACACCAGCAGGTTGAAGGAGGTGTATCAAGCGGGAATAAAATATCTATAAAAACTTGTCGTTGGCTTACTGAACAAACTAAAACAGACAAGCAAAAATTATTTTGTGTCAGGATTCGACTCTGTTGAAATGAATCCATCTGTTATCACCCACTATTTCATTTTCTCCTATTTTTTTGCCTTTCTGTTGTCGTTTTGTTTTCGCTTGTTTCGGCCTCATTTCTGCAGCTGCATTTATAAGATTATTCCTGCAAGCAAAGCTGTCAGTGAGAAAAACTGAGCAACATATTTCATGAATGTTTTGTATTATATTGAGTGCTCAACAACAACAGAGCAGAACTACTGATAAACTGTACGATTAGTCCAAATGCTGACTCACAGTACCTGCAGGAAGTTGGTGTAAAAAACATGCTACTTGGATGAATTGTGAGCAGATTGAATATTACACCACTTAAGAGTTTTCCTGATATTTTTAGTAACTCTTCATACAATTCTGTTTGTACTTTTTCTTTAAATCAAACAAAGTCAGTGTTTTCCTCTCTCTGATGCTTGGCCACTGTTCTATCAGCTCTTTGCTTGTTTTAACCGTTTTATCTTTTCTCATGTAGGATGAGGCTGCTCACAGAGATATTAGACTCTGTGAATGCAGCTTGTGTTTGCCCTGTTCTTACCCTGTGAGATTTTAATAAGTTTATATTTTCAACAGGGCTGTCTAGAGCTGTCAGCCTTAACGTGTTAGTCATGATGCAATAAAGTCCGAGCATAACGTTGTTGTTTTTTCATTGCATTAAACGCGTGGTGCTATTTTGTCCCTTCATTGCCGCAGTAATGAAAATAGCAACAGCATCGCTCCTGCGCTTTAGAGTGGCTCCAGTGACTTAAAAAATACCTAGACGGCAAGTTGGTGGGTCAAATGTGAAGCAAGAACTTAAACACAATGCGAGACAGAATTTAAATCTATTGGCTGATACCATGTTCAGCGTATGGGACACAGGAGAGTCTTTTTATTAAGTGTAACACCCAACTCACTGAATTATAAACTATGACAAAATCAACAATAAGCAGCAGAAACCACCATGTCTTGAACAGACACATCATAAACACTGACAAAAAGTGACATTTGCATTTTGGAACATGAAACAGCATCATCACTGCACTGCACATCGAGTCGGTGAATAAAATACTCCTGAAACTAAACTGCAGCATTCAGCTGTTCCTGCTCATCAGGTTGATGCCACAGAGAGATAATAAATACAACATTAGGTCAAAATGAACAGAGCCCCTGAAAACTACTTAGAGCGCAGATATAAGCTGTATAATTAACATCCTATGAGACATATGACAGTGAACCCCAACCGTCCTTTCAACGCCCTGAAGACTTGATCATGTGCCCACAAACTTAAAGTGATGTTAGTCCGTTGGCTGCAACACATTTTAAGATAATACAGACATCAAAAACCACAAGGCTGTCCCAGCTTTTATTCTGAAAGTGGAAGGAAGGGTCAAACAGGGTGACACGAACACAATACAGTGTTTGTGGCTCACAACAAACTCCATGTAAGGAAATCAGCTGTTGATTTATATATATAGATCCCAGGGGACATGTTTGTATCTGGGAGCTGTTTAAATGTGTAATTTGTGGTAGATTTTATTTAGTTGAACTATTAATATTGTAACAATTAGTGCTGCACGATTTGACAAAAATGTGCGATTGTGATTTGAGTGGACAATATTGCATTTTGTGACTGCGATTACAATATAATAAATAAATGGTATCATGCGTCTTGTTGCTTGATTCAGTGCTTTCCCCTACATTATATCAGGGGGCACTGACCTGACATAGTTATTGTTATGGACAGACAGTGTGTAAATGACCATCAACAGACTGAGCACAGTCAAACACGCTGCTCACACAGCAGCGCAGCACGGAACTGTACACACACAACGGAGGGAGCCTGTGTTGCGTTCAGGCGTTGTCACGTAAATGACAAATTCCAGCACGCCATGGCACAACACAGCAGCATGTCAAGTGGGCCGGACCCGAGCAAAATTGCTCAGTTTTTCATTTGTTATTATACAGTTTGTTATGGAGTCTGTGATTTCCCCGTGACACTTACAGATGTTTGCGTAACTGTGCTTTGTTACTTTATGAGGCTCTGGTGTCTTTCAGTTGTCTCTTTGTCTTTAATGTTACTCTGCTCGGCTTTCTCTCACATGCATTCTTCCTACGTTCCTCTGTGCTGTCTCAAGTGTTGATATAGACTGGTCGTGTTGCCGCGGGACGTGGCGACTTTAACTTTTAAAGTTTTACACAGCACGTCTTTCTGTTCAATGTCGCCAAACCTGAATCCAAAGTATCGCCATGTTTTTTTCGCCACCAACTCAGCCCGTTCATGGTTGTGCTCATGCTCTTCTTCAGCGTCTGTGTTGGTCACTGCTGCACGCCGGCTGGTCACCTGACCATACATGCTGCACACACCAGGATAGCTTGTGGGCGTGGTGTCAACAAACTCCACACAGTACAGGAGAGGCAGTCACGTTCACAGGCACACACGTTAACATTTATGTACATTAAAACACAAATCACAGCCTTTTATGCGGTTATGTAATCACACAGCCTGACACTGTGATTAGATTAATCGTGCAGCACTAAACAGAATCTGAATCTCGTGATATTATTTTGGGGCCATAATGCCCACCCCTTATAGCAACACTCTCACTGTGGACTAAAATGAACTTTGCATATGTTATAATCCTGCTATAAGTATGTGTTAGGTGTTGTCAACAATCTCTGTTTGTTCGACGCGCTGTTTTAAACCAGTGGACACACAGCCCTGGAACAATAAGATGATTCTGCTGACCTTTAACAACATATCAGCTTCTCTTTTTTTACCCAAGACAGCACAAGTTACCACAGTGACTTATCCCACTAAAAGGAGAACCAGCTTCATCGTGCTGAAGTTAACTTGCTAACTCGTAGTACAGGCCTCAGGGCTCCTGAGTGTGGTGTGTTTATATCCCTGTGAAGCCTCCTACCTGAAGTGGAGTCCCTCAGAGAGAACTGTGTCCATCTGCATCCCTCCGATCCTGTTAAAGATGATCGCTCTCTGTCCTCCTTCAACTGCAGGACACACAAACACACCACGACTGTCTGAGTTAAAGACAAACTCCTCAACATACTCATTAAATAAATAAATATGGCCTCTGTTCACTGTCTGACACTGTGCCAACAAAAGGTGGTATTAGGGGCTGATCAGTTATCACGATGAGTCCCAAACTTTAATGTTTTCTTTGTGTTTATTTCAGATGAGTAAATGTGTTTGTCTCCAGGTTTCATTTAAAGCAGAAGGGACACAGAGCACATTTCATGCCCACCAGTCCACCCTGTGGTTGTATGACTCCGCCCACTAGTCCACTGTGGTTGTATGACTCCGCCCACCAGTCCAGTGTCTCTGACAGTCTCCATCCATGTCAGTGAAAACATGGATGCTTCACACACAGAAGATCTATACAATCAGCACAGTTTCAAGATTAGAGTCACCAATTCAGTATCTGACCAAATGTCTCCCCTTCTGTTCCTGAGATATGACGTTAAAACATGATGATGTCACAGTCAATCTGACCTTTGACCTTTAGGGTCCAAGTGAGACGTCTGTGCCAGATTTGAAGACATCTCCTCAAAGTATTCTTGAGATATTACACTCACAAGCCTGAGACAACATCTGATCAGTTGCTGAGTCAAAGTGGACATTTGTGCCAAATCTGAAGAAATGACCTTGAGGCGTTCTTGAAATATCGTGTTCACAAGGATGGGATGGATGGACGCACTTATAGCCGTACATTCGAACGGCGGGTTTACGGTTTTGCAATTAATTTTGCATTGATGTCTGTCCACAGGCCGAGTCCATGGATGTATACAGAGAACGGCCGAGTCAGCCTGCTGCACAAAAGTCCTCCCCACGAGTTAATGTCCAATCACTGTTGTGGCTCCGCCCACTCAGCCCCTCACACTGTTATAACTGGAGCCAGGGAAAGTGACGCTCGCCTCACACAGAAAAGAAGTGGAAAAAACAAACATAGAGAGCCATGGCAAAGGCAAGCGGAGGAGTTGAGACAGAAGTTTGAAGAAGCACCGCTTCATACAAATCTCCAGTGTGGGATCATTTCGGTTTCGCTGTTGAACAAAAGGACGAGGGAGCGAAAACAGTTAACAGAAATTTCACTGTCTGCAAACGTTGCTTGAAACATGTCTAGTGTTTCCCCTGCCATTATATTAGGGCCTTTAGTCCTTTTATTGACAAACTAAATAGCCTCATGTTATTTATCTTATTTACACAACGGCATGTCATTTCTGTCTCTACATGGTCGTGCGTTTACAATTCTCCTCTGCTCTCTGTGTCGCGCACGGCGGAGTTTGGCGCACGCACACACACACACACACACACACACACACACACACACACACACACACACACAGACAGACAGACAGACAGACAGACAGACACAGGTGAGCACACAAGAGCGCGGCCCAGGCCGTATTTTCCTGACCGACAGTTATAACCGAGCCCGACCAGGACCCGCAGCACCGCACTTAACGCTATGGAGCAGAGCCTGTGTTGCGTTCAGGCGTTGTCACGTAAATAACAAATTCCAGCACTTCAATAGGCTGTAGCACAACACAGCAGCAAGTCGAGCAAAATAAAGAGAAAAATAAAAGAATTGTTCTCTTTACCCACAAAACACGCACCGAAACCGTGGCCCAAAAACCGAGGTACGGGCCGTACGGTGGGCTACCTGTACCGTCGCACCCCTACAGAATACAGACATTTAAATGTAGTTTCAATTAAACATAATTAACAGGTGAAAATAAAACGACACATCTTTGCTGTCTTTATCTTTACTCTGAACTCCTTCCTTCTTTCCATTCTTGTCCTTTTCCCTTTCTTTTACGTTTTAATAATCTTTTCATCTATCGTGAATGTTTTGTCTTTTATGTTCAGATCTTTGTGTGCTTATGCACAAATTGTGCTATATAAATAAAGTTAGGAATGTTTCCTTTCCTTTCCCATAGTCCTTCCTTAGCCCTTTCCTTACTTTCTCAACTTCTTCCCTACATCTTTGTTTCCTTTCACTTGCCCTTCCTTCTGCTCAGCTCCTCCTAGCTTTCCCTTACTGCCTCCTTTTTTCCTTCTACTTAACTCCTCCAGTCCCCTCTCACCTCTGCACTCTGCAGACTTCACGATGCCGTTTGCCGACTCAACGCTTCCTCTATCAAAAAAACCTGTCGAACATTGCTCTTCCTCCTCCATGTCAGAGGCTTTATTTAAATCAGCTATTTCTTACAAATGATTTCAGGTCTCAGTAAAATTGCCCAGCATGAAACAGGACTTCTGAGGATTATATGATGAGAACTACACACTGTGAATATCAAAGTGATTTCTGTCATTTTACGGAGAGGATGTTGCATTATTGAAAAATAGTGAACGGTATCCATCTATTTTTGGCCATAACTGTGTATATTCATGACTGAAATCAGCTGGTAAATGTGGCAAAACTCCAAACTGGAACAGAAATACATCACTCAGTATGTATGTTAAATAGTAAGTCAATGGAGAAGGAGAGGACGTGATGATTTTCGTGCATGCATGGAGCAAAAGCAAAAGCAGACTACCTGTGTAGGTTGCTTCCTTCACACCATAAGCCAGAGCTCCAGCACCGATCAGCAGCTTGACACCGAGTCCTGCACCCCGAGGTCCTGATGACATCCTGCCTGCGATCTGCCGCAGCTGCTGCAGAAAACCCTGAAACACAAACATCGTGGTTATCTCCCACAATCTCTCCTCTAACACGTATTTTTGCACTTATTCTGTGAACTTTTACATCTCCTGGACAATAACTTGCACAAGTGTACACTTTACAACCATTACTTTAATAACAGAAATATGTTTTTCATATTGTATTACAACTGTTCTCAGTTTTATTTCACATTATGTCTTTATACGTTTGAGTTTATTGTTAAGCACCAAATTGCAGAGTCAGGTCAATTTTTAAGGTAGAAAAGTCCTTAATGGTTAAAACATATTAAACAGACATGAGACTGAGTGACCTTCGTACAGGATGGGTAACCATGTTGAAGGCTGACACCTCCCAACGTCCACACAAGAACAGAATCTAGCCAAAAAAACATTCCATATGTGTGCAGGACAGGCCAAACTCCATTCAAAGCGTCCGCTGTTTTAATGTTTGCAAGCACAAAATCTAAATACATCACATAATTACACATAACTGCTTATATGTTTTGAATTAATGAGCTCCAAGCTTTAATTCGGCCTAAAAGTTTCCCCACATGTGTAATTATTTTAACAGAATATCAGCATTATTATATGCTTGTCGTGCCCCTGGGGTTCAACCACAAGTGTTCGTTAACATTAGAGGATTCAGGTACAACTTCCAGCATATAACTGATGTTTTTGAGGATAGCCGAGCAGCTCAGTGAACGGCATGTATGCCGAATTAAAGAGGATGTTCTACAACGTCAATACAAGCTCACAGCATTATTGTTTCTTGCGTGTACATGCACCGATAAGAGAGGAGAAATTAATTTGTTCGATTCTTAGTTGGAAACTGGCAGCTCAGTACGAGAGTGAATGAAGCTAGCTTGAATACTGATGAACACGTAAGTGAAATGTTAGCTAACCGACAATAATCAGATTTCACAGGACATCCACCTTTAACATAGGTCTTCAGTTTGGACCTGAAGCTTTCTGGATAAGACTTAAGCTAGCATTACTTTGAGTGCAAGCTAACGTTAGCTTACATCACAATCAGCCTGACTCACGTGTTGTTTTAAAGATGCTAACGTTAACCGGTAATGTCACGGACTCGCGTGCAAACAGCGGGAAGCAGCCGCGAGGCTCGACAGAGCTGAAGGCACAAATGTGACAGTCATTAATTTAACACGAGTTAAAAGTGAGAACACACTTACACCGGGCTCCTTATTCGCCATGCTCGTCCTCTTAGAAAACCAAGTGAAGAAGAACGCCAAGGTCACGCGTGATGACGCACTTCCGTGTGCGCGGGGTAACATGGGAAATGTAGGATTTCACCGAGGTTGTGCCGTTTGAGTGGAGAGTGATGAAAGTTCATACCTTGCTGTTAATATTTATGTTTATATATTTATTTTTCTTATTTCCGCGTTTCCTCCTGCTCTTTATTCCCTTGATTTATGTTTCCTTTCCTACCTCCTTCACCTCCTGCCTAACTCTTTCCTTCCTTCTACTCCTCCTATCTTTCCTGTCCTTCCCCATCTCCTGTTTTATCTCCTAGCCCCTTTGATTGATTTTAGTTACCTGCTCCATCCTTCCTCACACTCTTTTGCTTCTCCTTACCTCCTCCTTCACATGCTTACCTCTTCACTTCCTTTCACTGTAATACCCCCTCTTTTCCATCTCTGTCCCTTCCTTTGCTCCTTTGCTGCTTATCATCCTTTCCTTTTATTACCTTCCCTTACTTTTACTTACTCCTACATTTACTCCTACATTTCCATCGTTAGGCTCATTCAGGATGAACAATGGATGGGATAAGGCGATGGCAGCGGGAGCGGTGACAAAAAGCACAGCCTTAAAAGAATATAAATCACATCAGATCAAATCAGGCTTTAACTGTCATGTCACCAAACATACAACAGTAATGCAGGTAAAACAAAACAGTGTTTGTGGGGGTTGTTCCAACACTAAATTAATAAATAATTCAAATTCAAATAAATAATAAAATTAATTTAATTTTGAAATTTTGAAATTTCAAGTTAAACCTTTTCAAAGCAAGATGTGAAATTCACTAACAGTCAAATTCATGAAATAGGTAAGAAACATGAATACATATATATATGAACATATTTACATATTTAATATAAATTTTGATTTACTATTTCATAGTTTCTGTCTCATAGTTAGCCTGTGATGCAGTAAGTTAAAATTTAAACTTTGTATACGTCTTCTGAAGTGCTAGAAGATGTTAAATTAAATTTTTTGACTTTTTATAAACAAGATTGTGAAATTGGTTGACAGTCAAATTTAAGACATGGCAATGAAAAAAATATTATTTAAAAAATGATTTAATATTTCATAGTTTCTGTCTCATAGTTAGCCTGTGATGCAGTAAGTTAAAATTTAAACTTTTTATATGTCTTTGAAAGTCCAAATTATGAGATTTTAAGTTAAACTTTTTGAAAACAAGAGTGTGAAATTCACTGACAGTCAAATTCATGACATGGTAAATAAATATGAATATTTGTACAAATTTTGATTTACTTTTTTATAATTTCTGTCTCATAGTTAGCCTGTGAGGTAGTAAGTTAAAATTTAAATGTTTTATGTCTTTTGAAGTGCTAGAAGATGTTAAATTAAAATTTTGACTTTTTAAAAACAAGACTGTGAAATTGGCTGACAGTCAAATTTAAGACATGGTAATGAAAAAAAATGATTTAATATTTCATAGTTTCTGTCTCATAGTTAGCCTGTGAGGTAGTATGTTAAAATTTAAACTTTTTATATGTCTTTGAAAGTCCAAATTATGAGACTTGAAGTTAAAATTTTAAGTTAAACTTTTTTAAAACAAGATTGTCAAATTCATGACATGGTAAACAAATATGATTATTAGTACAAATTTTGATTTACTATTTCATAGTTTCTGTCGGACGTCACAATTTAAACTTTCTATAGAACTTTTGAAGTCCAAATTATAAGATGTTAATTTAAAATTATAAGATGAATTTTAAAACAAGATTGGGAAATTCACTGACGGTCAAATTCATAAGATAATAAATAAATATGATTATTTTTACATATGTTGATTTACTATTTCATAATTTCTGTCTCATATTTTGACGTAGTAAGTTAAAATTTAAACTTTATTTATATCTTTTGAAGTGCTAGAAGATGTTAAATTCAAATTTTGACTTTTTATAAACAAGATTGTGAAACTGGCTGACAGTCAAATTCATGACATGGTAAATTAATACGAATATCAGTACAAATTTTGATTTCCAAATTCATAGTTTCTGTCTCATAGCTGAAGTAGAAAATTAATATTTTAATTTTAAATGACTACTTTTTGATTTTTTTAATTTAATTATTATTTTCTTTTTAAATCATCATTATTTAATTTCTTCCTGGCAGGAATGATCTCCCATACACTGGCTTCAGAACTCGCCCGGTTCTCTCGGCTGTAGTTGCAGTGGAGCTCAGGTTGCCTCCGCCGGCCGACAGTGAGGTTGCAGTTGCAGTTGCTGCCTCGCGGCTCGCTGATTGGCTCAGAGTTCAGTTCCTCCTGAGGAAATCACTCCTTTTATAGTTAACGGAGCGCCGAGCGGCTGTTTTCCGGGTTCACACTCACTCAGCATGTAGAGGAGGCGGACCGCCGGGAGACACCTGGACCACCGAGGACACACCGGAGCCCCGACACACACGGGATCGATCCGCACATATCGATCAGCTATCAGTGAAGGTGAGGAGCAGGGGGGGCTGTGTGCTGGGCCGGGGGGGCGGTGTTGGTGGGCTCAGTCCCGTCTGGGTGGATCCTGGTCTCAGATCAGACATGTCAGGTCCTGCACACTGCTGCTGCTGCTGCTGCTGCTGCACTCTGACACCAAGCCTCAACTTTGCTTTCTCTTCATTATTAACGTCATTATATGGTTATTACGACACTATTGTTACGTCACTGCTCAACAAGCGTCGGCTCAGGTTTGATTTCTGCTCTGAGATCAGATTATTGGAGCATTAACATCACGGCGGTTACTGAAGGTATGTGACGACACCGTGTGTGCAGGCCTACTGTATGTACGTAATCAGCCGCCAAGTAACCTACATTTACCTGAGTGCTGCAGCTGTGCAGCGCTGCGTTTATATAACGTATATAGAGTTTACAGAGGTGATGTGAGTGCTGGGAGAAAAACAAAATAATTTATGAAGTACTAATACCACAAAATCACAACAACATCTGTCCTTGTGTAAACCTTTTTAGTACTTGTACTGCAAACATCTGTGTTTTGTCAAACTTTATACTTTGAGCTGCAGCTAAGAGTTTACAGACATGCTGTGATGTGAGCACAGGAAGAAAATAATAATTTCTAAAGTATTAATACCACAAAACTACAACAACAGACAGTCATGGACAGGGACAAAGTACTGCACTTACGTATGATTTTGAGGTACTTGTACTGCAAACATCTGCAGCTGCAGCTGAGAGTTTACAGAGATGCTGTGAGGTGAGCGCAGGAAGAGACAAAATAACCTCTGAAGTATTAATACCACAAAACACAACGGCAACAGCAGCTACGACGCTTAAGGAACATTTTGAAGTACTTGTACTGCGAGTATCTGCGTTTAGTTAAACATTGTACTTCAAGCTGCAGCTGAGAGTTTACAGATGAGGCAACGTGAGTGCAGGAAGAATAATCAGTACCACAAAGGTACAACAACAAACAGTGGTGCAAAGTAACAGAGTACTGCGCTGAAGTACTTGTACTTTAGTGTAGTTGTTTTCTGTTACTTGATACTAATAGTAATACTTTATACTGCATGGCTTCAGTTTATTGATACAAATATACACTGCAGCATGCAGAGCACCAGCTGCAACATTACAGTGACAGTTAATTAACCATCAATAATTTCACATCATGAATGTACTGCGTGATGTACAAAGTATATTTTGATGCTGTACTTTGACTGAAGTAAACTCTGACTGCAGGATTTGTATCAGAGTATTTCTACACTGTGGTATTACGACTTTTACTGAAGTGAAAGATCTGAGCGTTTCTTCCACTGCTGCCAACAGTACTCTGCTACACACTGCATTTCAAGTGTCGCTGTAATAAGACGACGACAGACGTACGAGCGGCTGAATCTAAAATTGAGCCCTGAAAGTGAAAGAGGTGTATTTGTCAGAGTCACGCTGAACGTTTGATGTGAGCCGGAGGTTAATGTTGCAGTCCTGCGTGATGCTGTGCAGTTATCACTCCTGGAATGTACCTGAGCACACACTTTACCTGCAGACCTGTACCGCAAACTCTGCTGAGCCTCACATTAAACTCTCCAACAATATAAAATATTGTTCACATTATTATTATCACTGATGAATTGATCTCAGAATTAAACGGCTGAAAAATGTCCGTCACAGCGTCTTAGAGCAGGAGACGAACCTTTAAGGGACTGATGATCCCAAAGTTGTTCACTTTAATATCATGTAATTAAATACGTCCAGTGTTTGGAAGCATTGTTGTAGAAGAAAATGAACGAGACAGTGACTTCATATCACATTCATTTTCTTTCCATCAACTGATCGATCACATGTTGCCGCTCTAGGTTACATGTTAACACATGAGCGGTTGTTGAAGATTTACTTGCAACTTTTGAAAGGGACAGCTTGGATGTTTTGAAGTGGGGGTGTACGAGGCACTTACCCACAGTCAGTGTGTTAGACGCAGTAGATGTCAGCTGACACGCCCCCAGTTTGGAGAAGCAGCCTTGAGTCCGAAGCAGAAGCAAAGCAGTGTACTGTTTACCACCTGAAAGAAACGATAACCCTTAAAGTATGCGCTATATTGAGAGTATTTTCACCGCCTTACTTTTCCGCCACACAGCCGGTTCCAACAGGAAGTTGTAAGTGTCTTCAGTTCCACATCTATAATCTCGTCACAGCCAGACTCCATTGACTAAACCAGTACTTTTACCTTACTGAACACAGGAGCTGCTGGTCTACTGCTGCCTCCATCTGTTCATGTGTTATTGTGAGACTTTGGGGAATCTGAACGAATTCTTTTAAACACCACAGTCTCACAATAACACAACATAACAGATGGAGGCAGCAGTAGACCAGCAGCTCCTGTGTTCAGTGAGGTAAAAGTACTGGTTTAGTCAATGGAGTCTGGCTGTGACGAGAGAAAAGATGTGGCTTCCCCGTTGGACCAAACTGTCTGATGGAAAAGTAAGGCAGTGAAAATACTCTCAATATAGCGTACAACTAAAGTCCTATTGTTTCTTTTAAGTGGGAGCTTCTTTAGGCGGCTAAAATACGTTTTGTTGCCGACCCCTCCACAGCTGTACATTGCTTAGCTCATGTCAGACTTCAACCTGCTTCTCTAAACTGGGTGTGCGCCGACTGACATCTACTGTAGGTAACACACTGACTATAGATGAGTACCCTACTTCAAAAAATCTAAACGTTCCCTTGAAATTAAATTAGAGATACAAGGATGTAGAAATATCCTCTTACAGGTCTAAGCAGCTAACTGTACGACAAGTAATGACACTTCATAGAATAAACGATTTATTGCTTATTCAAGGAGATAATCTGCTGATGATTTAAGTCTGAATGGAAGAACGCTTCGGTTTCAGAGCGTCTTTCTACAAACCAACAACCTTAATAAACAATGCGTCTCAGTGAGGGTGTTTTTAACGAAGCAGGAAACGTTCATTTTGTATATGTTTTAAAACAGAATGAAAAACTGAATTGTACTTTTAATTTATTGTCGAACTCGTCTAAATATTTTAACAGAAATGTTTAAAACTGTGAATGATTAATATTTTCAGCGATTTGCAGACTTTCAGTGAAAAAGGCACCAAAACAACTCTGGATTAAATCACTTTGCATGTGAGTAGCCTGTTTTATAGGGTTTTTTGTGCATTTTTTATGTGCAAACTCATGAAACAGTATTTTTACAACCTTCAGCTGTTTTATAATATTATAAAGATAAAAAACGACTGGTCAGCTTCCTCTGTAAGAGTCCATCGCACAGGCAGGCAGTCCAAAAATGCACCCGAGGCTCTCTGGTTTAGTTAAAAATCATTCACTAATTCACAGATAAACCAACACGTTTCGACTGGAGAGTCTTCATCAGGGTATAAAATGCAGTGGAAACAGGTGTGCAATCAAAAAACTCACGTAGAGGTCAGGTGACACAGGTCACATGATATATTGGTGTAACCCACTCGAAAAAGCAATTAAAAGAAATGAGGTAAATACAGACTGGGAGTGATTCACACATCTAGTGAAAGAAAAAGAGGTTCAATCCCAAATACAAAGAAAGAAAACAATCATGACATACTGTCTGTGACACACCTGCACATTCAGCGACAGGACATGAAAAATGTGCAACAAAATAGAGAGTGTAACTCATGATAACCAACTATAACTCTATAAGATTATTCTGAGTGATCATCACTGAGGATTTGGGCAGTTTTACAGACGCTCGCGTCACTGTACTTGTACTTGTCGTTTTGAGTTCCTGGAAGCTTTGTCACAACGACAAAACGAGAAGTCAGACTCGTAGCTGAGATCGTGCTGAAATAAAAGTCAGCAAACAGGAGGACGGTTTGAAATGTGCAAAACAAAGACATAAATGAAGCCAGAGAACCAAAGTGAAGCTGGACTGTACACCTGCACAGAATATATATTAAAATACTTTAAACACCAGAATAAACACGTGTAAACATCCTTTAAATAACTGATCCTTCCTTTTTGAAGCCGTGGCCGTGTGATGAAGGATTTATCATTGAGAAACTGATCGTATATATGAAGTGAAATAATGTGTTTTGGCTGATCTTTACACTGTGGTATTAAGGTTTCAGCAGAATATTCCTTCCTTCCATCGCTGTGACACCGAGAGGAGATTTCCTCTGAGTAGCTAAACATTTGTCTGACGTGGTTTTAGATTCTGAAGTGTCTCTTGTGCTGCTGTTACTGTCGTTACTCTGTCTTCTTACCTGATCTGAGCTCAGTCTGCTTTACTTCCTCTGTTTTAAATTTAGGCCAAACTTTCAGAGACTTCATCACTTCCTCTTTTTGAACTGTTTTTAACGAGAAGACGCGGCTTCCAGTTCAGTTTGCAGCTCACAAACTCAGCAAAGCTGCGTCGGTCTGCGGAGCAGTCGCTTTTATTTGAGTTTGTTTATCTGCAGAAAGTTCAGTTTCCTTTTTTACACCAACAGTCAGCGGCTGTAAAGTTGTAGCATCATATACAGTATGTTGCTGTTATTCAAACCACAGGCTCCACGTGTTTTGCTGAATCACTTCAGACACATTTACACAAAGACACAGCGGAACACGTTTGGTTTTTGGTGAATTTAAGATAAAATTTCAAACAGCATGAGTCTGAACTTGAGGTTTGTAGGCTGAGATCCATCTTAATGAGGATCTGTGAGTTTGTGCAGGTTGGTTTCCAGCCTGACCTGCAGCCGCACTGTGATAACCAACAGGTCAAAGTTGTGTCTGATGGTTTGTGGTAATAATGATAAAGGTGTAATAACACTTTTTGGTTTTTGAAATAAAGAAAGCCGCGCTACATCAGCGAGTCGAGGCCTTGGGCTGGTTCTCTCTCATGAACCTGTGTTCAAATTTAGATGTTTCACCTTTCTAAATAAATTAGAGTTTAACTGAACTCAACAGCTCATTTCCCCCTCCTTCACTTGTTAAAGAGACAGTTCAGATTTTTTGAAGTTGAGTGAGCTACTTATCCATTGTCAGTGTAGCTATTACATACAGTCGATGTCAGTCGGCATGACTGCAGTTTGAAGAAGCAGGCTGGAGTTTGACATGGAAGCTAAGCAATCATGTTGTGAGAGGCTCAGCAACAAAACATATTTTAACCACCTAAAAAAATCAAAATCAGTTTCAGTGTGCACTATATTGAGAGTATTTTCCTTTATCTCTCTGTCAGACAGTCCGTTCCAACACAGAAGCTGTTAACGACTCCAGTTCCACATCTATACTCTCGTCACAGTCACCAGACTCCATTGACAAAAACAGTAATTTTAGCTCACTGAACACAGGAGCTGTTGGTCTACTGTTGCACTTGGCTGTCTGACAGAAAGGTAGAGCGTTGAAAATACTCTCAATATAACACTTAAGCTCCTTTTACACTGCCAGATTTTTGGCGAATGTTGGGCCAAGCTGTGAGTGTTTAGACACACAGAGGCGGATTGGCGAGTTGATCGGAGGTGCCCAATTTTCCGCCTCGTAGGGTAGACATATTGGTGGAACCCTTTTAGTTTAAAGGGGCTGTTGAAGACTTGTGGGAGGAGCTGTTGATGACGCCGCACGTGCGAGCCACTGGCGGTGGATAAACAGGAAACAGCTGATAGCAGGAATTAGTGAGCAGCTAGTAGCAAGAGGGAAACACAAACCTGACAGACACAGTAAAGATGAGCAACTGGGGAGACAAGGAATTGCGCGCCCTCCTTGTCCTCGCAAACGAAGAGGCCATTAACCGTCAGATGACGGGGACGGTGAAGAACGGGCCGACTTACGAGAGAATCACTGAAGGACTGACCAGCCGCGGCTTCCTTCCCACGTCACTGTTTACGTCACACGCTGAGCTACACGTTTTGTTACTTGCTCACGCCCCCCATTGCCCCGAAAAAGGAACATTCTGTATAAACAAAAGTAGGTAGGCGGCATTTTGCTGCACTCCCCGATTTTGTTTTTATACTGCCAATGCTGAAAAAACACTGATTGGGCTTTCCTGCAAATTTGCACAACTCCTGTTTAAAAAGGGCTTTAAACTGAGATCGATTTTTATGCCTCTGCACTGACGATAACCGTGGCCGGAGGCATTACATTTTTCGGGTTGTCAGTCCATCCGTCAGGCTGTATGTCAGCACATGTGTCTGTCCCATTCAGTGAATGCAATATCTCAAGAATGCCTTGAGTGAATTTCTTCAAATTTGGCACAAACGTCCACTTGGACTGAAGAATAAACTGATTAGAAATTGTTAGTTGAAGATCAAAGGTCAGTGTGACCTCACAAAATATGTTTTTGGCCATAACTCAAGAATCTACACACTGGTTATGGCAAAACAAAACAAAACAAAACACAAATGTCTGACAGGATAAAATAATGAAGGTCAAAGGTCAAAGGTCAGCTTGACTGTGACATCATCATGTTTTAACGTCATATCTCAGGAACAGAAGGGGAGACATTTGGTCAGATAATAGGCGAACAACCACGAGGTGGTAATTCAGCACTTAGGTGGGACTTTTTTAATGTGGCTAAAATGCATTTTGTTAATTACCCGTCCACAGCAGCACATTGCTTGGCTTCCTTATCGGCCTGCTTCTTTAAACTGGGAGCGTGGTGAGTGACATCATACAACCCCACATCAAAAATCCAAAGTATCCCTTTAATGCACAACATAATGTAGACTGTTCAACATGGATGTTCTTGTTTGATGTAAGGTTAATTTATTAAAGCCAGTCACCGTGATAACCAGGGTTTGGACAGTGTAGGGCTCTGCCTGACCAGTGTCTCAGTGCTCCTGTGTATTCACATGAGGTGATCTTCATTTGGTGCAAAGTTAGCACCTTTCTGTGCAAAAACAGTCCAGTTCACAGAGACCAGCGCTAACAGCCACACACAGTTACAGTGAAATCATTAGTGTCTTCAGAGACAGGCCGAGATCATAAATCTCAAACACACTTTCTTTCTGTCATGTGTAAATTCTAGGGATAGACCGATATGGATTTTTTAGGGCCAATGCCGATACCGATTTTTTTCCATCACCCTTAGCCGATGACCGATTATGGACTGCCGATTTTCTTGAGCCAATATTTGGGGCCAATACTGCTTTTGCTCCCTCAATTTACATTAAAAAAATGACACAATGATAACAAATATTACAGGTCTCAAGTTTAAAATAAGAAACATTTATTGAACAGTAAAAAATACTAAAACAAGATGGAAAGTTGAGGTAGAACAGGTAGAATATTATTATTATTATTATTATTATTATTATACATTCAAATAAAAAAAAGAGTTCAGTGCTCTTAAATCTTCCAGTAATGTCTTTATAAAATAAACAAATATTTAAGCTGAAGCATAAATAAAACAACAACTACTGTACACAGTAGGATTCGCTGCATGTGCGCTGCAGGGTCTTCCGGCAACACAGAGCTGCCCGTGGATGCCTGTCTGTAAATCATACCAGGGAAAAATAAATCCGCAAACCCAGGCACGTATCGGCCAATGCCGATACAAGTAAAAAACTCAAATATCGGCCCGATATATCGGCCGGCCGATGTATCGGTCTATCCTTAGTAAATTCCTGTTTGAGGTTCGTCTGTCAGGTCCTGGAGCTTTTCTGTTTCTCTCCCCGTCGCTCTACTGATTGTGTTCTTGGCACGGGAGCAGCATTAGAACTTTGTCACATTCAATTTAGATGCAAAAAAATACAAATTACACCCTGCTGTAAAACTGTATGGGCGTGTTTTTGTGCTGCATCTTTAGTGAACTGCACCTTGAGCCAGAGCAGATAGTGGTTGCAAGTGATGCGCATTTCATGGTGCTCAGAGGCCACAATCCATTCTTTGTGAATTAAGCTGTCAGTAATCTATGAATAATTTCTGTGGCTTTTAATCACTGTATTGATTATATATATATGAATACTGTAAGAGCAGAGCGTCCTCGCTGCCACTGTCTGAAACTGAAATCCTTCCACCTCTGTGTGACAGCATGGGGAACCTGATCAAGGTGTTAACCAGAGACATCGACAACAATGGTGGAAACTTCTTCCTGGACTTTGAGAGTAAGACACACACACACACACACACTGACAGCAAGACAGCAGAGTGTGTTTGACCTTTGACCTCTGTGTTTCTCCCTGCAGATGCTCAGCCCTCACAGTCAGAGACGGCGGTGTGGGAGGAGGTGAACCAGGTACTGACGGAGGCTCGGGTCATCCTGGACGACCTGCAGGCGTACAGAGGAGCAGGAGAGGAGATACGACAGGTGAGTGCATTTACTCAAGTAACGTACTTAAAGGCCCAGTGTGTCAGATTTAGGGAGATATATTGGCAGGAAATATAATATAATGAGTGTGTTTTCTTTAGTGTGTAATCAGCTGACAATAGTGTTTGCTACTTTAGAATGAGACGTTTATATCTACACAGGGAGCAGGTCCTCGTCTACAGAGATCACCATGTTGCGGCGCCATGTTTCTACAGTAGCCCAGACAAACCAAACACAGGCTCTAGAGAGGGACATTCAAGTTTTTGTGCATTTACGTTTTCATGTCAGCCACTGTTACTCAAAGCCCCTCCGTGAAGAGAGTGTTGGAAAGTAATTCGGCTCCCAGAAAAAAAAAACCCTGAACATCTTGATCTCAAGTTATCAGAGAGAAAACATGAGCACACATTAGCACGTCCTGGATTAGCGGCCTGTATCCGACACGCTAAACGGCATCAGAGAAACACTAGCTGCTTTTACACGGCCTCTTTAAGGCGGGAATGTCACGCCGTTATTCTGCCTCGCCGTCCTGTATAAAAGGTACGATTGCAGAATGAACGGACAGAGTTGTCTCGCCTGTGAGTCGGCAGCAGAGGAAGGAACAGCACTGAAATGATGTCTGTAAATGGAGAGCCGACAGGACGGGTGTGACGCTTTGACGACGTGACGTGTGACAGTTTGAAGTAGAAGTTTCATTTTATTTATTTATTGTTTTGTTTTAATTTGTAAGATAGTCAGGTTTTAGTTAGTTGTGGGTTTTCTGTGACAGCACAAAAACTACTGCACACAACAGTTTCAACGCCCAGCAGTGTGTATCATAAATTCAGTGCAAAATTAGCACCCAGTCTTCCTCCTGCTGCTCCCTCTCTGCCCCTGAATGAGGTTGAGTTGAATAGCGGCGCGATCAGTCGACAAATTGAGGAGGTGGGTGTGACTGTGGGAGTTCTTGAGGTGTAACCTAATGGAACAATACAGGTTGTCTCAATGTGTGCAACCCACTGCAGGAGATTTAAAAAGCAGCTGATGGCAGTTAGCAGCTAACTCACAGAAGAAGAACAGCGACTGACAATGTCCTCAAATAGTGAACACACTGAGGTCCAGGAGCTCCTTACCCTCCGAGCGGAGGACGAGATCAGCCGCCATATAACAGGGACGCTAAATGATTCTTACTGACACGTTAATGTCATTGTTATTGTTTATAAAGCGCTGCAGGCACGTATGTTACATGTCACACTAGTGGCCGACGCTGTTGAGTTACACGTCACGCCCATCATGCCTCTTCGGACTCCATGATGCCGGCATGCTGTCTAAAATCACACACTGGAGCGACATGATGGAATAATGGATCTGACTAGTTATTTAACAACTGTATTCAGGCTTTTACTGTGAAAACAACAGGAAGCTAAAATGTCCCCTGTGTGTGTGTGTTCAGGCCATCCAGAGTCCTGGCGTGGAGGGGGTACAGGAGAAGGCCTGGGCAGCTGTGGTTCCTCTGGTTGGTAAACTGAAAACCTTCTATGAGTTCTCCCAGAAACTCGGTAAGAACCTGACAACGATATTTCAGTTCATATAAACCTCTCGGTATATCTCAGAGAATAAAACTCACAGGACGTTAAATTAAAGAACAGACGTTGACAGTTGTGGTGTCACACTGGATGGATGATGGGTGGTGTCACACTGACGAAGTGGGTTTTTGTGTCTAAACATAACGACTTGTTAACGACAGCATTATTGAGATGAAAAGTTTCATGTTCGTTATTCAACACGTGTGTTTGTCTTATTAATTTTCTAATGAAAGAAACTGGAGACAGCTGACTGGATGTGTGATTACTGTTGGAGAACTTACCTGTCACCCCTCACCTCCCCCCATCTCCCTCCTGTCCTCCCCTGTCCTCCCTCCTGTCCTCCCTCCTGTCCTCCCCCTCCTGTCAGAGTCCAGCCTGCGGTGTCTCCTGAACATCCTCACCAGTTCGGGTTCGACTCCCACTCAGCACCTGGAGCAGAAACAGGCACTGGCTCGTCAGTTCGCCCACATCCTGCACTTCACGCTGCGCTTCGACGAGCTCAAGGTCTGCTGTGCTCCTCCTGCTCCTCCTCCTGCTCCTTCTCTACTACTCCCCTTATTTACCTCCTCAACATTCCGCACTTTACGCTGCGCTTCGACGAGCTTAAGGTCTGCTGTGCTCCTTTTGCTCCTCCTGCTCTTCCTCCGCTACACGTCCTCTACTCCTCCCCTTATTTACCTCCTCCACATCCTGCATTTGACACTGCGCTCCAACAAGCTCAAGGTCCACTCTGCTCCTCTTGCTCCTCCTTTGCACCTCCCTTTCTTTACCTCCTCCACACCCTGCACTTCATGTTGTGCTTGGATGAGCTCAAGGTCTGCTCAGCTCCTCCTATTCTCCTCCTCCTCTACCCCTCCTTGTCTTCACCTCCTCTACACCTCCCCTCATTTACCTTCTCCACCTCCTCTCCACCTCCCTTTCCTTACCTCCTTTACATCCTACACTTTACACTGTGCTTTGATGAGCTCAAGGTCTGCTCTGCTAGTCCTCCACCTCCTGCTCCTCCTCTACACCTCCCTGTCTTTACCTCCTCTACATCCTGCACTTCATGAGCTCAAGGTCCACTTTGCTCCTCCTGCACCTCCTCTGCACCTCCCCTCCTTTACCTCTGCCTCATCCCTTTCCTACTCACAGAAATACCCTCTTTCTTCATCTTCCTCACCTTATCAGCCACACCCTTTATTTTGAGCTCCTCCTTCCTCCTCCTCCTCCTCCTCCTCCTAAGGATCTTAATAGGTACATTAATACCAACCCTGACCCCTCGCCATCGTCCTCTTCATGTTCTTCTTCTCTTCATGATCCCCAGATGACGAACCCAGCCATCCAGAACGACTTCAGCTATTATCGCCGAACCATCAGCCGCATGCGGATCAACAACCTGTCTGTAAGACACACAGAGAACAACACACCTGTTTGTTTACTGTTGTCTGCCATAAAACTGACGTGTTGTTTCTGACATGTCAGAGGTTTTGGAAGGTTTGGGAACGAAAATAAAGTTCCAAAAACTTTGTTAATGTTGAGACCTTGTACGTGAAACCAGCTCACCTTTATAACCTCTCAGAATCAACTCGAAACATTCTGTCACAACGCAGCTGACCGGGTTTCCATGGCAACCGCTGCTTTATTTTTTTTCCCCACCAGGCCGACGCAGGAAATGAGGTCAACAACGAGCTGGCCAATCGGATGTCTCTGTTCTACGCCAGCTCCACGCCGATGCTGAAGACGCTAAGTGACGCCACATCAAAGTTCGTCTCAGATGTGAGTCCATCCAAGATTATATTATTATTTGTTTCCTGATTGAATTTATTAATTAATCCTTTGAAACCTGAGCAAATCGGCTTGATTTCTTTTAAAGCACGGGAAGAAGACGATGAGCAACGAAAGACGAAATGACCCAAAAAAAACTGCAAGAAATTAGTGAAAAGAAAAAAAAAGAAAAACAAGGAAATAAGCTGGAAAGAGTTCTTAAAAATTAGAATAATTCTGTAACATAATTCAAAAATGTAATAATAATAATTATAAATATGGTTTTTCCCCAGCTTAATATAGTTGCTTTTTAAAAATAATTTTCTAAATCTATTTTTTGCATTTTGTGGGACATTCCTTACCAAGTTGGCCGTTGCCTTTTTTCCCATATTTGTGAAAGAAATCGCAGCAGTGTGCTCAGAGTTCAAAGTTTTAGATAACTTGCGAAAGGTGTTTGAAAGCAGCACAGGGAAAGTGATGTCACTCCAGGTTTCGAAGGGTTGCACAGCTGACTCATTTATTCAGCCGCCTTTTTTACACAGAGATGGCGCTATAGAGCCGCTAAAGAGTCCCTTCTTTACACCTCCTTTGCATTTTTACACAGCACCAAACGCTGGTTCGCATCTTTTCGCTCCAGTGTGTGATTTTAGACAGCATGTCGGCACTTTGGAATCAGAAGAGGCGTGTCCTGTAACTCAACAGCGTCTGCAGCCTTAAGTGTGACGTATAACATACGCGTCGGCAGCACTTTATGAACAGTAACGATGACATCACATGAACATAACAATCATTTAGCGTCCCTGTTATATGGCTGCTGATCTCGTTCTCTGCTTGGAGGGTAAGGAGTGGACATTTTCTTTGAGTTAGCTGCTAACTGCTACAAATAACACACACAGCACGTCATCAAAACATCACAACCATGCCGGCCATGATCCTGTCCTGTCAGCTGTCCTGTTTATACAGACGGCGCTGTTACTGCCTCCGCTGGCAACTTAAAGGCGAGACAACTCCCCACTCTGTGATCGTACCTCTTATACAGAACAGCGAGGCGGTATACTGGCAGTTTTACTTGTTTGTTTTGTTTATAATTATAATGTTTGGATTGAACTTTTACGAAGTAAATAAGCCTTTTGGTTTGTTGGTTTGTTGCTGAAAAAACAGGAAACAACAGGAAGATGCAAACATAAAAATAATAATAGTAATAATAACAAACTTTATTTATACAGTACTTTTTCCCGAACACAGTTACAAGGTGCTGAACATGGTTGAACCAGGAATAAAAACAGAATTCAGAACTGCAGTTAAAAAAATAAAAACATGTAATAACAAAAATACGACATAAAACATAAATAAATAAAAAGCAATCACATAAAAAATATAGAGAAGACATGTTGGAAATAAAATGATGTGCTCACGTCAGTAACTTTAGTTTGAGGAGTGATTTTAGAGTCACTGAACTCACTGATTCTGCTGCCTTGTGTAAAAGTTCTGAGGTCAAAGTTCATGTAGATGAACAGAAAGAAAATCTTATTTAATCTCGTCATATGGGAGGTGTGATGACAGTTTCAGCCTGCAGGGGTCACCAGCAGGACTGTGTATTGTATTTTTCATAAGGCTCCAGCAGAGGTCGCCCTCACCAAATACTCTGAGTGCTTCATGAAGTCATGAGGAGAAATAAATCCTCAGGGACCCTGTAGCCTCGCCTCTGTTACAAAACATAAAGCTGTGATGAATATCTTTATGCTTTCTCATGTTTTTCTCCAGAGTAGAAGACAGGAACTTTGTTTCTTCACAGCTTTTTATCAGCTGAATAATTAATAATACAAGAGGGCCACACTTCTCAGATTGTCACAGGCCAGAAAATACTAAAAGCAGAGTTTTCAACCAGCTACATGGCAAAAAAAATCAGACCCCAGAAGCCCATTTGGTACATACAATATATAATTCCTTTTTTATCAAATTTCAACTTCACAGTTTAATGTTTGACATTACAGTAGCTTATGTTGTGTCCACATATTACAAAGAAAAGAATATCTCTATCGTCCGCCGCCATGTTTACTGAGGTAAGTGTTTTTATCGCCTAGTTATTAGGAGTGTGCCACGTCATCTTGTTCACGATAACACTGGTAGAATTTTAATATAATATGAAAAATTCATATCATGATACTTGCGATATTTTGACTTGTTGACACATTGACGTCACACTGTTGCCCCGGGCGACAACAATCATGGCTGAAAGCGAAATTATTAGCGACTCCTTGGTGGTTCCAGAAAGAGGAGCAGCTTCAGTAGTGTGGAATAAAGTGTGGCGTCCTGAATGTTTTCCTTCTTGTAGCGCTCAGAGGGAACTCATTCAGCGGCTCCTCTGGCAGCAGCACAGCGTCTCTCCCTCTGCTCTCTGATTCTGTCACAAACCTTTGCTGATGTGAATAAACTCCATATATGTGACTGTGTCATAACAGCCTGTCACAGGTTACAGCCTGATGGTTAGAGGAGAAATGGCAGAGCATAAAAAAGAGAAGGAAATCAGCTGCTGATGTGTATATATAGATCCAGGGGACATTTGTTTAAATGTGTAATTAGTGGCAGATTTGATTTAGTTGAACTATTAATATTGTGACAGGATCTGAATCTGACTCTGAGTTGCTGTTGTTGTTCACAAACTAAAGACATGAGAGATGATTTTAAAAATGTTGCCCAATATTTGAAGCAAACTGAAAAAACTATGTCACTGATTTTGCTGCAATTTTATTTTCTTAAATGAATAATTAATTTTTAATTTTTTTTTTACTAATTTGTCGTATCGTCAAGAATATCGTTATCGCAAAAATTACATTAAATTAAAAAGTGCATTGGCAGGTGGAGGAGGAGATCATGTTTAAACAGTGCAGTGTGTGATTTACTGAAATATGCTCAAGTTATGTTAAAGTCTTTTCTCTCATTTTTAAATGAGTTTAAATTCCACTCATGAGAGGCAATAAATCACAAAGAGCCGACTGTATTATTATGAAACAGCTCAGGTTATTATCAGAAGTTTAGTTTGATGTTTTGTTATTATTTTTCTCTTTCTCATTTGTCTCCATATTTAAGTTACACGTGCATTATTACAGTTTAACCATTTTTATTTCATAATATGCATTTTTTAAAACTATTTTCAGAAAGTAAAACAGTAATTATAAGTAGTAAGTAATTAAAAGTACATTGAGGCACCTTTACTTTACTTGTACTCCATTTCCTGCTGCTTTATATTTGTACTCTACATTTCAGAGGGTAGTAGTGTACTTCTTACTTAGTTACATTTATCTGACAACTTTAATTACTAGTAACTGTGCAGATTAATAGTTTACACAGTAATAAAAGACCAAAATGTTAAATATGATGTGCTGACACAGATTAAATCACCCAGCTATAGATTAAGTAGAGTCACCGTCTTCTCAGTTACTCGATACTCCATATATTAATGCAACTGTATTAATAATCAAACATTATCACAGTCTATTTAATAATGTAACACACTTTCTTTTTGCATAAATAATACTTTTATTTTTGTTCCTTTTACAGTTACATTTTTACTATTTTTACTTAGATTAAATATCTGAATACTTTGTTCACCACTGGGTACGAGAGGTTTTTATATGATATGACAGTTGTTCACCTCTTCCACACACCATTTATCTACTGGTCGTGGTTTGTGAATGACATTTTATTGTCCTGTTGTCGTGCAGAATCCAGACGTCCCGATTGAAAACACGACAGACTGTCTGAGTACGATGGCCAGCGTGTGCAAAGTGATGCTGGAAACACCGTGAGTCCTGACATGTTCCTGAACGCGTCATCACAGCCACCTGCCTCAGACATGAACCAACACTGTGTGTGTGTGTGTGTGTGTGTGTGTGTGTGTGTGTGTGTGTGTGCAGGGAGTATCGCAGTCGCTTCGCCAGTGAGGAGACAGTGTTGTTCTGCCTGCGTGTGATGGTCGGCGTCATCATCCTGTACGACCACGTTCACCCGGCCGGAGCCTTCGTTAAGACCTCCAATATAGACGTACGTTAGCAAGGCAACCACACAACCACACATTAAACGCACATTTTATTCCTAAAAACATGGCAGCAGTATTTGTTGACAGTATTTTCTGATTTATGAAGTGATAAAAGCAGATGTCTTAAATTCCATTTCAATTTTTGATGCCAAGACTGACCGTCACTGTCGTAGGTTCATAAGTTTCATGGTGATATCTATTAGTTAAAATGTTTACCTCATTCACCTGAGCTGTCTCCCCTTAATAAGTGACACCTGAGGAAGGACATCTTTCGCCACACTGAGATACTCCAGATTTTAACTTTGAAAGTCGAATATTCATGAAGAAACATCTAAACAATAATAATAATATTTTTTCAGATGAAAGGCTGCATCAGAGTGCTGAAGGAGCAGCCGCCCAGCAGTGTGGAGGGATTACTCAACGCTCTCAGGTCTGACACGCCACAAACACATCACACACACTGAGGCAGTGACAGAAATCATTTTAAACCAGACACATTGGGCCTTTCCCAAACTGCCCCTGACACCAAAAAAATATCACATGAAAATAAAGAACATTTTTTTTTTTTTCTTTTTTATTTATCATCGTCGGCCTAAAGAAATTCTTAAATTCTCCAGCTGTAAAAATGTGAAGCCTGTGCTCTGTATTTAAAAAAAAAAAGTTTGAACATTTCATCAGCTTAAATGTGCGTCATAGGTCTATGGCCCGGCGCCTTTTCCTCTAAATTAGAGCTCGCCATGAGCCTCCCCAATGAGGCTAACAATGGATTCCAAATCCATAAAAGTAAAAGTCACGGGTGCAGCAGGCTGAGCAAAGCACCCCAGACGTCTCTCTCCTCAGCAACACTTTCCAGCTCCTCCTGGAGGACCCCGAGGCGTTCCCAGACCAGATGAGATCTATAATCCCTCCAGTGTGTTCTGGGTCTGCCCCGGGGAAAACCTCTAACAGGAGGCACCCAGGAGGATCCTGATCAGATGTTGAACCACCTCAACATGAAGGAGCAGCGGCTCTACTCCGAGCTCCCTCCAGATGTCTGACTCCTCCCCCTATCTCTAAGGCTGAGCCCAGACACCCTACAGAGGAAACTCATTTCGGCTGCTTGTATCCGTGATCTCATTCTGTGGATCACTACCCAGAGCTCATGACCACAGGTGAGGGTAGATGGACCAGTAAACACTTTGGGCTGAGAGAGTTGCTGCCTCAAGCGAGGGAGTTCAAGTATCTCAGGGTCTTGTTCACAAGTCAGGGTAAAAGTAAAACTGTCAGAAGAAATTACAGACTTTAATAGTGCGTGGACAGATTGGTTTGCTTTCACTGTCAACACTGCAAAGTTAAAGCACTAAATATGTACAAGTAGCTCACTGCAGAGGAGCCATCTTGTGGTAAAACATGTGTTTGAATGTTCATTTAGACCCATTTTAATGTCGATAGACTGGTTTAGTCTTCACACGCAGTGTTACCATCAGGCTCAAATGTGTTTTGTGGCTCCAGGAAAACTTTTAAAAGTATCTTTGGTCATAAACGGCTCTTTCGATCGGTCAGGTTGCTGACCCCTGCCCTACACACTCTCCACACACACGTCTGTTCCGTTTTCACGTTCATGTGGAGCGTCCACCACATTGAGTACCGTCTAGTGAGGAGTGGAAGTGAGTTATAAAACCCTCCAACAACGAGCCTGCATCGATATTGACTTACTGACCATGTGCAACACAGAACTGTGTCCGTCATGGAGGAAGCTCAATGCAAACAAAAGTTCCACGCAGCCACCTTGAGGAGTGGAAACTGTTCAAACTAAGAAAGACATTTATTATTGTCATACAGACGTTAACATCTTAAAAGCTATACTGTTTTTTCTACACCTCTCTAGTGCCTGTAACAGTTGTGAAGGTGACACTGTGAGACAGAGTGGGAGTGGGAAGGCTCCGGTTTTGGAAAGGCCCAAAGTGTCAAAAGTGATTTTTACTTTTATGACTTTTGTGACACTATCAGTGACCTGTCTCTCCTGAGCTGATACTGTGGTTATTATTTTTCATTAAACTGCCTGCTCCCTCCCTGCAGGTATACGACCAAACATCTGAACGATGAGGCTACCTCCAAGCAGATCAAAAACATGTTGCAGCCAAATTAACTCAGTGCTTCTTCAGCAGAGGTGAAACTGGAACGATACAAAAGTGTTGTGGTCCAAATTTCAAGAGAACTACTGAACAAACCTTTAGCTAACATTTCTTTGTTTTAACCTCAGTTATTGTTGTATGTTTTTACTCTCATTTGAACAAAGTGCTGGTTTTTGTTGTTATATAAAAAAAGGAGAGAAAAGAAAAGAAAAAGAGAAGAGAAACTTTTAGTTGGTTGATCCAAGAAAAGATGTAAAATTGTGCTCGAGCTGCGTTCACGTCACATTTACAACCAATACAACCTGTTTATTCTGACACCTAGTGGACGTTCAGATTAGTGCAGTTGACTTTTTCTAATTACTTGCGCTGGCTGTTTTAAATTTCCAAAATATGTCACAGACAGAAAACACTGCAGTGAATTGACTGATATATATACATGTAGTTCTGCGGGCACCCCCTAGAGGTGGCAGTTGTCATTACAGCCATAATATGAGAAAGTATTAGAACAAGGTATCAGACCTCTGAATTGCTGCCTATATCTACAACATCAGTGTTTCATGTGAGTGTTTGTGTTTAGCTCATTGACGACTGTTTCCACCACCTCCACAAACAGTTAACCAATCAAATCTTTGAAACTGGGATTCAGAACGGAGATGTGAAATTGCCACCAAAATGGCAACGTGTGGATGAGACGGACGCAGCTGTGAAAGTTGTTGCTGCAGCATCACACATTTAAAATCATCCTCAGGAGACCGTAATTACCCAGGCCTGTCTAGAACCTGCGACCATCAGCTGACTTAAAAACCTTTATATTTACCGTTCATTCGCCTGCACTTCTGATGTGACGTGAATGCAGCTTTCAGATCTTTTAGCTGCCATTTGTTGACAGTCTGACATCATCACTTCAGACCCTTTTCCACCACAAGAACTTTTTCCAGAACTGTTTTCAAGAACCCAGGAACTTTTCATGTTCTGATTGAATTATTCCTTGCGCCGCAGATCCTACCTCAGAAAAAGTCTCTGTGGCCGAGGTCCAACTTGTCAGTTGACTGAACTGCTGGAGGGAACATCACGTGTTGGTCAAACAAACACAAGCTCAGAATCTTAAAGGAAAGAATAGTACCGTTTATCATAATTTGGGTTCGTCAGCTCCACAGATAAAGATAGAAAATACAGTTTGGGTGATTATTTTCATCATTTTCTCGATAAGCGTCATTTCATTTTCTCAACCAGCCTCTTGCTATGAGCAGTGGGGTCCTATGTGATCATCAACTTTCTACCAAAGTCAGAGCAGTTTGGGTTATTCAGCATGAGAGATTTCTGTATTTCTGTTTGAGGTTTGTTGGCTTGTGTTGCCGACATTGTCGATCAAATGTGATCAAACCACATCCACACAGTCCTGATGAAGCAGATCATTAGATTTTTATTTTAAGCTGAACACAACCAAGGATGACTTTTTTTCAAACCTGAACAGCTGCCTTTTCAGTTATTTATATTTAAGGTTTAAAACCAAGTTTTCATGGGATTTAAAGGAACGGTTTACTCTAAAATCAAAACTACATAATCTTCCTCTGACCTGTTGTGCTATTTATTAGTCTAGATTGTTTTGGTGTGAGTTGCCAAGTATTGGAGATATCGGCCGGAGAGATGTCTGCCTTCTCTACAATATAATGGAACTAGATGGCGCTCAGCTTGTGCTGCTCAACACAATCTAGACTGATAAACAGCTCTACAGGTAAGAGGAGGAATATGTAGTTTTGATTTTGGGGGCAAACTGTCCCTTTAAGTCATGTTGCTGCATTCCAAAATTTATTGTCATGATGATAAAATCCAAGTGCTCATACACTGTACTTCCTCTTAAACAACTATTTTTAAACACAGAAAAGCAGCTGCAGGTCAAATGAATCCTAAATGTCACGCTGTAATTAGCTTCAACTGCAGAGATCTTAGAGAAGTTGAAACTCCAAACTGACTGTGCTGGATTTAACTTTCAGGGGGCGAGCTCAAAACAGAAAAGAAGAAAGACAAATAACATAATCAAGTCGTACGTCCACGTGAACATCTCCAAAAGACCTCCAGTGCCTGGAGAATAATCTTTCAGCCTTTAAAGATGAGTTAGTGATTCAAAGAAGCAAAACTACAGATGTCTTCAATGAGAGCTCTTTTCATTAGTTTTCAACAGTTTCTTTGTTGTTTCATGTTTTGGTTAAATGTCTCTGGATCTCAGAGCATCATGTGACCTGCATTTCAGATGATTCTTACTTCCCTAAAGTCACACACAGCCCAGAGAAGTTCCTGGTTGCTTGAATGAGCATTTCCTTTCGGTGGAAAAGGGTGGAAACTCTCAGTAGCCAGTTTGATGCTGGTCAACTCAGAGGATGAGTTGTGGGTGTCACTGTCATCAGATGGTTCCCATTGAAACATTTATCAGACTAACCTCATCCTTTAAGTCTTTTCTCTTGAACTGTGTTGAAAAAAAAAACACCTCAGAGAAAGCAGAGGTCTCACCTTTGTGCTGTTTGTCCAAGGAAGTTTTCATGTGCATCGTCTTCTTCACCTCTCTGTGGTGCATTATCGGCTCCTTACTGCCCCCTGAGGCTGGAGTGCAGGAAACACTCACTGTGACTGAGATTTAAAGGTCCAGTGTGTTAGATTTAGGGGGATTTAGTGGCATCTACTGGTGAGGAGAGCACATTGCAACCAGCTGAAACTTTCCTGGTTAGAATTCGCTCATTATTCAGGAGGTTTTTACCGGGAGCTGAATTATCTCAGAGAACTCTTCATCTCCAAAACAAACAGACGAGGGGCCAAAATGTTAGCATTGTACATTTCTACAAACCACGAATATGTTACCTTTGTACATTTCATACGTGTCATATCAACGTCTCTAAAGTGACAAAGTATATGAGGTGAGGAATGGTGTGACATGTAGGCAAGACCAACAAATCGGATGTGATATAGTGAGTAATCGCTATGTTTCCAGCAGCTTTTTAAAAACAAAATGCAGGTGTTTTTTAGGGACCCGTCACTTTGTTCCCACCTGGTATACTGCCACAACAAGCGGTTGTTTTTCACAGAGACATTGCTGTGTGTCAGTCAGGGATTGAACCCCCAAAACAGGGTACAACAGGGTCCGAAACATGATCTTTTCTGAGCCATAACCAAGTGTGCCTTAACGTTACCACAAATTTAACCACAGCGTTGTTGAAACATAAAGTTTCAAGTTATCTGCTACATATAACACAAAAATTTAACGTATCAGTGGTTTGTAAAAATGTTCCAATCCCAACATTTGTTTTGGTGGTTGAGTTGATGTTTTGGTTTCACAAGAGAAAAGACTTCAAGCAGGGAGATTCACTTGTTGGTTTGACAAATGCACATCTAGTTGACCTTCTTCAGGAAGCATTTTAAACCGTTTGATGAGACAGTCCCAAACAATTCAGGCTGTTGCAACTGTAAACGAGGAGTTTTTAAAATGGTGTCCACAGAATGATATTTAAACCCGATTTTATTTCTGTTTTTGCAGTTACATTTCCAATGTTAATCTAAAAACTTTTTAAGGTACGGTATGATTTCAAAAACATTATTATTATTTTTATTTTGAGCTGTGACACGCGGACGGCTGTAATAAACTGGCTGCTGAGAGCAGTTTGGAATAGCGAAGAGAAGGAGAACCACTGTGACGGAGACGATGTGGTACTGAAACGAGGGAAACCTCAGACTGATGTGGACTTTAGTTTTCTCCATGTGTGGACTGATCTGATCCGCGGGACTGATGACTGGAAACGAGCTTTTTGATTTGCTTTGTATGTTAACGCTGCAGTGTCAGGGATTGTATGGCATTAATTGTTTTAAATGATGTTTGTGTTGGCCAAATAAAGTTTTTACATTTTTAAGAAAAATATGATTCTGCTAAAATGAGACTCTGCTGTTTTCTGTCCATATTTCACAGTTAGTGTTCGTCGGCTGCTGCTGCTGCACTGAATGCCAACTTTTGAGCATGCATTATTATAACAATGATAAAACAACAGTGTTATCAGTTCAAAAAATCATATGAGGTTCAGTCTGTGCTGCAGGAGCTGGAAACAACTTTGGAAGCTCCAGCTGAACGTAATGTATAGGTGTCTTTACACTGGAAATCATTCCTATAGAGGAGTTCTGACCTCTGAGCTGCTTCTGAATCAGCCAATCATTCTTATTATATCGTTATTATGAGTCTGACTTTGTCTTCCACCCACAAGACAGAACAGTTCCTGTTTGGATTACAAACTTCCTCTTCATTAATATCCTGCGGCGTGCCACAGGGATCAATTTTAGACCCAATTTTATTCTATTTATATTTTCTCCCTTTGGGCTCTTCTCTTACAAAAATCCCCTGAGGACTGTTACTCAGCTGGATCGGATGCAATTCAGACAAACACTCAAAGTGTTTCAGCAAACACATTTGAACTAACTTTTTTTTGGACAAAGTCAGTAACAATTAACTGCCTTGTTAAATGTACATTAAACCTCCTGAGACGTGAGCTTTCTGGGATACATTTTTTTATTTTTCCGAGCTATTTCAGATTAGAAAAAGCTGATAGACACTGTCTTTGAACAGTGAGTAGTTTTTTTTAATGAAAAAATTGGTACAATCAATCAATCAATTGCTTTAGTTAGTTTCGCAGCAGTGGGAGCAACACAAAGTACAAAAATACACAAATACACACAGCATAATAAACACATTGTGGACAAGCCTAATAAATACTTACTCATACTCATGTTAAAAACAAAAAGAATTAAAATGTTCCGCACTAATGAATAAGCTACCTTTTCCTCCTGGCGTTTAGAAGAGAGACAGCAGAAGGAACAAAGGAGTGCTTGTATCTGTTTGTTTTAGCAAGTGAGATTCTGAGCAGTGAACCTGATGGTAAAAACTGAAACTGTTGATGTAGTGGATGAGAGCAGTCGGACAAGATGGAGTTTGCTTTCTTAATCAGCTGTTACAATGGGTTCATTTTAATTGTCGTGTGTAATAAAGTATAAAACTGTTTGTTTTAAATGCCTGAATGTTAATGTGCAAAAACTAAATTGCAGATAATGCAACATATCTAAAACCCTGTGATTTGTTCATGTAATAACTATGAATTTTTGCCTGCTCCATACTCTAATTAAGGAATCTCCTTTTGGTCCCACCTGTCACACCTGATTGGCCTGTGTGAAATGCTGCAGTAATACAATAGTAAAGTCCCAGTGACCTCAAAGAGACGATAATGAAGTGCCAAAGAGATGATAAGTTTCAACCATAAGATCTGATCAGGTTTTGGACCTTGTCCACTTTTGTGTTGGGACTGGCTCCAGACAGATTTGACAGATGGCTGCCATCTTGTTTTTACACAAGTTAGTGTATTGTGCTTTTCCTGCCACTAGATGGCACAAAAAGCTGTCCAGGAACAAGGACAGCAAGTCAAAGATAAGCAGAATGAAGAATAAGGTGCAGCAAACCCAAAATGTGATGTCCTCACATGAGGACGCAGGGTCGCAGGAGGGTAAAGTCAATTCTTCACTTTACTAATACTTTTATTTGACACTGAATTTGACGCTCTGTTCAAGGATCTGGTGGACGTCACCACAGTGACTGGACCAGTCATGCTATGTAGCTGCACAGGCTTGTTCTCATGCACATTTTTCTACGACAAGTAATGCACCAAAATAGGTACATATCCAACGTAATGATGAGCCAGTAATTCGTGTATAACCAGTGTAATCTGGAAGACTGCTGTGACCAATGTGCTGACAGGAGCAGAGAATGAAGGAGGTGGGTATGGGACACAAAACACAGGTCTTTTCTTCAGGGGACCAGCGTTTGGAACCAGAGTGAACTCTGGGTCATTTTAAGGTACCTCGTCACGTTACTCTTCCTAAACCTAACCACAGTCACTGCATCTCCCTAAACCTGATTCCCATAACTTTACATTAAGTGCTGGAGGAGCTAATTCATATATCATACAAAGCGTTGTATCATATGTAGAATCACATACATTTATTCAAGTACTGTACTTTGGGGACAATTTTGACACACTTAAACTTGATATTTCTTCCCCAGAGAGTAATACTGTACTTTTCACTTCACTTTCTGTGTCCAATATATAACTGACTTCCGGCCCTCTTCAGTCACGTCACCACCTCAAATGTGGATCTTCTGCTCAGGCCCTCCTGTCTGTTCCAATCTCCAAACACAAATCTGTTTTCTGTTGTTGACTGAGGAACAGTTGGTGACACTGTCAGCTCTTCCCCTCTGGTTGATATTTTTAAATCCTCCTTAAGACTCATCGTTTCACTTCTGCTTTTAACTCCGCACAAACACTCTGTGACTGCACGATTGTTTTTATTCTGTCTAGAGTGATTCTGCTGATGTTATTGGTTCATTTCTTATTGTCTGAATCTGTTTCTAACTTATAATTTGTTTTGTTTGAAGGGGATGTGTAAATGAACTGACTCTGGACTAAATACAACACACTGACATTTAACTACTCTATTGTGACACAATAGGACTTAATCTCTCTGATCTTATCTGAGGTTACAGTGAGCTGAAAGTATTTAAGTACACTCGCCCATTTTCACTCTGATCTTATCTGAGATAACAATTAGCTGAATTTATTTAAGTACACCCACCCAACATGAGCAGTGTGTCAGATTTAGGGGGTTTAGTGGAGTCCAGCGCTGAGGATTGCAGATTGCAACCAGCTAAAACTTCTCCTGGTTAGATTGTTTGTTTGTTTAATTTTTTTTATTTCCAAGTGTCATATACCAAAGGTGCCCAGCACTCACGGGCTTACAAGACACTTAAATCGACATGAAGGAGCCGAACAACATAACCAAAAGGAAAGCACAGGAAATGATGCTTTCATATATGCATCCACCCACCTACACACATATACATATATATACACACATACATACATATATATACCCATGGACATTTCTCACCTACATACATATTGATGTTAGGTGGTAATAGTGTTTCACACATATAGTGTACTCCTACGCTGCTCGTATGCATTTTGGATGAACTTAGCTGATAGGAATACCTTTTCTGAAAATAAATGGTGGAGTCTGCCTTCATCAGACATTGAAAACAAATCCGGTCCATCTTCAGATAAAATTTTACAGAAAAGCCTTTGCCTGTGGACGTGATACAAAGGACAGTAAAACAAAAAATGAAATTCATTTTCAATTTCTCCCAGATCACACAAACAACACTTTCGGTCTTCCTCAGGGATCGAATGGAAACGTCCAGTTTCTAGAGCCAGAGGCAGAATACCACACCTCAGCTGGGCACAAACTGACCTCTGAGCTCTGGATAGGTTGAGGGTGACATAGTGCTCCGGGCTATAATTACCTTTGATCAGACAATATGTTCTCAATTTTGGTTTACACTGAACTTCTTCTGACCATTTTTGTTTATAATTTTCAAATAATACTCTTTTAATTTGACTGACAGAACAAGACAATTTATTTCTATATACATATTGAAGACCAGCCATACCAAATAATTTTTCAAGCTGCTTGGCCCAAGAATAATTGTTTAAGAGATCTCATAAAAAAATTGTTTAGTAAGTCTATTATCAGGCATATTGATCAACCTGTTCCACAATCACACCATGTCACCCCCATGTTTTACCTCACATGGCTCCCAACCCATGTCACCGCATAATGCAAGTATTGGGGCCAATTTATGCACACCCAGAAAACAACGCATGGCTCTGTTCTGTACCGCTTCACACTTTATACGTTTTCCATAACCCCAAACTCCTGCACCATAATCTAAAATAGGACAAACACAAGATTTAAACAGCTGAGTGTAGGTTTTATAGTCAAGATCCCTGCAAAACTTAACCTTATTAAGGACGGCTCCCAGGGCCCTACCCGCAGAGTCCGACAGAACGTTTATCCCCTCTTCAAGTGTGAGATGATCATCTAACGTAAACCCCAGATATTTATACAACCTAGTGTATGATAAAGGTGCTGACCCACAAGAAAAAGTGAAATTGGACTGCACCTGTCCCTTCTTCCTGAAATGCACAACCTGTGTTTTATCTTCGTTTATCCTCAACCTCCATCTCCCACACCAGCTGTACACAACATCTAATAACATTTGGAGCTCATTTTCAGACTCTGCGAGGAGGACTGAATCATCAGCGTACAGAAGAGAGCCAACTGTAAGGTCACCCAATCTGACCCCTATGGCTGTGTGCTTGATTTCTAATACAAGATCATTTATATAAATGGCAAACAAGGTGGGAGAGAGTACATCCCCCTGTTTGACACCAGATGGAGTTGGGAACCAGCCCGTTCTATACTGATTAACCTGCACACAAGCCACTGGGGTCTGATAAAGAGCTTTTAGTGCCTTGTAAAATTTACCATCTATTCCAATATTTAATAATTTAAAGCTAAGAAGACCGTGGTGAATACAATCAAAAGCTTTGCGAAAATCAATAAAACAACAAAAAACAGATCCCCCTTCTTGTATTCTGGCATGAACTATAGTAAATAAAGAATATATGTGGTCAATACATGCTCTTTTCTTACGGAAGCCATTTTGTTCATCAGCTAATAAACCAAACATTTCCAAAAATAGCATCAGTCGCTCATTTAAAATACTGGACTAGATTTTATACACACAGCTTAAAAGGCTTACCCCACTATAGTTCATGGGGATTCTGGGATCATTGTTTTTAGACTTAGGGATTGGTTTTATAATAGATTTCTGCCAGACCAAGGGAAGAAAACCATAGTCAAAACAAATGGAGAAAAGATTAAATAAAATGTAAAATAAACAAGGTAATTTCAAAATTTCATTCAATAAGTTACCAACATCCGTGGCTTTCCTCACTTTCAGTCTACTAATCACACTCTTGACTTCCTCTTCTGTAATGCTCGCATTTAAATATTGATTTTTAATATAGGACTCCTGTTGCATATGAGTTTCCATCATATTTTTCTGAATAATTTTCCCTGCAAGAAAACAATTATCCCATTCTACTGGGCAATCACCTCCCGAAAATAAGGAACCAAAATCAGCTTCCCATTTTTTCAAAACAAAGTCAATAACAAAAACTGAGGATCCATCTTCCAACAGAACTTCCATTGGAATTTTTTGAAATTTTTGGGGACCCAGATTATTTATTAAGCTCCAAAACACCTGAGGGTTACTTGTTTGCATATGCTCTATTTTTAATGCTTGACCCCTCTCATAATTTCTTTTGCAGGCCCGCAATTTTTTACCAAAAGTTTGTTGTCTAATTTTAAATTCATTTTTTAACTGCTGTTTTTCCCTCATATTCAAACTATCACATCTTAGAAAACTTTTTTCCGCCACCTTCATCTCCTTCCACAGTATTTTCAATTGTTCATTCCAATAAGGTTTGGGTTTCCTTACACATCCACCATTCCTCCCAGGAATTGACCTACTACAAACTTCAGGCACATTACACACATACTCACAAAATTCATCATACCATTCATCAATTTCTTTTTGGTAATGTACTTGAGACAGTTTGCCTATAAACTGGGTAAAAACTGTTTTACACCTACTGGAGGAGAAGAGATGAGGGGAGGCATTTCTAATACTCTTTGGAGGATATTGTCTATTTTGGTCACTGGCTAAACCTGCATCAGTAACAAACCTCCCACCTGCATCAAATGTCAACAAAGAGTGATCAGGTGCTCTACACCTATCACCTAGCAGGTAAAGACACCTAGTGCTCCCCCTTTCGATTAGCTCATTTGGACTATAGATATTTAGCTCAATGCAGGTGTTTAAACAATGATGTGGAGTTATCAAATAATCAACCACAGCTCTCCCTTTTACTGATATTGAGGTATAATTGTTTTTACCAGGTATCCGTCCATTTAATACACAACATTTGGAGTCCCTCAAAAATTCCACCAACATTTCCCCCTGTTTATTTATTACGTTATTTAAAATAACTCTGGGTGGAATATCTATATCTATCTCATTAATACAGTCCTCCAGATGCCCTATTCGAGAATTCAAATCACCACACACATAAACAGCATCGTTAGAATTCCTTCAGCGTTCAGGAGGTTTTTAACCGGGAGCTGAATCATCCACAGAGGTTAAAACTTTAATTTTCACTAGAGGGAGTCTGTAAACCTAAAACTTTGGCCACATCCACACTGGACTGGAAGGCGATGGCTCAATACATTTTTATTTTAAAACATGTAACAGGCTGAAGTTGACATGGCATCCCAGGACATCAACAACCAACACACCCAGGGTACCTTGGACGTCATATGTGGACGTGGAAAGTTCATGACCAAACGTGGACATGTGACGAGGTCACAGTGAGGATGGGTTGACATATCAGAGTGGTACCAGGAGCATTATCTATAGCTGCAGGCAGCAGTGGTGATGGGAAAGAAGTACCTACATGAGGATGAAATCACAAAAGGCATGTGGGGCTAGCTATAATGTTTTGGCTAAACATGTTGTGACTGATAAGACCCAATCAGGAAGCAAACTCTGGTATCTGTGTCATGGTTTTCAAAAGAGTCTGTTCCCACCCATTGGGACTGAAATGCAACAAGTTTTTAAACTGAAACAAGGCCAGCAGCGTTTTCAAAAGTTTCCATTTTCAGGGTTCCAAAATGCTGAAGTTGTGTGGAAGCTGCACGTAAACCAATTGGCAACCTCCGAGGCCAGCCGGTTCCCATTCCCAACTCGACAAAGACTGCTGTTTTGTTCTCTGCATCAGAAAGCGACGCACAGAGGCACCCTTCCTGACGTTATGACATGCTCATATAGCGTTTATATGTATATATATATATATATATATATATATATATATTTATCATAGCTTATGTTATTTTATTTTATTTTATTTTATTTATTCTTGATGTACAACACTTTGCTTCAGCTGTGGTTGTTTTTAAGGTGCTAAAAGGGATAGTGCACCCAAAAATGAAAATTCACCTAATGGAGGCTGACGGCGCCCCAGATTCAGACGTCCAAAAACACATAATTGAAACCACAAAATATCTCCATACTGCTCGTCCGTAGTGATCCAAGTGTCCTGAAGCCCCGACAGACACGGACGAGCAGTATGGAGATATTTTGTGGTTTCAATTATGTGTTTTTGGACGTTTGAATCTGGGGCGCTGTCAGCCTCCATTAGGTGGTGCCTCCCTCGGCATATGGGTGAGTAGATAATGGCGGAATTTTCATTTTTGGGTGCACTATCCCTTTAAAAAATAAAGCTGGATTGGTCTGGACAAATAATTAAGGGCAGGGCTGCTTGATTGACAGGCTGTCTGCAAAGTGTCACCACAGTCAGATCCACCGCTCGCTCCTCCACAGCTCCGCCCTGTCAATCAAATATGGCCGCTTCTGGCGCCAAGAAAACCAAGATGGTGACAACTGAGATGCTGAACTCAAGGCTTCAGAACAACGGTATACATCACTGTAGCTACGTCCATTATTTTACACAGGCTATGGCATCAACGTAACATTTTAAAACAAAATGTATTTGTGGCCTTTGTCTGAATCCTCAAGCAGCTGTTTTAAAAAGTGAGGACTAAACAAAATGTCCTCACTTACAAGGACTGAAACCACACACACACACACACACACACACACACACACACACACACACACACACACACACGTGGAATGCGCTACTTCCTGTCAGATGGTTTTCCGTCAAATTACTAACTCCCAAAGAATCTGAAGACCATGTGTGTGTGTGTGTGTGTGTGTGTGTGTGTGTGTTATTTGATAACCTTATTTCCTCATCAGTCACAGTCACACAGCAGAGGATCTGAGGACGCAGCTCTGACTTACTGCTCTGTATGACTAGAAACTGAAACCCTCCGCCACAGAACATCACTGCACACACAGCAACACATAAAACAGCAGGACAGGATGTTGATCTTTACAACCAGAGACTTGTGCGAACTCCAAAACCAGCTTCAACAACATCTGATCTGACCGATTTGGCCCGGCTTACAGTAAGAGATGAGTGTGTGGAAGCTGCTGTACAGTATGTGTCCTAGCTGTAGCTACAGTGCACTGAATACAACCCATCAGTGATAATGCTGAGTGTTTAAGATAAGACGAAGCAGGAACTTGACAGATGAAAACACAAAAGTGGAGTCGACTCTGGAAATTTGTGAATCAGCCCTGATTTCCTACAAAGTTTTTCCGCCCTACTTTTGTTCCTTTTCTTCTCCGTCGACTCATCGTGGACAGTAAGTGCATCTAAACATGACCGAACCAAAGAAACAGCCAAACACTTTTCATTTCTCCTCTTTCTGCAGGTGACTCAGGTCACAGGAACGTCCTCCTGCTGAGCACACTCACCAAACATCTTCATCATCTTCATCATCATCATCATCATCATCATCAGGGACACAAACTGTAGAGCAGCGACTCACAACCTTTCAGACTTCTGGAAATATTATGTATTCATCTTCATGATGAGACTCCACAGTGAAGGTCGTCCTGTGGGGTATCCAGAGCTTTTCGGGGCGTCACGAGGCATTTCTTAAATTTTAGAATGTGTTCACGTATTATTCAAAACCACTGAATATCTGATGGTTTCCAGCAGCGGACAAACATGTTGGTTTGAGCCTGAACATGAGGTTTGTTGATGAATATTTTTAAAACAAAGTCTTTCTACTAGTTTTTCCTTCTTTGTTATTTTTTACAGTCCTTAAGAAGTGAGCCAGTAATTAACAAAGTTTCGCTGTGCTCCTCTGACCCCTCAGGTTTATCCTGCACATCTTGTGGGGTCCTGATCCGAGGGCCACGCCACAAAAGACGCTGGAGAGATTTTTATGGAACTTCTAAAAGAAGAGAACGAAAACAAACACATAAAACATTGATCTGAGTTCAGTTTTGTTGTGTAAAAAATAAAATAAAACAAGAAACCAACAAATGTTTTTTTCTGTTTGTGTTCAGAGCACTTTACATTGAACTCATCACCTGTCTCCATCACTCAACACACACACACTCACCTGTTGGGCCTGCAGCAGTTCCTGACAGGTGATTGACATGTCCTGGTGGGAGTGGGCGGGGCTTGTTGGGTCCTGGAAGTCTGTGTAAAAATGTGTTGTGTTCTTCTTCTTCACCTGTCAAGCAGCACCTTTGAGGACCACGTGAGTCAAACTGTGACTTCTGGAATATAGTCTGAGTAAATACACACCGTACATTGCTTACAACTACGTAATAGTGTGACTTAAATGTTTCCTACATGTTTAAATACTGCTCATAAAATAAATATTTCCAGTGAACATGAAAAACTTAATTCTTATTCTTTGTACCTGTAATGAACCCTGCAGCCTGTAGAGGGCGCCAGCAGAGACTTCAGACTCATTATCATGTTTTTTATCTTAACAGGACGTCTGAAGACAATCTTATCATTATAATGAGTGTGTGAAGATAAAATGTTCAAGCTGTTGTAAACTGTGTGTGTGTGTGTGTGTGTGTGTTCTGCTCCAGGTGATAAGGCTCCCTGGTAAACCTGAGTTTCAGGTGTGTCTCATGTAAGATCAAAGAGAGAGGAAGCTGGAGGGCTCGCCAACATCCTGCTGATGAAACAACAGCACAGCTACAGATAAATACGACTCAGTGTTGGAAGAAGTCCTCAGATCCTTTAATCAAAGCTCCAGTGTGGAGGATTTATGGGAAATAGTGGGAGAGGTGGAATAAGATATAAAAAGTCTGTTTTCTTTAGTGTTTAATCAGCTGAAAATAAGAATAGTTGTGTTTTCGTTACCTCAGAATGAAACGTTTATCTACATAAGGAGCAGGTCCTCGTCTACAGAGATCACCATGTTGCACCGCCATGTTTCTACAGTAGCCCAGAATGGACAAACCAAACACTGACTCTAGAGGGGGAAATTTGTGTTTTGTGTCAGTCACTGTCGTTAGCAGCTCCGTCAGAAAAACACTGATTTGTTTTTAAGCATGATTCTGCCTTATTCAGTGTTTTTACCAGTTTGATCACAGAGGCTGTTTGTCCTGGAGAGGAACAGATGTTTGTGGGTAAAAACCTCCTGAACATCTGGATCGTAGGTGAGCACACATGAACAGGTGCATGTTAGCATGCTCCTTCCACCACCATCAAACCTCCAAAGGATCCTCCTTGGGTGTCTTGAACTCCATGAAGGCTGCCACCTCATCCTCGGGCTGCAAAGTTTCACGGCTGGAGTCCTCCACGTCGGTGACCAACGTGACCACGGGGTGTGAATTTAAACATACATACAGTACAGGCCAAAAGTTTGGACACACCTTCTCATTCAATGCGTTTTCTTTATTTTCATGACTATTTACATTGTAGATTCTCACTGAAGGCATCAAAACTATGAATGAACACATGTGGAGTTATGTACTTAACAAAAAAAGGTGAAATAACTGAAAACATGTTTTATATTCTAGTTTCTTCAAAATAGCCACCCTTTGCTCTGATTACTGCTTTGCACACTCTTGGCATTCTCTCCATGAGCTTCAAGAGGTAGTCACCTGAAATGGTTTCCACTTCACAGGTGTGCCTTATCAGGGTTAATTAGTGGTATTTCTTGCTTTATCAATGGGGTTGGGACCATCAGTTGTGTTGTGCAGAAGTCAGGTTAATACACAGCCGACAGCCCTATTGGACAACTGTTAAAATTCATATTATGGCAAGAACCAATCAGCTAACTAAAGAAAAACCAGTGGCCATCATTACTTTAAGAAATGAAGGTCAGTCAGTCCGGAAAATTGCAAAAACTTTAAATGTGTCCCCAAGTGGAGTCGCAAAAACCATCAAGCGCTACAACCAAACTGGCACACATGAGGACCGACCCAGGAAAGGAAGACCAAGAGTCACCTCTGCTTCTGAGGATAAGTTCATCCGAGTCACCAGCCTCAGAAATGGCAAGTTAACAGCAGCTCAGATCAGAGACCAGATGAATGCCACACAGAGTTCTAGCAGCAGACCCATCTCTAGAACAACTGTTAAGAGGAGACTGCGCCAATCAGGCCTTCATGGTCAAATAGCTGCTAGGAAACCACTGCTAAGGAGAGGCAACAAGCAGAAGAGATTTGTTTGGGCCAAGAAACACAAGGAATGGACATTAGACCAGTGGAAATCTGTGCTTTGGTCTGATGAGTCCAAATTTGAGATCTTTGGTTCCAACCGCCGTGTCTTTGTGAGACGCAGAAAAGGTGAACGGATGGATTCCACATGCCTGGTTCCCACTGTGAAGCATGGAGGAGGAGGTGTGATGGTGTGGGGGTGTTTTGCTGGTGACACTGTTGGGGATTTATTCAAAATTGAAGGCACACTGAACCAGCATGGCTACCACAGCATCCTGCAGCGACATGCCATCCCATCCGGTTTGCGTTTAGTTGGACGATCATTTATTTTTCAACAGGACAATGACCCCAAACACACCTCCAGGCTGTGTAAGGGCTATTTGACCAAGAAGGAGAGTGATGGAGTGCTGCGGCAGATGACCTGGCCTCCACAGTCACCGGACCTGAACCCAATCCAGATGGTTTGGGGTGAGCTGGACCGCAGAGTGAAGGCAAAGGGGCCAACAAGTGCTAAACACCTCTGGGAACTCCTTCAAGACTGTTGGAAAACCATTTCAGGTGACTACCTCTTGAAGCTCATGGAGAGAATGCCAAGAGTGTGCAAAGCAGTAATCAGAGCAAAGGGTGGCTATTTTGAAGAAACTAGAATATAAAACATGTTTTCAGTTATTTCACCTTTTTTTGTTAAGTACATAACTCCACATGTGTTCATTCATAGTTTTGATGCCTTCAGTGAGAATCTACAATGTAAATAGTCATGAAAATAAAGAAAACGCATTGAATGAGAAGGTGTGTCCAAACTTTTGGCCTGTACTGTACATATTTTTACATGTTACACAGCTTTTAGCAGGTTACTGTTCTAATTTGTTTGATTAATCGACCTACTCATCAAAACAAGTGCTGTTTTTTTTTAAATTATTTTGCACCGCAAAGTAACTAGTACTTTGAGTAATTTATGAACAAGGTAGGCTACTTTTTTTTACTGTCACTTGAGTAGATTTTTCAAAAGGTCATTTTCACTTTGACTTGTGTAATTTTTTATGGAAGTAACTGGACTTTTAACTGAGTACACATTTTCAGTGCTCTACCCACCACTGCTGATTTGTAAAGTCCATCCATCCATTTTCATCCACTTATCCGGGGGCAGCAGGCTGAGCAAAGCACCCCAGACGTCCCTCTCCCCAGCAACACTCTCCAGCTCCTCCTGGAGGACCCCGAGGTGTTCCCAGGCCAGATGAGATATGTAATCCCTCCAGTGTGTTCTGGGTCTGCCCCGGGGCCTCCTACCAGTGGGACGTGCCCGGAACACCTCCAGCGGGAGGCGCCCAGGAGGATCCTGATCAGATGCCTGAACCACCTAAATTGAGCCCTTTTGATGTGAAGGAGCAGCGGCTCTACTCCAAGCTCCTCCTCCTATCTCTAAGGCTGAGCCCAGACACCCCACGGAGGAAACTCATTTCCACTGCTTGTATCCGCGATCTCATTCTTTCAGTCACTACCCAGAGCTCATGACCATAGGTGAGGGTTGGGACGTAGATGGACCAGGAAATCGAAAGCTTTGCTTTCCAGCCCAGCTCCCTCTTTACCACGATGGACTAGTGCAGCGCCCGCATCACTGCAGAAGCCGCACCGACCCGCCTATCCATCTCACACTCCATTCTACCCTCACTCGTGAACAAGACCCTGAGATACTTGAACTCCCTCGCTTGAGGCAGTAACTCTCCCCCAACCCGGAGAGGGCAATCCACCGGTTTCCGACAGAGGACCATGACCTCAGACTTGGAGGTGCTGACTCTCATCCCGACGCTTCACACTGAGCTGCAAAACGCTCCAGGTCATGCTGGAGGTCACGGTGAGATGGAGCCAACAGAACCACATCATCTGCGTAAAGCAAAGATGCAATTCTGAGGTGATTTGTAAAGTGAAACAGATTCATTAAGTGTTTTTCAAATTAAAGCTACATCATAAAACTCCCCTTTTACTTTCTGTGATGGGTGTACGGTGGCCTGCAGGGACAAACACAGCCAGTAACTTTCCACTGCTGTGGAGATAAAGTCAAACTTTAATGACTCCAACCAGGTGGGACTATGTTATTATCACATCAGACATGCTCTCCTTGACCTGAGGCAGTTAAAAATAAACCTGTGTGGTTTTTATTATCAGACACAGATAATAAAACAGGTGGATCAACTCTTACTGACTCTCGACTTCCTGTCGTTTGCTTCTTTTTATAAACTAGCACACAACTGTCAGCGCTAATACGTTCAAGTCATCATACATAACCTCAGATCTTCATCTTCATCTGCTCCTTTTCTTTGCTTGCAGGTGGTGGTGGAAGGAGTCTACAGATATTATGCACAAGTAAAACAGTAATAATATAATGTAGAAATAATCCTGCATTAAAAGAGTAAAAGTACCAAAGCCTCAAAAAGCATGAGATAAATATATATTAAGTAAAAAAGTATCTCTGAATCACACTGAGGTACAGCACTTGGTTATATGGTCTCATTTGGGTTAAAGTTGTGTTTCTGAGTCTGGTGTTGAATGCACTGCGTTCAGACAGCAGAGCATCAGTGAGGTCCAACACATCAGGTCTGCCTCTCAGTTCATCCCTCAGGCGTTGGATGTGGTTGAGTTCAGGACTCTGTGCAGACCAGTCAAATTGGTCCACACCAAACTGGGAGACCAATTCTGTACTGAGCTGGCAGACCCACAGACATGGGTGTCCACATACTTTTGGCCTTTCAGTGCATTTTCAGTAACTGTAAAATGAACTGTGAACCTCAGAGTGTGAGGTTACACATTCACACACACACCTGCTGCCCAAATAAGGCGTTTCCTTCCTCCTGGTCAGAGCGATAGATGCCAGCAGGAAACAGGAAACCGCTCCTCTGTTTGACTGATAACGCCGCCCGGCATTGTGGGTAAACAGGGAGCATATCTGAAGCCTTATCAGCGGGCAGTTTGAGCTCTCAGGTGTGTGAGTTTTACTTTTAGTTGTTGTTGGTTAACCAGACAGCAGCTGTCTGATTAGATTACACTGAAACTCAGATGACTGTTTTCTTGTCATCTCCCCGTCTCCAGCAGACTGTACTTATCATCAACATCAGAGGTCATGTGGAGGAGGTCAGGGTGGATGGTCGCACAAACTCAGGATCAAACTCAGGTGTTTTTCTGTATGTTCCAACAAAGTCACTCATGTTCAGACTCACACATGATAGAACACTGTCTGACTTCCTGTCTGTGTCTCTCAGCTCCAGGCCCATATTCCACTAAAGATGTTTGAAACAAGGATCTACAGTTTCATCAGTAGTTTCCTCAAACATCTGAGGAAATGGAGACTTTGTTGGGGACTATTTTCAGCAGTGGATTCATCTCGGGCTGCACAATTAATTAAATCTCTTATCACAATCATAATTTTGGTTTTCCATCCATCCATTTTCATCTGCTTATGCGGGTTGCGGGAGCAGCAGGCTGAGCAAAGCACCCCAGACGTCCCTCTCCTCAACAACACTTTCCAGCTCCTCCTGGAGGACCCCGAGGCGTTCCCAGACCAGATGAGATATCTAATCCCTCCAGTGTGTTCTGGGTCTGCCCCGGGGCCTCCTACCAGCTGGATGTACCCAGAAAACCTCGAACGTGAGGATCCTGATCAGATGCCTGATCCCCTCAATTGGCTCCTTTTGACATGAAGGAGCAGCAGCTCTACTCTGAGCTCCCTCCAGATGTCTGACTCCTCCCCCTATCTCTAAAGGTGCTGACACACCAAACCGACATCAAAGAACTAGCGGCGACGGAAGCCAACTGTTGCGTCGTCTACGTCGCCTCACGTCGCCCTGTGTCAGTTGCATTTGAACACACTACACGGACTACAGCCGACGGCCAAGTAGCACGTACGTTCTGCGCCTGCGTGAGAGAGAGCGGAGTGAGAGAGTGGTACATCCTGTCAGCCGAGGGGTTTCCTATCTGTGCAGCCGAGCACCGCAGCACCTCCACGGACTATTACATCCAGACGGTCCCGGTGTTTCCTCCGCAGGCTCCACTTCACTCAGCTGCCCGATAAACCCGCTGCTTCTTCCCACTTTAACCTGAATAACAAACCAGGGCTCGGTGCTCCGGTTGGATCCAAACGGAGAGCCGGGGCTAGCTCAGAGACTAGCGGAGGCTAACAGCGGGTCTGTGGGGCAGCTGAGTGAAGTGGAGCCTGAGGAGGAAGCACCGGTTAGCCCCGGTTTCACTACAGGCAGATTCACTCGCTACAGGGGCGAGGAAATAAAACCTGAACAGCCAATCAGAGTGATCTCTCTCACCGACAAGCTCCGGCGCCGATTCAACATGCTCAATCTGCCAAAAAGCCGCCGACGCCAAAGTGCCGACGGTGTGGGACACACCGCAAAAACTAGGGCGACAGACGCCTGTCGACTTGGTGTGTCAGGGCCTTAAGGCTGAGCCCAAACACCCACCGGAGTAAACTCCTCGGGCGCTTGTATCCACAGTCTCATTCTTTCAGTCACTACCCAGAGCTCATGACTATAGGTGAGGGTTGGGACGGAGATGGACCAGTTAATTAAAAGCTTTGGCTTCTGGCTCAGCTCTCTCTTCACCACAATGGTCTGATGCAACGTCTGCATCATTGCTGACACAGCGTGAAACTGGTTATCTATCTCACGCTCCATTTTACCCTCACTCATGAACACGACCCTGAGATACTTGAACTCCTTCACTTGAGGCAGTAAATGTCACCTAACTTTGGTTTTCCGTAATTAAATGAACACAACTGATCAAAATATGGACATTTAAAATGCTCTGTTCATATACTGCTGCGTATCAAATCAATTTATGGCAGCTGTAATGCTGCTGTGCCTGCACTCTGCAGCGGCAGCATGTGAAAAACTTTCCTGAATGTTGCAGCTGCAGTCCAGAGAAGAACAGTAATATTTAACAGAGAGCAAACAGACAAAAGGAAAACGTGTGGAGCAGGTCATGAACAGGTAGGCCCTCTATACCAGTGGTTCCTAACTGGTCCAGGCACAGGGTCCAGATTTCTCCGTAGTCATTAGTTCAAGGTCCACACAGTTTGATATATACAGCGTCACATTTGTGTTTGGCCATGTCGTCAGTGAGTCACTCACTCTGCACTGGGAAACAGCACTTCAAAATAAAAACTCTGCGCCTGAAATTCACTGTACTTACTACTCACCTGCGGTCCATTCAGAATCGGCCCCTGACCCACATTTGGATCATGATCCACCAGCTGAGAACCACTGTTCTATATGGATCATCATCTTCTGTTGTTAGAAAGTATTTCATACGTATTTTTCATTTCAAACAGCTTTTCATGTCACTATCTTCACTGGAAAAACTGCAGGTTGTTAAAAAACACTCAAGCTTGGGGCCCAAAAGCCTCTGGAAAAAATGAGTGGTTTGCTAAGTAGCAACACGTTTTGTTGTTGTTGGTCTGCAGCTTATCAGGCGTCCTGGGTGACACACCATCCGCCATCCCCTCCACCACCTGATGACAAAGTCAACTCATATACTGTCACTTTACCCGTGGTTTGCAGAAACGTATTTTCTTCAGGCGACCTGGGCTGACACAGTCCCACTGAAATGATTTGTCGATTAGATGAAAGACAGAAAACTATTTTGATGATGAAATGTGAAGATTTAATGCCTTTCCTTTCAGTAATTATAATAATTGTATCCATAATGATCCGTCTCCTCAGGCAGATCGTTCCAGAGCCTCGGGGCCCTGACAGGAAACTCTGTCTCCTTTAGTTTCCAGACTCTGGAGCAGACAGAAGACCTCTGCTGCCAGGACCTCAAATTATGTCCTGGTGTGTCGGTACTAAGAGGTCAGAGATACAGCTGAAAGAGAGGCCATAAGGAGCCGTACAAGTCATCAGTAAAATCTTAAAATCTGCTCTAAATTATACGGGGAGTCAGTGTGAAGAGGCTAAAACTGGAGTGATGTCATCACGTCTCTTGGTTCTGGTTAAAATCCTGGCAGCTGAAGCGGCCTCTGGCTCAGTGAGTAGAGTGTCCGCCCCATGTAGGCCGAGTCCTTTGCAGTTACAACCCGTGGCCCTTTGCTGTGTGCCGTCCCCATTGTCCCCTGTTTTGCTGCAGTGATCCAGGCGTGAAGCTGAAATGGATCGTATTTTTACGATCTTGAAATATTTCGAAGATGATGAAAACATTGACTGCGCAAAATTGTGCAGCATGCTGCTTAAGATGTAAACTACCTTCAAACCAGACTCAAAGCTTTCTTGCAACAGGTTTGATACATATATTGATATATTTGATATTTAACTGCAGTGAAAGATGTGAAAACTTCCCCCTCTGCTGCTCTGCTGCGAAGACAGTGTCTGTATAAACCCTGGCCCTGACACAAAGCCTGTAGTCTCACCTGAGCCGTGAGCAGTCTTCTGTGTAGTGCGCATGCGCCCACGCGTGCAGCCTGTTGCAGTCGCTCCTGCTTGTTTTCTTGGTTTTCTTACTTTTTTGCTTTATTAAGTTTGGTATTTGTGCTGGCTTTTTGTGATTGTAATTTTGAAACTGCGCCCTCTCAAAACATGCTGATTGAGAGAGTTGTACTCGTTTTCCTCACCCTGGAATTACTTATTTCATTCGGACCCGGCACCACTGCGCAACAACTTCATGGCCGCATTGTTTACTCCAGAGATCAGCTGATCACGCTGAGGCAGGCCGGCTTGGCGGCCGGAACATCGGAGATACCAGCTGAACTGTGGAGGAAAACACACAGAGGATGCAGGGGAGGAAGTAAACAGCGGCGGAAAAAAGCAGGGTTGAGACAATGGAGGCTTATGGAGAAGAGAAGATATAAGCCATGTCTCCCCTCTCTCATCATGGGCAACGTGAGGTCACTGGCAAATAAGATGGACGAGCTGACAGCGGTCGCCAAAAGTCAGAAGGAGTACCGGGAGTCTTATGTGCTTCACTGAGACATGGCTTCACCAGGACATTCCCGACACCAACGTCTCCATCAGCGGCTTTCAGACTGTTCGGGCCGACCGGGACTGCACCGAGAGCGGTAAGTGCAAAGGAGGGGGGCGTGTTGTTCTAGTAAATAACCGCTGATGCAGTCCTGACCATATTTCCATTAAGGAACGTATCTGTTGCCCGGACATTGAACTGTTCGCTGTTGGACTCAGGCCGTATTATTTGCCCAGGGAGTTTTCACATGCCATTATTGTAACTGTTTACATCCCCCCCTCTGCCAACCCGACGTCGGCATGTGACGTCATTCACTCCGCCATAGCCCGCCTGCAGACTAAACACCCGAGTGCCTTCATAGCTATCTCGGGTGACTTTAACCATGTCACCATGGCAACAACATTGCCCACATTCACACAGTATGTGAGCTGTCCTACCAGAGAGGAGAGGACACTGGACTTGCTGTATGCAAACGCCAAAGATGCATACAGCTGCTCCCCCCTCCCTCCTCTGGGTAGGTCAGACCACAGCCTGGTGCACCTCAACCCCTGCTATGTACAACTAGTCAAGAGCCAGCCTGCGACCATGAGCACAGTGAGGAGATGGTCGGAGGAGACTTATGAGATGCTGCAGGGCTGTTTTGGGGTGACAGACTGGCAGGCACTCTGTGAGCCACATGGGGAGGACATCGACGGGCTCACAGAATGCATCACGGACTACATCAGCTTCTGTGTGGACTCCACTGTCCCAGCCAGGACCGTCCATTGTTATCCAAATAACAAACCGTGGGTAACAAAGGACATCAAAGCCATCCTCAATGCAAAGAAGAGGGCCTTCAGAGCTGGTAACAGGGAGGAGGTGAGAACAATACAGGGGGAGCTGAAGATGAAGATCAGGGAGGCTAAGGAGAGGTACAGGAGGAAGCTGGAGAGGAAACTCCAGCAGAACAACGTGAGAGAGGTCTGGAGTGGAATGAGGACCATCACTGGCTTCAGGACCAACAACCACAGAGGAGTTGAAGGCAGCATGGACAGGGCCAATGAACTGAATCTGTTTTTTAACAGATTTGACACTGCTGGACCTGCCCATCCCCCCCCGACTCTTCTGCTGTCTGTCTTGGTCAACCATCTCCCCCTCTGCCCTCCTCCCCCACTCCTCCCTCTCACACCTCAACACCCTCCTGCTTGACCCCCCTCCTCCTCCTCCTCCTCCTCACACCTCCTCCCCCCGTGGTCAGACTGACTGCTCTCTCCATCATGAGGACTACACCCCTCCCCCACGTGTCGTCACCTCCACAATGTGCTTCACTGCTGACCATGTGAGAAGACAGCTGATGAGACTCCACTCAAATAAGGCTGCAGGCCCCGATGGTGTCAGCCCCAGGGTGCTCAAAGCCTGTGCCCCCCATTTATGTGGAGTACTTCAGCATGTCTTCAACATGAGCCTGAGTCTCCAGAGGGTCCCCTTGCTGTGGAAGACATCCTGCCTCGTTCCGGTGCCAAAGACGTCACGTCCCAGTGGCTCCAAGGACAACAGACCTGTGGCATTGACCTCCCACATCATGAAGACCCTGGAGAGACTCGTCTTGGAGCAGCTCCGGCCCATGGTCAGGCCACTTTTGGACCCCCTCCAGTTCGCCTATCAGCCCCGACTTGGAGTTGAGGACGCCATCATCTACCTGCTCAACCGCGTCTACGCCCATTTGGATAAGCCGGCGAGCACTGTGAGGGTCATGTTTTTTGACTTCTCTAGTGCATTCAACACCATCCGTCCAGCTCTACTGGGTGACAAGCTGACAGCAATGCAGGTGGATGCCCCCCTGGTGTCCTGGATTGTAGACTACTTGACTGGCAGACCACAGTATGTGCGCTTGCAACGCTGTGTGTCAGACAGAGTGGTCAGCAATACCGGGGCCCCGCAGGGGACTGTCCTCTCTCCCTTCCTCTTCACCCTCTACACCACGGACTTCAGCTATTGCACTGAGACCTGCCATCTTCAGAAGTTTTCTGATGACTCTGCTATAGTTGGATGTATCACCAAGGGTGATGAGGATGAGTACAGGGCTGTTGTGGATAACTTTGTCACATGGTGTGAGCAGAACCATCTGCAGCTCAACGTGGCAAAGACAAAGGAACTGGCTGTGGATCTGAGGAGGACCAAGACACCGGTGACCCCTGTTTCCATCCAAGGGGTCAGTGTGGACATTGTAGAGGACTATAAGTACCTGGGGGTACACATTGACAATAAACTGGACTGGGTTAAGAACACTAACGCTCTCTACAGGAAGGGCCAGAGCCGTCTCTATTTTCTGAGGCGACTGAGGTCCTTCAACATCTGCCGGACTATGCTGAGGATTTTCTATGAGTCTGTGGTGGCCAGTGCTATCCTCTATGCTGTTGTGTGCTGGGGCAGCAGGCTGAGGGTGGCGGAAGCCAACAGACTTAACAAACTGATCCGCAAGGCCAGTGACGTTGTGGGAACGGAGTGTGACTCTCTGATGGTGGTGTCAGAGAGGAGGATGCTGTCTAAGCTACGAACTGTCTTGGACAATGTCTCACACCCACTCCACCATGTGCTGGTCAGGCACAAGAGTACTTTCAGTGGGAGACTCATACCACCAAGATGTACCACTGAGCGCCACAGGAAATCATTCCTGCCTGTGGCCATCAAACTGTACAACTCCTCCCTCTGAGTGGCCCTGAGACTTTTTCACACACTGCAATAACTTAATTTAACTTGTGCAATAACCCCATTCACCCTGACTGTATATATTCTGTTTGTGTAAATTTTGTTTACAATATATATATATGTATGTATGTATATATATATATATATATATATATATATATATATATATATACATATATAATTTACGTTTATGTTTGTTAATAATTCCTGTTTATTTAACTATATATTTGTTAATACTATTGTTTAAATTTCTTATATTTTCATGTATCTTTCCTCTCTTGCAAGGAGCACCTGTAACATAAATAATTTACCCTCGGGATCAATAAAGTATTTCTGATTCTGATTCTGATTCTGAAACTGAGGATGACACAAACCACAGCAGATGAAGCTTCTCTTAAACGTCGGCTGTAGTTCTCAGAAAAACACGAGGTGGTGTGTTTGAAGCTCAGGAAACGCTGCAGTATTTTTAACCGCTGTTTGATGTTACTTTCACACACAAAAAAAAATTGTACCTGGCTTTCATTTTCTTTCTTTCTGCTGTCATGAGTGGAAAAACCATCTTCAGTGAAGCAGAACAGTGAGAGCACAAACAACAAACAAGTTTATTTGTACAGCACCTTTAAACAGAGAGGAAATAAAGTGCTTCATATCGCAACTAAAAACATAAAGCTATAGTCACAGCAGCTGTGTTTACCCACAGCCTTTTATTCTACTAATATAATAGATACATAAATAATAAACTGGCTCATTCTGAGTGACATTTCATTTCTTGTTTGAACATTTTAAATGATAACGTGTGAGCCATTAGAGTCACATCTTCAGTGACGCTCTTTCAGGGAGCTTCTCTTTATCGTTAACATTTGTCTTCTGTTCTGCACCTTATAGTAAAGGAGCTGCAAACTTATTTTTGGTGCCACTTTTTTCTGTATAAATTATATTATTCCTCCTATAACTGTGCGTCCTTAGTGGTTATCAGCCTCACAGATACAGGATAGTAGGGTCCTGCTACACACAGCCATTAAATGGCTGTTTATTGTTAGCAAGCACCGGAGAAAGTCAGCTGACTTGATGTTAATGTAAAGAATGAGAGTGTTGGCAAAAGGAAGCAGCTGGGATGAACCTGTCAAATAAACACAGGACTTTCACCCAGGAGGCCGGGGTTTATGTCCCATGTGAAACCAAAGGTAAGTGTTGAGTTATGACATCCGTCACGTAAAGCAGGATTTATTCTTGTGCGTTCAATTGAGCCTTTGTGCTCCACTGTCTCTCAGATTAACTCATATCACAGCGGTGCCTGGACAGCGTGACGTGTGTGGTTGTGCTGCTGCCGTGGTCCTGCCAGATGCCTCCTGCTGCTGCTGCCATCATTAGTCATTAGTCATACTTCTACTGTTATTATACACATATGACTATTGTCACACATGTATACTGCCAGATATTAATACATACTTTCAACATATTGTACCACAGTAGCCAGAACTATAACTATAATATTATCACTTTCATTAATGTTGTTGTAAGCTACTGTCATTACCTGCATCTCTCTCTCTGTCTCTCTCTCTGTCTCATTGTGTCATACGGATTACTGTTAATTTATTATGCTGATCTGTTCTGTACGACATCTATTGCACGTCTGTCCGTCCTGGAAGAGGGATCCCTCCTCAGTTGCTCTTTCTGAGGTTTCTACTGTTTTTTTCCCCCATTAAAGGGTTTTTTGGGGAGTTTTTCCTGATCAGCTGTGAGGGTCATAAGGACAGAGGGATGTCGTATGCTGTAAAGCCCTGTGAGGCAAATTGTGATTTGTGATATTGGGCTTTATAAATAAAATTGATTGATTGATTGATCTACAGCGTAGGCTCTGGAAAAGAAACATGGTGAGGACGTATCTTAAAAGACACGAGAGTTCACTCAGTTTCAAACACAGCTGTCCTGACCAACGTTCTGGAGGAAAGTCTTGTGGACTGTGAGCCATCCACCACATCAACCTGCCTCCTGACTGCACCGCTTGGGACCATTTCCTTCTTTACTACCATCAACGAATCTGTCATGTGATCGCAGCCTTCCAAAATATGCTGGTTATGCATGAATTACCGGCTCATGATTATGTAACGTGAGGGTTTGATAGGTGGTATTTGGACGCTCTTCATGAGAGGAAACAGCAGGACTGAGACAGATGACTTTTCAGCAGAACTTCACTGAGGCTCCCGGCATCAGAATCACAACAACAATTACACTTCCTTGTCTCTAACACGACCGGGGCAAATGTAACTGAAATGAGGTAAAACCACAGAAGCAGATTCAAGAGACTGTTTTAACTGTTTCAAAAGATGCTGGTGTAAATATCTGAATCTGTAAATATGTAAATAATAAAGCACAAATATATAACTACAGCGTAAACATTGCAAATATATTTTTGGTAAATTAACTCAAATGTATAAATTAACTTAACTTTTAAATCTTACAATTTCATAGGATATATACTGGTTTTGATGCATTATTATCAGTAGAAAACACACAAACAGTGAGAACAGCTTCATCAGGTGTGTTCGTAAAATTAACCAAAACTTAGCGCACTTCAAGAAGCTCAACACAGCGGCACAGACACACCAACGCCAACCAGTGTTTTGGAGGTGTAGTGCAGACACACCACCGCACAAGAGTAAGTTCTCACAGTGGTGTAGTCACTCGTAAAGGCTACGCCGTGGGCTCTGTGTAGTGCCTACATACAACTAGAAACCAGCCTTAAACCAAACTATGAAGCTTTTTCTAAACTACTGGCACCAAACAAAATGCCAACAGGCATTAATGGGCTGATAACAGTGTTCTGAACCAAACAGTCAGTGCTGCAGAAACCTGCTAACCTGTAGCTATGATGCTAATAACCACTGATGATAACGCCTATTTAACGAGAGGGGGAACATTTGAAACAGGTGCTGTGGGTTCATGGGACGCAGCCTCGGTCAAACTGTTGCCTGTCAACTGGAGTTTTAAAGTAGAGAACATTTGTTTCTTCATTGTCACAGACTGAATGTTCTCTGTATGAAATGAAATGTAATGATGGTATATATTTGCATGTAAGTGAACACACTTGTGTACGGAGGTGCACGTGCACAGCACCCTCCCACCCCTGAAAACCACGGTGTAACTGGAACACTGGCTGTGTTTCTGCAGAAGAAACTCGGTGCTCGAGCAGGCTGAACGGAGCGCTGGAGTGTGGAGAGCAGAGGGAACTGAAGGGGAGACACCGGTGACTCACAGATTACTCACTCACTTCTGACACATTTACATTTTCCGAATTTAACAGCACGTTTCTTTTTGGCCACAGATTTTTTTGTCCTTTTCACTGTCATCTCAAAGGGAAATTCCCCCTCAGATGTTGTTGATATCGAGTGTTTCATTAGGTTTAAAGTAGGTGTTTTTTTCCTCTACCAACCAGAAATGGGAGATTTTTTTAGGGGCATGCACCTCAATCAGCCAACTGCAAACTGTTGGCGTGTTGACCAGAATCAGACAACAGACCGTGTAACAAACTGTGGTAAAGAAAACCCAGTTGAGATGCATATTCTGAATGAGCTGTATACGTGTCCAAAGAGTGCTCCCAAAACCTGAATATTATCAGCATATCCCACGTCTTAATCGGAAAATCATAGTGGAATATTCGTGTGCATGTAAACGTACTCACTGAGTAACAAAGACGAGCAAAGCGCTGACATTATGCTGAATTTGATCTCGTCAGTCATTAACGTGCAGGTGCCAATGTGTCAGGGTGTTCATGTACAGGTCGTACGTTTTCCTATAAAAAGTAATGCACCGAAATTTGTACATATCCCATGTAATGATGAGCCAGTTATTCATGCATAAGCCATGCATTTTGGAAGGCTGCGATCATGTGACCTACGTGCTGGTGGGAGTAAAGTAGGAAGCGGTCCAGTCAGGAGGCAGGTTTAAGGTACGTCCTCACCATGTTTGTTCTCCTAAACCCAACCTCCATAACTTTACGTTAATGACCTAACTTTAGGCTGAGGATGCATCGTCATTTGTGCAGCTCTAATCTGAGGAAATCATATGAAGCGTAGGATGAGGAGACGTTAAACGTTTATACTAAAGCTTCATCATAAGAATATTTCTGTTATATATATAAAAAATCTATAATAAATAATAACATAACTCTCCTGATTCTGATATGACACTGTGTTTGCCTGTGAAGATGATAAAGTCAGAGAAGAAGAAATAATCTCAAACTCTTTAAATTTTTTTCTGAGCTTTCAGTCACATTTCATGGTCTTCACCAGTGAAGTAAGATTAAAGTGGACCTTTGAGTTGATATCAACTTTGCAACATGTTGTTCCCATACTTTCCATTTTCAATCTTGAAATTTAAAGTCTTGTCCTTCCTGTGCGAACAAAACAATCCTTCAAGTGTATTTTCCATCCTGAGCAGTTGCCTCACGCTCGCTCTTCAAACCACCACAACAGAAAATCTCTGGTGTCATTAAACAACTGTTACGTCTCTGGAAAGTGAGCGCTGCGCTGCTGGTGGTCTGCAGACAGAGAGGTTTCACTTTCCACTCAGCATGGAGTCGACGCTCGGGAAACCCTGCAGGGTGGAGCGTGGGTGGTGTAAAGGGGGATACCATCATGGTGTCCCATGGGCGTTAGCAGGATGGGTGGGGGGAGTACAGGGCTGTACTTCACTGAGAAAGTTTTGTGGTGTGAAATTTTACCTGCACACACTGAAGCAGCTGTAAGTGTCTCACAATACTGCTGCAGAGAGAAAATAATTTATCTGGTGAAGTTTTGAACTGCAGTCACAGAGCTGCTCATTTGATTGATCTTAAATTGATTATTAAAATCAGATTTCCTCACACACAGGTTTTTTTTTCAGTTATTCTGGCTGATTAGAGCCACTGATTAAACAATATATAAAGTGTGTTTGTGTGCCCACACAGTCCTGAAAAAGAGGCAGAGTGAGTGAGAACACCTGTGCGGGTGGCTCATGAGAGCATGTGGGGAAATGACAGAAACTAAAGCCTCGTCTCCACCAAACCCTTTCAGTCCAGTCCCTTTGGAACCAGCAGTAAGCCTTCAGACATGGTACCTAGACCCTGGGTGTGTTCAGACAGTCCTCTTAAATGTGGGCGGGGTTGTTGTCACTCACTGCTCCGTCCAGCACTCGCTGTATTTCCTCATCAGCGGTGACACAGATGGAAGTCTGCACCTGGTTTATCGTCCACAGAACGAGGCTGCAGCGGAAACGGAAAAATAGTGTTTTACCTACATTGTAAGTTTATTTAAAATATCTGTGTAAATGCATTTAACAAGTAGAGACTAGATGTTTCATGTAAAGATGGAAGTTTATTTTGAAAAGACGCTGTCCCAGAATGTACAAAACAGATGCAGGGGGTTACGGAGCGCATCATATTTAGACGTGTAGGTCCCCTGACAAAGCTGGATCTTACTCACTAAGCATCATCATAAATTATTAAGAATAAATGTAAAATAACTCCATTAAGACACTAAACACGCAGCATGCACATTAAATCCAGAGTATAAAGATGTTTAAAGAAGAGAAGTGACGTCGTCTGTCAGCAGTCGCAGGTTTTTTCAGTCTCTGTGTGAGTAAAGAGCTGTTGGTTCATTCGGCCCTGCAGGCCGTTAAACCGGCTCTGACCTCCGCCAGCGATTCTGTGAAAGTGACATCCAGAGGACTGATTTGCATGTTCATGTTTGAACAGTTAAACAGCTTGAGGGGAGGCTGCTGTTTACCTGAAGCTCCCAAACACTGCACGCCGTTAAATACAGCAACACTCTGCTACTGTAGGAAATATCATTGTTTCCTGTCGGCCTCAGGGGGAAAAGAGGAGACCGATCTCCAGTGCAGAGACTGGAAAGACTGGACACAATCCCAACTCATCAAACACGACCACTTTGTCAGTGGGCATATACATCAAAATATGATGCGCCAGGCAGGGGCGTAAACGTAGACAGTGCAGGCTGGGTGACTGCACTGGGGCCCATGGTGTGAGGGGGCCCAAAGAGAGAGAGTGGGACCTCCGTCTATATTCAAATTGCCACCTTAGAAATCAGCCTGTGATGAAAGAGGAACTCACTTTAATTCAAAAATTGTGTCATTTACTATATACGGCTTTAAAAAGAGAAACCCATATGCATCATGGTTTTATTTATTTATTTATTTTGTAAAATAGTCAGAAGCAATGTATCACATAACATGTAAATATATGCTTATTCTACATAAACTAAAATGAATAATTTCTTATTTTCTTTGGTTTATTTGTCATATACATGTATCCAGTGATGGTTTCTGGGTATTATGTGTGTTGGTGTTTTTCAGTGTCAAGTCTCTGATCATGTGACCAGAACATAAGATTATATCGTAACGAGTTTCGGTGCATATCTAGTAATTAGCGTGCACAAAGGCCTGTCATAATAGCGTGCACTGGGGCTCATTGTAACTACTTTTTGTCATGTGCTAGCTGCCTTGCATCAGTTGTGCGGGAAAAAAAATACACTTCCCTTTTCACAGGAAATGTAAAGTTTCTGCTTGTTATACAGAACTTAAAACTAAGTTACAATGCAGGTAAAACACTTGATTTGTTTCCTTAAGTTTAGGCACATGGTTAGCTTTACAAAAAAATAAAAATAAATCATGCTTTGGCTTTAAATCCACACAGGAAATAAACAGTGAGCTCCCAGGTGAAAGTCTGGAGTTTGTTTGACCATCCACCTCCACCTCTGCCCGCCCTGACTCTACAGACCTTCTTGCTCTGATACTACAGTAGCTGCTGGCTGCACCACAGACTGAGTGGTTTGTGTCATACCTCAGAATAATGTCCCGCTGAGATCGACTCCAAATGACATCACCAGTGCAAGATGACAGCAGCTGCATCCGGGATATTTTGGCTTCACGGTTAAAGGCTGCGAAGACGCATTGTCCATCTCTATATACAGTCATTGGCTGCCAACAGAAAAAAAATGACTTAAATAAACTGATAAATTGTGACTGTGGCTCTGTCTATTGCTTGAAAATGCCCTCTTAATCTGTAAAGTCGAAGCAGCTGACACATGATAAAACTCACGGTACTTCATTTCAAGAAGACACAACACAGGAGAGTGGCATTAGCCCCTTTTACACTGACAGATTTTCGGCGAATGTTGGGCCGTTTTGCCGGCAAGCTGCAAGTGTTTAGACACACAGAGCCGGATTAGCAAGTTGTTCCGAGGTGCCCAATTTTCCGCCTCGTAGGGTAGACATATTGGTGGAACCCTTTTAGTTTAAACAGACCGAGGCGGCCTTCCACAACGGGAGGGACTGTTGAAGACTTGTGGGAGGAGCTGTTGATGACGCTGCACGTGCGAGCCACTGGCGGTGGATAAACAGGAAACAGCTGATAGCAGGAATTAGCGAGCAGCTAGTAGCAAGAGGGAAACACAAACCTGACAGACACTGTAAAGATGAGCAACTGGGGAGACAAGGAATTGCGCGTCCTCCTTGTCCTCGCAAACGAAGAGGCCATTAACCGTCAGATGACGGGGACGGTGAAGAACGGTTTACCAGGAAAATACCAGGATGTCTTGTTGCACCTTGTTGCAGTTTGCATGTCAGCATGCTTTTCTGGTTGTTCTGACCCACAATCCTCTGCTCAGCAGAAGATGCGTCACATCGACTGAGCCGCAAACAGATGACAGCTCACTGACAGGTGATTGGTCACAAACAAACAATCTACAGTGTATGCAGTTATGTGGCAAGAGTTAAAACTATGAGATGTGAAGTGATAACGTGTTACGATCTGCTGCCTTCTAAATCTTTTTCGTTTTACTTCACATTTTCCCGCTACCGACTGCGACAGATGTGTGAGGAGGAGGGTCAAAGCCAAAGGCACAATGTTATTGTGAGCATGGAGGGCTGACTGAACGAGTCTACCCGGCACAGGCTCAGGGGCCCAAAGTGTCTGGGGTCCCTCTGGCCTTTACTTGCAGGACCAAGACCAAGACCAAGAAGACACACAGAACGTCTACAAAGAGACACAAAAGACTACAAAGAGCTGCCAAGGAACCACAGAGGCACTACAAAGCAGAACTACAAAATGGGAAAAACGACAGCAGAGAGACACAAAACAATCACAAAGCGTCCCAAAGACGACATAAAATTACCTTTTATAAACATGGATGACTGCAAAAAGACACTAAATAACCACAAAGACACGAAAGAGCTGCAAAGGAACCACAAAGATGCACAATAGAAATACAAAAGTGACATAAAATGATCAAAAGACAAAAATTGACCACAAAGAGACACGAAAAGACCAAAAAGAGACTCAAATGAACCACTCCAGATGACCTCAGAGGCCCAAATCACCACAAACAGATAAAAACAACTACAAGAAGACAGAAAAAATGTGATGTGGAGGAAACGTACACGTGGCAAAACTCACCTCAGTGTCTCCACAAATTCTTCGGCTGGATATCAGATGTTCCTCCAGAGAAATATGACTGTGTGTGTCCGCTGCATGTTCTGTCTTAATTAACTAACAGGTGGCGCTCATTAACTTAGAAACATCACATGACCATGATGTCGTGGGCCTGCTTCAAACACTTTAAACTTTATGACCAGAAAAACTTAAATTCTAAAGAGACAAAAACATCTAAACAACCACGATGTAATCTGCTGTTTGAGATGTACATGTTGGAGCAAAGCCACCACACGCTGCACCTGGACAGGTAAAAACAGATATCCTGTCAGTCAGTGTCAATCTGTCTCGTTCTAATCTGCACCGCTGCCTGAATGTCAGGATCAAATCACCGTTATGCAAATCATGACTCTAGTTATCGAAGGAAATCCCCCTGAACTCTGAGGAGCCACCGTGACGACCTCACCTCCAGCCAACTAAGTTTAACCCTTTCACAGCTGGTAGAATCACAACTTTAAATATGAAGCAGCAGCTGACATCACGACAAAGAGCTTCATCAGGAAGCCCTAAAAAAACAGGTGAAATGAAATTACTTCTCTTTAAATCTCTCATGTCATTCAGATAAAACAATAATAGCAAGCAGGTTACTGGTCCTCTGCAGCTAATGTAAAATCTACAGCGAGAAATTTAGGCATCACTTTTGATTCTCAGCTGAACTTTGGACCACGTGTCAATAATCTCATTAAATCCTGCGACTTGCACCTGTGAAATATTGTCAAATTAAATCAGCTGTGTCTTTTCCTGACCCAGAGAGGCTCACTCATGCTTTTGTATTCTCACACCTCGACTGCTGTGACGTGCTGTTTACAGTAAATCTTCAGCAGCTCGTGTCTTAACTGGGACAAATCGTAGGTCACATGTCACTCTGATCCTCGCCTCCCTCCATTACTCACCACTTAACTTCAGGACTGATTCTTTTAACAACTGTTAAAGCTGAACATGGTTTAACCCACAGTTATATAGCTGAGCTTCCGATGACCTGCGCTCCAAGTCGTGACCTGAGGTCCTCGAGTCTGCCCTCACTAGTCGTCCCTCAGTCAGGGCTGGACATCGAGGCCCAGAGACTCTGGAGTTCTCTGCCTGAGGAGTTCAGGCTCGCGAGCACATTGCCTGTTTTTAAATCATTGTTCAAAACGTTTTTTTATAGGAAAACTTTTCCTTTGAATTCCTGATTTGTAACGTTTGTGTTTTATTTCCTTTTGTTCTGTAAAAGCCTCTGCATTTTTTAAATTATTGTAAGCTTATTATCTTATTTAACGCACTTTGTGACCTTGTTCACATAACTGCTATTATTATTTTTATTATATTTTATACCCATTTAATTGGAAACATGCCGTAATGAATGCAGGTTTATTGTATAATGTGTTGCCTGCAGGTGAAGGTCACACGTCAGAGCTGAACAGCCTCAAAAACTACACTGAGCATTTTATCCTACTATAGAATGACTAAAACTCTGTGTGTGTGTGTGTGTGTTCCACGTTTTTCTCCTCACTGACTTGGTCAATCCATGTGAAATTTGGCACAGTGGTAGAGGGTCATGGGAGGATGCCAATGAAGCAATATTACATCAATTGGCCAAAGGGGGGCGCTATAGCAACCGACTGAAATGTCAAACTTTGAATGGGCATATCTCATGCCCCGTATGTGGTAGAGACATGAAACTTTGCACAGAGATGCCTCTCCTCATGAGGAACACATTTGCCTCAAGAACCCATAACTTCCGCTTATATAGATTTTCCGCCATTTGGAATTTTTTGAAAAACACTTCAAATGGATCTCTTCCTAGGAAGTTTGAGCGATCTGCATGAAACTGGGTGAACATAATCTAGGGACCAATATCTAAAGTTCCCTCTTGGCAAAAGTTGGAAAACTTACTAAAACTGAGCTTCTATAAGGCAATGAATATTGCGGAGGGCGTGGCTCATCACATAAAGGTGTATAACATCTCAAGGGTTTCACCCATCACCATGCAACTTTGTAGGCATATGACCACACATAGGGTCCGTCCCAAGTCTCTTAAATTACTGCTAGTTATCTTACCTAGCTGACTGTGCTAGCTGTTTAGCCCCTCCCACCTAGGAAAAAATGTGAGGAGCTAGCGCTAGGAGCGATGAGCGAGCATTGTCGGTTTAAGAGACATGAGACGTCCTTTCCACTGAAGCGTCACGTGAAGCGACGTCCATTCCTGATGACGGCGGCACCGCTGCATCTGTTCCGTAAAGCAGCCAGCGTCTGGCGTTACTATGGGTACATCCCAAGTCTCATTATATTCGCTGACCAAAACAGTAGCCCCCCCCCCCCACCCCGTCGTCATGACTCTGGTCACACACTTTTGCATGTAGCAGCCGCACATCACTGACAGTCCGATGAACAACGCAACGGGTTGTGACTGAAATAAACCTAATTGCAACATGACAATCTTGCATGAATATCATTACTCTTTGAAGTAGGTATGTGAATTACAGCGATTCATTGCAAAGAATGCATGTAACGGGTACTTACTCTTGTACTGTTTCTCCAACATCTCGTTCAAATGTGCCAGATGTAGAGGGCGGGTATTTATACGTCATGGCGTTCAGCTGAAAAACTCTTCCGGATAGGAAGCTCTCGGCTATCCTAGCTCGTAGCTGCTTAAAGCTTGCTGCTAGCTCCTAGCACTAGCTCCTCGCTGCACAAATAAGAGACTTGGGACGGCCTAGAAGATGGCGGACGCCGAACTACTTCCGGTTCAAGCGAGGAGCTAGCAGTAGCACTATAAAAATAAGAGACTTGGGACGGACCCATAATCTGAGGGGACCCCTCCATTATTGACCCCATCAAACAAAATGGGGGCGCTAGAGAGCTCATTTCTTATCTAGGCCTAACCGCCATATGGATTTTTACTAAACTTGGTAGATATGTAGAACAGGACGCCTCAAGGTGACTGGAGAAATTTAACTCTAATTGGCAACTGGGTGGCGCTATAACAACAGAAAAATGCTTCAAAATGCGACCGATCACTGTGGCTGCAAATACTATCAACTTCACAAACACTCTGTCTGAATACATTGCTCTTCTTAATGGGTTCAGTTGACTATTTAATCTACAATTTCCTATGACCTGTATCCCAAACACACACCATGTGAAACTGTACATGGGCAACTGTGTGCTCAGTGGGTATGGACTAGCTGTGACTAATTTATGAGGCTGAAATTTAAACTCATATCTACTATATGAATTAACTGACTGATGCAACTCTGATGGTCTCTGATAACAGTGGATTATTTCTGACACAACAAATCAAATCAAACTCTGCTTCTTCATGTACACTGTGAACGTTTCAATGACGTCTATGACAAAACAAACTGATAAAGCCTCTAATTTCTCTTCAAAACTCACAGATTGCTGATGTTTGGGGATTTTGGGATTCGGTAAAAAATATTTTAGGATTTGCATTTGCTCACACACAGCCAGGAGGTGACAGCAGATACAGGAAATCCTTCACTCCTCACTCATCAGTGACCGCCCTGACTCAGCAGTCTGGACAGTCGGCATGACTCAGCGCAGAGTCAGTGTGACTCATCACAGCTGCTCTTTATTTATTTATTTTACCCATAAAAGAGAGAAACAGTGACGTGGTCCAGTCAGGACAGCCTCGGAGACACAGAGACACAACACTGACTCTGATAACCAACTTGTGTGTTACAGTGTGAGTTTGAGCTGGTTGGTAGAAATATGTGAATGTCAGATGTTGAGCAACAGTCATCTGCTAATGAATAAGAAGGTTTGCAGGAAATTTGCATCAGTGTGATGAAGATTGATTTTCGAGCTGAATTTTGAGAAAATGAAAATACACAATATCCACCTGGCCAGAAGTATGTAGACAGCTGAACATGCAATTGTGATACGTGCTGCTCTAACAGCCTGCACTCTGCTGGTTTCAGTCTTTCCATCATGGTCAACCTGCTGCACTCAGACAGCAGAGCATCAGTGACGTCCAACACCAAACAAATTCCAGAGTATTTATAATTATCAACAGACTGAATGGAGACACCATCAAGGGTATGGACTGAGGGGGCTGGAACCTTTGTGTGCCCGCTGGAGGAAGTCATAATTTTAGCTATGGTTGAGGTCTGCCATCTGCATACTTACTTATGTACTTACAGAATTTGAACTTATCACAGACATTTTTTTTTAAATTATGAACTAAGAATAAACAAGGGTCCCAAAGTGGATCCTTGTGGGACACCTTTCTTCACAGTGACTTCGTCAGACATGATGTTGCTATGTTTAACAATCTGTGAACGCTCAGTCAGATAATTTACCCTTCGCTTAGTCCTGCTCCTGGACGCAGACTGACCAATCATAACGTAGCATCAGGCCGGCTCAGACCAGGGTCCAACAACAACACAGCTGCGCTCCACTGACTCTAATGCAGTCGTTTCAGATTTCCTTCATTGTCAGGCTGGTTTTGTGGATTTGGAGCTAAATGTTGTGCCTGGGTCACGTCGTGTGTTAATGACACTATCTGGAGAGGTTGTGTGTTAGTGACGCTTGTTACCGTCTCTCTCCTGTTCCAAAACCAAAATCAAACCCTGAGAAGTGTAGGGTTAGCTAGCTAGCTACTGAAGATATAGCCCACTGAATGTATACTGATGGACTAAGAGTCTCATCCTACTCTCTAATGTGCTATGTGTGAGCTCAGTCCTGCGTGTTCTTTAATGAAGCAATAGGAGAAGATATTTGGTCTCAGTTAATGTAGTTTATTAAGCAGTAAAGGAATAAAATTACAGAGCTCTGGGTCTCAACTTCACGTCCCTGACGAACAACAAAGGTGTGTCAGTTCACGAAGTCTGACCTCCTGTCCTTCCCCTGACCCAGTATATTTGAGCGTAACAGAGTGTCATTGTGCACGCAAGGCGTTGTCCTCTTCTCATTGGCAGTTCCACTTCCTCCTTCACCACACCACGCCCCTGCCTCGTGTTAATCTGACTCCTTCCCGCTGGCGGTGGGGGCGTGGTTCCTGTTTTGAAAGACAAGAGAACAACACAACTCCCTACACGTGCTGTACCTTACTATCTGTATATCACTTTCTATTCTTTTTACCATATATGAAACTAATTATCTAAGCATTGCGGTATGTGCTCCTCAGACTTCATGTCTCTTCCTCTCCTGTACTTCTCCACTTCTGCAAAGCAAACACATTCAGATCAGCTGAAATCATCTCAGTATTCTCATTGTTCACACATCTAAAACTTATATAGTGAAACACAACTTATAGTAAAACACATAAAATCATTCTATTCCCAACAATACACATGCTGCTTTTGCTTTTTAAAGATTATAACAGTGAAACAAGACCGACCCTGCTGTACAGGAACCAGCGAAGGGAAGCAGGGAAACTTTGCTCATATTCAACCAGCTGTGTGTCATCGCACTGTGCACAGATGAACAGTGTTGAACGGACTTCCCCCAGAGATCCCTGCCCGTCCAGCAGCAGAGGTCCGGGTGCTGGCAGCAGCACGAGGACGAAGCCAAACACCATTCAAACACCTTGTCTACTGTCTGCAAACAGTGACACAAACACGTGAGTTTGTTGTTCATAGCCACTTAATCTGGGCTCCAGGCTCGCCATTCTGGAGGTGTTTGACTTTATATTTACTGACTTTACTGGAGCTCAACTTTCACCTGGTTTCTCTGAGTGTAGTGTGGAAAACACAACGTCATGACAGTGTGCTGCTCTAAGTTTGCTTACCAGGTTCATGATCGACCACAATACAGAGTGCTGACTGATCCATGAGTCCTGAACTAGACCACAAACTCAAACTGTGTCTGCATATTTAAACAAAAAAACACGTCAGTGAAATATTTGTCCGATGAGACCGTCCCACAGGACGACATTTTCTTCTGTTTCTTCGATCCACTTCCTCTGAACGCAGCCAGCTGCTCTTCACTGCACTGTCGATGGAGCCAAACTGTATCTCCTCGTCACGTCTCTCACACTCAGACTGAAGCTCGACTCCTCCTCTGAATAAAAGGAGCCACAAACTGTGACCTTTGACCTTTGGTTTCTAACACAGAGACCAGGGCTGCGTTCAGTGTGAGAACACATGCGCAGCAGGCTTTGAGGAACGTTTTCTCCCATTTGCTGGGTGTGTCAGAGGTGTTGCCCAATCAGCAGTGACGTGCATATAAACCTAGCAGGTCTTCACTTATCTAACGTACATTGGCTTCCAATACTAATAAAGCCCCTTTGAACTGAGCACTGTTGCAGCACCCTCACATGACCCAACAGGTGTTCACCGCACCTTTTCTGTTCAAATACACTTTCTAAGTTACAAATGGAGGTGTGTGGTGTAACATTAGGCTGCCAGGAAGTGCACTGGGCTTTGAAGCCAATTTTTGACATGGCTAAATAGTGGAATTACACCCTCTGAGTCTGTCACGTGATGCCATGTGACCCAAGAAGACTTTTCCCCATTGACTTACATTGTGAGAGATGTATATACATCAGTGGATTTATTTTTTTGAGCTACACGACCCCACGAAATGACTTGTTTCACTGTTGAGATTTGATTCATTCAATCACAATGACATTTGAAAAGTTTAAATCATTTTATCCCAGTTCAAGTTAGCCGAGCGCTAAACCTTTAGTAGTTGGCTCAGCTAACGTTAGTCTCTAATGCACCTGCTCCCTGGGACCAATGACGCCAAGGCAGCGCCGAACATCCAGGTAACTTGAATGGTTTTGGCTTCATGCACCACTTTGCTGCTTTCATAGCTGTATCCAGGGTGCTCTATACATCCATATGTAACTTGTACGTAGGGAGCACTGTGGATTTAGGGGCTTGTTAGAAGGCGTGACATGATTTAAGAGAATATAAATCACCTCACATTCATCTGTTTTCTCTTGTATGTGTATTTTTCATGTGAATAAACAAACACATCTGACACCATCTGTTACACTGACAGGACCTCCAGTGTCTGAAGGGCTTTTATTTTGAAGAGTCTGCAATGTTTCTCACGTACTTCCTCTTGTGCCAAAGAAGGAAAATATAAAAATATAAACTGTTCAGTTCAATATAATAATATAATAAACACAAACATGCTTTAGGGAGTCATTATTGCTTAAATAAACTAAAAATAAATTATTGATCATCATGATCAGCTGGGAGTTAAAGTCAGTCAGACGCTGAATATAAACCTATTTTCTTTGATCAAACATCTGAACTCTGAATTAAACTTTAAATTAAGCTATTGTCAATAAAATAAAATAAATATAAACAAACAGACAGTTTGACTGATCACAGACCAGCCGCCAGCACACCGCTCAGTGCATTATGGTCCTTGTAGTTCAGAGTTTCATGAGTCATTTTTTATACTAAATACACAAAATAATTATTTATAAAGACGTCGGTTACAGGCCGGATGTTGTGAAGTCAGTTCCTGAAATGAAAATATAATAAACAATAATATGAAATAAACTAAAATTCAAACTAAGTAGCAGTTAATGTAAAGTCCTCAGCTGCTCCAGTCTGTGTTTGAGCTCTCTGCTCCTCTTCCTCAGCGCCTCCTTCATCGTCAGCAGCCTTCTCTCGTCCTCTCTGATCTCACAGATGTACTCTGTCGCCTTTTTCAGGATCACCACTTTGGCCGCTCGGTCGTTGTTGGCGACCACCGGGACTTCGTCCCTCAGAGTCATGAAGCTCATCTTCAGCTCGTTCCTGCGCTGCCTCTCCAGCACGTTGTGAGTCCTGCGTTTGTCGTCATTGTCCTCGCCGTCAGACCGAGGGCTGCAGCACCGCCGGCCGCCGCTTGGCCTCAGCGCTGAGCAGCTGCTCTCCATCTTTATCCGTTTCACGGCGGGCTGCTGAAGGGCGGCAGAGGGCTGCTGGGCAGCGTAGTTGTGTTGGTGGATGTTGATGTGAGAGCGTTTCAGGACCAGCGGGGAGGCGTCCGCTCTGCTGCTGGCGTCTGACTGCCGTGACAACTTTCGCATGTCCACCGTCACCACATCGATCTCCTCTTCCTCCTCACCTTCTTCCTCTTCTTCTTCTTCTGTGGAAAAATAAAGAGAACATTCTGGTGTTAGTGCTGAGAGTCACTGTGTAACACAAGTACAAACAACTGTGACCACTGGTCAGAGTACTGATAGCACTTTTCCTGTCGGCTAACATCTGTACGTTTGTATTACTGTTATATTTGCACTCTTTCCCACTTTGTACTGCAGCTGCTGCACAACACTCTGCCTCAGGATTAACAAAGTTTTATCTAAAACTTCTATAACAAAGTTAAAAAAACTACTGGTAACAATTTGTTTGGCCCTTTTTACTTCTTTCAGGTGCATTATTCAGTGTCTAAGAGCTGTGTGTTGCACAAACTCAAATTATTATAATGATATTTTTGTTTTACATCCTGGGTCACATTCTTGTAGTTCTGTCCATCCTTCACTCTGCAAACATCCCTGATTTATTTACCAAGAATTTAACTGTAAATAAAGACGTATTTAAGGTATTTCATGGAGAGTTACAGGGATATTTTGAGGATTAATGAACATATTAAAAGCACCTTGTAGAGTTTTGTTTTTACACCAGACAAACTGTCTTTCTATACTGAGTAGTGCTGACCATGAAGAAAAAAACTTAAGTGTGTTGGAATGTCCCTTTAAAGTCTGTTGCCATCATAACTGACAGAAAGACAGATGAAATTATGAAAGTAAGACCTGGGTTGTAATAAAGCAAACACATCCTGCTCCTCACCTGATTCACTGTCACTGCTGCTGAGAGGCGGTGAGTCCAGACTCAGTTCTGTCGCCACCTCCATCGCAGCTCCATCACAGCTCTTCAGTGTGGTGTATGGAAACACCACGCAGGGGTCGACGCACTCCGTCGCTGCAGTGTGGAGGTCCTGCAGGTAGCCGCCCGCCTGCTGGTCGGCCGCTGTGTCTTCAGTGGTGTTAGTGTTGTTGGATGCAGAGGAGTCCCGACGGGCCCGCAGCTCGGCCAGCCTCTCGGACACCACCTTCTCCAGCTTGGTGGCGGCGGCGAAGCTGCTGCTCCACATGCAGTCCTGGATGATGAAGGACTGGAGGAAGGCTGCAGAGGGGTTGCAGTCCTCGTCCAGCAGCTCAGACACCGCCTCCAGGTGTTCAGCGGCGGAGAGAGGGACGTCGGACAGGGAGGGTGTCCGGCTGGGGGACAGGGGAGGCGTCGGCAGCAGCTCAAACTTCTTCCAGATGTCCTCGCCAGGGCCTGGGAGGAGCTGGCTGCGTGGAGGCAGGTAGAAGTCCTCCTCCTCGCCATCCAGGAAGAAGCAGGGCTGGACTGTGTCGTAGTCGTAATCATAGTTCACGCTGGACATGGTCAGCACTGGCGGCATTATGGCTGCCTGTGAGGAGACAAAACATGAGGTCAGGCTTATAAAAACTTACCAAACTGGACTGTAATAATCCCACTTTTCAGCAATACTTTTAGTCTCCTGAAATTTAGATCAGTCTTCCAAACATAAAAGGAATTATGTAAAAGCTAAATATAAAGCAATGACATATAAAGTTAGTCACACGTTTGGTCTTCTCTGGTTTAAATCTTAAATACGTTGCATAAACATAGAGAGAAAAAGGAAAAATATACCAAATACAGACAGATATTTTAGATATGTGCTTTTAGGGAAATGGAAAATGTGTTTCAGTTCTCCATGAAAATAAAAAAGCAATCTCATCCTAATCACACAGCAGTGAGAAAGACTGCTGGTCTTTATCATCTCTTTATCAGGAGGTGACTCGTAGGTGTGGTATGTAAGTAATCCTCAGAAAAAAAAGGTTAGGTTGTATTTAAAAATGAGATTATGTGTATTGGATGTTGTTTCAGTGAGGTTCTGGAAATGTCATGTGTGGGATTTAATGTTAAAGTTTGCCACTGCCACATTCACACAAAACCTCATTCAAAAAAATGTTAATTTAGTTTTCTTTTCTTTGAAGTCCGAGGTAACACAACTAAACATGACTCAAATAGAAATATTCCTGATCAATAGACGATACTCTGCAATTCGGCATGTAAAAATGTCTCTAAAACATAAATCCTCAAAACTAAGGTTACTCAGAAAGAGCTGTGTTAATGTTAAATCTGGCTCAGGTGTTATCAGGTAACTGGGAGTGGCAAAATCTTTTATTGACAGGTGAGGTGTAGTGCTAATAAACTACCAGCCTTCATTTATCTAACTTACCAAAGGCTCGTCACAGCTATCTGAATAAAGCTTGGGAACATATTAGAAAATTTAAATTAGGCAAACTCCCTGCAAAGTTCGACAGTACAGACGTCACACAAAACCTCATTCCAGTAACAGTAATTTTAGGATTCTTTGTTAACGGTTAAATGTTTTAACAACGCATTACGACTCAGACACAAATGTTCCCCATCTGAAGAGGACAGTCTACACTTCGGCATATAGAAATCCACCAAACAGCACATAACATTGAGCACAAAAACACGTCACTCATACAAATATTAGCTTCTAATAAAGAAGTGCTGATGATGTAAAATGCTGTTTTATTACTCAGTCAGATCCTGTGACAGTGTAGAGTCAAAAACATGGCTGCTACAGATGTTGACAGGTGAGGTGCTGCTGCCCTGCAGATCACCAGCATCACCAGCCGCCTGTCCCTGCTGTCAAAACACGCAATTCTATCTTAACACTATGAAATCATCGTTTTAAGTTGCAGCTATCAGAATACAGTAACTGAACATGGTGACAATAACTGCAGGGATGAATTCGGCATAGTTTTCACACTGATTTGGTGAAAACATCTCCAACATCAAACCTGTCAAGGAGAGGAACCGTTAGCTCACCGTTATGACTCCCAGAATAAACTTGATGTGAAAACTGAGTAAAATCCAAACGTTCCGCTGAGTGACGTTAAATCTTCAGAGTGCGTTTAATCCAAGAGAACCCGTATGTGAAAATGTATCCTCTTTCAATCAATAATCAATAACAGCGATGTGTGAAACAGAGATATTTAACGCTGCTGTGCTGCTGCGTGTCTCTGTCTCAGCGTGAATCACCGCACACTGCTGCTCTCCACACATTTAATACTCCCCACTCGTTTTTTTTTCTTCATCCGCACACATGACAATTTTCCCGCCGAATGGGGGCTACGTAGTATAATTAAGCGACTCGTGGGCGTGTTAATGACAGGCAAAAATTAACTAAGCACCTGTTCTGTTTGTTAGAGTCAGTACTGATGACACTCTGCGTGTAAATGCAGCAGTAAGATGCGGTAACTATAGGAACTGTTTTACTCCGCGGATGTGTAGTGACGCGGTGATGTAACAGGGTGGTCTGCGGGGCTAACTGTAAATGATGCAGAGGCACGAAGTTCCGGGAACTGAGCTCTCACTCAGTGATGAAGTCATGAAATAAATAAATAAAAGAAAATAAACAAAGGCATGAAGAAACAAACAACAAACAAATAAACAAACATAAAATGCAAAATTAACATAATAAAAATGAAAATTGCAAAATAAAAAAGCATGAAAAGAAAACAAAAAAACAAAGAATATCAAAGGAAAAAAATCTAAATACATCTAAAAGACATTGAAATATCATTAATGAAATTAAAGTGATTAAAAATGTAAAAACAAAATTAAAATATCAAAGGAAAAAAGATAAGTATTGAAGCAAGTTATCAAAATCAAAAAAATCAAAAAGAGAATAAAATAAAATGGTATAAAACAAATGATAAAAATACAAAAAGAAAAAATATACAAAAAAACCCACTCCAAAAATATATAAAATAAAAAAGAGTCTAATATAAAGGTAAAAACTAAATAAAATACATAAAACATTAAAAATCAAATAATAAAATATAAAGTGATAAAAAATAAAAAAGAAAGGAAAAAAGATAAAACACATAAAATAAACAATAAGAAGACAGATATTAAAGAATAACAAAAAAATACATGAATACACACATATAAAAATATATGTGAAAAGAAAAGTATAAGCAAATAAAATGCACAAAAACATCACACACACATAATAACACAAACTGACACGATAACACAATAAAAGTGTTAAAGAAAATAAATAAATCAATATATAAAATACTAAATAATCTAAAATGATTAAAATGTTCGAAAAGGAATTATTGTGTCAGTAAAAATAATGAGATAGTCAATCTATTTCTTTTCACCTGTAACAGAGAGTTAGACAGTGTGGTATTGATGCTTTGACTCCAGTAAATAATTTGAATATTTCTTCCATCACTGGCAACAGTCACTGCTGTGAGGAATAAATCCTTCACACTGCTGCCCTCTAGTGTCTGCAGCAACACACTGACTCACACATAAGGTCTCCACAATTACTGCTGCTACTGTTACTACTAATAAACAAATTTTTTTGAAAAAAAAAAAAGATAATAACTCATATTTATCATTAATAATTTAATCAGTCTGTTTAATACATGATCCATCACACTGACTACGTCTTCCGGCCTCACCTCTGTTATATATTTTATCCTCTCTAACTTGTGTTTCTGTTATTGCGTCCACCCCCTGTAAATCACAGTTCCTCTAGACCTGATCAGCACACTGTATTTGTCTATTTCCATCAGAGCATAGCAGTTCATTTGCAGGATTTACACCCAAAACACTTGATGAGGTCCATCTGTATTTTACATGTTGCATGATAAAGGTTTGTTAACATCAGTGATGGTTTAAACTACAACACAACACCAGGCGGGTATGTTCAATCACAATCAGCTGACGAAGACACAACAAAATACAGATAAGTTTAATTTTTTAATTTAATTTGAATTCTGACCTTTCTGTACCTCCTGCTGCCCTCTGGTGGCTGCAGCTTCAGCCTGCAGGTCTTATCAGGGTCCGGGCAGCTAAGCTGCCAGGACATTATTGTAATCCTAGGTATTCTTCTTCTTCTTCTTCTTCTATCATACTTCCCATGGGTGAAAACTCACCAAACTTTGCACAAAGGTCCAGTCTCATGCCAGATATCCTCAGCTGTAAACTCAAGCCAATAGTCCTGATGGTGGCGCTACAGCAAGCGTCTAAAGTTCAAAACTTCATAACAAATCAACCATACGTGCTACAACTTCACAACTTTCACAAACTGTAGCCCCAATACTGAAGAAACTTTTGTACATTTAAACCTATTAAAAATTATGAAGTTCATTACTCTTTTTTTTTTCAAAAACTGTAAAACTTCTTAAACCTATCTCCTCCCACAATTTTTGCTCAATTGACACCAAACTTGTTACAGAGCATCTTCAGACTGTCCTACAAAAACTACGTTTCTCAGATTTTTGATTTATCAAAAATTGAGCCTACAGTGCATCAAAATGTTTGACTGTAAACGGTACTGTAAACATATACATGCAAATTCTTGCTAAATAAATCTTCAATGTTCATGAAAAAAATGACAAAATTCTAGAGTCATGGTAGATGATGTGTGGCAAATTTCAGAATTTTATCTCAAAAACTGAATTTTTGACAGCATTTTGAATTTTGCTCTAATGTGAACAATTGGAGTCAATGTAAAAATGGCAATTTTAAACATCAGTTTTCCACTTATGGAGCAAATCAATCATTGTTAAAATAAATTACCAACATCTCCATGCTGTCCAGATGCAATATGTGTATTTTCAGATTTTTGTTTCTGAATTTTTTACAGTGGTTTGAAATCTGCTTTTCCATGCATGGACGGCTGCTAAACCTGCACGTCTGGCTTAGTCAGTTTGTGAAGCTACACGTGAATTGTCACTGACTAATTAGCTCAGTGAGATAGAAATTGGCGAACAAAACTTTCATCCTGAGGGATTTCTTCTGCTCCCGTGCCCTGGATTTCTTGTGTGTGACAGAGACTTGGATCGGTGCTGGTGAGTCCAGCGCTCTGGTCGAGCTTTTACCTGCCGACTGTTCTTATTTTAACTCCCCGCGGACGTCGGGTCGTGGAGGAGGGACGGCGGCGGTTTATAAAAACGTCTTTAAATGTAAGCAGTGCACCGTCTCATCCTCAATTTCCAGCTTTGAAGTGACTTTATTTGAGGTGGGTCGCTCCGACCCGGTGCTGTGCGCTGTCATATACCGACCCCCCAAATACAATAAGGACTTTGTTAATGACTTTTCTGGTCTTCTGGCGGAAATCATGCCGAAGTATGACCGTGCCATTTTTCTTGGGGATTTTAATATTCATGTATGCTGTCCTGATAAGCCGTTGGTGAATGACTTTTTAAACCTTATTGATTCTTTTAATCTGGTGCAGTGTGTGTCTGGTCCCACACATGAACATGGACACACATTAGACCTCGTCCTCTCTTATGGTTTATCTGTGTCTAACTTGGAGATCTGTGACGATGCGATTTCTGATCATATGCCTGTTTTGTTTGAAGTTGCTTTCTCCTGTGCCGATGTTAAATCTGGTGCCACTGTTCAGCGCCGTCGGATTTTTAACTCTTTTACTGCCGGTCAGTTCTCCGTGGCTTTTAATCAGCTCTGTGTCTGCCCTGCCTCTGCTAACACAGAGGAGCTCAGCTCCTGGTTTAACTCCTCCTGCCGAACCATACTGGACTCTGTGGCTCCAATAAAAACTGTGTTGCCCAAGGCTAAAACTGAGCCATGGTTCAATGAGGAAACTCGTGCAGCAGAGCGGAAGTGGAAGAAGGACAAGCTGCAGGTTTCCCTCCAAATCCTAAAGGACTGTTGGCGCTCCTACCAGAACACTGTTAAAGAGACCAAAAGGAAATACCTGTCAAACCTCATTGAGTTAAATCGTCATAACCCGCGTGTGTTATATAAAACCATTGACACTGTTCTTAATGCCCCACAGCCTGTCAGCTTGGAGGCATCTCCTGACATGTGCAATAGCTTCCTGCATTTTTTTTATTGATAAGGTTGCTACTGCAAGGGCTCTCATCTCAGCCCCTGCATCTGACCCCTCTGTCCCTGTTCCTTGTTCTGCAGCTCTTGATAAGTTTGAACCTGTGTCCCTATCATTTTTAGAAGAGCTGGTTGGCCATATTAAGCCATCAGGTTCTCCCTGTGACGTTGTCCCTCCTGGTTTCTTCAAAGTAGTTTTCCCTAGTATAGGGCAGTCGGTTCTGGCCGTCATCAACAGCAGTCTGTCCTCTGGTGTTGTTCCCCCGAGTCTGAAACATGCAGTGGTCCAGCCCTTACTTAAGAAACCTGGCCTTGATGGCAGTGTGCTGGCCAATTTTAGGCCCATCTCTAAGCTGCCTTTTATCTCCAAAATCTTAGAAAAAGTTGTTCATGCTCAGCTAAAATCGTTTTTAGATGAGCATAATGTCCTGGAGATCTTTCAATCAGGCTTTAAAACCCTGCACAGCACCGAGTCGGCTTTAGTAAGAGTTTTTAATGACATCCTACTGGCAAATGACTCTGGTGACCATGTAATTCTTGTTTTGTTGGACCTAACAGCGGCTTTTGACACCGTGGACCACAATACCCTAGTGGCTCGGTTACGCCACCTAGTGGGCATCTGTGGTACAGCACTGGAGTGGTTCAAATCTTATCTGGCCGACAGAAGCATGAGTGTAAGCCTTGGAAACTCAGAATCCAGCTCTGCTCCACTGCTGTATGGGGTTCCACAGGGGTTGATTTTAGGGCCCCTGCTTTTTTCTTTGTATTTACTGCCCCTGGGATCCATCCTGAGAAAGCATGGCATCTCTTTCCACTTCTATGCTGACGATAGTCAGATATATGTGCCGCTAAAAAAGAAAAATGCCTTCTCACTCACACCACATCTGGCATGTCTTGAAGACATCAAAGAATGGATGGCCTTGAACTTTTTAAATTTTAATGAGAAAAAAACAGAAGTGATGGTGTTTGGTCCCAGTGGCCTTTGTAAACCTCCCCCTGTTGACTTGGGCCCTTTGGCAGATTTTTTAAAGCCAACAGTCTCAAACTTGGGTTTTAAGATGGACAGTGATTTTAAATTGGATCGGCAAATTAGCTCTGTAGTGAAGTCCAGCTTTTTCCAAATTAGACAGCTGGCTAAGGTGAAACCTTTCCTTGCACAACAGCACTTTGAAACAGTAATCCATGCCTTTATTACATCTCGGCTGGATTACTGTAATGCACTTTATTTTGGAGTCAGCCAGTCCTCCCTCGCACGTCTCCAGTTGGTGCAAAACGCAGCTGCACGACTGTTAACTGGAGCACGTAAGAGGGAGCACATAACTCCCATCCTGGCCTCCCTCCACTGGCTACCTGTGCACTTTAGAGTCCATTTTAAGATTCTTTTATTAGTTTTTAAATCTTTACATGGTCTGGCCCCACCTTACCTCTCTGAGCTTCTTCACCCCTACGCTCCTGCTCGGTGCCTCAGGTCAGCTGTTCTGCTGCTTCTGGAGGTGCAGAGGTCCAAACGGAAGCTCAGAGGGGACAGAGCTTTTTCCGTTACCGCTCCTAAATTGTGGAACGAGCTACCCCTCCACATTAGACGAGCCTCCTCACTGTCCATTTTTAAAACTCGTCTAAAAACCCATTTTTATTCCTTGGCTTTCAACTCTGCATGAGACTCTGTTTCTGTTTTAGTGTTTTATGGTTTGTTTTATTTATTGTTTTATTGTTTTTAAATTATTTTAAAAACAATAAACAATTATTTTAGTATTTATTTCCTGTTAATTATTTTATGTCCCTGTGTTGCTTTGTCTATTTATGTACAGCACTTTGTTTCAGCCGTGGCTGTTTTAAAGGGCTATATAAATAAAGTTGAGTTGAGTTGAGTTGAGATTCTTAGTCTCAGAGGTTGTGAGTTCAAGCCTCAGCTGATGCAAAAGGCAGATTGTGTTGCTAAATATCTTCCAATTCTTCTGCTTGTTGCTCAGAATTGCCTAAAAATGCCCGGACCCGACCCATCGCTGCGCAGCAGCTATAATTTATTTATTATGGCTTATTTTTTGTTTCTTGGATGCAGTGTTGGAGCAAATATTCAAATCCTTTGCTTAAGTCAAATACTCTGTTACAATAAAATTCCTGCACTGAAAATGTTCTCTCAATAAAATAATGTGAGGAAAATCAATAAAATGAAAGTGCTAAAAGGATAAAAAGATCTCAGTATAAGGTTGTGTCAAGATCTAGAGAACACAATATCTATCAATATGGCTCCTTTGGAGAAAATGAAAATTGCTCCACTATTCAATTATATCTCTACGGTGATACAGGTAATGATATCTGACGGGATTTTCAAGCAATTTAACGGTTTGATTCAGGAGTTCTTATAGAATGTAAAAAGTCCAGGGTTGGTATGAAAACACTCTTCATCTCCAGAGGAAGAGATAGATTGGATCTTCAAATATAGAATCACACAGTATGGCATTTCAAACTAATAAACTGGCAAGACACTGGGCATGTTATGAGTCTCAGGGGTGGGTGAACATGGAAGGAGCATTTATGGCTCCATCTGGTGTTGTGGAACTGTTATTACAGAGGAATACAGCAAAGTGGACTGAAGAAGGGAAATCTTACAACAGTTCCTAAAGGCATGGACAAACTAGACTTCAGGCTTTTCACAATAAAACTAATACTATTTTTTTATGTTGGAAAAACCTAGCTTACCGACAAGTGGAACTATGACATCTTCTCCTTTGTGGAGAATCTTACTATATAATGAAGAAAACTGGCGGTTAGGCCTAGATAAGAAATGAGCTCTCTAGCGCCCCCATTTTGTTTGATGGGGTCAATAATGGAGGGGTCCCCTCAGATTATGTGTGGTCATATGCCTACAAAGTTGCGTGGTGATGGGTGAAACCCTTGAGATGTTATACACCTTTTGATGAGCCACGCCCTCCGCAATATTCATTGCCTTATAGAAGCTCAGTTTTAGTAAGTTTTCCAACTTTTGCCAAGAGGGAACTTTAGATATTGGTCCCTAGATTATGTTCACCCAGTTTCATGCAGATCGCTCAAACTTCCTAGGAAGAGATCCATTTGAAGTGTTTTTCAAAAAATTCAAAATGGTGGAAAATCTATATAAGCGGAAGTTATGGGTTCTTGAGGCAAATGTGTTCCTCATGAGGAGAGGCATCTCTGTGCAAAGTTTCATGTCTCTACGACATACGGGGCATGAGATATGCCCATTCAAAGTTTGACATTTCAATGGGTTGCTATAGCGCCCCCCTTTGGCCAATTGATGTAATATTGCTTCATTGGCATCCTCCCATGACCCTCTACCACTGTGCCAAATTTCACATGGATTGACCAAGTCAGTGAGGAGAAAAACGTGGAACACACACACACAGAGTTTTCGTCATTATATAGGAAGAGAAGATACTGTATGTAGAACAGGACACCTCAAGGTGACTGGAGAAATTTAACCCCCCCCACACACACTCCTGGCACACTGCTTCGACACCTCCCCCACCCCCGCTCCCCCGGACATCTCACCACTCCTCCCCCCACCTCATCACCTTCACCCCCCAGCACACAGCCCCGTGCTCCAGCTTGTCCTTCACTACCTGTCAGGTGAGAGATCAGCTGAGGAGGATAAAGACGAGGAAGGTTGCGGGTCCAGATGGCATCAGCTCCAGGCTCCCGAAGTCCTGCGCAGACCAACTGTGCAGCATAGCTGAAACCATCTTCAACCTGAGCCTGAGGCTGGGGAGAGAACCACAGCTGTGGAAGACATCCTGCGTGGTACCTGTGCCCAAGACTCCACACCCCAAGGACTTCAGCAGCTTCAGACCGGTGGCATTAACATCGCACCTCATGAAGACTCTGGAGCGCTTGGTCCTGTCTCGTCTCCGCCCTGCAGTAGGCCCTTCAGTGGACCCGCTGCAGTTTGCCTGCCAGCCTGGCACTGGGGTGGACGACGCCGTCATCTTCCTCCTGCATAGAGCTCTTCATCACCTGGAGAAGCCGGGAAGCTCTGTGAGAATCATGTTCTTTGACTTCTCCAGCGCTTTCAACACCATACAGCCTGCGCTTCTGAGGGACAAAATGGAGCACATAGGGGTGGCTAATCACCTCACATCCTGGATCCTGGACTACCTCATGGACCGGCCACAGTATGTCAGGACCCAGGATTGTGTATCGTGTTGGGTGTCTGCAGTACGGGGGCTCCGCAGGGGACTTTGCTGGCACCATTCCTCTTCACCCTCTACACTGCAGACTTTTCATACGACACCCCCACCTGTCATCTGCAGAAGTTCTCTGACGACTCTGCCATGGTTGGCCTCATCACAGATGGGGACGACAGGGAGTACAGAGAACTGAACCAGGACTTTGTGGACTGGTGCCTGAGGAACCACCTTCAGATCAACGCGGGTAAAACCAAAGAGCTGGTGGTGGATTTCCGCAGGCGCAGACTCCTCCCCCCAACACCGGTGAACATCCAGGGAAAGGACATTGAGATGGTGACATCTTATAAGTACCTGGGTGTTCATCTTAACAATAAACTGGACTGGACTAATCACATAACAGCACTGTACAGGAAAGGCCAAAGCAGACTCTACCTGCTGAGGCGGCTCAGGTCTTTTGGAGTGCAGGGGGCGCTCCTGAAGACCTTCTTTGACACTGTGGTGGCATCAGCCATCTTTTACGGAGTGGTCTGCTGGGGCAGCAGCGTCTCGGCTGCAGATAGGAAGAGACTGGACAAGCTGATCAAGAAGGCCAGCTCTGTCCTGGGATGCTCTCTGGACTCTGTGCAGGTGGTGGGAGAAAGGAGGACTAATGACTCCCATCCTCTGCAGGAGGAGATAAAAGCTCTGGAGAGCTCCTTCAGCGATAGACTGATTCACCCAAAGTGTGTGAAGGAATGCTATCGCAGGTCCTTCCTGCCTGCTGCTGTCAGGCTACATAACCAGCACTGCTCACAGTAAACTGCACCATGGACACTTTATAAACACCACAATAAGCATAACTGTCCCCCATGTTGTTGTTGTTTATTTGCACATTCAATATTTACTTGCACTAAATATGTTCACTTTAATCCATTGCTCACTTTTTATCCACTGCTCATTATTATTATTATTATTATTATTATTATTATTATTATTATTATTATTATTATTTATTGCTGTTTCTTGTATTTTTTGTACTTTTTTCTGCATACCTAGTGTTTTAAAGTTTTTTAAATATTGAAATCTTAAATTTGACTCTTTACCCTTGACTGCTGTAACACTGGAATTTCTCAATTGTGGGATCAATAAAGGTGTATCTTATCTTATCTTATCTTATCTTATCTTAAAAAATAACATTTGCATTATGGAACAGAAAACAGCAAAGCTAACAGCAAACTAGAAACTACTCAGTCCAGCATGCTGGGAAATGTGGGCATTGCTGCAGTACTTTAATGGGATACATGGTGGGCCAAAGGTTTACGTGTTGTCAGTGACCTTTACAGAGATTGCTTGTTCATGTCATTTGAAGACTTTAAAGAACAACTTGATTTGACCCATAAAGACACCAAACAAAGTTTAGCTTTAATATATTTGCAACCACATTTTAGTTGGTATTTAAAAGATCATGGAGAAAAGTACAAGTCTACTCTCAGAAGGCAGAGCGGGTCATCCACCAATCGGAAGATCAGCAGCCCAATCCCGGCTCCCCCACCCCGCATGCCAAAGCCTCCCTGAGCAAGACCCTGAGCCCCAAATTGCTCCTGATGGCTGTTCCATCAGTGTGTGAGTGTGTCAGAAACTAGTAGCAGGTGGCACCTTGTATGGTGACTTGTTGTTTGTTTGCTCTTCCTTTCAACACAGGGTCTCTTTGGCTGTTGTAGGCTGTGGAGAGGACATGGAAGCTCCTATTGGCTCAAGTGAGGTGTCAATGAAAAGGTCAGAGTTCAGCTTTCATTTTGATGTCCTGTTATCTGTAATATTCAGATGCAAATTTGAGATATTATGGGCAATATGTGGAGAAATATGAACATTTGAAATGATGAGGTTTGTGGATATGGATATAATAATGTGTTTCCACTAAATATTTTACTGGATTTGAATCATCTGGACCTTTGCAGATGTATAAAGACTGTGTTTAATGGAATATTACTGATCTGTTGATTATGATGAGGCATAATAGGTGAGTTACAGCTGTTGGTTTGTTTGTTGTTTGTCTGACAGGAGCGTTTATTGAACCTGTTGTGGTTGTTGTATCTTGAAATGCTCAGCATCAGTTGAATCGACAGGACCGGTTGTTTACATCATATATTTACGGAATAAACTGTGGTTAATTAAATAATGATCATTTTCATTTTTATGAGAACTGGCTTCACAGTGAGCCAAAGTGACATCTTCACAACCCAGCTGGCACCAGACGTCAGTATGATGTCAGGAAGACGTTGGACTTTTACACTGGACAGACATTAAATTTGGGTTGGAATGAAAATTCTGATTTGATTGATTATAAAATGATTCAAATGATGTTGAGAGCAACTAATCAACAATTGCCCAGTGGTATCCAGAGGTTGTTCCAGCTGAGAGGAAACAAACACAAGTTGAGAGGAACCTGTATATTAAAAAAACAAACAGCAATAAGAACAAATACAAACTTTCACTGTAATTGATGTAATTAACTGTAATGATGAGCTGACAAAATACCAGACTTTATCCAAAGTAAAAACTCTTCAGAAACAAGACAATGAATGGTTAGGAGCTGGACCAGTGACTTTATATGTGCTTATTTCTTGTTTGTGAACTGTTTGATGGTTTTGGTTCATCTGTTCTGATTCTTTTGTTCTTGTTCTGTCCAAAAGGGTTGATTTGTTCAGGCCCACTGAGACGGACTGAGACGGACCAAGAACACTGAAGCCCTCTACAAGAAGGGCCAGAGACGCCTCTGTTTTCTGAGGAGGCTGAGGTCCTTCAACATCTGCCGGACAGTGCTGAGGATGTCTGATGAGTCTGTGCTGTCCTGTTTGCTGTTGTGTGCTGGGGCTGCAGGGTGAGGGCAGCAGACGCCAACAGACTCAATGAAGTGATCTGCAGTGGGGGCGGAGCTAGACTCTCTGGTGCCAGTGTCAGAGAGGAGGATGCTGCTTCAGATACGTGTCATCTTGGACAGTGTTTCCCACCCACTCCACCATGTGCTGCTCAAACACACGAGCACCAGAGGACCAGAAAAGCTTTTAACTTCTTCTTATCCCGTTTGAACATGAACAATATTATTTGAGTTGCTCACTTGTTGCCTACGTATATGTTGCTGAGGCTCCTGTTTGTTTTTGTTTTTATTGCTTATAAGTTTATTTTGTGTTTTTACGTTAGAGTCATGTTGGCATGAGACGTCCTGATACTGAATTTTGATTGTCACAACCTAAATTCAACCAAATATTAACATCTTACGATGCTACTGACCAGCTGGGAATGTTTGTTTGTCCGACCAATCGTCAAAACCTTAACTTTATCACCATATATTAATTATGGCATGAACAATAAGGTTAACCCTCAAAATAGTTTCACATTATTTACTGTATTATTTGAAATATAATATATAAAATGCTCCACCACCTGCTTTAAATCAGCAGCAGCAGCAGCCTCATCTGTCGGCCGCAGGGGCTGATGGGAGGTCTGAGGAGCTGTTAGAAACCACGTGGCCCTCGTCTGATCTCACAGCTCGTCCTTGTTTGGCCTCAGCTGCATCAGAGCGCCACTTCTCCCCAGGTTCACCAGAGGAAACACCACTGCACAAAATGCTTTTCCTCCCAGCTGCTGCTCTGTGCTGTCTGTGTTCAGGTGAGTGTTTCCAGCCAATCAGGAGCCCACAAACTCAACCTTTAACAAACACTGTCACACTCACCTTCATCTACCTGTCTGTTTCTCTACAGCGCTGGTTGCCATGGCAGCAGAGCAGCTGATTCAGGATGATTTAACATTGACCAGGAGAGTTGGTGAAAACGTCTCCTTCACCTGTCGAAACACTGACCAGTGTGACTATGATTATGTATTCTGGTACCAGAAGAGAGACACAGAAACATTCACACTGATTCTTGATATTATTAGGAATAGTGGTGACATAGAGAAGGACAGTTACAATAATCCTCAGAAAGATGATTTCTCAGCTGTGTATGAACAGAACGTCTGTGAGTTGAAGATCCACACAGTTAAACTCAATCATTCAGCCACCTACTACTGCTCCTGTTATAAAGATGCTCCCCACAGTGAGAAAAGATCCCTGCAGCCTGAACAAAAACCTCCAGATGAACAGATGTCAAACAGTGTTTGTGACAGGAAGAGAGCAGTAAAGCACAGCCCAGGTTCACATATTTCACCTCCATCTCAGCCAGAGTCACAAACACACTGAACTGAGGGATTTATTTTCTTTACTGCTGTCAGGATTTATTCAATATTATATTGATTCATATTTTTATCAGATATTCCAGCAGCTTTATTGTTGTTCCACACAGTGAGGACAAACTAGAAACACAGAGGAACAACAATGAAGGAAAATAAAGAGAAAAGAAAAGATCAAAGTAAATAAAATAATAATTCAGATCAAAGGATAAAATGACAGATATTTTTTTTAAAGTAAGACTTCAATCTAATTTACAAATAGAACAAAATGAGCTGAGGACAGTTTTCTCACTTGTTTTTCTAGTGACACAGAGGAACAACGATCAAAGATATGACAAAAGAAAGAAAACAATAACATGAAATGAATAATACACATAAATGGGATAAAAACACAAGGATGTCCTTTTGAATCAAACAGTGCCTCATTAATAACATAGAGCAAAACAACATTTGAGGAGAACTGCTGCTGAAAGAACACTTTGAAGAACGTATGAACCCGACCATCACGTCCTCCATGAAGGAGCAGAGTCTGAAGACTCGGGAGAACTCTCCTCCACATCTCTGGCAGAGGTCACTGAGGTCGTCTGAAAGCTCCTTGGAGGCAAGGTGCCAGGTGTGGATGAGATTCTCCCTGAGATGCTGAAGGCTCTGGACACTGTTTTGCTGCCATTGTTGAAACACTGGTACAGTGCATGTAGAGTGGCAGACCAGGGTGGTGGTTTCCACTTTTAAAATTGGGACCGTCATGAGCTTTGAGTAGTGAACATGGAAAGGGCTCAGTTGAGATGATCTGAGCATCTGATCAGGATGCCTTCGCCTCCCGTTAGAGGATTTCCAGGCACGTCCGACTGGTAGGAGGCCCCGGGGCAGAGCCAGAACACACTGGAGGGATTATATATCTCATCTGAGGCCTGTACTACCAAGCAGGGTTTGAAGTTAGCCAGATAACTTTGGGCTTAACTCTGGGTTTTCAGCACTACCAAGCTGGTTCTCTTTTGACCATGATAAATCACCGTGGCAACGTATGCTGAACAGCTAAGCTGCTCCAGAGCAGGTTAACTTCAGGGTATGGGATCACAGCCTGTCAACACCCCGACCTCTGACCAATCAGATCACTGAAGAAAAAAGTCTCCATGTAGCAAAGTCCAGAGTGACAGCAGGTAAAAAAGAGGAGCCTGTATGCTGTCACAGGTCAGTAGAATCATTTCATTATTTCCACTGGTTTTAAAACAGAGCTTCTAACAAATGGAGAGATTGTTTACAACACTAAACACATGATTTTAACACTGTTTGAAATGATGCAAAGTTTATTTCAGTCTGCAGTGATGGTGATATTTTACACTCTGATTCATCACTGCAGCTCAAAATAACCTGAGACACCTGTGTGATGAGAACTGGGACAAAACACATCATATTTTATTAGTAAAATAATCCAGACATTATTAATTGGCTCCTGTTATTATAAATGTAACATTTGGATCAGACAGACCTCATCAGTCCTTAACTACTTTTGCACCCTTTACTTCAGTAACACAAACAGTCTGGCGTCACTTCAAAGTGTTTTATGTGACAGATTGAGGGTGGTATTATCATCGTCCAACTAAACAGCAAAATAATACTCTGTACTAATGTCACATTGGCCCATAGCTCAGTGATACATGCACCTAACTTAAGTCTCAGATGACGCTACATTTTTGGATGGTGTTTACAATGTTTCTAGATTTTCCTTTTGAAGATTACAGATTGTTGTTTACATCCCACGCCACTGACATTTGACTGTCTCACAGTAGCAGACACTTTTGCTGCCGTTTCATCTCATATAATATGAAGCAGCCTACTTCATTCATGGTTCTGATGATGTGGCCCATAATTAACACCACTGGCTCTTTCACATGAACACGCTGCTAAATCTGAATATTTTTCCTCACTTGTTTCCACAAATGCTCACAAGCCTCAGGTGCTTTTAATGTATTTAACTCACTGGTGAATCCTTGTGATGCTTTCTGTATTGAGCTGTCTTCTTCTCCTTAAACTTATAAATATGTGTCTCAGCTCTGGATGTGTTCCATCCTCCTTTAAACATGCCACGGTACAGCCTCTTTTGAAAAAGAAAAATTTGAATCCCTCGGTATTGGCTAATTTCAGGCCAATTTCCAAACTTCCTTTCATTTCCAAGGTTTTAGAGAAAGTTGTTTTTAACCGACTGCAAGAATTTTTAAAAGGGGCCAACGTTGGTGAACGGTTTCAGTCTGGTTTTAAGCCTCCTCACAGCACTGAAACTGCTCTTTTAAAATTCTCCTGTCACACCTAGAGCACTGTGTAGGTATAAGAGGCACTGTTTTAAGTTGGTTTAAATCGTTCCTCTCGGACAGATCCTTTTCTGTTCTTATGGGGCAGTTTTCCTCCTCAGTGGCCCCTTTGACCTGCAGGGTCCCCCAGGGGTCAGTTCTGGGCCCCCTATTGTTCTCCCTTTATATGCTACCCCTGGCGTCGATATTTAGGAAGCATGGTATTCCCTTTCACTGCGTTGCTGATGAGGTGCAGGTGTATTTACCATTAAAGATTCCTTCCAAAGATTCCCTTCAGGCTGTGCTAAACTGCCTAAGTGACATTAAAACATGGATGGACTTAAACTTCTTAAAATTAAATGAAAACAAAACAGAGGTTGTCCTGTTCGGTCGCCCTGATCTGGTTCAGGTCCTTGCCAGCTCCCTGGGCCCACTAGCACCTTACATGGGATCCCACACTAGGAATCTTGGTGTGATTGATGGTGCTTTTAAGCTAGACAAACAGTTCAGCTCAGTGGTCAAGTCTAGCTTTTTCAGCTGATGCTTCTATCCAAAGTTAAACCCTATCTAAGCCAGAAAGACCTCAACAAAGTTATCCATGCTTTTATTACCTCTCACTGTTGAACCTGTAGGCTCAATTTTCGATAAATCAAAAATCTGTGTGGATCGTTTTTCTAGGACAGTCTGAAGATGCTCTGTAGCGAGTTTGGTGTCAATTGAGCAAAAATTGTGGGAGGAGATTTAATAAGTTTTACAGTTTTTTTAAAAAAACAGAGTGATGGACTTCATAATTTGCAATAGGCTTAAATGTACAAAAGTTTCTTCAGTATTGGGGCTACAGTTTGATGGAAGTTGCAAATCTGTAGCACATATGGTTGATTTGCTGTGAATTTTTAAAATTTTGAACTTTAGAGGCTCGCTGTAGCGCCACCATCAGGACTATTGGCCTGTTTTTGCAGCTGAGGATATCTGGCATGAGACTGGACCTTTGTGCAAAGTTTGGTGATTTTTCGCGCATGGAAAGTATGATTTCCTCGGAAGAAGAAGAAGAAGAAGAAGCCAGGACCCTAATGATATCAATGTCAAACCCTATATACATCCATCCAAACACTGACATCACTTTGAATCAATGCTTAGATTTCAACTGACAACAAACCTTTTCAAGCAATAAGCTTCATTTGATCTTGAATATTTTTCAGCTTCAGTTCAGCAAAAATATTTGAGTGTTAAGCCACTAAGTGTTTACAATATTTGTCCTAAACAGTAGTTTGACTTGTTGAGTGTTTGTTTGTGTCAACAGTAACTCTGCTCTCATGTGTTGCACTGATTTCAAAAGTAGGAGGATCACAACTCTTTCTACTTCAAATCAAAACAAGACTACAGAGCAACACACACTGGCTATGTGGACAAGCGTCCTGTCATCTGACGCACATCCGTCATCAATCAAAGTAATGGACAATTTCAAAATGTCAGCTGATGATGGTGCTGGATAAAAACTTAGCAAAGTCAGTAGGATTCATCCTCTGAGGAACATGAACGTGTCAAGCAACCATCCACGGAGACACTCTGCTAGTGTGTCTAAAAAGGAAATCAAAGAAGAGACAGTCATGTTAATATGAACATTAGAGAAACACATCATGGAGCTGAAATATGATACTGCTTCATCATTTGGACTCCTTCACCTCAGCTGACACATTCAACAGCACACAGGTTTTTGTATCACTCTCTCTCACTGTGGGAGGTGGATGGTACTACATCTTTGGCTCAGGAACTAAACTGTTTGTAACAGGTAAGAATAAAGCTTCATTTTCCTTCAGTTGTTTTATTGAACAAGTTGAAAATGTGTTTTTAATGAGTTTGTGCTGCTTCAGGCTTTACATGTTAGTTTTTTCATCATTAGTAGAGAATTCTTGCAGCCATGCAGCTATTGTTACATAAAAAAGCTTCATCATTCCTGAAAAGATGTTTAAATCTCACTGCACAACTCAAGTTATTCTTTATTTCTGCAGGAGATTAAACTGATTCATATAGAAAAAGTAGGATTATTGGAAATGTTACAGATATACAGTATTTGATCCTCTCAGTGATTCAGCACCATCTCTGCTTTTTATTAAACAACATTATATATGATAATAAACACTATTTATATATATCAGTAAATGTATTATGACGAGCACATATTAACAATAATAAATATATATATTTCAAAGGATGAATTTTGTCTGATGATAAATGTTTCTTAAGATGGTAAATAATTATTAAATGAAGACACATATATATATATATATATATATATATATATATATATATATATATATATATATTTAATATATAATATATTACAGCAGCTACAGTTTGAATATTTCAGAAAGAATTTTTTATTAATATTTAAATGATATTCGATCAGTGATGATATATGATCATAAACACACAGACAAATATACACAAAATCAAAACTATATATTATGTCCAGTGTCATCTTAAATATATGACGGCAAATATTCTCTGGAGGGTAAATGTTGGCAGATTGTATGCATAAGTATATACAGCTGATTTAATTTCAAAAGGAAAAAACTGTATTATATAATATCATAATCAGTATTATTTTTAAAGACGACTGTTGTGCACGCTGACATGCTGTGTTAATTGTAGATTAACAAGAAGCTAAAAACTGACATTTAAAAGTTATTCAATTAATTGTTATATGTTGGTAAATGTGAAACCTGTCATGTTTATATTGTCATCAATAAAGGGAAATTTGTATTTTATGTGAAGATAAATTATTGTTCATTGTTTATCAAATATTTAATATAGAAGAATAAAACTGTAAATTCTGTGAAGGAAAATGTCTTTACTATATTATATTATATTATATTATATTATATTATATTATATTATATTATATGTGTTATACTTTATTATATTGTAAGTTACTCCGTTTAGGATCAGCATGTTTTCATATTATTTTTCATTTCATAGCAGTTTTTATTCGTATTTCACAAGTGACTGTGTGTTGTTAAAATTGTTGAAAATTAATATGAATTGTGGAAAAAAAGATATTATTTATATATCAATTTTTTAAATTGGTCAGAGTAAAGTATACGGTGGTAAATGTATTGTGTTTTGTTTTACGTGAAGGTAAATATGTAGTAAAGTATAATATGTGTATTCATGTACCCGTCAGTTATTTAAAATACAGGAAATCTATTCCCTTTTTATTGGAGGTAAAAGTGACAATTTTTGATGTAATAATAATTCTTGTTAAATTAGAGTGAGTGAAGTTTGTCCATTAAAATAAAGAATAGTTTCTTTAGTGTCCATAGAAGACATGCTGACAGTAGCTGCTCAGTGTGTTTGATATGAAGGTGAATCCAGTATATGTAGTGAACTTTGTGCTGTATTGATGAGTAGTTTAGTGATCAGAGTCCATGTAGTTTCCAGGATCAGACTGAATGCAGTGCAGTGCTGTAAGCTGCTGCTGACTGTGTGAATGTGTGTCTGTGCTGCTTGTTGCTGCTGCTGCTGCTGCTGTCAAACTTCAGATGAGCAGGTAGTGAAGCCCGTGGTGAGCGTGTACCCAGCAGCATCCAGAGCCCACCTGGAGGGGAAGAGCTCCCTGCTGTGTCTGGCCTCAGCCATGTTTCCTCCTCTGGTCCGCTTCTCCTGGAAAAGACAAGAGGAGAATGGACCTCTGCTCCCTGCTGAGGGAGAGCAGCTGGAGCTCAGAGAGTCGGGACGCACCGCCGCCATCTTGCTGATCCGTCAAAAAGAGATTGGTACATATAAATACCGCTGCTCCGTCCAGCACCAGGGGGGCACAGTGGAGGCCCAAACACAACAAGGTAATGAAGGCTTGGTGACTGTGTTCAGCAGTGATTCAGCTTCATGTCAAAGAGAGCAGAGGAGCAGAGGACTGACATTTCTCACTGACACTCCAAACATTTCACTCCTTTTCTCTTTCAGAGGTTTCCTACTTTCCAGTCCAGACTTTCCAGTCCAGGGTGAAGCTGCTCTGTGTGCTGTACACAGTGCTGATAGTGAAGAGTCTGGTGTACTGCTGTGGACTCTCTCTGCTGATGATCCTCAGAAACAAGGGACCGTCCACCAACTGCACACATGCTGACTGACTGTTTTCTGCTCGCCTTTTCTCACCATCAAATCTCATCAATTCATCTCATTTATCACTTTGATCAGTGTTCACAAATATCACTTATGACGTCTTGTGATTGGTTGTAAATTTTATCTTTTTATGCACAAGTTAGATAGAGTCATCCTCAACATATAAACACACACACACACACACACACACACACACATATATATATTTGCAAGCGTAAATTCTGTCTTGTGTTATTTTAATACTTCAGTTTGTTTCCACTTTTAAATTTGACTTGTATAATAACAGAAATTGAATCTGAATCATGAGCTGTCTGTCAGATATTTTATTGTTTGTAGTATTTCTTCTGTTCTTGTGTTTCTTTTTAATACATTCTGCAGAGTGCGGCAGGTTTGTCAAATTCTTTCAGTGTCACATTCTCAATAAAGTGAAAAATCAAAGTGTCTGTGTTTTATAAACCTCTTTGTTTTGATGGATTCCAGTTTGGCTTCATAGCAAATAATCAGAAACACAATCAGCTTCATTGGCCGTGTATGTTGACACCTACAAGTCATTTGACTCTGGTTGTAAGTAGCTCTGAATATACTTTCACACAGCGCCAAGAACACATGTACAGGAAGATATGAATATAAGCATACAGCTAAACAAGGACAACAAAGCTAAACAAAGATCAGCAAATATATACACACAGCTATTATATACAAGTCAGTAGGTGTGGGTGTTCCACCAGGTTCAGTGCTGAGCCCCTTTTATAATTGTGTCAGTGTGGATGTAAAACTCCACGCTGATGACACTGTTGTTTACACACATGAACAAACAGCAGAGCGAGCTGCTTTGAAGCTACAACTGCTATAAAATGATTACACAGCGGCTTCATCAGTCGGCCTCAAGTCTGAATGTTGCTGAAATAATGGAGCTGTTTGTTTTCATCATTCAATAAAATGTCACTTAACTATTAGAGTTTGATCAAGATGAAATGGATTGGTATAGTTACTGATTAGACGGGAATTAAGATTTATATTTATGGAACACATTTCAAGACAGAATCACAAAATGCTTCACAAAGAAATACAAAAGTTAGACATGTAGAAAACATATTTGTGATGAAGTCATGTATGAAGAGTATTTATTTAAACATGGCAGAAAATGAAGAGATGAATTTGAACTTGTTTTTGTACTGACGTGTTAAAAATGTATGCACACTATGATCCTGAGGTGAAGCAACATGGCCGCTCTAGTTCTGCTTCAGAAACAGATAGAGATGTTTTTTTGAGGGGGTGAAACAACAAGATGACTTGTTTGTCTCCGTGGTTTGTGTTTCTGTCTGAGTGGTTTGTGTTCTGTGGCTCTGATCAATGATAACACATGTAAGACTTATTTTTGGAAATGAAGCGGTGGAGGAGTCAGTGCTTCAAATCCTCTCGTGCTGATTTAAAGACTCTGAAACTTCAAACTTGTGTGAAATTGTATTTTTACAGAGACATTTCTGAGACGATTTCAGAAAGAGCATTTAAGAATAGTTGAGCTGATTTCTTGGTGTGCTGTGACTGTGAACATGCTGCTGTTTTGAAGAGTAGTTTAGTTCTTATTCCCATGTGAACACTGTAGTGAGTGAGTGAAGTTCCTGGAATCTGGATTCTTTAAGCAGAGTGCATGGTTGTAACTGTCATTGTGTTGTTACTGTGAGAAAAGCTGCAGAGCAGAAACCCACACAGCCCATCTGCTGCAGGAGAGGAAGTGTTGATGGGCTGTCAACAGTTTTTTATGAGTCCTAATAACCACTGAGAACAGATTCATATCTGCTGCTGTACACACTCATCAACTGCTCTCCCTCTCTGTGGCTGTTTGTCTTTTGTCTTGTTGTCTGGAAGCCTTTTTTCCACTGAGCCCTCCACCCACACACAGCTGAACTGAGCCCAGAGAGCCCTATGCTATAAAGAAGTCTTCAAACATAGATATACCTGTTAGAATCTGGCTCACAATATTCACATCTAGAATCAAACTGACATTACTGTATGGTAGTGAAGTGTGGGCTCCTCTTGTAAATCAACATCATTTGTCTGTTCAACTATGTGCTTGGAGGAGCGTGGTCATGCAAACAGATTCTTGTTAAGGTTCAGCAACTCAAAGTGCTTTTTGATCAAATAGTCCAAGAAGTGAGGAGCTCCAGGAGCTAAACTCAGGAAGTCAATCAGCAGCTTTAGTATGTTCCTGTTAGCATTTTCACAGCACAAACAGCTGTGAAATATCACACATTTCAAAGCACAAGCTATGTTGTGATGTCATTATTTGCATGATTATTGATGCATATTGACAACATGCTCAATATTGAGTCACTTTTCCTGTTTGTTACAGTGCAGCAAACTGAGAGAGGTCAACCTAACAAACATAGACAGGAAACTCAAAGAAATGAGACTGAATACTAAAATCAACTCTGATGTTCAACTTGTCATGACAACAACATTCATCCACTCCTTAATGTTCTGAAATGATTCAAGTTAATACTATAGCAACACCATCTGACAGTGTTTTTATTGGACTCATTTGATTTCTCTATGTTTTTATATGGAAAGGCATCAATTATGCACTTTAGCACTGAATATGGATTTTTCTTTTACACAGGAAATGACACCACCTTAAATATTTGCTAAAGTTTCTCTGCAGACAAACACATTTATATTTAAGAGAGATTTTGAAGCTGAAAATATATTTTTCTTTCCACATCAAATATGTTCAATGAAATGATTTACGCTTTGTCTGATGTAGAAAATAAAAGTCAAAAATGTTTTTCTTTCATTTATTAAAACTGAATAACACAAACAGACAGTCATAAAAAATAAAAGCACTACTGTTATTACTAATAGAAAAATAAAAATGATCAAGCTGAACTTTACAGATTTGATCAAATGTGATTAACAGTCAATAAAATAGAGATGAAAGCAAAAAGCAAAGTACAAGATTTGGATCAAAAACTAACTAAAGCTGATAAGATGAAGAAAATCAATAGAAATATTCAATATGATGTATAAAAGAAGCATTCTATGATAAAAACAGTGAAAGTTGCTGTGGGAGTTCTTAGTAAGCCTGTTATCTTCTGATCATATCTCATATGTGGATTTTGAATGAAGTTATCCTGAGATAAGAGTTTTCTTAATATTATCTGTATCATCAACATTTGTTCTCTCCAGATAATGAGATCATTAAGATGTTGTCATTAAAAATGGATTCAAAGATGATGTTGGTGTTATTTGATCTTTGGATTTTCTATCAACAAAATCACTGAATGTATTTTACTAACAAGTATTGTGTGTGTATCAAAGGCTGATAGATCTTATTCCTCTGTGCCATAGAGCTCCATTGTTGTCCAAAAATATCAACACTTAATAACCATTAAGGCTTCATGTACAAATATATCTGTGTATATTTGTATTTATGGATTTAAGACATGTGGATGTGAAATTTACAACCAAGCGCAAGACGTCATAAGTGATATTTGTGAACACTGATCAAAGTGATAAATGAGATGAATTGATGAGATTTGATGGTGAGAAAAGGCGAGCAGAAAACAGTCAGTCAGCATGTGTGCAGTTGGTGGACGGTCCCTTGTTTCTGAGGATCATCAGCAGAGAGAGTCCACAGCAGTACACCAGACTCTTCACTATCAGCACTGTGTACAGCACACAGAGCAGCTTCACCCTGCACTGAGACTGGAAGGACACTGACACACACACACACACACACACACACACACACACACAGAGCAGATGTTGATCAGTATAACTTGGACTTTTCCAGACGGGACAACCAGCTTTACATGAAGACAGGGGTCGGCTACAATTTGAATGAAAGCTCAAAGGCCCTTATTAAATCCAACAAGTCAGGGCCCCAGCAAGCTTTTTAGGTGTGGAGCCAGGACAGTGACTTTAAATGTTGAAGTGAAAAAGGAAAGATTGGCATTGAAGGAGAGGCAGCAGGTGATCTTACAGTCAGCTTGCTGCAGAGCTGGCAGGTCTGCTGGCTCTCTCTCTGGAGGACAGGAGGCTGCTGGAGCTGGAACCTCTGAAAGAGAAAAGGAGTGAAATGTTTGGAGTGTCAGTGAGAAATGTCAGTCCTCTGCTCCTCTGCTCTCTTTGACATGAAGCTGAATCACTGCTGAACACAGTCACCAAGCCTTCATTACCTTGTTGTGTTTGGGCCTCCACTGTGCCCCCCTGGTGCTGGACGGAGCAGCGGTATTTATATGTACCAATCTCTTTTTGACGGATCAGCAAGATGGCGGCGGTGCGTCCCGACTCTCTGAGCTCCAGCTGCTCTCCCTCAGCAGGGAGCAGAGGTCCATTCTCCTCTTGTCTTTTCCAGGAGAAGCGGACCAGAGGAGGAAACATGGCTGAGGCCAGACACAGCAGGGAGCTCTTCCCCTCCAGGTGGGCTCTGGATGCTGCTGGGTACACGCTCACCACGGGCTTCACTACCTGCTCATCTGAAGTTTGACAGCAGCAGCAGCAGCAGCAACAAGCAGCACAGACACACATTCACACAGTCAGCAGCAGCTTACAGCACTGCACTGCATTCAGTCTGATCCTGGAAACTACATGGACTCTGATCACTAAACTACTCATCAATACAGCACAAAGTTCACTACATATACTGGATTCACCTTCATATCAAACACACTGAGCAGCTACTGTCAGCATGTCTTCTATGGACACTAAAGAAACTATTCTTTATTTTAATGGACAAACTTCACTCACTCTCATTTAACAAGAATTATTATTATTACATCAAAAATTGTCACTTTTACCTCCAATAAAAAGAGAATAGATTTGCTGTATTTTAAATAACTGACGGGTACATGAATACACATATTATACTTTACTACATATTTACCTTCACGTAAAACAAGACACAATACATTTACCACCGTATACTTTACTCTGACCAATTTAAAAAATTGATATATAAATAATATCTTTTTTTCCACAATTCATATTAATTTTCAACAATTTTAACAACACACAATCACTTGTGAAATACGAATAAAAACTGCTATGAAATGAAAAATAATATGAAAACATGCTGATCCTAAACAGAGTAACTTACAATATAATAAAGTATAACACATATAATATAATATAATATAATATAATATAATATAATATAATATAATATAATATAATATAATATAATATAGTAAAGACATTTTCCTTCACAGAATTTACAGTTTTATTCTTCTATATTAAATATTTGATAAACAATGAACAATAATTTATCTTCACATAAAATACAAATTTCCCTTTATTGATGACAATATAAACATGACAGGTTTCACATTTACCAACATATAACAATTAATTGAATAACTTTTAAATGTCAGTTTTTAGCTTCTTGTTAATCTACAATTAACACAGCATGTCAGCGTGCACAACAGTCGTCTTTAAAAATAATACTGATTATGATATTATATAATACAGTTTTTTCCTTTTGAAATTAAATCAGCTGTATATACTTATGCATACAATCTGCCAACATTTACCCTCCAGAGAATATTTGCCGTCATATATTTAAGATGACACTGGACATAATATATAGTTTTGATTTTGTGTATATTTGTCTGTGTGTTTATGATCATATATCATCACTGATCGAATATCATTTAAATATTAATAAAAAATTCTTTCTGAAATATTCAAACTGTAGCTGCTGTAATATATTATATATTAAATATATATATATATATATATATATATATATATATATATATGTGTGTCTTCATTTAATAATTATTTACCATCTTAAGAAACATTTATCATCAGACAAAATTCATCCTTTGAAATATATATATTTATTATTGTTAATATGTGCTCGTCATAATACATTTACTGATATATATAAATAGTGTTTATTATCATATATAATGTTGTTTAATAAAAAGCAGAGATGGTGCTGAATCACTGAGAGGATCAAATACTGTATATCTGTAACATTTCCAATAATCCTACTTTTTCTATATGAATCAGTTTAATCTCCTGCAGAAATAAAGAATAACTTGAGTTGTGCAGTGAGATTTAAACATCTTTTCAGGAATGATGAAGCTTTTTTATGTAACAATAGCTGCATGGCTGCAAGAATTCTCTACTAATGATGAAAAAACTAACATGTAAAGCCTGAAGCAGCACAAACTCATTAAAAACACATTTTCAACTTGTTCAATAAAACAACTGAAGGAAAATGAAGCTTTATTCTTACCTGTTACAAACAGTTTAGTTCCTGAGCCAAAGATGTAGTACCATCCACCTCCCACAGTGAGAGAGAGTGATACAAAAACCTGTGTGCTGTTGAATGTGTCAGCTGAGGTGAAGGAGTCCAAATGATGAAGCAGTATCATATTTCAGCTCCATGATGTGTTTCTCTAATGTTCATATTAACATGACTGTCTCTTCTTTGATTTCCTTTTTAGACACACTAGCAGAGTGTCTCCGTGGATGGTTGCTTGACACGTTCATGTTCCTCAGAGGATGAATCCTACTGACTTTGCTAAGTTTTTATCCAGCACCATCATCAGCTGACATTTTGAAATTGTCCATTACTTTGATTGATGACGGATGTGCGTCAGATGACAGGACGCTTGTCCACATAGCCAGTGTGTGTTGCTCTGTAGTCTTGTTTTGATTTGAAGTAGAAAGAGTTGTGATCCTCCTACTTTTGAAATCAGTGCAACACATGAGAGCAGAGTTACTGTTGACACAAACAAACACTCAACAAGTCAAACTACTGTTTAGGACAAATATTGTAAACACTTAGTGGCTTAACACTCAAATATTTTTGCTGAACTGAAGCTGAAAAATATTCAAGATCAAATGAAGCTTATTGCTTGAAAAGGTTTGTTGTCAGTTGAAATCTAAGCATTGATTCAAAGTGATGTCAGTGTTTGGATGGATGTATATAGGGTTTGACATTGATATCATTAGGGTCCTGGCTTCTTCTTCTTCTTCTTCTTCCGAGGAAATCATACTTTCCATGCGCGAAAAATCACCAAACTTTGCACAAAGGTCCAGTCTCATGCCAGATATCCTCAGCTGCAAAAACAGGCCAATAGTCCTGATGGTGGCGCTACAGCGAGCCTCTAAAGTTCAAAATTTTAAAAATTCACAGCAAATCAACCATATGTGCTACAGATTTGCAACTTCCATCAAACTGTAGCCCCAATACTGAAGAAACTTTTGTACATTTAAGCCTATTGCAAATTATGAAGTCCATCACTCTGTTTTTTTAAAAAAACTGTAAAACTTATTAAATCTCCTCCCACAATTTTTGCTCAATTGACACCAAACTCGCTACAGAGCATCTTCAGACTGTCCTAGAAAAACGATCCACACAGATTTTTGATTTATCGAAAATTGAGCCTACAGGTTCAACAGTGAGAGGTAATAAAAGCATGGATAACTTTGTTGAGGTCTTTCTGGCTTAGATAGGGTTTAACTTTGGATAGAAGCATCAGCTGAAAAAGCTAGACTTGACCACTGAGCTGAACTGTTTGTCTAGCTTAAAAGCACCATCAATCACACCAAGATTCCTAGTGTGGGATCCCATGTAAGGTGCTAGTGGGCCCAGGGAGCTGGCAAGGACCTGAACCAGATCAGGGCGACCGAACAGGACAACCTCTGTTTTGTTTTCATTTAATTTTAAGAAGTTTAAGTCCATCCATGTTTTAATGTCACTTAGGCAGTTTAGCACAGCCTGAAGGGAATCTTTGGAAGGAATCTTTAATGGTAAATACACCTGCACCTCATCAGCAACGCAGTGAAAGGGAATACCATGCTTCCTAAATATCGACGCCAGGGGTGGCATATAAAGGGAGAACAATAGGGGGCCCAGAACTGACCCCTGGGGGACCCTGCAGGTCAAAGGGGCCACTGAGGAGGAAAACTGCCCCATAAGAACAGAAAAGGATCTGTCCGAGAGGAACGATTTAAACCAACTTAAAACAGTGCCTCTTATACCTACACAGTGCTCTAGGTGTGACAGGAGAATTTTAAAAGAGCAGTTTCAGTGCTGTGAGGAGGCTTAAAACCAGACTGAAACCGTTCACCAACGCTGGCCCCTTTTAAAAATTCTTGCAGTCGGTTAAAAACAACTTTCTCTAAAACCTTGGAAATGAAAGGAAGTTTGGAAATTGGCCTGAAATTAGCCAATACCGAGGGATTCAAATTTTTCTTTTTCAAAAGAGGCTGCACCGTGGCATGTTTAAAGGAGGACGGAACACATCCAGAGCTGAGACACATATTTATAAGTTTAAGGAGAAGAAGACAGCTCAATACAGAAAGCATCACAAGGATTCACCAGTGAGTTAAATACATTAAAAGCACCTGAGGCTTGTGAGCATTTGTGGAAAGAAGTGAGGAAAAATATTCAGATTTAGCAGCGTGTTCATGTGAAAGAGCCAGTGGTGTTAATTATGGGCCACATCATCAGAACCATGAATGAAGTAGGCTGCTTCATATTATATGAGATGAAACGGCAGCAAAAGTGTCTGCTACTGTGAGCCAGTCAAATGTCAGTGGCGTGGGATGTAAACAACAATCTGTAATCTTCAAAAGGAAAATCTAGAAACATTGTAAACACCATCCAAAAATGTAGCGTCATCTGAGACTTAAGTTAGGTGCATGTATCACTGAGCTATGGGCCAATGTGACATTAGTACAGAGTATTATTTTGCTGTTTAGTTGGACGATGATAATACCACCCTCAATCTGTCACATAAAACACTTTGAAGTGACGCCAGACTGTTTGTGTTACTGAAGTAAAGGGTGCAAAAGTAGTTAAGGACTGATGAGGTCTGTCTGATCCAAATGTTACATTTATAATAACAGGAGCCAATTAATAATGTCTGGATTATTTTACTAATAAAATATGATGTGTTTTGTCCCAGTTCTCATCACACAGGTGTCTCAGGTTATTTTGAGCTGCAGTGATGAATCAGAGTGTAAAATATCACCATCACTGCAGACTGAAATAAACTTTGCATCATCTCAAACAGTGTTAAAATCATGTGTTTAGTGTTGTAAACAATCTCTCCATTTGTTAGAAGCTCTGTTTTAAAACCAGTGGAAATAATGAAATGATTCTACTGACCTGTGACAGCATACAGGCTCCTCTTTTTTACCTGCTGTCACTCTGGACTTTGCTACATGGAGACTTTTTTCTTCAGTGATCTGATTGGTCAGAGGTCGGGGTGTTGACAGGCTGTGATCCCATACCCTGAAGTTAACCTGCTCTGGAGCAGCTTAGCTGTTCAGCATACGTTGCCACGGTGATTTATCATGGTCAAAAGAGAACCAGCTTGGTAGTGCTGAAAACCCAGAGTTAAGCCCAAAGTTATCTGGCTAACTTCAAACCCTGCTTGGTAGTACAGGCCTCAGATGAGATATATAATCCCTCCAGTGTGTTCTGGCTCTGCCCCGGGGCCTCCTACCAGTCGGACGTGCCTGGAAATCCTCTAACGGGAGGCGAAGGCATCCTGATCAGATGCTCAGATCATCTCAACTGAGCCCTTTCCATGTTCACTACTCAAAGCTCATGACGGTCCCAATTTTAAAAGTGGAAACCACCACCCTGGTCTGCCACTCTACATGCACTGTACCAGTGTTTCAACAATGGCAGCAAAACAGTGTCCAGAGCCTTCAGCATCTCAGGGAGAATCTCATCCACACCTGGCACCTTGCCTCCAAGGAGCTTTCAGACGACCTCAGTGACCTCTGCCAGAGATGTGGAGGAGAGTTCTCCCGAGTCTTCAGACTCTGCTCCTTCATGGAGGACGTGATGGTCGGGTTCATACGTTCTTCAAAGTGTTCTTTCAGCAGCAGTTCTCCTCAAATGTTGTTTTGCTCTATGTTATTAATGAGGCACTGTTTGATTCAAAAGGACATCCTTGTGTTTTTATCCCATTTATGTGTATTATTCATTTCATGTTATTGTTTTCTTTCTTTTGTCATATCTTTGATCGTTGTTCCTCTGTGTCACTAGAAAAACAAGTGAGAAAACTGTCCTCAGCTCATTTTGTTCTATTTGTAAATTAGATTGAAGTCTAACTTTTAAAAAATATCTGTCATTTTATCCTTTGATCTGAATTATTATTTTATTTACTTTGATCTTTTCTTTTCTCTTTATTTTCCTTCATTGTTGTTCCTCTGTGTTTCTAGTTTGTCCTCACTGTGTGGAACAACAATAAAGCTGCTGGAATATCTGATAAAAATATGAATCAATATAATATTGAATAAATCCTGACAGCAGTAAAGAAAATAAATCCCTCAGTTCAGTGTGTTTGTGACTCTGGCTGAGATGGAGGTGAAATATGTGAACCTGGGCTGTGCTTTACTGCTCTCTTCCTGTCACAAACACTGTTTGACATCTGTTCATCTGGAGGTTTTTGTTCAGGCTGCAGGGATCTTTTCTCACTGTGGGGAGCATCTTTATAACAGGAGCAGTAGTAGGTGGCTGAATGACTGAGTTTAACTGTCTGGATCTGCAACTCACAGACGTTCTGTTCATACACAGCTGAGAAATCATCTTTCTGAGGATGATTGTAACTGTCCTTATCTATGTCACCACTATTCGTATTAATATCAAGAATCAGTGTGAATGTTTCTGTGTCTCTCTTCTGGAACCAGAGTACAGCATTGGAGTCACACTGGTCAGTGCGACAGGTGAAGGAGACGTTTTCACCAACTCTCCTGGTCAATGTTAAATCATCCTGAATCAGCTGGTCTGCTGCCATGGCAACCAGCGCTGTAGAGAAACAGACAGGTAGATGAAGGTGAGTGTGACAGTGTTTGTTAAAGGTTGAGTTTGTGGGCTCCTGATTGGCTGGAAACACTCACCTGAACACAGACAGCACAGAGCAGCAGCTGGGAGGAAAAGCATTTTGTGCAGTGGTGTTTCCTCTGGTGAACCTGGGGAGAAGTGGCGCTCTGATGCAGCTGAGGCCAAACAAGGACGAGCTGTGAGATCAGACGAGGGCCACGTGGTTTCTAACAGCTCCTCAGACCTCCCATCAGCCCCTGCGGCGGACAGATGAGGCTGCTGCTGTGTGACAACAGGCCTTTTTCACAGCAGACATTTTGACTTGTCACAGAAGGAAAAGCACAAGTGTTACTAATAACATGAAGCATGGCTCTGTTCTATGACATCACATGTCTCTTTACGCTCTTAGATAGGTGTCACACCAATAAATCAGCTCTTCCAACATGGCTGTGTGACAGATTTCAAACCAAACTTTATCACATGCTGGATTTCTGTGTTTGCTGCTGGTGCTGACATTAAACATCACAGAGAAAGAGCACCACCCTGTGGTCAGTCACAGGAAGTGCAAGAGGATCCACATGATGCTGATGATGGTCGCCATGACGACAGGATGATGCTGACCACAAATCCCCACAGTGCCATCTAGTGGACAAAAACCAGTAAAGGACAAGTATCACTGGTATTATTGTTGTTCCTACTTGTAAAAAGAATTCAGATCCTTTTCCTCCTGCGACTAATACAACACAGTAAATTCTACTATTACAAATATTAGCACTACTTCTACTAGCTCTGATAGAAAGCTGAGGTTCTCACAGACTGAACCTTTTGTCTGTTCCTCAATCTGGTGGAAAAACACAGACTTTTCTTCTACATATGAAGCGGGGGGTCTGGGGGTCGTCCACCAGAAATGTCTTTATTTACGTGAAGGAAAAGACAAAATTCAGGCAGCAGGTGACAATTCAAGATATAAGAATATAATGGAATATAATAGAGTAAGGCTCTCAGGCATTCTGTATAGCTGTCAAATATTTGAGTCCTCCTTTGTGTCTTTTGTTTGGGGAAGTAACCTCTTTAAATGTGCATGTGGCAGCCATTCATGTCAATGATACATTCATTGATTTGAATTCATTTATAAACTCCTGGACTTTAATAGCTCACATGTGTTTCAGCAAGATTTCTGCTCATGTTCAAAACTCTCTGCACAGTCAAAACATATCCCACATATCTGTGTTCTCTGAGAAGTCCAGAATAATATTTTGATAAAACAAAGTCATGATTTAATGAGAATAAAGTCACAATATATCAAGAAAAACTCCAGCTGCTCTATACTCTGCTGTGCATGACGTTATTCAGACCGTCTGACAGACACAGAGCCGTTTGGGACTCTCTCTGGATGAGACAAAGTTTAGGGAAGCGGCTGTGTGCTGCTCTTCATCGGAGGTGGAAAACAGAAACTAAGTGAAAACACTTGTGATCAGGTATAGGGGAGACCAGGTATGGTTGTGACACTTTTTGTCTCAGCACCTATAACTGGCTCAAGTTTTGTGCTCAAGCTCTCAAATCTTGACACAAAGTTCCCTTTTTTGTCCACTACAAAAAGCAAAGTTTCCAACTTCTCCAACTACACCACAGACTGCATGAACTGATGTCAAATACAAGGAGTTCCAGTGTTACAACCTGTCCCACTATGGGGCTCAGTTGTAACAATAAGAGTGAAGAATTAACACAGTTACAGAAATGACAAGAACAAAAAAAGACACACACACTAATAAAGACTTTGTATAAGGTGTAAGTCACTAACTCTGGACCTGTCAGATGCTGCGTACCTCTCGTGGAAGTTTGCTGCCTCAGTTCAGTAACTAGTCAAGACATCCTCTTTCTGTGCAGTGAGGATGTTGTGACTGCTGTGATCGCCCACACGGGGCAGCTGTGTTGATCCTCTTTCTCTGAGGTCAAGTAACGTTTTGCAGTATCTGCTAAATGTCAAACAGCAGATAGAGTCATCTTTGGGGACTGAGCTTACTGCAGAGCTTACTGCTTTGGGCCCTGTGGTGAGCACGGGGCCCCCAAGAGCGCTGGAAATGTCCCACAAACAGAGCCGGGCGGCCGTACGCTCACTACACAAGTTCATCTCTCTGAGCCTCTGTTTGTTTGTCGCTCCACATGAAGAGGGTCCAGAATCCAGGCTCTAAGGATAGAGGCTGTTGTACGTACAGATTGTAAAGACCCTTGAGGCATTGTGATATCAGGCTGTATACACTGAACAGACATTTCAACTCAACACTTTTGTGTTTGCTCCCATTTTTCACAGGTTGAAGTTAAAGATCTGAGACTTTTTTATGCACTCAATAGATATATTTCTCTCAAAGTTTGGTCACAAATGAGTTCAAATCTGTGTTAGTGAGCACTTCTCCTTTTCCAAGATAATCCATCCACCTGACAGGTGTGGCTGATTAAACAGCATCATTACTACACAGGTGTGTCTTGGGATGGTCACAATAAAAGGACACTCTAAAATGTCACCTTTGATCTTGAATAAAGACATTTATCAGGATTTCACATGACGAGCGCTACAGAAATGCATTTTTTGGTCACAGATAGCCCAAAGAATCAGTCAGTATCTGCTGTGACACCATTTGCCTCCTGCAGTGCGACACATCTCCTTCACATAGAGTTGATCAGGTTGTTGATTGTTGGTCCACTCCTCTTCAGTGGCTGTGTGAAGCTGCTGGATATTGGCAGGAAGTGGAACACGCTGTCGTACACGCCGATCCAGAGCATCCCAAACATGCTCAGTGGGTGACATGTCTGCTGAGTCTGCAGGCCGTGCAACAACTGGGATGTTTTCAGCTTCCAGGAATTGTGTACAGATCTTTGCAACATGGGGCCGTGCATTATCATGCTGCAACATGAGGTCATGGCGGCGGATGAATGGCATGACGATGGCTCTCAGGATCTCATCACAGTATCTCTGAGGATTCAAAGTGCCATCAATAAAATGCACCTGTGTTCATTATCTGTAGCTTATAGCCTGTAGCATAAGCCCCCTGCCACCATGACACACTCTGTTCACAATGCTGGCGTTAGCAAACTGCTCGCCAACATGACGCCATACTGGCCTCTGCCATCGAGACGACATTCCTGCAGTCAGCACGCCAATGACACGCTGACTGCAGGAAACACAAACAAAAGACAAAGAGTGAAATGAAGAGAACATAAACACACACACACACACACACACATGCACTGTTTCTACACACTTAGAGGCAGGACTGATATAAAAAATGAAAATATAAAGACAGAAACTAAACACAAGCAATAAACACAACATCATCAGAAGGCACTAACAGTAGAAACAGTTGTAGTGAAGCAGCAGTCCAGTTAGAAACAGTGTGTTGTTGCAGACACTAGAGGGCAGCAGTGTGAAGGTTTTATTCTTCACAGCAGCAGCACACAACAGAGAGAAGGACTGAAATATCAATTGTATTATTCAATGATCACGTGTTCATTATTGTAACCATGACGACAAAGGTCCCGTCACCTTAACAAAGAGCTTATTTGAACCCAAACCACCATCTTTCCCTAAAACTAACCAAGTCTTGTTTGTGCCTAACCAAACCTTAACCACAGTGGTGTCACATCATCACACTGATTTATTTCTCACAGACAAATGATGTGGTCCTGCTGATAGTTTCATCAGATCAGAAAACACTTCTATGTGTGCTTTTAAAGCTCACTTACTAACTCCATATTTTGTCATTGAATTTGGAGAACTTTTTGGCCCCAACCTCTGCCTGAATACCAGCTGTTTCAAATCCAACCAGGGTTTTTACAGGCAGAAGCTCAGCTGTGGTGGCTTCACCAGTGTCTCCCATTGTGTCTGACCTCTACATGGAGGAAGTAGAGAGCAGAGCCCTGAGCTCCTTCCAGAGAACAGCACCATAACCACTGCTTCACATATGAGGAGCACACCTGGACTGAAACTCTTGTGAAGCCTCCGCTGGCTTCGTCTTTACAAACTAACCCTCTGAACTTTATTTGACATTCTAGTGGAGATCCCAAAGTTTACAAAAATACCAAATCTGTGCCACAAACAAAAAAGAAGCTTTTTATACTTTATACTTGAATTGATCATTTTCACTCTTCAAATCACCTGACTTTGTATTTTTCCTTCTTTCTAATGTGGTGCCGCAGAATTCTACTTTTCCACCAGCAGCTTCAACACCACCTCCACCGTCACTTCAGATTCAGATTCAGAATACTTTATTAATCCCCGGGGGGAAATTGTTTTTGTTCCAATGCTCCGTGCAAAGTAGAAATAGAAATACAGCATGAATGGAAACAAGAGATAAAGATGAAGATATAAATGAGATACTAAAATAGACAATGAAATGAATAAAATAAAATATTAAAGTAGACATTAAAATAAAATAAATAATAAAATATTAAAGTAGACAATCTGAAATATATACAATATTCTACTACTTCTACCAGCTGTTGCTGCTGTCCCACCTCAGTACCAAGTGAAGCTGCTCTGTGTGCTGTACACAGTGCTGATAGTGAAGAGTCTGGTGTACTGCTGTGGACTCTCTCTGCTGATGATCCTCAGAAACAAGGGACCGTCCACCAACTGCACACATGCTGACTGACTGTTTTCTGCTCGCCTTTTCTCACCATCAAATCTCATCAATTCATCTCATTTATCACTTTGATCAGTGTTCACAAATATCACTTATGACGTCTTGTGCTTGGTTGTAAATTTCACATCCACATGTCTTAAATCCATAAATACAAATATACACACATATATTTGTACATGAAGCCTTAATGGTTATTAAGTGTTGATATTTTTGGACAACAATGGAGCTCTATGGCACAGAGGAATAAGATCTATCAGCCTTTGATACACACACAATACTTGTTAGTAAAATACATTCAGTGATTTTGTTGATAGAAAATCCAAAGATCAAATAACACCAACATCATCTTTGAATCCATTTTTAATGACAACATCTTAATGATCTCATTATCTGGAGAGAACAAATGTTGATGATACAGATAATATTAAGAAAACTCTTATCTCAGGATAACTTCATTCAAAATCCACATATGAGATATGATCAGAAGATAACAGGCTTACTAAGAACTCCCACAGCAACTTTCACTGTTTTTATCATAGAATGCTTCTTTTATACATCATATTGAATATTTCTATTGATTTTCTTCATCTTATCAGCTTTAGTTAGTTTTTGATCCAAATCTTGTACTTTGCTTTTTGCTTTCATCTCTATTTTATTGACTGTTAATCACATTTGATCAAATCTGTTTTATAAATAAAGTTCAGTTTGATCATTTTTATTTTTCTATTAGTAATAACAGTAGTGCTTTTATTTTTTATGACTGTCTGTTTGTGTTATTCAGTTTTAATAAATGAAAGAAAAACATTTTTGACTTTTATTTTCTACATCAGACAAAGTGTAAATCATTTCATTGAACATATTTGATGTGGAAAGAAAAATATATCTTCAGCTTCAAAATCTATAAATGTGTTTGTCTGCAGAGAAACTTTAGCAAATATTTAAGGTGGTGTCATTTCCTGTGTAAAAGAAAAATCCATATTCAGTGCTAAAGTGCATAATTGATGCCTTTCCATATAAAAACATAGAGAAATCAAATGAGTCCAATAAAAACACTGTCAGATGGTGTTGCTATAGTATTAACTTGAATCATTTCAGAACATTAAGGAGTGGATGAATGTTGTTGTCATGACAAGTTGAACATCAGAGTTGATTTTAGTATTCAGTCTCATTTCTTTGAGTTTCCTGTCTATGTTTGTTAGGTTGACCTCTCTCAGTTTGCTGCACTGTAACAAACAGGAAAAGTGACTCAATATTGAGCATGTTGTCAATATGCATCAATAATCATTGACTGCAAATAATGACATCACAACATAGCTTGTGCTTTGAAATGTGTGATATTTCACAGCTGTTTGTGCTGTGAAAATGCTAACAGGAACATACTAAAGCTGCTGATTGACTTCCTGAGTTTAGCTCCTGGAGCTCCTCACTTCTTGGACTATTTGATCAAAAAGCACTTTGAGTTGCTGAACCTTAACAAGAATCTGTTTGCATGACCACGCTCCTCCAAGCACATAGTTGAACAGACAAATGATGTTGATTTACAAGAGGAGCCCACACTTCACTACCATACAGTAATGTCAGTTTGATTCTAGATGTGAATATTGTGAGCCAGATTCTAACAGGTATATCTATGTTTGAAGACTTCTTTATAGCATAGGGCTCTCTGGGCTCAGTTCAGCTGTGTGTGGGTGGAGGGCTCAGTGGAAAAAAGGCTTCCAGACAACAAGACAAAAGACAAACAGCCACAGAGAGGGAGAGCAGTTGATGAGTGTGTACAGCAGCAGATATGAATCTGTTCTCAGTGGTTATTAGGACTCATAAAAAACTGTTGACAGCCCATCAACACTTCCTCTCCTGCAGCAGATGGGCTGTGTGGGTTTCTGCTCTGCAGCTTTTCTCACAGTAACAACACAATGACAGTTACAACCATGCACTCTGCTTAAAGAATCCAGATTCCAGGAACTTCACTCACTCACTACAGTGTTCACATGGGAATAAGAACTAAACTACGCTTCAAAACAGCAGCATGTTCACAGTCACAGCACACCAAGAAATCAGCTCAACTATTCTTAAATGCTCTTTCTGAAATCTTCTCAGAAATGTCTCTGTAAAAATACAATTTCACACAAGTTTGAAGTTTCAGAGTCTTTAAATCAGCACGAGAGGATTTGAAGCACTGACTCCTCCACCGCAACATTTCCAAAAATAAGTCTTACATGTGTTATCATTGATCAGAGCCACAGAACACAAACCACTCAGACAGAAACACAAACCACAGAGACAAACAAGTCATCTTGTTGTTTCACCCCCTCAAAAAAACATCTCTATCTGTTTCTGAAGCAGAACTAGAGCGGCCATGTTGCTTCACCTCAGGATCATAGTGTGCATACATTTTTAACACGTCAGTACAAAAACAAGTTCAAATTCATCTCTTCATTTTCTGCCATGTTTAAATAAATACTCTTCATACATGACTTCATCACAAATATGTTTTCTACATGTCTAACTTTTGTATTTCTTTGTGAAGCATTTTGTGATTCTGTCTTGAAATGTGTTCCATAAATATAAATCTTAATTCCCGTCTAATCAGTAACTATACCAATCCATTTCATCTTGATCAAACTCTAATAGTTAAGTGACATTTTATTGAATGATGAAAACAAACAGCTCCATTATTTCAGCAACATTCAGACTTGAGGCCGACTGATGAAGCCGCTGTGTAATCATTTTATAGCAGTTGTAGCTTCAAAGCAGCTCGCTCTGCTGTTTGTTCATGTGTGTAAACAACAGTGTCATCAGCGTGGAGTTTTACATCCACACTGACACAATTATAAAAGGGGCTCAGCACTGAACCTGGTGGAACACCCACACCTACTGACTTGTATATAATAGCTGTGTGTATATATTTGCTGATCTTTGTTTAGCTTTGTTGTCCTTGTTTAGCTGTATGCTTATATTCATATCTTCCTGTACATGTGTTCTTGGCGCTGTGTGAAAGTATATTCAGAGCTACTTACAACCAGAGTCAAATGACTTGTAGGTGTCAACATACACGGCCAATGAAGCTGATTGTGTTTCTGATTATTTGCTATGAAGCCAAACTGGAATCCATCAAAACAAAGAGGTTTATAAAACACAGACACTTTGATTTTTCACTTTATTGAGAATGTGACACTGAAAGAATTTGACAAACCTGCCGCACTCTGCAGAATGTATTAAAAAGAAACACAAGAACAGAAGAAATACTACAAACAATAAAATATCTGACAGACAGCTCATGATTCAGATTCAATTTCTGTTATTATACAAGTCAAATTTAAAAGTGGAAACAAACTGAAGTATTAAAATAACACAAGACAGAATTTACGCTTGCAAATATATATATGTGTGTGTGTGTGTGTGTGTGTGTGTTATTATATGTTGAGGATGACTCTATCTAACTTGTGCATAAAAAGATAAAATTCACAACCAAGCACAAGACGTCATAAGTGATATTTGTGAACACTGATCAAAGTGATAAATGAGATGAATTGATGAGATTTGATGGTGAGAAAAGGCGAGCAGAAAACAGTCAGTCAGCATGTGTGCAGTTGGTGGACGGTCCCTTGTTTCTGAGGATCATCAGCAGAGAGAGTCCACAGCAGTACACCAGACTCTTCACTATCAGCACTGTGTACAGCACACAGAGCAGCTTCACCCTGAACTGCAAAGTCTGGACTGGAAAGTAGGAAACCTCTGAAAGAGAAAAGGAGTGAAATGTTTGGAGTGTCAGTGAGAAATGTCAGTCCTCTGCTCCTCTGCTCTCTTTGACATGAAGCTGAATCACTGCTGAACACAGTCACCAAGCCTTCATTACCTTGTTGTGTTTGGGCCTCCACTGTGCCCCCCTGGTGCTGGACGGAGCAGCGGTATTTATATGTACCAATCTCTTTTTGACGGATCAGCAAGATGGCGGCGGTGCGTCCCGACTCTCTGAGCTCCAGCTGCTCTCCCTCAGCAGGGAGCAGAGGTCCATTCTCCTCTTGTCTTTTCCAGGAGAAGCGGACCAGAGGAGGAAACATGGCTGAGGCCAGACACAGCAGGGAGCTCTTCCCCTCCAGGTGGGCTCTGGATGCTGCTGGGTACACGCTCACCACGGGCTTCACTACCTGCTCATCTGAAGTTTGACAGCAGCAGCAGCAGCAGCAACAAGCAGCACAGACACACATTCACACAGTCAGCAGCAGCTTACAGCACTGCACTGCATTCAGTCTGATCCTGGAAACTACATGGACTCTGATCACTAAACTACTCATCAATACAGCACAAAGTTCACTACATATACTGGATTCACCTTCATATCAAACACACTGAGCAGCTACTGTCAGCATGTCTTCTATGGACACTAAAGAAACTATTCTTTATTTTAATGGACAAACTTCACTCACTCTCATTTAACAAGAATTATTATTACATCAAAAATTGTCACTTTTACCTCCAATAAAAAGGGAATAGATTTCCTGTATTTTAAATAACTGACGGGTACATGAATACACATATTATACTTTACTACATATTTACCTTCACGTCGAACAAGAAACAATACATTTACCACCGTATACTTTACTCTGACCAATTTAAAAAATTGATATATAAATAATATCTTTTTTTCCACAATTCATATTAATTTTCAACAATTTTAACAACACACAATCACTTGTGAAATACGAATAAAAACTGCTATGAAATGAAAAATAAGATGAAAAAATGCTGATCCTAAACGGAGTAACTTACAATATAATAAAGCATAACAGATATAATATAATATAATATAATATAGTAAAGACATTTTCCTTCACAGAATTTACAGTTTTATTCTTCTATATTAAATATTTGATAAACAATGAACAATAATTTATCTTCACATAAAATACAAATTTCCCTTTATTGATGACAATATAAACACGACAGGTTTCACATTTACCAACATATAACAATTAATTGAATAACTTTTAAATGTCAGTTTTTAGCTTCTTGTTAATCTACAATTAACACAGCATGTCTGTGTGCACAACAGTCGTCTTTAAAAATAATACTGATTATGATATTATATAATACAGTTTTTTCCTTTTGAAATTAAATCAGCTGTATTTACTTATGCATACAATCTGCCAACATTTACCCTCCAGAGAATATTTGCCGTCATATATTTAAGATGACACTGGACATAATATATAGTTTTGATTTTGTCTATATTTGTCTGTGTGTTTATGATCATATATCATCACTGATCGAATATCATTTAAATATTAATAAAAAAGTCTTTATGAAATATTCAAAATGTAGCTGCTGTAATATATTATATATTAAATATATATATATATATATATATATATGTATATATAAATAAATAAATAAATATATATATATATATATGTGTGTGTGTGTGTGTGTCCTCATTTAATAATTATTTCCCATCTTAAGAAACATTTATCATCAGTCAAAATTCATCCTTTGAAATATATATATTTATTATTGTTAATATGTGCTCGTCATAATACATTTACTGATATATATAAATAGTGTTTAATATCATATATAATGTTGTTTAATAAAAAGCAGAGATGGTGCTGAATCACTGAGAGGATCAAATACTGTATATCTGTAACATTTCCAATAATCCTACTTTTTCTATATGAATCAGTTTAATCTCCTGCAGAAATAAAGAATAACTTGAGTTGTGCAGTGAGATTTAAACATCTTTTCAGGAATGATGAAGCTTTTTTATGTAACAATAGCTGCATGGCTGCAAGAATTCTCTACTAATGATGAAAAAACTAACATGTAAAGCCTGAAGCAGCACAAACTCATTAAAAACACATTTTCAACTTGTTCAATAAAACAACTGAAGGAAAATGAAGCTTTATTCTTACCTGTTACAAACAGTTTAGTTCCTGAGCCAAAGATCATGTACCATCCACCTCCCACAGTGAGAGAGAGTGATACAAAAACCTGTGTGCTGTTGAATGTGTCAGCTGAGGTGAAGGAGTCCAAATGATGAAGCAGTATCATATTTCAGCTCCATGATGTGTTTCTCTAATGTTCATATTAACATGACTGTCTCTTCTTTGATTTCCTTTTTAGACACACTAGCAGAGTGTCTCCGTGGATGGTTGCTTGACACGTTCATGTTCCTCAGAGGATGAATCCTACTGACTTTGCTAAGTTTTTATCCAGCACCATCATCAGCTGACATTTTGAAATTGTCCATTACTTTGATTGATGACGGATGTGCGTCAGATGACAGGACGCTTGTCCACATAGCCAGTGTGTGTTGCTCTGTAGTCTTGTTTTGATTTGAAGTAGAAAGAGTTGTGATCCTCCTACTTTTGAAATCAGTGCAACACATGAGAGCAGAGTTACTGTTGACACAAACAAACACTCAACAAGTCAAACTACTGTTTAGGACAAATATTGTAAACACTTAGTGGCTTAACACTCAAATATTTTTGCTGAACTGAAGCTGAAAAATATTCAAGATCAAATGAAGCTTATTGCTTGAAAAGGTTTGTTGTCAGTTGAAATCTAAGCATTAATTCAAAGTGATGTCAGTGTTTGGATGGATGTATATAGGGTTTGACATTGATATCATTCTACTTTGTTTTCAAGCCTTCAAATATCTTGTATATCAATATTGTGTCACATATGCTCATGAGACATTTCTCTGTTGATTAGCAGTTGAAAAGACATCTTCAAACTAAATCAATATTAGGATTCATCCTCTGGGGACCATAAACATGCACAACATCAGCATTGTGAGGAGGAATGGACTTTATTCCTGCAGCAGGTCAAAGCAGAAGATTTGAAACTTTGTCAAAATGCTAAAGCTTGTTTTTGTTTTTATCATGTTTAGACTTTCATTTGAATCCATGCATTTGCAGCACTACTTGGGGCTGGGTCACGGGGGCAGCAGGCTGAGCAAGGTTCTCAGGGCATTCCTCTCCCCAGCAACACTTTCCAGCTCCTAATGGGGGATCCCAAGGTGTTCCCAGGCCAGAGGCTTGTACTACAAAGCCACTTCAGCTCACTCAGGATAAGTGGAAACCACCACCCTGGTCTGCCACTCTACATGCACTGTACCAGTGTTTCAACAATGGCAGCAAAACAGTGTCCAGAGCCTTCAGCATCTCAGGGAGAATCTCATCCACACCTGGCACCTTGCCTCCAAGGAGCTTTTTACAGGGCTCTCATGCAACTGGTTGATTTTCCCACGGTCTCACCTCCAGATATGGTGGCATGTGTGTTGTGAAGCAGTTAGACCCCTCAGGAAAACGCAGTTCTGCGATTACACGCTGTCTTCCGCTGATTTCACGTCTTGTCATGGATTCCTGGAGCTGCCGCGGCATAGTGCAGAAATTATACTGTGGATGTGTTGTCATAACAAATATGGCCACTGAAAGGCGCTGTCACGTAGATGGTGATGTAACAAGAGTCTGCGAAAAGGGAAGTGGTGTGTTTACCCCTGGTGGCGAAGAGCCTGTCAGTTATCTAAAAGCAAATGTTTGCATTAACAAAAGCATCTGAATCATCATCATAAACAATATCATGTTCCCGTGAGTCGTTAGTCTAATTTCTAAAATATAAAAAGGATTCACTGTTCACAGCATGGCCAGTAAATGTTGATAAAAAACAAGGTTTGCATTAGGGCTGCACAATTAATTGTTAAAAAAACAACCTTACTATGAGTATTATGTTAGTATTACCTCAATGAATTCAGCTGTTGCTTCGTAGTGTTGAAACTGTGAATAGCCAAGGTCCCTCAGTGTGCACAGAGCTACTGTCACAGAGCGACTCAGTGTCTGCGCAGCCAAGGACACCTTCATCTTCTGTGAATCAAAATTCACATGCTTGTCTGTTACCTTGCTGACAGCGTGCAATCCATCTTTTTTTTGGACATCATTCAGATGAACGATCTATGTCCAGTTGATCTGGCCAGTGGTGCTGGTTATTGGATTGTAAGCCTGCAGCATATTCTGTCCTAACTTCAACATGTGGCAAGCATCCATCATCACACACACCCTCTCACCAGTCACTGGATGTGGAAAAAGGTTCTTAAGGGCTCAACAGGGTTTCCCTTTAGCTGGCACCCAAGTTGGTTACACATGCTGACATTGGAGGCATGCCCATCCATTGTGACACATAACACTCTTAGCACTCTTGGCATCCACAGAACTCATCCACCTCGCTAAGAAGAAAAAGCAGTTATTTAATATGGATGCTCTGATCAGGATTTTTGTGGCTGATCACTAATCACTGGAAGCAGTATCGGCCAATGCCCATCAGCAAACAATTAAACTCAGAGACGGGGATCTATTTAAGGTCCTCTATTTATGGTTTATCATTATTCATTCATGGTAATGTTGATTATGTTAAGTGTAGCTATGTCTGCTGTTCACTCTGTGCAGTCATAACGGGATTAAATAATATGCACAGCTTAGATAGAAAAAAAAGGCTTCAAATAACATGAATTTTGCAGTGTATGTGGATGTGGGAGATTCATTTGGAGAGACTAGCTTTTGGACCATGTAAGTGGAGAGTGACGGCAAACTCCCTCTGGTCTTTGGTGTATTCATGGCTCTGTTTTGACAGGAGGTGTACTGGAAGATCTGAAATTCAATTAGCACAGGCTAATTAGTAAGTACCCTTGAAATAACTAGGAAGTCTTACGTAACAAAATGGGAAAGTTTTATACACTCAAGTTAAAATTTTCTCCAAATCTGTATTTTCATTTTACCTGAGTATGAATCGAGCCTCTCTTTCAGCTCTTCATTTATGAGTTGCTTCACCCTTAGAGCCTCCAGAACACCATGGACAGTGTTCTTTGCCCTCCTTTCTCTATCTTTTGCATTCTGCTTCTCTCTTTCCAGACTCTCCACCCGAGCCAAGGCTTCACTGAGTCTGGCCCTCAGATCATCAGGTGACAAAGGCAGTGCATAGGAGTGGTCCTAGAAACGATGATGAAAATATTATGAGTCATGTTTGTATGACATCACTCAGTCACAGTCAGTCACATTCTAACTGTAATCACATCACTCCTCAATTGTATTGTCAGCACTGTGTGTGTGTGTGTGTGTGTGTGTGTGTGTGTGTGTGTCTGTGTGTGTTCAAGACATGTTTCAATGTATGTGCATGTGTGTACGTCAGTATGTCAGAACAGAGTGACAGAGAGTGGGAGGTGGTGGGAGGGGGTGGGGGTGACAAGAGGTTTGAATATAACCAGGGTCGTGATGCTCATAGCTGTTTGAGGCATATAGTACTTAGTACTCACAACACTGGGCACAGGAAGGGGTTCGGTCTCTTGGACGAGCTGGGAACAGTCCACTGACAGGCTCTCTTGAGCCTTCTTTGAGGTCTGAGATGTCCTGGTAGCCACAGGCTAAAGTGAAGGATAAAATATTTGAATTATCTCACAGGGTAATACAAAATACACAGCTGATTCCTTCACATTCAGGGCTCTAGTTTCCTGGCGCAGTGCAGGGTGGCGAACCCCGCGCAAAGCTAGTTTCGAGCAGCGCAACCCAAGGCGCGCTGAGATTGATAGTTTGGCAGACCGAGGTGCGCTGAGATGGGTGTGGCGGTGCAGCAGGGGGAGGTGTCGACAGATCCAGCTTGGCGCAGTGACAGTTTCGTGCTAAAAGGCTTCGCTGAAGGTGCGCTAAAAGCTCGCCAGCTGAAACCAGGTCTACTGTCAGCGCAGGCAATGCAACTATCTGCAATCAGCACATAAATGAATCTCTGTATCGACTGTCCCGTCACATCTGATGTCAGATCAAAGGGGATTGGCACCGTTTGGCACGTTTGGCACGCGTAATGGAAACCCAACCTGATTTGATTAACACAGCTGCAAACTAATGAGTTCACATCCCTCTCAGCCAACCACAAACAGCCACAGCATCAGATAGGGAGTATATATTCAGCATCTGTCATCTCAGAAAAGTCAAAAGAAAAGAAACAGAGTGAGACTGCGAGAGAGAAAGAGAGAGCGCGCGCGCGAGAGAGAAATGCAACATTGATTTACAATTGTGGTGACCTCCTCCCAGGCTACCTTTGCATCATCAGCCCGTGGAGGTCTGCTCGCAGTTCCGTATATTCGGACACTGCGAGCTTGGACCTCCCGGACCAAAACATCAGTTTCCTCCTGGGAGAAGTTTGGCCGTCTGACGCTGCTGCTCTCTTCTGCCATGGCGAATTGAGTAAACTCTCATTACGCCTTCGCGCGGCGCATTTAAGGGCGAGGAGAGGGGCTCATTTGATTGGTGTGATGTGTGTAAAACCCACTCCACGCCTTCTCTCCTCCCTCTTTCCGACTTGCGCAGGTAGGAGGGACGGAGGTGGGAAAGAGGAGTAGCTGCACCAGGCGCACGGTTTGCCAAACTTGCAAAATCCGCCTGGCCACACCCAGGTGGTGAAGCGCAGGTGCGCTGCGCCCCCGCCTCGCCCGGTCTGTGAAACTAGAGCCCTCAGAAAGGAAAAATAAAACACTTTCAGCATAGTGTGGCATTGACTTATCTAATACAGCCTATTGATATACCCTTTGGAGATGAGCTGGGAAACAGAAGACAGAAGGAATAGCTCCATCTCTGAGCCGGACTATTTGACCTGTTCTGTCAAAGTCCTCAGGTCTGAAATGCTCACTGCAGAGCATGGAGGACGGGCTAGCAGCTTTCTCAGCTCTTTGTCTTTGGGAAACCTACATAGTAGAAGAAAAGTTAGCTAAGCAACTGACAACAATCAGAGTAGTTCGTTCGGGGCAATTTTGTTTAGTAAGATTGACTTTTTCGTTGTTTGGAGTCTGGTTTGACCGCGGGAAGTCACAGTATTGTGCGCGAGACTTCATAGTATTATCCACAACATCAAATTCTGTTCTCAAAATGATGTTATAATGGCCAAATACAATCAAAAGTAATTGTTCAGTCTTACCTGTGAAAGGTAATTCCCTGGGATCTGGTATGGATCGTGAAACGGTTCGTACATTTCCAAGCAGCACATGAGTGGGGCATCTTGCCCGGTCTCCCCAGCTTGCCACATCCAATATGGCGGCGACTTCGACATACGATTCAGGGCTCAATGCGGCGTCTACGTATTATATGTCTATGGTTTACCCGCCCTCACCACAACATAGGTATCATTTCCTAGACTCAACCCAAACCTCATTTTAAAAAAGGCCCTGTCCTACTTAAGCTTACCTAACTGCATACACCTGAACACTTGGCTCCACGAGCCATTAAATTTATATAAAAGTTACTGAAGCACAATAGAGGGAATAAAAAGCTATTTCATTTAAAATCTACAAACATACATGTCAACAGCATAACTTTCACTCTTTTACAAAATCTAATTATGGTCAAATTATGCTTTTTGCATTGTTCCCTCTGTCAAGCTCAAATTTTTGAATGTTTGGTGTCTAAATGACAAATCAGGACAGTAACTTTTTGAATTGGTCAACTAGGATGAGCTAGCTGCAATATAATCCCCCAGGGCAATGCCTCATTCATGTGCATGTCCATTTACAGGTCTTGTTTTTGTAGTTTGGTCACTGACATACAGTGCAAAAGACGACACAAAACGCAATTAAAAGTAACGTTATCATTTAAAACAATGTTTGAGTAGAAGTCTTACCTGAGTCGCCTTCGCCATCTCCGCCCATCTTCTTCGTTCTTCTTCTTCTTCTGTTTAGCACGGTTTAGCATTGTGGACGTGGTTTGTAGGGTGTGGTTTGTACCGCGGCTACAGCTGGGTACTATTGGGTGTAGTTGCTGTACTTGATTGCTATGTATGTGCTGTCACACTATGTGCCATGTTCAATCTTTTTTATTTTCTTTATTTCTCAGTGTTCAGGGAATAAGAAAGCACTTTATTTTTTGTTATACAAGTGCTACTGGTTGGCTTATATTTTGACATTTCACTGTCTGCGCTTAAGTTAAAAATAAATCTGTCCAAGAGGGACAAACAAGATTTGAATGTGCTTATTTTGTAACCAGTAAAATAGTCTCAACTACTAGGTTCCACAATGGTTTACTGTTTTAGAATGGTATTGCAATTATGTGCATGTATTTTATAGGTCATTTTTTGGATGACTGAATGAAAACAATAATTTGAGGTTGTTTTTTTAATGTCTGCAGAATACTAACTTTCATGCTGCGGAGTCAAGCCTTTTTCTCTCTTTATGTTAAAAATATATCATGAAATGCTCTTTAGACTACAATAATACACAAAATATATTATTATTCCCAAAATAATATTTTAGTTCAATCTTAATCAAAATATATTCAACCATGAGTTTTGCTTTAAATCCAAAATGGGTCTTGTGTCTACAAAGTAATAGGCTATATGCCACATAGGCTATGGGGTGCCGTTTGTAGAGTGGCTCACGCTGAAAATAACATCAACATTTTGCCACATTTAGCTTCAAACAATGTTTAAAAAAGTGTTGTGAATTTTTTACCACATTAACAGCAATATTTGTTAACTTAGAAATATATTAAATAGTTAAATCTAAATATTAAATGTGGCACCTAAATGTTAAATGTTAAATCTAAATATTAAATCTAAATATTAAATATAAATATAAATGTTTAATCTAAATGCTAAATATAAATATAAATCTAAATGTTAAATCTAAATGCTAAATATAAATATAAATATAAATATAAATGTTAAATCTAAATATTAAATATAAATATAAATGTTAAATCTAAATGCTAAATATAAATCTAAATGTTAAATGTTTAATCTAAATGTTCTGGGTGAAACTAAATATTTAGCTAATATGCAAATTCACACTGCTGGTCACCGGAAGTACCAAAATAAAAGCTTGAGATGGTCAGACTGTGTTTATAGAACATTTATATTTATATTTAGATTTAGCATTTAGATTTAACATTTAGATTTAGATTTAGATTTAGATTTAATATTTAGATTTAACATTTAACATTTAGGTGCCACATTTAATATTTAGATTTAACTATTTAATATATTTCTAAATTAACAAATATTGCTGTAAATGTGGTAAAAGGTGACGTTAAAAAATTCACAACACTTTTTGAACACTGTTTGAAGCTAAATGTGGCAAAATGTTGATGTTATTTTCAGCGTGAGACACTTTACAAACGGCACCCCATAATAGGCAAGTCCTAGTTTCTGGTTTCCACTAGTTGAGTCACTCTGAGCTGAATGCAGGTTCACTTGTGAAGGCCCTGCGAGTCAGGGTGGCTTTGAATGAATGTAGGTATTGCCCATCTCCAGAATGCTGCCCCTAAACCCACCAGAATGCAGGAAGTCACATCTACCACATCCAAAATGTTGTGGGGGAGGACCCCCAGACCCCCACTATACCACCAGTGTCTCTCTCTGTATGGTATTTGTATGTAAGGTATTAGGCCCTATCCATCTCCAGCAGGCGCCCCAAACATCCGTTAGGATGCAGGGGATCAGGATCACATCTACCAAATCAGCTGACAAACAAAACCTTTATGTGGAGGCCTAAACGACAAAACTGTGGTCGGCCCCGCTGAATCTCACTCCAAGGTTTCTTGAAAAGTTGTCAGCCCTGTGACGACCTCAGTGACCTCTGCCAGAGATGTGGAGGAGAGTTCTCCCGAGTCTTCAGACTCTGCTCCTTCATGGAGGACGTGATGGTCGGGTTCATACGTTCTTCAAAGTGTTCTTTCAGCAGCAGTTCTCCTCAAATGTTGTTTTGCTCTATGTTATTAATGAGGCACTGTTTGATTCAAAAGGACATCCTTGTGTTTTTATCCCATTTATGTGTATTATTCATTTCATGTTATTGTTTTCTTTCTTTTGTCATATCTTTGATCGTTGTTCCTCTGTGTCACTAGAAAAACAAGTGAGAAAACTGTACTCAGCTCATTTTCTTCTATTTGTAAATTAGATTGAAGTCTTACTTTTAAAAAATATCTGTCATTTTATCCTTTGATCTGAATTATTATTTTATTTACTTTGATCTTTTCTTTTCTCTTTATTTTCCTTCATTGTTGTTCCTCTGTGTTTCTAGTTTGTCCTCACTGTGTGGAACAACAATAAAGCTGCTGGAATATCTGATAAAAATATGAATCAATATAATATTGAATAAATCCTGACAGCAGTAAAGAAAATAAATCCCTCAGTTCAGTGTGTTTGTGACTCTGGCTGAGATGGAGGTGAAATATGTGAACCTGGGCTGTGCTTTACTGCTCTCTTCCTGTCACAAACACTGTTTGACATCTGTTCATCTGGAGGTTTTTGTTCAGGCTGCAGGGATCTTTTCTCACTGTGGGGAGCATCTTTCCACAGGAGCAGTAGTAGGTGGCTGAATGATTGAGTTTAACTGTCTGGATCTTCAACTCACAGACGTTCTGTTCATACACAGCTGAGAAATCATCTTTCTGAGGATGATTGTACCTGTCCTTCTCTATGTCACCACTATTCCTAATAATATCAAGAATCACTGTGAATGTTTCTGTGTCTCTCTTCTGGAACCAGAATACATAATCATAGTCACACTGGTCAGTGTTTCGACAGGTGAAGGAGACGTTTTCACCAACTCTCCTGGTCAATGTTAAATCATCCTGAATCAGCTGCTCTGCTGCCATGGCAACCAGCGCTGTAGAGAAACAGACAGGTAGATGAAGGTGAGTGTGACAGTGTTTGTTAAAGGTTGAGTTTGTGGGCTCCTGATTGGCTGGAAACACTCACCTGAACACAGACAGCACAGAGCAGCAGCTGGGAGGAAAAGCATTTTGTGCAGTGGTGTTTCCTCTGGTGAACCTGGGGAGAAGTGGCGCTCTGATGCAGCTGAGGCCAAACAAGGACGAGCTGTGAGATCAGACGAGGGCCACGTGGTTTCTAACAGCTCCTCAGACCTCCCATCAGCCCCTGCGGCGCCACATTAGAAAGAAGGAAAAATACAAAGTCAAGTGATTTGAAGAGTGAAAATGATCAATTCAAGTATAAAGTATAAAAAGCTTCTTTTTTGTTTGTGGCACAGATTTGGTATTTTTGTAAACTTTGGGATCTCCACTAGAATGTCAAATAAAGTTCAGAGGGTTAGTTTGTAAAGACGAAGCCAGCGGAGGCTTCACAAGAGTTTCAGTCCAGGTGTGCTCCTCATATGTGAAGCAGTGGTTATGGTGCTGTTCTCTGGAAGGAGCTCAGGGCTCTGCTCTCTACTTCCTCCATGTAGAGGTCAGACACAATGGGAGACACTGGTGAAGCCACCACAGCTGAGCTTCTGCCTGTAAAAACCCTGGTTGGATTTGAAACAGCTGGTATTCAGGCAGAGGTTGGGGCCAAAAAGTCCTCCAAATTCAATGACAAAATATGGAGTTAGTAAGTGAGCTTTAAAAGCACACATAGAAGTGTTTTCTGATCTGATGAAACTATCAGCAGGACCACATCATTTGTCTGTGAGAAATAAATCAGTGTGATGATGTGACACCACTGTGGTTAAGGTTTGGTTAGGCACAAACAAGACTTGGTTAGTTTTAGGGAAAGATGGTGGTTTGGGTTCAAATAAGCTCTTTGTTAAGGTGACGGGACCTTTGTCGTCATGGTTACAATAATGAACACGTGATCATTGAATAATACAATTGATATTTCAGTCCTTCTCTCTGTTGTGTGCTGCTGCTGTGAAGAATAAAACCTTCACACTGCTGCCCTCTAGTGTCTGCAACAACACACTGTTTCTAACTGGACTGCTGCTTCACTACAACTGTTTCTACTGTTAGTGCCTTCTGATGATGTTGTGTTTATTGCTTGTGTTCAGTTTCTGTCTTTATATTTTCATTTTTATATCAGTCCTGCCTCTAAGTGTGTAGAAACAGTGTATGTATGTGTGTGTGTGTGTGTGTGTGTGTGTTTATATTCTCTTCCTTTCACTCTTTGTCTTTTGTTTGTGTTTCCTGCAGTCAGCGTGTCATTGGCGTGCTGACTGCAGGAATGTCGTCTCCAGTGTTGAAGATAATTTGGCAGTAAATCCAACCGGCCTCACAACTGCAGACCACGTGTAACCACAGCAGCTCAGGACGTCCACATCCAGCGTCTTCACCTCCAAGATGGTCTGAGACCAGCCACTCAGACAGATGATGCAATAATTGGTTTTCACAACCAAAGAATTTCTGCACAAACCATCAGAAGCCGTCTCAGGGAAGATCCTCTGCACGCTCGTCATCCTCAGCAGGGTCTCAAAGGTGAAGAGTGTCACATTTAAGGGGACTTGGCGTCTATTAGTGAAGTGCAGATTGTAACCAGCTGAAACTTCTCCCAGCTAAAAGTCCTTCAGTGTTCATTGCTGAGGAGGTTTTTATCTATTATCTACTATTTATCTATTTATTGATGGCACTTTGAATCCTCAGAGATACTGTGATGAGATCCTGAGAGCCATCGTCATGCCATTCATCCGCCGCCATGACCTCATGTTGCAGCATGATAATGCACGGCCCCATGTTGCAAAGATCTGTACACAATTCCTGGAAGCTGAAAACATCCCAGTTGTTGCACGGCCTGCAGACTCAGCAGACATGTCACCCACTGAGCATGTTTGGGATGCTCTGGATCGGCGTGTACGACAGCGTGTTCCACTTCCTGCCAATATCCAGCAGCTTCACACAGCCACTGAAGAGGAGTGGGCCAACAATCAACAACCTGATCAACTCTATGTGAAGGAGATGTGTCGCACTGCAGGAGGCAAATGGTGTCACAGCAGATACTGACTGATTCTTTGGGCTATCTGTGACCAAAAAATGCATTTCTGTAGCGCTCGTCATGTGAAATCCTGATAAATGTCTTTATTCAAGATCAAAGGTGACATTTTAGAGTGTCCTTTTATTGTGACCATCCCAAGACACACCTGTGTAGTAATGATGCTGTTTAATCAGCCACACCTGTCAGGTGGATGGATTATCTTGGAAAAGGAGAAGTGCTCACTAACACAGATTTGAACTCATTTGTGACCAAACTTTGAGAGAAATATATCTATTGAGTGCATAAAAAAGTCTCAGATCTTTAACTTCAACCTGTGAAAAATGGGAGCAAACACAAAAGTGTTGAGTTGAAATGTCTGTTCAGTGTATACAGCCTGATATCACAATGCCTCAAGGGTCTTTACAATCTGTACGTACAACAGCCTCTATCCTTAGAGCCTGGATTCTGGACCCTCTTCATGTGGAGCGACAAACAAACAGAGGCTCAGAGAGATGCAGTGCTTTTCAGAAAGTTTACAGTGTTCTCATCAGCAGGACAAACATGAACTATATGTACTAGATTTAATGATTCATTGAGACTGAGACCGACCTGCTGGAAGGATCATGGTAACAGGTACAAGCCTGAAGTCATCAGAGAATAAGCAACTGACTGAAAGTTAAAGCCAAAAGATTTGTAATGGATTTAAAGGTGTCAACAGAGTATTATCAGCAGGGAGGTTATTCCAGAAGAAAAGGCTCTGCAGCCTGCTGACTTCTTTTAACTCTGGGGACAGACGGGAGCTCTGTATTGTGAGAGCGGAGAGTCCTGACTGAAATATAAAGTTTAAGGAGATCAGACAGGTATGAAGGGACGTTCTCATTTACAGTTTGTAGGTCATCAGAAGCAACTTAAAGTCTAATCTGACATGGATCAGGAGCCAGTGAAGGGAAACTAAAACTGCTGTAATGTTGTTAAATTTTCTAGTTTTATTTCAGATTCTAGCTGCAGCGTTCTGAACCATCTGAAGACTTTTATTACGAGCCGGCAGCAGGCCTGATGAAATGTGATGATGAACAAGTTTGGATGATACAAAGGATGTCTGCATCAGCCACTGATGAAAAGACCTGATTTTAGCTGAATCTATGTTGCCTGGATGAAAGAAGTTGATCGGTAGTTTCTTTAATGAGCTGATGAAAGGAGCGAGTAGGATCAAACCTAACACAAAGATTCTCCACTGTCAGACTTTGAGAGATCACACAGTCGTCTGGAGTTTCTGTTACTTGGTCAAACTGGTGTCTTTGTGGAGCAGGGCCGATGACCAGCATCTGAGTTTCATCTGAGTTTAGGAACAGGAAATGACCTGACATCCAGTCTAAATCATTTGGGAATGATCATCTGCCTCTATAGTCACAAACAGCTGAGTATCATCAGCGTAGAAGTGGAAATTAATTCCATGACTGCTTATAATTTGGCCAAGAGGTCAATCAATTTTCAATCAATTTTATTTATGAAGCCCAATATCACAAATCACAATTTGCCTCACAGGGCTTTACAGCATACGACATCCCTCTGTCCTTATGACCCTCACAGCTGATCAGGAAAAACTCCCCAAAAAAAACCTTTAACGGGGAAAAAAAACGGTAGAAACCTCAGGAAGAGCAACTGATGAGGGATCCCTCTTCCAGGACGGACAGACGTGCAATAGATGTCGTACAGAACAGATCAGCATAATAAATTAACAGTAATCCGCATGACACAATGAGACAGAGAGACAGAGAGAGAGACAGAGAGAGAGAGAGAGAGAGAGAGAGAGATGCAGGTAATGACAGTAGCTTACAACAACATTATTGAAAGTAATAATATTATAGTTATAGTTCTGGCTACTGTGGTACAATATGTTGAAAGTATGTATTAATATCTGGCACTATACATGTGTGAAATATGTTATGAACACAGGAGGGAGCCAAACACAGGACACACACAGGGTGGTGGTGGTGAGAAAAGAGCTTTTATTGTGGAGGAGGGACTGATGGCTGGGAATGGGAATCTGGTGGTAACTGGGAAGAATGGAGATAATGGAGGACGGGGCTGGTGTGAGCGTGGAATGAGGGGGAAGTGTGGCAGGAAGGGGCAGCTTCCAGATTAGACGGCTGCTGGCAGGTAAGCAGGGAGACAAGTGTTGGACTGGAGGGAGGAAATGTGTGTTTTGAAACATTTCAGCTGGTTTGGATCAAAACTTGTGAAGGCCGTAGTGTTTTTGGACCCAAAAGCTGACACAGACACAGAAGGGTGGATGATGATGGTGCATTGTTTTGGAAGAATAAATGGGGGAATGAGGGAGGCTGGTGTTGGCAGGGGCAGGTGTGAGAGGGAGGAGAGGAGCTGGGAGCAGCTGGGACTGTGGGAAGCTGGCAGGAGAGTGTAAAGGCTGGCTTGAAGGCTGTTGGTGCGGATCAAGTTGGTGAGTCGGTGGGGAAGTGGACGCTGGAGATCCTCGGCACAGGAGACAACAGGAAGTAAGCAGCTGGAAAACACACAAGGATAACTCCAGTATAAACAACACTGAGCAGCTGAGAGAGTGACTGCCACTGAATCTGTCCATCAGTGAGTGATGCCCCCTGGTTCTTATACTGCGTGGTGATGACATCATTGGAGACTGAAGTGGAGATGGAATCAGAAGCTCCGCCCACAACACACACAAACAGGTAAACAGACAGGGGAGGTGGAAACATGAGGGAGACAGGGAGAGGAGCACATGAAGAACTTGGAGTCACAGAGCCGTGACAAAAATAGCTGTATGTGTCTGTTTAATATGTAGTATATGAATTACAAATGACATTTACAGTGCTTACCTAAGCTGTTTCCTCATATGAACTCTAGACTATTTCCAGAGAATCAGGTCCTGACGTCTGGAGTTGCCCGTTCACACATGTAGCACACAACAGATTTTGACATGTATGCTGTGGTTGTAATTCAGTGTTTTAAGATAGAAATAAAAGCACTTTAATTTGATGTGAAATCAGGACGTCCTTTCCCTCATTAGCTCCAGCTTCACAGCGGAGCGTTCAGGCCCAGTCAAAACAATCCTGCAGTCAAAACCAAACCAAAGAGGACAGAAGCAATCAGTCCAGAGACGACTGAATTGTCCCTAACAATAATTGAGATGTTCAAAAATGTAATATAAGCACTGCTGTCTGTCAGAGTATTTGTTAGCCTCCAGGTATTTTGACTTGTATAAAGTTTGGACTGCAGTGTGGCGTCTTTCCTCTGACCGGTTGCTCTGTGTCTCTGTCTCTGCGTCCCCCTCGCTGAAAGACACCTTTGCTCTGTTTGGGACTGTCTCCAGACTCATGCTTCCCACTGAAGCTGCAGCTGTGAGCTGCACTTTATCACAGGTGGTGAAGTTAACATGTGTGTGGACAATAGGCCGCACAATGGGGAGAATTAGGGGAGAGCGGGTATGGTTGTAACAATGGGATGGTTGTAACAACAGCACTTTGACCAAGAAGGGATGACCTATGAGTCATGGAATACATTTATTGTATGAGCACTTCCTTCCTGATCCTGCATGTGATATTTCGTAGCTGTGTGAAGAAGTGTGCAGGTTTTACAGCCAAAATTCTCATTTTCAGACATTTTTTGGACCAAATCTATATTTTGATGAATTCTGCTGCTGTTGAAGTTTGAATCATGTAACTTGTATTAGATTAGAGAGTTGTGTCGTGGGTAAAATGTGAGTCATTTCATCTTTGCTCATTTCAAAGCACCATGCTGCTACAGCTGGCTAAACAATGGCTGACAGAGGAGGATGTGGGCTGGTTGTGACAGAGTTTGAAAAGTCTTACAACTAACCCCAATGATAATTGAAGACATTTTCTCTTTCTATCTTACTCATTGTTTCAGCATGCCAGGAGAGTTGGTGAGAAAAAATAAGACACGTAGTCAAATGTGCATCAGATGAGGTGAGGCAGGGAAAGACAGTAAGGCAGGGCCACACCTGGACTGTTGGGGGCCCCAAGCACATTTGCTTTGGGGGCCCTCCTCACAGTAACCATGGCACTACAACAACTCATGTGTATTGTATATATGAGTTGAAGCACTCATCATGTACAAATAAGCATGTAAAAAGTGAAGTGGGAGCAGTTAGCAGCAACACTATCTTTAAGTGGACCACAGTAAATACAGTATTTGTCTATTACCCCCTGATCCTATGAATGAAAGATGAAGCTTGATGCATATTTTAGTGTCATGTGTTAACTGTAGAGGGCTGAATCTCAGCTGTCTGATAAAGGATACGAGCAAAAGATCTGATGCACAAGGCAACCATATGGTAAAGAAGATACATTTCAAATATCTGATAATATTGTGTAAGGTCTGGTGCAGTGATCAAATGAGACAGAAAGACAAAAGGAGCACTGTTAAAATAAAACTTTGATATTGGCCAAAAGATAAAACATGGGCCCTGACATTTAATGCTGATAGTATTTGTTGAAGCTGCGGCTGTACTGGGTCTGTGTTAGTACTGACTGAGACTGGATGTGGATCAACTGAGTCTGTGATTGTACTGCTTGATGATCCAGCATCTCCTCTTGCTCTGTTTCATCTGTCTCTCATGGAAGTTGTAAACACTGACACCTGCTTTGAAACAAGGGGGAGGCGGGGCCTAGCATAATTATCAGTGCGTATACGCAACTTGTGTAGTGAGCGTACGGCCGCCCGGCTCTGTTTGTGGGACATTTCCAGCGCTCTTGGGGGCCCCGTGCTCACCACAGGGCCCAAAGCAGTAAGCTCTGCAGTAAGCTCAGTCCCCAAAGATGACTCTATCTGCTGTTTGACATTTAGCAGATACTGCAAAACGTTACTTGACCTCAGAGAAAGAGGATCAACACAGCTGCCCCGTGTGGGCGATCACAGCAGTCACAACATCCTCACTGCACAGAAAGAGGATGTCTTGACTAGTTACTGAACTGAGGCAGCAAACTTCCACGAGAGGTACGCAGCATCTGACAGGTCCAGAGTTAGTGACTTACACCTTATACAAAGTCTTTATTAGTGTGTGTGTGTGTGTCTTTTTTTGTTCTTGTCATTTCTGTAACTGTGTTAATTCTTCACTCTTATTGTTACAACTGAGCCCCATAGTGGGACAGGTTGTAACACTGGAACTCCTTGTATTTGACATCAGTTCATGCAGTCTGTGGTGTAGTTGGAGAAGTTGGAAACTTTGCTTTTTGTAGTGGACAAAAAAGGGAACTTTGTGTCAAGATTTGAGAGCTTGAGCACAAAACTTGAGCCAGTTATAGGTGCTGAGACAAAAAGTGTCACAACCATACCTGGTCTCCCCTATACCTGATCACAAGTGTTTTCACTTAGTTTCTGTTTTCCACCTCCGATGAAGAGCAGCACACAGCCGCTTCCCTAAACTTTGTCTCATCCAGAGAGAGTCCCAAACGGCTCTGTGTCTGTCAGACGGTCTGAATAACGTCATGCACAGCAGAGTATAGAGCAGCTGGAGTTTTTCTTGATATATTGTGACTTTATTCTCATTAAATCATGACTTTGTTTTATCAAAATATTATTCTGGACTTCTCAGAGAACACAGATATGTGGGATATGTTTTGACTGTGCAGAGAGTTTTGAACATGAGCAGAAATCTTGCTGAAACACATGTGAGCTATTAAAGTCCAGGAGTTTATAAATGAATTCAAATCAATGAATGTATCATTGACATGAATGGCTGCCACATGCACATTTAAAGAGGTTACTTCCCCAAACAAAAGACACAAAGGAGGACTCAAATATTTGACAGCTATACAGAATGCCTGAGAGCCTTACTCTATTATATTCCATTATATTCTTATATCTTGAATTGTCACCTGCTGCCTGAATTTTGTCTTTTCCTTCACATGAATAAAGACATTTCTGGTGGACGACCCCCAGACCCCCCGCTTCATATGTGCCCCCCCCAAAGAATGTTTGGAGAGCCGGGGTAGATATACTGCAGGCTGATGAGCTGATGAGAGGCAGGTGAGCAGACTGGGAGAGGTGATGAGCAGATTGCAGACAGGTGTGCATGATGAGCAGAACCAGGAGCCAGGAGAATCACTGTCACATCATGACACCAGCCACTGTTAGTGTAACAACAGATTCCTCCAGCTTTCCTTTTACCTGACAGTTGTGTGTGGTGATCGGCTCTGATCAGCTGGAAGTCTGCCAGCTGCAGCGCAGAGTCCGCTATCCATCCACACAGAAACGTTTACATGAAGCACAAAACACAAGATGAAGAAAAGTCTGTGTTTTTCCACCAGATTGAGGAACAGACAAAAGGTTCAGTCTGTGAGAACCTCAGCTTTCTATCAGAGCTAGTAGAAGTAGTGCTAATATTTGTAATAGTAGAATTTACTGTGTTGTATTAGTCGCAGGAGGAAAAGGATCTGAATTCTTTTTACAAGTAGGAACAACAATAATACCAGTGATACTTGTCCTTTACTGGTTTTTGTCCACTAGATGGCACTGTGGGGATTTGTGGTCAGCATCATCCTGTCGTCATGGCGACCATCATCAGCATCATGTGGCTCCTCTTGCACTTCCTGTGACTGACCACAGGGTGGTGCTCTTTCTCTGTGATGTTTAATGTCAGCACCAGCAGCAAACACAGAAATCCAGCATGTGATAAAGTTTGGTTTGAAATCTGTCACACAGCCATGTTGGAAGAGCTGATTTATTGGTGTGACACCTATCTAAGAGCGTAAAGAGACATGTGATGTCATAGAACAGAGCCATGCTTCATGTTATTAGTAACACTTGTGCTTTTCCTTCTGTGACAAGTCAAAATGTCTGCTGTGAAAAAGGCCTGTTGTCACACAGCAGCAGCCTCATCTGTCGGCCGCAGGGGCTGATGGGAGGTCTGAGGAGCTGTTAGAAACCACGTGGCCCTCGTCTGATCTCACAGCTCGTCCTTGTTTGGCCTCAGCTGCATCAGAGCGCCACTTCTCCCCAGGTTCACCAGAGGAAACACCACTGCACAAAATGCTTTTCCTCCCAGCTGCTGCTCTGTGCTGTCTGTGTTCAGGTGAGTGTTTCCAGCCAATCAGGAGCCCACAAACTCAACCTTTAACAAACACTGTCACACTCACCTTCATCTACCTGTCTGTTTCTCTACAGCGCTGGTTGCCATGGCAGCAGAGCAGCTGATTCAGGATGATTTAACATTGACCAGGAGAGTTGGTGAAAACGTCTCCTTCACCTGTCGCACTGACCAGTGTGACTACCAGTATGTACTCTGGTTCCAGAAGAGAGACACAGAAACATTCACACTGATTCTTGATATTAATACGAATAGTGGTGACATAGTGAAGGACAGTTTCAATCATCCTCAGAAAGATGATTTCTCAGCTGTGTATGAACAGAACGTCTGTGAGTTGCAGATCCAGACAGTTAAACTCAGTCATTCAGCCACCTACTACTGCTCCTGTGCAAAGAGAGCTCCCCACAGTGAGAAAAGATCCCTGCAGCCTGAACAAAAACCTCCAGATGAACAGATGTCAAACAGTGTTTGTGACAGGAAGAGAGCAGTAAAGCACAGCCCAGGTTCACATATTTCACCTCCATCTCAGCCAGAGTCACAAACACACTGAACTGAGGGATTTATTTTCTTTACTGCTGTCAGGATTTATTCAATATTATATTGATTCATATTTTTATCAGATATTCCAGCAGCTTTATTGTTGTTCCACACAGTGAGGACAAACTAGAAACACAGAGGAACAACAATGAAGGAAAATAAAGAGAAAAGAAAAGATCAAAGTAAATAAAATAATAATTCAGATCAAAGGATAAAATGACAGATATTTTTTAAAAGTAAGACTTCAATCTAATTTACAAATAGAACAAAATGAGCTGAGGACAGTTTTCTCACTTGTTTTTCTAGTGACACAGAGGAACAACGATCAAAGATATGACAAAAGAAAGAAAACAATAACATGAAATGAATAATACACATAAATGGGATAAAAACACAAGGATGTCCTTTTGAATCAAACAGTGCCTCATTAATAACATAGAGCAAAACAACATTTGAGGAGAACTGCTGCTGAAAGAACACTTTGAAGAACGTATGAACCCGACCATCACGTCCTCCATGAAGGAGCAGAGTCTGAAGACTCGGGAGAACTCTCCTCCACATCTCTGGCAGAGGTCACTGAGGTCGTCACAGGGCTGACAACTTTTCAAGAAACCTTGGAGTGAGATTCAGCGGGGCCGACCACAGTTTTGTCGTTTAGGCCTCCACATAAAGGTTTTGTTTGTCAGCTGATTTGGTAGATGTGATCCTGATCCCCTGCATCCTAACGGATGTTTGGGGCGCCTGCTGGAGATGGCACAACTCCAGTTTGACTCATCAAAGCCTCGTGTGTGTGTATCACACGTTTTGGGGGAGAAATACGGCCCATTTCATTGATGTTGTTCTGTTATCTTGCTTGTGACAACAATGCCATGCGAGCTAAAGTTAACAAGCTAACTTGGCTGCAGGCTAATGTAGAGTTGGTGCCAGGGCTAAAATTAACAACCGCCAATGGCGGGTAAAAAATGAGTTTGGCGTGTAAAACAAAAACACACACCCGTCAGTGCCGATGGAAAATTTTGAATTGCATGTGGGTTTTTTATGTGCTTCGACCATTTCTGCCAGCTGTGTCCAGGGACGGTTTTTGCTATGGGCAATGTGGGCGACCGCCCAGGGCGCAATCTATGTGAGGGCGCACGAGCGCCCTCCAAAACAAAAAATAAAATAAAATAAAATAAACTCGCCAGTTTTCTAGACTCTCGCTCATTTCCGCGTCAAGTTAGTGGAGTGGGCGCTGGGGCGCTCCTATTATCACGTTTCAACCAGCAGCAGAAAGGAAAGGCGAATCCTGGCGGTTGTGGGTTGAACAGGGGTCACAGACAGGAATACGGCGGAGGCTCATAGTGCTCTGCGGCACAAGATAACGGCTTACCAGCGACAGAGAAGTCCGACTCCAGGTCCAGTAATTTCCTCTTTCGTTGGTGTCATGACTGCCCAGTAGTACCTGCACAACCAAGCCGTGGCGGCACACAGGTATGTGGCGTGTCAGAGGAGAAACGAGTCGTTCACATTTCTTTCTTTGTGGCAGGTAACGGTCCACAAACCTCACCGCACTGTGGGGGGCGCCGAGGGATGGTTCGCCCAGGGCGTAAAACTAGCCAGGACCGTCTCTGGCTGTGTCAGACTATTTTGACCCTCACGGCTTATGGTACATGTGCCGGGAAAGCATGACGTCAGCTACTGGAACTTGTTTGCCGGACATTCTATGGTAACTTCTGAGCAAGATGTGGCGACACCTTTCTGCTGTGAAGCCACCGCCAGAAAACAGGAAAAATGAAGATGAACATGTTGGACTTGGACAAGAAGAACAGACAGACGGTGTACAAATGTCGCATGGCATTTGATTGAAAAACGGAAAGTAGACGAGGCTGGCCAGCCGCGGTCATGGCTGACCTACGACCTACACACCATCACGATGAGTTGCAGCCTTTGCCGCAAGCACGCCAAAGAAACACAGAGGACAGGGTTGGATTTTCCTAAAGTTGGATTTTCATACTAAAAACGTAAAGTAATTATTTTTCGTCAAATGAGGTACAATTCTTTTATTTGGCTGGTGAAAAATATGTTTGGCCGGTAAATTTTTGGAGGTCACTAGCCAATGGCAGACGAGGTAAAATGTTAATTTTACGCCCTGGTTGGTGCTCTGAAACAGGGGCGTCACTAGCAGTTGAAAACATCCGGGGCCTTAGCCCTGAAGTGGGAACGATGTTTTTACCCAGTTCGGAGTGGGAATTACGGGGAGAAACCCCCGGACCCCTGAATTTTGAATAATTCCCTGATAAATACGTGATTTTAACGTATTTTGACAAAGAATGAGCACTCGTCTTCTATTAGGCTGCCCAAATTGTCCCCCAACTGGGGGACTTTGAGAACAACTTTGCAAACACAGAGTGAAACAATGCACTAATCACGAAGAATATAGTGATGTTGCACATCAAATTAAACAGCAGAACCTGGACTACAAGGCTGTACAAACCCTTTTTACATGCCCCAAACACAGCTCAAACAACAACTAAATAAACAACAACAAATCCAACTCCATACAGCATCTATGTGTCGACCCACTCGGTATATTTCGGGCTCTAACTCAACGCCATGTTATGCAAAACACACACCATTCATCTCAAATGAAAGCAGAGTCTCTGCTGTTTCCACACAAAGCACTCTACACCAAAGCATCAGAGAGATAGAGGCCAAAGAACAACAACAGAAATCGTTTCGCCGAGCCATAGTTGTAAAATTTCTCTGACCGTTGTTGTTTTGCTGTGAAACATTAATTCTGCTGGTAAAACACAGTACATCCTGGTAGACGGACGTGTTGTGCTGCATTCAAATGAATCCGGGCGAACATGACAGGCTTTAGGTTATGAGGGGAAAAACCGGCACCTCCCTGACAACTGCGTTCTGCTGACTCTGACTGGCTTACAGTGCTGTCAATCTCGTGTTGGTGGGTATAGCCTCATTCTATTGGCTCTAACGAATCAAACGAGGTGTCAATCACTCAAATCGACCAATCCGTTGCGGAGATAGAGCCTCCAAAGCACAGAAGAGGAAATCTGCTTCACATATGGTGTGTGTGTGTGGGTGTGTGTGTGTGTGTGTGTGGTCAGTTTGGAGTGGGAATTACATAACAAAAACAAACACACAGTTGTATGTGTACAAGACTAAGTTAAACGCGGCAACTCGGTGCTGGCCACCAGTATGCACAATAAATTAGTGATGGTGAAATGGAAGCTTCATGAAGCAGTGAACCACTTTGACACAACTGCTTCAAGAATGACACACTGCTTCAAGCATTTCATACAGTCAGAAGAGTGACATCTGCTGGCTGTGTGTCAGAACTGCATCTAAGTGGAAGACCTGGAAAAGCCTCAAGACTGCCTGTAACGAGGCCTCGCTCTGGGTAGTCACGTGATTGTGGGCGTGCCAAAGCAGGGACACTGTCACGGAACACTTGTGCTTCAAAAGATCGACACTGTGTCGAGCAAACTGGCTCGAGCGTAACATCACTACAATAAATACACTTGTAATACAGAGCAGCCTACTGACGTTGCACTTGAAAACTGTAACACGTTATCATTCTGACTGCCCATATATGGGCATATGCCATGTAAGCTGGTGTGACAGTGAGTGTGTTGTGTGCTACTGTGCTGCGTGCACTGCTGTCTGTTGTGCTCCCGTGCCGTGCCCTGGACTTTAAGTTGGAAACGAGGTGCTTTATTAGTAAAAAAGAACAAAACAACAAAAAAACAGCAAACGGGGCTGAAAAGATCCGGGGCTGAGACCAAAAGATCCGGGGCTGAGCCCAAAAGATCCGGGGCTGAGCCCAAAAGATCCGGGGCTATAGCCGGGAATGCCCAGGTCTAACGACGTCCATGCTCTGAAAGTTAGCAAATATATGCCTATAACGACCGTGGAAAGAGGAGAGCTTATTTTCTCTTATTGTCTCTGGATGGTGGAGTTGAAATTTACCAAGACTTCTGATATCACGTTAAACTTTGTATGGAAACTGTTAGCTTACCTGTCTTTATGCTTCCTTTCGAGGTGACGGTCAAAGTTTGATGTCGTCCCAGCTGTTTCGGTGAGCAGAGCACTGCAGAATTTGCACACTGACGAACTTTTTCGCTTAGTTTTACAAATGAACTCCTTGTGCTGTGTGAAACGAGTTGGCAGACATCTTTCATTATGACGAGTTCACACAGCCGCTCTCCTCCTGTTGTCTCCATCCTCTGTGTGCAGCTGCTACCTGCCGGGCACACAGCAGCTGCAGCTGGGGGGAAATCTTTACACTACCAATGATTTTTGTTATTAGCTGTTTTTGAGAGGGTACTTTTTCACTCTTATCAGTGGGGCACGGACAAAAACCCTATCAGCAGTGGTCTTGATCAGTCTCATTCAAAAAACCTGAGTCCACCCAGTCAGAGACCGATCTCGAGTGCTACAACACTACCTGGAGGTGAGAAATGCAAGACTTGAAAGATTTCTTCTTCCTCTGCAGGAGGGCATCATTCATCATTGTAGGTACTAGTAGCCTAGTAATGTAAGGTGGCGCCCAACTTTTTTTTTTCCGACTGTGAAATTGGAGGTGTGGCGTGAGACCGTGTGAAATCAACCAATTGCGTGACTCTCACGGCGAATGTGTGAGAGTTGACAGCCCTGTAAAAAGCTCCTTGGAGGCAAGGTGCCAGGTGTGGATGAGATTCTCCCTGAGATGCTGAAGGCTCTGGACACTGTTTTGCTGCCATTGTTGAAACACTGGTACAGTGCATGTAGAGTGGCAGACCAGGGTGGTGGTTTCCACTTTTAAAATGCCTTCGCCTCCTGTTAGAGGATTTCCAGGCACGTCCGACTGGTAGGAGGCCCCGGGGCAGAGCCAGAACACACTGGAGGGATTATATATCTCATCTGAGGCCTGTAATACCAAGCAGGGTTTGAAGTTAGCCAGATAACTTTGGGCTTAACTCTGGGTTTTCAGCACTACCAAGCTGGTTCTCTTTTGACCATGATAAATCACCGTGGCAACGTATGCTGAACAGCTAAGCTGCTCCAGAGCAGGTTAACTTCAGGGTATGGGATCACAGCCTGTCAACACCCCGACCTCTGACCAATCAGATCACTGAAGAAAAAAGTCTCCATGTAGCAAAGTCCAGAGTGACAGCAGGTAAAAAAGAGGAGCCTGTATGCTGTCACAGGTCAGTAGAATCATTTCATTATTTCCACTGGTTTTAAAACAGAGCTTCTAACAAATGGAGAGATTGTTTACAACACTAAACACATGATTTTAACACTGTTTGAAATGATGCAAAGTTTATTTCAGTCTGCAGTGATGGTGATATTTTACACTCTGATTCATCACTGCAGCTCAAAATAACCTGAGACACCTGTGTGATGAGAACTGGGACAAAACACATCATATTTTATTAGTAAAATAATCCAGACATTATTAATTGGCTCCTGTTATTATAAATGTAACATTTGGATCAGACAGACCTCATCAGTCCTTAACTACTTTTGCACCCTTTACTTCAGTAACACAAACAGTCTGGCGTCACTTCAAAGTGTTTTATGTGACAGATTGAGGGTGGTATTATCATCGTCCAACTAAACAGCAAAATAATACTCTGTACTAATGTCACATTGGCCCATAGCTCAGTGATACATGCACCTAACTTAAGTCTCAGATGACGCTACATTTTTGGATGGTGTTTACAATGTTTCTAGATTTTCCTTTTGAAGATTACAGATTGTTGTTTACATCCCACGCCACTGACATTTGACTGGCTCACAGTAGCAGACACTTTTGCTGCCGTTTCATCTCATATAATATGAAGCAGCCTACTTCATTCATGGTTCTGATGATGTGGCCCATAATTAACACCACTGGCTCTTTCACATGAACACGCTGCTAAATCTGAATATTTTTCCTCACTTGTTTCCACAAATGCTCACAAGCCTCAGGTGCTTTTAATGTATTTAACTCACTGGTGAATCCTTGTGATGCTTTCTGTATTGAGCCGTCTTCTTCTCCTTAAACTTATAAATATGTGTCTCAGCTCTGGATGTGTTCCATCCTCCTTTAAACATGCCACGGTGCAGCCTCTTTTGAAAAAGAAAAATTTGAATCCCTCGGTATTGGCTAATTTCAGGCCAATTTCCAAACTTCCTTTCATTTCCAAGGTTTTAGAGAAAGTTGTTTTTAACCGACTGCAAGAATTTTTAAAAGGGGCCAACGTTGGTGAACGGTTTCAGTCTGGTTTTAAGCCTCCTCACAGCACTGAAACTGCTCTTTTAAAATTCTCCTGTCACACCTAGAGCACTGTGTAGGTATAAGAGGCACTGTTTTAAGTTGGTTTAAATCGTTCCTCTCGGACAGATCCTTTTCTGTTCTTATGGGGCAGTTTTCCTCCTCAGTGGCCCCTTTGACCTGCAGGGTCCCCCAGGGGTCAGTTCTGGGCCCCCTATTGTTCTCCCTTTATATGCCACCCCTGGCGTCGATATTTAGGAAGCATGGTATTCCCTTTCACTGCGTTGCTGATGAGGTGCAGGTGTATTTACCATTAAAGATTCCTTCCAAAGATTCCCTTCAGGCTGTGCTAAACTGCCTAAGTGACATTAAAACATGGATGGACTTAAACTTCTTAAAATTAAATGAAAACAAAACAGAGGTTGTCCTGTTCGGTCGCCCTGATCTGGTTCAGGTCCTTGCCAGCTCCCTGGGCCCACTAGCACCTTACATGGGATCCCACACTAGGAATCTTGGTGTGATTGATGGTGCTTTTAAGCTAGACAAACAGTTCAGCTCAGTGGTCAAGTCTAGCTTTTTCAGCTGATGCTTCTATCCAAAGTTAAACCCTATCTAAGCCAGAAAGACCTCAACAAAGTTATCCATGCTTTTATTACCTCTCACTGTTGAACCTGTAGGCTCAATTTTCGATAAATCAAAAATCTGTGTGGATCGTTTTTCTAGGACAGTCTGAAGATGCTCTGTAGCGAGTTTGGTGTCAATTGAGCAAAAATTGTGGGAGGAGATTTAATAAGTTTTACAGTTTTTTAAAAAAAACAGAGTGATGGACTTCATAATTTGCAATAGGTTTAAATGTACAAAAGTTTCTTCAGTATTGGGGCTACAGTTTGATGGAAGTTGCAAATCTGTAGCACATATGGTTGATTTGCTGTGAATTTTTAAAATTTTGAACTTTAGAGGCTCGCTGTAGCGCCACCATCAGGACTATTGGCCTGTTTTTGCAGCTGAGGATATCTGGCATGAGACTGGACCTTTGTGCAAAGTTTGGTGATTTTTCGCGCATGGAAAGTATGATTTCCTCGGAAGAAGAAGAAGAAGAAGAAGAAGCCAGGACCCTAATGATATCAGTGTCAAACCCTATATACATCCATCCAAACACTGACATCACTTTGAATCAATGCTTAGATTTCAACTGACAACAAACCTTTTCAAGCAATAAGCTTCATTTGATCTTGAATATTTTTCAGCTTCAGTTCAGCAAAAATATTTGAGTGTTAAGCCACTAAGTGTTTACAATATTTGTCCTAAACAGTAGTTTGACTTGTTGAGTGTTTGTTTGTGTCAACAGTAACTCTGCTCTCATGTGTTGCACTGATTTCAAAAGTAGGAGGATCACAACTCTTTCTACTTCAAATCAAAACAAGACTACAGAGCAACACACACTGGCTATGTGGACAAGCGTCCTGTCATCTGACGCACATCCGTCATCAATCAAAGTAATGGACAATTTCAAAATGTCAGCTGATGATGGTGCTGGATAAAAACTTAGCAAAGTCAGTAGGATTCATCCTCTGAGGAACATGAACGTGTCAAGCAACCATCCACGGAGACACTCTGCTAGTGTGTCTAAAAAGGAAATCAAAGAAGAGACAGTCATGTTAATATGAACATTAGAGAAACACATCATGGAGCTGAAATATGATACTGCTTCATCATTTGGACTCCTTCACCTCAGCTGACACATTCAACAGCACACAGGTTTTTGTATCACTCTCTCTCACTGTGGGAGGTGGATGGTACAGGATCTTTGGCTCAGGAACTAAACTGTTTGTAACAGGTAAGAATAAAGCTTCATTTTCCTTCAGTTGTTTTATTGAACAAGTTGAAAATGTGTTTTTAATGAGTTTGTGCTGCTTCAGGCTTTACATGTTAGTTTTTTCATCATTAGTAGAGAATTCTTGCAGCCATGCAGCTATTGTTACATAAAAAAGCTTCATCATTCCTGAAAAGATGTTTAAATCTCACTGCACAACTCAAGTTATTCTTTATTTCTGCAGGAGATTAAACTGATTCATATAGAAAAAGTAGGATTATTGGAAATGTTACAGATATACAGTATTTGATCCTCTCAGTGATTCAGCACCATCTCTGCTTTTTATTAAACAACATTATATATGATAATAAACACTATTTATATATATCAGTAAATGTATTATGACGAGCACATATTAATAATAATAAATATATATATTTCAAAGGATGAATTTTGTCTGATGATAAATGTTTCTTAAGATGGTAAATAATTATTAAACGAAGACATATATATATATATATATATATATATATATATATATATATAAATTTAATATATAATATATTACAGCAGCTACAGTTTGAATATTTCAGAAAGAATTTTTTATTCATATTTAAATGATATTCGATCAGTGATGATATATGATCATAAACACACAGACAAATACACACAAAATCAAAACTATATATTATGTCCAGTGTCATCTTAAATATATGACGGCAAATATTCTCTGGAGGGTAAATGTTGGCAGATTGTATGCATAAGTAAATACAGCTGATTTAATTTCAAAAGGAAAAAACTGTATTATATAATATCATAATCAGTATTATTTTTAAAGACGACTGTTGTGCACGCTGACATGCTGTGTTAATTGTAGATTAACAAGAAGCTAAAAACTGACATTTAAAAGTTATTCAATTAATTGTTATATGTTGGTAAATGTGAAACCTGTCGTGTTTATATTGTCATCAATAAAGGGAAATTTGTATTTTATGTGAAGATAAATTATTGTAAATTGTTTATCAAATATTTAATATAGAAGAATAAAACTGTAAATTCTGTGAAGGAAAATGTCTTTACTATATTATATTATATTATATTATATTATATTATATTATATTATATTATATTATATTATATGTGTTACGCTTTATTATATTGTAAGTTACTCCATTTAGGATCAGCATGTTTTCATCTTATTTTTCATTTCATAGCAGTTTTTATTCGTATTTCACAAGTGATTGTGTGTTGTTAAAATTGTTGAAAATTAATATGAATTGTGGAAAAAAAGATATTATTTATATATCAATATTTTAGATTGTCAGAGTAAAGTATACGGTGGTAAATGTATTGTGTCTTGTTTTACGTGAAGGTAAATATGTAGTAAAGTATAATATGTGTATTCATGTACCCGTCAGTTATTTAAAATACAGGAAATCTATTCCCTTTTTATTGGAGGTAAAAGTGACAATTTTTGATGTAATAATAATTCTTGTTAAATGAGAGTGAGTGAAGTTTGTCCATTAAAATAAAGAATAGTTTCTTTAGTGTCCATAGAAGACATGCTGACAGTAGCTGCTCAGTGTGTTTGATATGAAGGTGAATCCAGTATATGTAGTGAACTTTGTGCTGTATTGATGAGTAGTTTAGTGATCAGAGTCCATGTAGTTTCCAGGATCAGACTGAATGCAGTGCAGTGCTGTAAGCTGCTGCTGACTGTGTGAATGTGTGTCTGTGCTGCTTGTTGCTGCTGCTGCTGCTGCTGTCAAACTTCAGATGAGCAGGTAGTGAAGCCCGTGGTGAGCGTGTACCCAGCAGCATCCAGAGCCCACCTGGAGGGGAAGAGCTCCCTGCTGTGTCTGGCCTCAGCCATGTTTCCTCCTCTGGTCCGCTTCTCCTGGAAAAGACAAGAGGAGAATGGACCTCTGCTCCCTGCTGAGGGAGAGCAGCTGGAGCTCAGAGAGTCGGGACGCACCGCCGCCATCTTGCTGATCCGTCAAAAAGAGATTGGTACATATAAATACCGCTGCTCCGTCCAGCACCAGGGGGGCACAGTGGAGGCCCAAACACAACAAGGTAATGAAGGCTTGGTGACTGTGTTCAGCAGTGATTCAGCTTCATGTCAAAGAGAGCAGAGGAGCAGAGGACTGACATTTCTCACTGACACTCCAAACATTTCACTCCTTTTCTCTTTCAGAGGTTTCCTACTTTCCAGTCCAGACTTTGCAGTCCAGGGTGAAGCTGCTCTGTGTGCTGTACACAGTGCTGATAGTGAAGAGTCTGGTGTACTGCTGTGGACTCTCTCTGCTGATGATCCTCAGAAACAAGGGACCGTCCACCAACTGCACACATGCTGACTGACTGTTTTCTGCTCGCCTTTTCTCACCATCAAATCTCATCAATTCATCTCATTTATCACTTTGATCAGTGTTCACAAATATCACTTATGACGTCTTGTGCTTGGTTGTAAATTTTATCTTTTTATGCACAAGTTAGATAGAGTCATCCTCAACATATATAAACACACACACACACACACACACACACACACACACACACACACACACACACACATATATATATTTGCAAGCGTAAATTCTGTCTGGTCTTATTTTAATACTTCAGTTTGTTTCCACTTTTAAATTTGACTTGTATAATAACAGAAATTGAATCTGAATCATGAGCTGTCTGTCAGATATTTTATTGTTTGTAGTATTTCTTCTGTTCTTGTGTTTCTTTTTAATACATTCTGCAGAGTGCGGCAGGTTTGTCAAATTCTTTCAGTGTCACATTCTCAATAAAGTGAAAAATCAAAGTGTCTGTGTTTTATAAACCTCTTTGTTTTGATGGATTCCAGTTTGGCTTCATAGCAAATAATCAGAAACACAATCAGCTTCATTGGCCGTGTATGTTGACACCTACAAGTCATTTGACTCTGGTTGTAAGTAGCTCTGAATATACTTTCACACAGCGCCAAGAACACATGTACAGGAAGATATGAATATAAGCATACAGCTAAACAAGGACAACAAAGCTAAACAAAGATCAGCAAATATATACACACAGCTATTATATACAAGTCAGTAGGTGTGGGTGTTCCACCAGGTTCAGTGCTGAGCCCCTTTTATAATTGTGTCAGTGTGGATGTAAAACTCCACGCTGATGACACTGTTGTTTACACACATGAACAAACAGCAGAGCGAGCTGCTTTGAAGCTACAACTGCTATAAAATGATTACACAGCGGCTTCATCAGTCGGCCTCAAGTCTGAATGTTGCTGAAATAATGGAGCTGTTTGTTTTCATCATTCAATAAAATGTCACTTAACTATTAGAGTTTGATCAAGATGAAATGGATTGGTATAGTTACTGATTAGACGGGAATTAAGATTTATATTTATGGAACACATTTCAAGACAGAATCACAAAATGCTTCACAAAGAAATACAAAAGTTAGACATGTAGAAAACATATTTGTGATGAAGTCATGTATGAAGAGTATTTATTTAAACATGGCAGAAAATGAAGAGATGAATTTGAACTTGTTTTTGTACTGACGTGTTAAAAATGTATGCACACTATGATCCTGAGGTGAAGCAACATGGCCGCTCTAGTTCTGCTTCAGAAACAGATAGAGATGTTTTTTTGAGGGGGTGAAACAACAAGATGACTTGTTTGTCTCCGTGGTTTGTGTTTCTGTCTGAGTGGTTTGTGTTCTGTGGCTCTGATCAATGATAACACATGTAAGACTTATTTTTGGAAATGTTGCGGTGGAGGAGTCAGTGCTTCAAATCCTCTCGTGCTGATTTAAAGACTCTGAAACTTCAAACTTGTGTGAAATTGTATTTTTACAGAGACATTTCTGAGAAGATTTCAGAAAGAGCATTTAAGAATAGTTGAGCTGATTTCTTGGTGTGCTGTGACTGTGAACATGCTGCTGTTTTGAAGCGTAGTTTAGTTCTTATTCCCATGTGAACACTGTAGTGAGTGAGTGAAGTTCCTGGAATCTGGATTCTTTAAGCAGAGTGCATGGTTGTAACTGTCATTGTGTTGTTACTGTGAGAAAAGCTGCAGAGCAGAAACCCACACAGCCCATCTGCTGCAGGAGAGGAAGTGTTGATGGGCTGTCAACAGTTTTTTATGAGTCCTAATAACCACTGAGAACAGATTCATATCTGCTGCTGTACACACTCATCAACTGCTCTCCCTCTCTGTGGCTGTTTGTCTTTTGTCTTGTTGTCTGGAAGCCTTTTTTCCACTGAGCCCTCCACCCACACACAGCTGAACTGAGCCCAGAGAGCCCTATGCTATAAAGAAGTCTTCAAACATAGATATACCTGTTAGAATCTGGCTCACAATATTCACATCTAGAATCAAACTGACATTACTGTATGGTAGTGAAGTGTGGGCTCCTCTTGTAAATCAACATCATTTGTCTGTTCAACTATGTGCTTGGAGGAGCGTGGTCATGCAAACAGATTCTTGTTAAGGTTCAGCAACTCAAAGTGCTTTTTGATCAAATAGTCCAAGAAGTGAGGAGCTCCAGGAGCTAAACTCAGGAAGTCAATCAGCAGCTTTAGTATGTTCCTGTTAGCATTTTCACAGCACAAACAGCTGTGAAATATCACACATTTCAAAGCACAAGCTATGTTGTGATGTCATTATTTGCAGTCAATGATTATTGATGCATATTGACAACATGCTCAATATTGAGTCACTTTTCCTGTTTGTTACAGTGCAGCAAACTGAGAGAGGTCAACCTAACAAACATAGACAGGAAACTCAAAGAAATGAGACTGAATACTAAAATCAACTCTGATGTTCAACTTGTCATGACAACAACATTCATCCACTCCTTAATGTTCTGAAATGATTCAAGTTAATACTATAGCAACACCATCTGACAGTGTTTTTATTGGACTCATTTGATTTCTCTATGTTTTTATATGGAAAGGCATCAATTATGCACTTTAGCACTGAATATGGATTTTTCTTTTACACAGGAAATGACACCACCTTAAATATTTGCTAAAGTTTCTCTGCAGACAAACACATTTATAGATTTTGAAGCTGAAGATATATTTTTCTTTCCACATCAAATATGTTCAATGAAATGATTTACACTTTGTCTGATGTAGAAAATAAAAGTCAAAAATGTTTTTCTTTCATTTATTAAAACTGAATAACACAAACAGACAGTCATAAAAAATAAAAGCACTACTGTTATTACTAATAGAAAAATAAAAATGATCAAACTGAACTTTATTTATAAAACAGATTTGATCAAATGTGATTAACAGTCAATAAAATAGAGATGAAAGCAAAAAGCAAAGTACAAGATTTGGATCAAAAACTAACTAAAGCTGATAAGATGAAGAAAATCAATAGAAATATTCAATATGATGTATAAAAGAAGCATTCTATGATAAAAACAGTGAAAGTTGCTGTGGGAGTTCTTAGTAAGCCTGTTATCTTCTGATCATATCTCATATGTGGATTTTGAATGAAGTTATCCTGAGATAAGAGTTTTCTTAATATTATCTGTATCATCAACATTTGTTCTCTCCAGATAATGAGATCATTAAGATGTTGTCATTAAAAATGGATTCAAAGATGATGTTGGTGTTATTTGATCTTTGGATTTTCTATCAACAAAATCACTGAATGTATTTTACTAACAAGTATTGTGTGTGTATCAAAGGCTGATAGATCTTATTCCTCTGTGCCATAGAGCTCCATTGTTGTCCAAAAATATCAACACTTAATAACCATTAAGGCTTCATGTACAAATATATGTGTGTATATTTGTATTTATGGATTTAAGACATGTGGATGTGAAATTTACAACCAAGCACAAGACGTCATAAGTGATATTTGTGAACACTGATCAAAGTGATAAATGAGATGAATTGATGAGATTTGATGGTGAGAAAAGGCGAGCAGAAAACAGTCAGTCAGCATGTGTGCAGTTGGTGGACGGTCCCTTGTTTCTGAGGATCATCAGCAGAGAGAGTCCACAGCAGTACACCAGACTCTTCACTATCAGCACTGTGTACAGCACACAGAGCAGCTTCACTTGGTACTGAGGTGGGACAGCAGCAACAGCTGGTAGAAGTAGTAGAATATTGTATATATTTCAGATTGTCTACTTTAATATTTTATTATTTATTTTATTTTAATGTCTACTTTAATATTTTATTTTATTCATTTCATTGTCTATTTTAGTATCTCATTTATATCTTCATCTTTATCTCTTGTTTCCATTCATGCTGTATTTCTATTTCTACTTTGCACGGAGCATTGGAACAAAAACAATTTCCCCCCGGGGATTAATAAAGTATTCTGAATCTGAATCTGAAGTGACGGTGGAGGTGGTGTTGAAGCTGCTGGTGGAAAAGTAGAATTCTGCGGCACCACATTAGAAAGAAGGAAAAATACAAAGTCAGGTGATTTGAAGAGTGAAAATGATCAATTCAAGTATAAAGTATAAAAAGCTTCTTTTTTGTTTGTGGCACAGATTTGGTATTTTTGTAAACTTTGGGATCTCCACTAGAATGTCAAATAAAGTTCAGAGGGTTAGTTTGTAAAGACGAAGCCAGCGGAGGCTTCACAAGAGTTTCAGTCCAGGTGTGCTCCTCATATGTGAAGCAGTGGTTATGGTGCTGTTCTCTGGAAGGAGCTCAGGGCTCTGCTCTCTACTTCCTCCATGTAGAGGTCAGACACAATGGGAGACACTGGTGAAGCCACCACAGCTGAGCTTCTGCCTGTAAAAACCCTGGTTGGATTTGAAACAGCTGGTATTCAGGCAGAGGTTGGGGCCAAAAAGTTCTCCAAATTCAATGACAAAATATGGAGTTAGTAAGTGAGCTTTAAAAGCACACATAGAAGTGTTTTCTGATCTGATGAAACTATCAGCAGGACCACATCATTTGTCTGTGAGAAATAAATCAGTGTGATGATGTGACACCACTGTGGTTAAGGTTTGGTTAGGCACAAACAAGACTTGGTTAGTTTTAGGGAAAGATGGTGGTTTGGGTTCAAATAAGCTCTTTGTTAAGGTGACGGGACCTTTGTCGTCATGGTTACAATAATGAACACGTGATCATTGAATAATACAATTGATATTTCAGTCCTTCTCTCTGTTGTGTGCTGCTGCTGTGAAGAATAAAACCTTCACACTGCTGCCCTCTAGTGTCTGCAACAACACACTGTTTCTAACTGGACTGCTGCTTCACTACAACTGTTTCTACTGTTAGTGCCTTCTGATGATGTTGTGTTTATTGCTTGTGTTTAGTTTCTGTCTTTATATTTTCATTTTTATATCAGTCCTGCCTCTAAATGTGGAGAAACAGTGTGTGTGTGTTTATATTCTCTTCATTTCACTCTTTGTCTTTTGTTTGTGTTTCCTGCAGTCAGCGTGTCATTGGCGTGCTGACTGCAGGAATGTCGTCTCCAGTGTTGAAGATAATTTGGCAGTACATCCAACCGGCCTCACAACTGCAGACCACGTGTAACCACAGCAGCTCAGGACGTCCACATCCAGCGTCTTCACCTCCAAGATGGTCTGAGACCAGCCACTCAGACAGATGATGCAATAATTGGTTTTCACAACCAAAGAATTTCTGCACAAACCATCAGAAGCCGTCTCAGGGAAGCTCATCTGCACGCTCGTCATCCTCAGCAGGGTCTCAAAGGTGAAGTGTGTCAGATTTAAGGGGACTTCATGGCGTCTACTAGTGAAGTGCAGATTGCAACCAGCTGAAACTTCTCCCAGCTAAAAGTCCTTCAGTGTTCATTGCTGAGGAGGTTTTTATCAGGAGCTGAATTATCCACAGAGGACTCTTCCTCTCCAAAACAAACAGACCAGATGATTCAAACCACTAGAAACACTAAATGAAGCAGTTTCATGTTACAAATCAGTTTAATTCCAGCACTGCTCATTGCAGTTGGGCTTCTTACATCAGTGGCTGACATGAAAACATGAATGGCCCTGTGTGGAGCCAGTGTTTAGTTTGTCCATTCTGGGCTACTGTAGAAACATGTGGGTGCAACATGGTGATCTCTGTAGACGAGGACCTGCTCCTTATGTAGATATAAAGGTCTCATTCTAAGTTAAGGAGAACACAACAAATCTTATGTTCAGGTGATTACACACTAAAGAAAACAGACTTATCATATTATATTCCATTTCTGTCAATATGTCCTCCTAAATCCTCCACGCTGGAGCTTTAACTGACTTGAGTTGGAAACTGCTCACCTATGATGGCGTCTGGTACTTTGGAGGTGTGTTCTCTTCACACATGAATCCTGGTTTACACTGTACGGGGCAGATGGCAGAGGCCAGTATGGCGTCATGTTGGCGAGCAGTTTGCTAACGCCAGCATTGTGAACAGAGTGTGTCATGGTGGCAGGGGGCTTATGCTACAGGCTATAAGCTACAGATAATGAACACAGGTGCATTTTATTGATGGCACTTTGAATCCTCAGAGATACTGTGATGAGATCCTGAGAGCCATCGTCATGCCATTCATCCGCCGCCATGACCTCATGTTGCAGCATGATAATGCACGGCCCCATGTTGCAAAGATCTGTACACAATTCCTGGAAGCTGAAAACATCCCACTTGTTGCACGGCCTGCAGACTCAGCAGACATGTCACCCACTGAGCATGTTTGGGATGCTCTGGATCGGCGTGTACGACAGCGTGTTCCACTTCCTGCCAATATCCAGCAGCTTCACACAGCCACTGAAGAGGAGTGGGCCAACAATCAACAACCTGATCAACTCTATGTGAAGGAGATGTGTCGCACTGCAGGAGGCAAATGGTGTCACAGCAGATACTGACTGATTCTTTGGGCTATCTGTGACCAAAAAATGCATTTCTGTAGCGCTCGTCATGTGAAATCCTGATAAATGTCTTTATTCAAGATCAAAGGTGACATTTTAGAGTGTCCTTTTATTGTGACCATCCCAAGACACACCTGTGTAGTAATGATGCTGTTTAATCAGCCACACCTGTCAGGTGGATGGATTATCTTGGAAAAGGAGAAGTGCTCACTAACACAGATTTGAACTCATTTGTGACCAAACTTTGAGAGAAATATATCTATTGAGTGCATAAAAAAGTCTCAGATCTTTAACTTCAACCTGTGAAAAATGGGAGCAAACACAAAAGTGTTGAGTTGAAATGTCTGTTCAGTGTATACAGCCTGATATCACAATGCCTCAAGGGTCTTTACAATCTGTACGTACAACAGCCTCTATCCTTAGAGCCTGGATTCTGGACCCTCTTCATGTGGAGCGACAAACAAACAGAGGCTCAGAGAGATGCAGTGCTTTTCAGAAAGTTTACAGTGTTCTCATCAGCAGGACAAACATGAACTATATGTACTAGATTTAATGATTCATTGAGACTGAGACCGACCTGCTGGAAGGATCATGGTAACAGGTACAAGCCTGAAGTCATCAGAGAATAAGCAACTGACTGAAAGTTAAAGCCAAAAGATTTGTAATGGATTTAAAGGTGTCAACAGAGTATTATCAGCAGGGAGGTTATTCCAGAAGAAAAGGCTCTGCAGCCTGCTGACTTCTTTTAACTCTGGGGACAGACGGGAGCTCTGTATTGTGAGAGCGGAGAGTCCTGACTGAAATATAAAGTTTAAGGAGATCAGACAGGTATGAAGGGACGTTCTCATTTACAGTTTGTAGGTCATCAGAAGCAACTTAAAGTCTAATCTGACATGGATCAGGAGCCAGTGAAGGGAAACTAAAACTGCTGTAATGTTGTTAAATTTTCTAGTTTTATTTCAGATTCTAGCTGCAGCGTTCTGAACCATCTGAAGACTTTTATTACGAGCCGGCAGCAGGCCTGATGAAATGTGATGATGAACAAGTTTGGATGATACAAAGGATGTCTGCATCAGCCACTGATGAAAAGACCTGATTTTAGCTGAATCTATGTTGCCTGGATGAAAGAAGTCGATCGGTAGTTTCTTTAATGAGCTGATGAAAGGAGTGAGTAGGATCAAACCTAACACAAAGATTCTCCACTGTCAGACTTTGAGAGATCACACAGTCGTCTGGAGTTTCTGTTACTTGGTCAAACTGGTGTCTTTGTGGAGCAGGGCCGATGACCAGCATCTGAGTTTCATCTGAGTTTAGGAACAGGAAATGACCTGACATCCAGTCTAAATCATTTGGGAATGATCATCTGCCTCTATAGTCACAAACAGCTGAGTATCATCAGCGTAGAAGTGGAAATTAATTCCATGACTGCTTATAATTTGGCCAAGAGGTCAATCAATTTTCAATCAATTTTATTTATAAAGCCCAATATCACAAATCACAATTTGCCTCACAGGGCTTTACAGCATACGACATCCCTCTGTCCTTATGACCCTCACAGCTGATCAGGAAAAACTCCCCAAAAAAACCCTTTAACGGGGAAAAAAAAATGGTAGAAACCTCAGGAAGAGCAACTGAGGAGGGATCCCTCTTCCAGGACGGACAGACGTGCAATAGATGTCGTACAGAACAGATCAGCATAATAAATTAACAGTAATCTGCATGACACAATGAGACAGAGAGAGAGAGAGAGAGATGCAGGTAATGACAGTAGCTTACAACAACATTATTGAAAGTAATAATATTATAGTTATAGTTCTGGCTACTGTGGTACAATATGTTGAAAGTATGTATTAATATCTGGCAGTATACATGTGTGAAATATGTTATGAACACAGGAGGGAGCCAAACACAGGACACACACAGGGTGGTGGTGGTGAGAAAAGAGCTTTTATTGTGGAGGAGGGACTGATGGCTGGGAATGGGAATCTGGTGGTAACTGGGAAGAATGGAGATAATGGAGGACGGGGCTGGTGTGAGCGTGGAATGAGGGGGAAGTGTGGCAGGAAGGGGCAGCTTCCAGATTAGACGGCTGCTGGCAGGTAAGCAGGGAGACAAGTGTTGGACTGGAGGGAGGAAATGTGTGTTTTGAAACATTTCAGCTGGTTTGGATCAAAACTTGTGAAGGCCGTAGTGTTTTTGGACCCAAAAGCTGACACAGACACAGAAGGGTGGATGATGATGGTGCATTGTTTTGGAAGAATAAATGGGGGAATGAGGGAGGCTGGTGTTGGCAGGGGCAGGTGTGAGAGGGAGGAGAGGAGCTGGGAGCAGCTGGGACTGTGGGAAGCTGGCAGGAGAGTGTAAAGGCTGGCTTGAAGGCTGTTGGTGCGGATCAAGTTGGTGAGTCGGTGGGGAAGTGGACGCTGGAGATCCTCGGCACAGGAGACAACAGGAAGTAAGCAGCTGGAAAACACACAAGGATAACTCCAGTATAAACAACACTGAGCAGCTGAGAGAGTGACTGCCACTGAATCTGTCCATCAGTGAGTGATGCCCCCTGGTTCTTATACTGCGTGGTGATGACATCATTGGAGACTGAAGTGGAGATGGAATCAGAAGCTCCGCCCACAACACACACAAACAGGTAAACAGACAGGGGAGGTGGAAACATGAGGGAGACAGGGAGAGGAGCACATGAAGAACTTGGAGTCACAGAGCCGTGACAAAAATAGCTGTATGTGTCTGTTTAATATGTAGTATATGAATTACAAATGACATTTACAGTGCTTACCTAAGCTGTTTCCTCATATGAACTCTAGACTATTTCCAGAGAATCAGGTCCTGACGTCTGGAGTTGCCCGTTCACACATGTAGCACACAACAGATTTTGACATGTATGCTGTGGTTGTAATTCAGTGTTTTAAGATAGAAATAAAAGCACTTTAATTTGATGTGAAATCAGGACGTCCTTTCCCTCATTAGCTCCAGCTTCACAGCGGAGCGTTCAGGCCCAGTCAAAACAATCCTGCAGTCAAAACCAAACCAAAGAGGACAGAAGCAATCAGTCCAGAGACGACTGAATTGTCCCTAACAATAATTGAGATGTTCAAAAATGTAATATAAGCACTGCTGTCTGTCAGAGTATTTGTTAGCCTCCAGGTATTTTGACTTGTATAAAGTTTGGACTGCAGTGTGGCGTCTTTCCTCTGACCGGTTGCTCTGTGTCTCTGTCTCTGCGTCCCCCTCGCTGAAAGACACCTTTGCTCTGTTTGGGACTGTCTCCAGACTCATGCTTCCCACTGAAGCTGCAGCTGTGAGCTGCACTTTATCACAGGTGGTGAAGTTAACATGTGTGTGGACAATAGGCCGCACAATGGGGAGAATTAGGGGAGAGCGGGTATGGTTGTAACAATGGGATGGTTGTAACAACAGCACTTTGACCAAGAAGGGATGACCTATGAGTCATGGAATACATTTATTGTATGAGCACTTCCTTCCTGATCCTGCATGTGATATTTCGTAGCTGTGTGAAGAAGTGTGCAGGTTTTACAGCCAAAATTCTCATTTTCAGACATTTTTTGGACCAAATCTATATTTTGATGAATTCTGCTGCTGTTGAAGTTTGAATCATGTAACTTGTATTAGATTAGAGAGTTGTGTCGTGGGTAAAATGTGAGTCATTTCATCTTTGCTCATTTCAAAGCACCATGCTGCTACAGCTGGCTAAACAATGGCTGACAGAGGAGGATGTGGGCTGGTTGTGACAGAGTTTGAAAAGTCTTACAACTAACCCCAATGATAATTGAAGACATTTTCTCTTTCTATCTTACTCATTGTTTCAGCATGCCAGGAGAGTTGGTGAGAAAAAATAAGACACGTAGTCAAATGTGCATCAGATGAGGTGAGGCAGGGAAAGACAGTAAGGCAGGGCCACACCTGGACTGTTGGGGGCCCCAAGCACATTTGCTTTGGGGGCCCTCCTCACAGTGACCATGGCACTACAACAACTCATGTGTATTGTATATATGAGTTGAAGCACTCATCATGTACAAATAAGCATGTAAAAAGTGAAGTGGGAGCAGTTAGCAGCAACACTATCTTTAAGTGGACCACAGTAAATACAGTATTTGTCTATTACCCCCTGATCCTATGAATGAAAGATGAAGCTTGATGCATATTTTAGTGTCATGTGTTAACTGTAGAGGGCTGAATCTCAGCTGTCTGATAAAGGATACGAGCAAAAGATCTGATGCACAAGGCAACCATATGGTAAAGAAGATACATTTCAAATATCTGATAATATTGTGTAAGGTCTGGTGCAGTGATCAAATGAGACAGAAAGACAAAAGGAGCACTGTTAAAATAAAACTTTGATATTGGCCAAAAGATAAAACATGGGCCCTGACATTTAATGCTGATAGTATTTGTTGAAGCTGCGGCTGTACTGGGTCTGTGTTAGTACTGACTGAGACTGGATGTGGATCAACTGAGTCTGTGATTGTACTGCTTGATGATCCAGCATCTCCTCTTGCTCTGTTTCATCTGTCTCTCATGGAAGTTGTAAACACTGACACCTGCTTTGAAACAAGGGGGAGGCGGGGCCTAGCATAATTATCAGTGCGTATACGCAACTTGTGTAGTGAGCGTACGGCCGCCCGGCTCTGTTTGTGGGACATTTCCAGCGCTCTTGGGGGCCCCGTGCTCACCACAGGGCCCAAAGCAGTAAGCTCTGCAGTAAGCTCAGTCCCCAAAGATGACTCTATCTGCTGTTTGACATTTAGCAGATACTGCAAAACGTTACTTGACCTCAGAGAAAGAGGATCAACACAGCTGCCCCGTGTGGGCGATCACAGCAGTCACAACATCCTCACTGCACAGAAAGAGGATGTCTTGACTAGTTACTGAACTGAGGCAGCAAACTTCCACGAGAGGTACGCAGCATCTGACAGGTCCAGAGTTAGTGACTTACACCTTATACAAAGTCTTTATTAGTGTGTGTGTGTGTGTCTTTTTTTGTTCTTGTCATTTCTGTAACTGTGTTAATTCTTCACTCTTATTGTTACAACTGAGCCCCATAGTGGGACAGGTTGTAACACTGGAACTCCTTGTATTTGACATCAGTTCATGCAGTCTGTGGTGTAGTTGGAGAAGTTGGAAACTTTGCTTTTTGTAGTGGACAAAAAAGGGAACTTTGTGTCAAGATTTGAGAGCTTGAGCACAAAACTTGAGCCAGTTATAGGTGCTGAGACAAAAAGTGTCACAACCATACCTGGTCTCCCCTATACCTGATCACAAGTGTTTTCACTTAGTTTCTGTTTTCCACCTCCGATGAAGAGCAGCACACAGCCGCTTCCCTAAACTTTGTCTCATCCAGAGAGAGTCCCAAACGGCTCTGTGTCTGTCAGACGGTCTGAATAACGTCATGCACAGCAGAGTATAGAGCAGCTGGAGTTTTTCTTGATATATTGTGACTTTATTCTCATTAAATCATGACTTTGTTTTATCAAAATATTATTCTGGACTTCTCAGAGAACACAGATATGTGGGATATGTTTTGACTGTGCAGAGAGTTTTGAACATGAGCAGAAATCTTGCTGAAACACATGTGAGCTATTAAAGTCCAGGAGTTTATAAATGAATTCAAATCAATGAATGTATCATTGACATGAATGGCTGCCACATGCACATTTAAAGAGGTTACTTCCCCAAACAAAAGACACAAAGGAGGACTCAAATATTTGACAGCTATACAGAATGCCTGAGAGCCTTACTCTATTATATTCCATTATATTCTTATATCTTGAATTGTCACCTGCTGCCTGAATTTTGTCTTTTCCTTCACATAAATAAAGACATTTCTGGTGGACGACCCCCAGACCCCCCGCTTCATATGTGCCCCCCCCAAAGAATGTTTGGAGAGCCGGGGTAGATATACTGCAGGCTGATGAGCTGATGAGAGGCAGGTGAGCAGACTGGGAGAGGTGATGAGCAGATTGCAGACAGGTGTGCATGATGAGCAGAACCAGGAGCCAGGAGAATCACTGTCACATCATGACACCAGCCACTGTTAGTGTAACAACAGATTCCTCCAGCTTTCCTTTTACCTGACAGTTGTGTGTGGTGATCGGCTCTGAACAGCTGGAAATCTGCCAGCTGCAGCGCAGAGTACGCTATCCATCCACACAGAAACGTTTACATGAAGCACAAAACACAAGATGAAGAAAAGTCTGTGTTTTTCCACCAGATTGAGGAACAGACAAAAGGTTCAGTCTGTGAGAACCTCAGCTTTCTATCAGAGCTAGTAGAAGTAGTGCTAATATTTGTAATAGTAGAATTTACTGTGTTGTATTAGTCGCAGGAGGAAAAGGATCTGAATTCTTTTTACAAGTAGGAACAACAATAATACCAGTGATACTTGTCCTTTACTGGTTTTTGTCCACTAGATGGCACTGTGGGGATTTGTGGTCAGCATCATCCTGTCGTCATCATCCTGGCGTCATGGCGACCATGCATCATGTGGATGCATCATGTCGACCATGCATCATGTGGATCCTCTTGCACTTCCTGTGACTGACCACAGGGTGGTGCTCTTTCTCTGTGATGTTTAATGTCAGCACCAGCAGCAAACACAGAAATCCAGCATGTGATAAAGTTTGGTTTGAAATCTGTCACACAGCCATGTTGGAAGAGCTGATTTATTGGTGTGACACCTATCTAAGAGCGTAAAGAGACATGTGATGTCATAGAACAGAGCCATGCTTCATGTTATTAGTAACACTTGTGCTTTTCCTTCTGTGACAAGTCAAAATGTCTGCTGTGAAAAAGGCCTGTTGTCACACAGCAGCAGCCTCATCTGTCCGCCGCAGGGGCTGATGGGAGGTCTGAGGAGCTGTTAGAAACCACGTGGCCCTCGTCTGATCTCACAGCTCGTCCTTGTTTGGCCTCAGCTGCATCAGAGCGCCACTTCTCCCCAGGTTCACCAGAGGAAACACCACTGCACAAAATGCTTTTCCTCCCAGCTGCTGCTCTGTGCTGTCTGTGTTCAGGTGAGTGTTTCCAGCCAATCAGGAGCCCACAAACTCAACCTTTAACAAACACTGTCACACTCACCTTCATCTACCTGTCTGTTTCTCTACAGCGCTGGTTGCCATGGCAGCAGAGCAGCTGATTCAGGATGATTTAACATTGACCAGGAGAGTTGGTGAAAACGTCTCCTTCACCTGTCGAAACACTGACCAGTGTGACTACGATTATGTATACTGGTTCCAGAAGAGAGACACAGAAACATTCACACTGATTCTTGATATTAATACGAATAGTGGTGACATAGTGAAGGACAGTTACAATCATCCTCAGAAAGATGATTTCTCAGCTGTGTATGAACAGAATGTCTGTGAGTTGCAGATCCAGACAGTTAAACTCAGTCATTCAGCCACCTACTACTGCTACTGTTTGAAAGATGCTCCCCACAGTGAGAAAAGATCCCTGCAGCCTGAACAAAAACCTCCAGATGAACAGATGTCAAACAGTGTTTGTGACAGGAAGAGAGCAGTAAAGCACAGCCCAGGTTCACATATTTCACCTCCATCTCAGCCAGAGTCACAAACACACTGAACTGAGGGATTTATTTTCTTTACTGCTGTCAGGAGTTATTCAATATTATATTGATTCATATTTTTATCAGATATTCCAGCAGCTTTATTGTTGTTCCACACAGTGAGGACAAACTAGAAACACAGAGGAACAACAATGAAGGAAAATAAAGAGAAAAGAAAAGATCAAAGTAAATAAAATAATAATTCAGATCAAAGGATAAAATGACAGATATTTTTTAAAAGTAAGACTTCAATCTAATTTACAAATAGAACAAAATGAGCTGAGGACAGTTTTCTCACTTGTTTTTCTAGTGACACAGAGGAACAATGATCAAAGATATGACAAAAGAAAGAAAACAATAACATGAAATGAATAATACACATAAATGGGATAAAAACACAAGGATGTCCTTTTGAATCAAACAGTGCCTCATTAATAACATAGAGCAAAACAACATTTGAGGAGAACTGCTGCTGAAAGAACACTTTGAAGAACGTATGAACCCGACCATCACGTCCTCCATGAAGGAGCAGAGTCTGAAGACTCGGGAGAACTCTCCTCCACATCTCTGGCAGAGGTCACTGAGGTCGTCACAGGGCTGACAACTTTTCAAGAAACCTTGGAGTGAGATTCAGCGGGGCCGACCACAGTTTTGTCGTTTAGGCCTCCACATAAAGGTTTTGTTTGTCAGCTGATTTGGTAGATGTGATCCTGATCCCCTGCATCCTAACGGATGTTTGGGGCGCCTGCTGGAGATGGATAGGGCCTAATACCTTACATACAAATACCATACAGAGAGAGACACTGGTGGTATAGTGGGGGTCTGGGGGTCCTCCCCCACAACATTTTGGATGTGGTAGATGTGACTTCCTGCATTCTGGTGGGTTTAGGGTAGGGATGGGAATCAAGAACCGGTTCCTGTTCAGAACCGGTTCCAACTGGTCCAATTCATCGACATCATTAGCCTTTATGCTTAACGATTCCCTTATCGATTCTTTTCATTACGCCGAATCTATGCTCGTCAGTCAGCAGCACGTTCAACAACAAAGAAGACGTAATGGCGGAGAGACAGAAGCGGTCAAAGGCGTGGCTTCACTTCATGCTGTTAATAGCGTCCCTGGAGCTGCTAGCCCGCTGTGGAGCCTCGCGCATCCCCGCTCCTGTTGTCGGATTTCATGGGAACACCAAGGATGGTAAGATGAGGGCAGCTGAGTTGATTTGCACACCATTTGTTCTTATAATATGCTGGGCTAGCTGCGTTAGCTGCCTCATCTGAGTTAGCTGCACTAGCTGCATGGTGTTGACTCACTCAGGCTGTGGGCCGGGATTTATCTCTAGATCACCAGCTAGGAGTAACATTAATGACAACTCATTGTGGCTGTTGTTGTGACATAGATAACTATATGCCAGTGCTGGCTTATGACTGTGAAAGCTGCCGTTAGTTTTTGGTGTGGTTAGACGATGTCGAAACATTTCTGTGCAGGAGGAGGTGTGTCGTTAGGAGGCTCCGAGGGGAGAGGGACACGAGCTCAGAGGGGAGGGGGGGTGTGGTGCTTTTTTTCAAATCTTTCTCATCGTCTTTCTAAACTAGACCATGGCTTTAAGGTTCATAATAAAACGTTATGAAAGCAGATGTCTTGGGTTACAAACAACAGGAGGTGATATCATTAATTCACAGGAGGAATCGATAAGGGAATCGATAAAGAATCGGATCGATAAGCAGAATCGATAATGGCATTGATATCAATAAAATCCTATCAATTCCCATCCCTAGTTTAGGGGCAGCATTCTGGAGATGGGCAATACCTACATTCATTCAAAGCCACCCTGACTCGCAGGGCCTTCACAAGTGAACCTGCATTCAGCTCAGAGTGACTCAACTAGTGGAAACCAGAAACTAGGACTTGCCTATGTGGCATATAGCCTATTACTTTGTAGACACAAGACCCATTTTGGATTTAAAGCAAAATTCATGGTTGAATATATTTTGATTAAGATCGAACTAAAATATTTTTTTGGGAATAATAATATATTTTGTGTATTATTGTAGTCTAAAGAGCATTTCATGATATATTTCTAACATAATGTGGCCTATTACACCGACATACATTTATATTATAAAATAAATGCTGTGTGGATATTAATATAAATGTGTCTCTTGCATTTGTCATGAATCATGTTTCTAATTTGCCTTGTTTTGCATCACTTTAGTGTGCTGGCTACCAAATGAACTCATAAGTGCAATTCCAACCACATCATTTCAATCACATAAACAAACAATGGCTCAGTTCTGCTAAATATGTCCATCAATGAGCATATGCTCAGTTAGCGCCCAACATTTATGACAGCAGAATTTTTGGCCTATCTACTGCTTGCTCTGCCCAGCTGCTTGAAAGGATGGCTGCTGCAGCAACAGGCTACTATTTTAATTTAGCTGCTAACATAAAGTACTCTTTGCTACTAATTTAGCATTTTTGACATTTACAAAGCTCCAAATGCCTTTACATGCTCTCACAACACATATAAGGAACTAAATGTAAAGTTTAAAAGCTAAAGACTAACCGCTAAGGATCCCACGGAGAAAAAGGCTTGACTCCACAGCATGAAAGTTAGTATTCTGCAGACATTAAAAAAACTACCTCAAATTATTGTTTTCATTCAGTCATCCAAAAAATGACCTATAAAATACATGCACATAATTGCAATACCATTCTAAAACAGTAAACCATTGTGGAACCTAGTAGTTGAGACTATTTTACTGGTTACAAAATAAGCACATTCAAATCTTGTTTGTCCCTCTTGGACAGATTTATTTTTAACTTAAGCGCAGACAGTGAAATGTCAAAATATAAGCCAACCAGTAGCACTTGTATAACACAAAATAAAGTGCTTTCTTATTCCCTGAACACTGAGAAATAAAGAAAACCAAACCACACCCTACAAACCACGTCCACAATGCTAAACTGTGCTAAACAGAAGAAGAAGAACGAAGAACGAAGAAGATGGGCGGAGATGGCGATGGTGACTCAGGTAAGACTTCTACTCAAACATTGTTTTAAATGCTGACGTTACTTTTACTTGCGTTTTGTGTCGGCTTTTGGGGAACAGCCCATTGGTCCGACCATATTAAACCCACTGTTCTGAAGTCTGTTCCGAAATCATCATGATGCCCTGTGGTTAAGGTCTGGTTAGGTTTAGGCACAAAAAACACTTGGTTAGGATCAGGAAAAGATCATAGTGTGGGTTAAAATGAAAAAGAAAGTGGCAAACACATAAGCTGTGAGCCTGCTCCGCCTCAAGCCTTTCCCAGCTGACCCAGAGCTGGTCGCGGTGCACCATCAAGGCAGAAATACGCCCGCCGGGAGCCATTCAGCACTGCGGACCGTTGGACGAATGGGCTGTCGGACCAATGACATGGACCCGTCTTTTGCACTGTATGTCAGTGACTAAACTACAAAAACAAGACCTGTAAATGGACATGCACATGAATGAGGCATTGCCCTGGGGGATTATATTGCAGCTAGCTCATCCTAGTCGACCAATTCAAAAAGTTACTGTCCTGATTTGTCATTTAGACACCAAACATTCAAAAATTTGAGCTTGACAGAGGGAACAATGCAAAAAGCATAATTTGACCATAATTAGATTTTGTAAAAGAGTAAAAGTTATGCTGTTGACATGTATGTTTGCAGATTTTAAATGAAATAGCTTTTTATTCCCTCTATTGTGCTTCAGTAACTTTTATATAAATTTAATGGCTCGTGGAGCCAAGTGTTCAGGTGTATGCAGTTAGGTAAGCTTAAGTAGGACAGGGCCTTTTTTAAAATGAGGTTTGGTTGAGTCTAGGAAATGATACCTATGTTGTGGTGAGGGCGGGTAAACCATAGACATATAATACGTAGACGCCGCATTGAGCCCTGAATCGTATGTCGAAGTCGCCGCCATATTGGATGTGGCAAGCTGGGGAGACCGGGCAAGATGCCCCACTCATGTGCTGCTTGGAAATGTACGAACCGTTTCACGATCCATACCAGATCCCAGGGAATTACCTTTCACAGGTAAGACTGAACAATTACTTTTGATTGTATTTGGCCATTATAACATCATTTTGAGAACAGAATTTGACGTTGTGGATAATACTATGAAGTCTCGCGCACAATACTGTGACTTCCCGCGGTCAAACCAGACTCCAAACAACGAAAAAGTCAATCTTACTAAACAAAATTGCCCCGAACGAACTACTCTGATTGTTGTCAGTTGCTTAGCTAACTTTTCTTCTACTATGTAGGTTTCCCAAAGACAAAGAGCTGAGAAAGCTGCTAGCCCGTCCTCCATGCTCTGCAGTGAGCATTTCAGACCTGAGGACTTTGACAGAACAGGTCAAATAGTCCGGCTCAGAGATGGAGCTATTCCTTCTGTCTTCTGTTTCCCAGCTCATCTCCAAAGGGTATATCAATAGGCTGTATTAGATAAGTCAATGCCACACTATGCTGAAAGTGTTTTATTTTTCCTTTCTGAGGGCTCTAGTTTCGCTGACCGGGCGAGGCGGGGGCGCAGCGCACCTGCGCTTCGCCAACTGGGTGTGGCCAGGCGGATTTTGCAAGTTTGGCACACCGTGCGCCTGGCGCAGCTACTCCTCTTTCCCACCTCCGTCCCTCCTACCTGCGCAAGTCGGAAAGAGGGAGGAGAGAAGGCGTGGAGTGGGTTTTACACACATCACACCAATCAAATGAGCCCCTCTCCTCGCCCTTAAATGCGCCGCGCGAAGGCGTAATGAGAGTTTACTCAATTCGCCATGGCAGAAGAGAGCAGCAGCGTCAGACGGCCAAACTTCTCCCAGGAGGAAACTGATGTTTTGGTCCGGGAGGTCCAAGCTCGCAGTGTCCGAATATACGGAACTGCGAGCAGACCTCCACGGGCTGATGATGCAAAGGTAGCCTGGGAGGAGGTCACCACAACTGTAAATCAATGCTGCGTTTCTCTCGTGCGCGCGCGCTCTCTCTTTCTCTCTCGCAGTCTCACTCTGTTTCTTTTCTTTTGACTTTTCTGAGATGACAGATGCTGAATATATACTCCCTATCTGATGCTGTGGCTGTTTGTGGTTGGCTGAGAGGGATGTGAACTCATTAGTTTGCAGCTGTGTTAATCAAATCAGGTTGGGTTTCCATTACGCGTGCCAAACGTGCCAAACGGTGCCAATCCCCTTTGATCTGACATCAGATGTGACGGGACAGTCGATACAGAGATTCATTTATGTGCTGATTGCAGATAGTTGCATTGCCTGCGCTGACAGTAGACCTGGTTTCAGGTGGCGAGCTTTTAGCGCACCTTCAGCGAAGCCTTTTAACACTAAACTGTCACTGCGCCAAGCTGGATCTGTCGACACCTCCCCCTGCTGCACCGCCACACCCATGTCAGCGCACCTCGGTCTGCCAAACTATCAAACTGAGCGCGCCTTGGGTTGTGCTGCTCGAAACTAGCTTTGCGCGGGGTTCGCCACCCTGCACTGCGCCGGGAAACTAGAGCCCTGAATGTGAAGGAATCAGCTGTGTATTTTGTATTACCCTGTGAGATAATTCAAATATTTTATCCTTCACTTTAGCCTGTGGCTACCAGGACATCTCAGACCTCAAAGAAGGCTCAAGAGAGCCTGTCAGTGGACTGTTCCCAGCTCGTCCAAGAGACCGAACCCCTTCCTGTGCCCAGTGTTGTGAGTACTAAGTACTATATGCCTCAAACAGCTATGAGCATCACGACCCTGGTTATATTCAAACCTCTTGTCACCCCCACCCCCTCCCATTCTCTGTCACTCTGTTCTGACATACTGACGTACACACATGCACATACATTGAAACATGTCGTGAATGTGCATCCTAGACACACACAGACACACACACACACACACACACACACAGACACACACACACACACACACACACACACACACACACACACACAGACACACAGACACAGATACACACACAGTGCTGACAATACAATTGAGGAGTGATGTGATTACAGTTAGAATGTGACTGACTGTGACTGAGTGATGTCATACAAACATGACTCATAATATTTTCATCATCGTTTCTAGGACCACTCCTATGCACTGCCTTTGTCACCTGATGATCTGAGGGCCAGACTCAGTGAAGCCTTGGCTCGGGTGGAGAGTCTGGAAAGAGAGAAGCAGAATGCAAAAGATAGAGAAAGGAGGGCAAAGAACACTGTCCATGGTGTTCTGGAGGCTCTAAGGGTGAAGCAACTCATAAATGAAGAGCTGAAAGAGAGGCTCGATTCATACTCAGGTAAAATGAAAATACAGATTTGGAGAAAATTTTAACTTGAGTGTATAAAACTTTCCCATTTTGTTACGTAAGACTTCCTAGTTATTTCAAGGGTACTTACTAATTAGCCTGTGCTAATTGAATTTCAGATCTTCCAGTACACCTCCTGTCAAAACAGAGCCATGAATACACCAAAGACCAGAGGGAGTTTGCCGTCACTCTCCACTTACATGGTCCAAAAGCTAGTCTCTCCAAATGAATCTCCCACATCCACATACACTGCAAAATTCATGTTATTTGAAGCCTTTTTTTTCTATCTAAGCTGTGCATATTATTTAATCCCGTTATGACTGCACAGAGTGAACAGCAGACATAGCTACACTTAACATAATCAACATTACCATGAATGAATAATGATAAACCATAAATAGAGGACCTTAAATAGATCCCCGTCTCTGAGATTAATTGTTTGCTGATGGGCATTGGCCGATACTGCTTCCAGTGATTAGTGATCAGCCACAAAAATCCTGATCAGAGCATCCATATTAAATAACTGCTTTTTCTTCTTAGCGAGGTGGATGAGTTCTGTGGATGCCAAGAGTGCTAAGAGTGTTATGTGTCACAATGGATGGGCATGCCTCCAATGTCAGCATGTGTAACCAACTTGGGTGCCAGCTAAAGGGAAACCCTGTTGAGCCCTTAAGAACCTTTTTCCACATCCAGTGACTGGTGAGAGGGTGTGTGTGATGATGGATGCTTGCCACATGTTGAAGTTAGGACAGAATATGCTGCAGGCTTACAATCCAATAACCAGCACCACTGGCCAGATCAACTGGACATAGATCGTTCATCTGAATGATGTCCAAAAAAAAGATGGATTGCACGCTGTCAGCAAGGTAACAGACAAGCATGTGAATTTTGATTCACAGAAGATGAAGGTGTCCTTGGCTGCGCAGACACTGAGTCGCTCTGTGACAGTAGCTCTGTGCACACTGAGGGACCTTGGCTATTCACAGTTTCAACACTACGAAGCAACAGCTGAATTCATTGAGGTAATACTAACATAATACTCATAGTAAGGTTGTTTTTTTAACAATTAATTGTGCAGCCCTAATGCAAACCTTGTTTTTTATCAACATTTACTGGCCATGCTGTGAACAGTGAATCCTTTTTATATTTTAGAAATTAGACTCACGGGAACATGATATTGTTTATGATGATGATTCAGATGCTTTTGTTAATGCAGACATTTGCTTTTAGATAACTGACAGGCTCTTCGCCACCAGGGGTAAACACACCACTTCCCTTTTCGCAGACTCTTGTTACATCACCATCTACGTGACAGCGCCTTTCAGTGGCCATATTTGTTACGACAACACATCCACAGTATAATTTCTGCACTATGCCGCGGCAGCTCCAGGAATCCATGACAAGACGTGAAATCAGCGGAAGACGGCGTGTAATCGCAGAACTGCGTTTTCCTGAGGGGTCTAACTGCTTCACAACACACATGCCACCATATCTGGAGGTGAGAAATGCAAGACTTGAAATATTTCTTCATCCTCTGCAGGAGGGCATCATTCGTCATTGTAGGTAGTAGTAGCCTAGTTATGTAAGGTGGCGCCACCTACTGTACAGGAGTGGAACGACTACCAGCACTTGTTTTTTCGAGTGTGAAATTGGAGGTGTGGCGTGAGACCGTGGGAAATCAACCAGTTGCATGACAGCCCTGTAAAAAGCTCCTTGGAGGCAAGGTGCCAGGTGTGGATGAGATTCTCCCTGAGATGCTGAAGGCTCTGGACACTGTTTTGCTGCCATTGTTGAAACACTGGTACAGTGCATGTAGAGTGGCAGACCAGGGTGGTGGTTTCCACTTATCCTGAGTGAGCTGAAGTGGCTTTGTAGTACAAGCCTCTGGCCTGGGAACACCTTGGGATCCCCCATTAGGAGCTGGAAAGTGTTGCTGGGGAGAGGAACGTCCTGAGAACCTTGCTCAGCCTGCTGCCCCCGTGACCCAGCCCCAAGTAGTGCTGCAAATGCATGGATTCAAATGAAAGTCTAAAAATGATAAAAACAAAAACAAGCTTTAGCATTTTGACAAAGTTTCAAATCTTCTGCTTTGACCTGCTGCAGGAATAAAGTCCATTCCTCCTCACAATGCTGATGTTGTGCATGTTTATGGTCCCCAGAGGATGAATCCTAATATTGATTTAGTTTGAAGATGTCTTTTCAACTGCTAATCAACAGAGAAATGTCTCATGAGCATATGTGACACAATATTGATATACAAGATATTTGAAGGCTTGAAAACAAAGTAGAATGATATCAATGTCAAACCCTATATACATCCATCCAAACACTGACATCACTTTGAATCAATGCTTAGATTTCAACTGACAACAAACCTTTTCAAGCAATAAGCTTCATTTGATCTTGAATATTTTTCAGCTTCAGTTCAGCAAAAATATTTGAGTGTTAAGCCACTAAGTGTTTACAATATTTGTCCTAAACAGTAGTTTGACTTGTTGAGTGTTTGTTTGTGTCAACAGTAACTCTGCTCTCATGTGTTGCACTGATTTCAAAAGTAGGAGGATCACAACTCTTTCTACTTCAAATCAAAACAAGACTACAGAGCAACACACACTGGCTATGTGGACAAGCGTCCTGTCATCTGACGCACATCCGTCATCAATCAAAGTAATGGACAATTTCAAAATGTCAGCTGATGATGGTGCTGGATAAAAACTTAGCAAAGTCAGTAGGATTCATCCTCTGAGGAACATGAACATGTCAAGCAACCATCCACGGAGACACTCTGCTAGTGTGTCTAAAAAGAAAATCAAAGAAGAGACAGTCATGTTAATATGAACATTAGAGAAACACATCATGGAGCTGAAATATGATACTGCTTCATCATTTGGACTCCTTCACCTCAGCTGACACATTCAACAGCACACAGGTTTTTGTATCACTCTCTCTCACTGTGGGAGGTGAACCGTACATGATCTTTGGCTCAGGAACTAAACTGTTTGTAACAGGTAAGAATAAAGCTTCATTTTCCTTCAGTTGTTTTATTGAACAAGTTGAAAATGTGTTTTTAATGAGTTTGTGCTGCTTCAGGCTTTACATGTTAGTTTTTTCATCATTAGTAGAGAATTCTTGCAGCCATGCAGCTATTGTTACATAAAAAAGCTTCATCATTCCTGAAAAGATGTTTAAATCTCACTGCACAACTCAAGTTATTCTTTATTTCTGCAGGAGATTAAACTGATTCATATAGAAAAAGTAGGATTATTGGAAATGTTACAGATATACAGTATTTGATCCTCTCAGTGATTCAGCACCATCTCTGCTTTTTATTAAACAACATTATATATGATATTAAACACTATTTATATATATCAGTAAATGTATTATGACGAGCACATATTAACAATAATAAATATATATATTTCAAAGGATGAATTTTGACTGATGATAAATGTTTCTTAAGATGGTAAATAATTATTAAATGAGGACATATATGTATATATATATATATATATATATATATATATATATATATATATATATATATATATATATTAAAATATAATATATTACAGCAGCTACATTTTGAATATTTCATAAAGACTTTTTTATTAATATTTAAATGATATTCGATCAGTGATGATATATGATCATAAACACACAGACAAATACACACAAAATCAAAACTATATATTATGTCCAGTGTCATCTTAAATATATGACGGCAAATATTCTTTGGAGGGTAAATGTTGGCAGATTGTATGCATAAGTAAATACAGCTGATTTAATTTCAAAAGGAAAAAACTGTATTATATAATATCATAATCAGTATTATTTTTAAAGACGACTGTTGTGCACGCTGACATGCTGTGTTAATTGTAGATTAACAAGAAGCTAAAAACTGACATTTAAAAGTTATTCAATTAATTGTTATATGTTGGTAAATGTGAAACCTGTCGTGTTTATATTGTCATCAATAAAGGGAAATTTGTATTTTATGTGAAGATAAATTATTGTTCATTGTTTATCAAATATTTAATATAGAAGAATAAAACTGTAAATTCTGTGAAGGAAAATGTCTTTACTATATTATATTATATTATATTATATTATATTATATTATATTATATGTGTTATGCTTTATTATATTGTAAGTTACTCCCTTTAGGATCAGCATGTTTTCATCTTATTTTTCATTTCATAGCAGTTTTTATTCGTATTTCACAAGTGATTGTGTGTTGTTAAAATTGTTGAAAATTAATATGAATTGTGGAAAAAAAGATATTATTTATATATCAATTTTTTAAATTGGTCAGAGTAAAGTATACGGTGGTAAATGTATTGTTTCTTGTTTTACGTGAAGGTAAATATGTAGTAAAGTATAATATGTGTATTCATGTACCCGTCAGTTATTTAAAATACAGGAAATCTATTCCCTTTTTATTGGAGGTAAAAGTGACAATTTTTGATGTAATAATAATAATTCTTGTTAAATTAGAGTGAGTGAAGTTTGTCCATTAAAATAAAGAATAGTTTCTTTAGTGTCCATAGAAGACATGCTGACAGTAGCTGCTCAGTGTGTTTGATATGAAGGTGAATCCAGTATATGTAGTGAACTTTGTGCTGTATTGATGAGTAGTTTAGTGATCAGAGTCCATGTAGTTTCCAGGATCAGACTGAATGCAGTGCAGTGCTGTAAGCTGCTGCTGACTGTGTGAATGTGTGTCTGTGCTGCTTGTTGCTGCTGCTGCTGCTGCTGTCAAACTTCAGATGAGCAGGTAGTGAAGCCCGTGGTGAGCGTGTACCCAGCAGCATCCAGAGCCCACCTGGAGGGGAAGAGCTCCCTGCTGTGTCTGGCCTCAGCCATGTTTCCTCCTCTGGTCCGCTTCTCCTGGAAAAGACAAGAGGAGAATGGACCTCTGCTCCCTGCTGAGGGAGAGCAGCTGGAGCTCAGAGAGTCGGGACGCACCGCCGCCATCTTGCTGATCCGTCAAAAAGAGATTGGTACATATAAATACCGCTGCTCCGTCCAGCACCAGGGGGGCACAGTGGAGGCCCAAACACAACAAGGTAATGAAGGCTTGGTGACTGTGTTCAGCAGTGATTCAGCTTCATGTCAAAGAGAGCAGAGGAGCAGAGGACTGACATTTCTCACTGACACTCCAAACATTTCACTCCTTTTCTCTTTCAGAGGTTTCCTACTTTCCAGTCCAGACTTTCCAGTCCAGGGTGAAGCTGCTCTGTGTGCTGTACACAGTGCTGATAGTGAAGAGTCTGGTGTACTGCTGTGGACTCTCTCTGCTGATGATCCTCAGAAACAAGGGACCGTCCACCAACTGCACACATGCTGACTGACTGTTTTCTGCTCGCCTTTTCTCACCATCAAATCTCATCAATTCATCTCATTTATCACTTTGATCAGTGTTCACAAATGTCACTTATGACGTCTTGTGATTGGTTGTAAATTTTATCTTTTTATGCACAGGTTAGATAGAGTCATCCTCAACATATAAACACACACACACACACACACACACACACACATATATATATTTGCAAGCATAAATTCTGTCTTGTGTTATTTTAATACTTCAGTTTGTTTCCACTTTTAAATTTGACTTGTATAATAACAGAAATTGAATCTGAATCATGAGCTGTCTGTCAGATATTTTATTGTTTGTAGTATTTCTTCTGTTCTTGTGTTTCTTTTTAATACATTCTGCAGAGTGCGGCAGGTTTGTCAAATTCTTTCAGTGTCACATTCTCAATAAAGTGAAAAATCAAAGTGTCTGTGTTTTATAAACCTCTTTGTTTTGATGGATTCCAGTTTGGCTTCATAGCAAATAATCAGAAACAGAATCAGCTTCATTGGCCGTGTATGTTGACACCTACAAGTCATTTGACTCGGGTTGTAAGTAGCTCTGAATATACTTTCACACAGCGCCAAGAACACATGTACAGGAAGATATGAATATAAGCATACAGCTAAACAAGGACAACAAAGCTAAACAAAGATCAGCAAATATATACACACAGCTATTATATACAAGTCAGTAGGTGTGGGTGTTCCACCAGGTTCAGTGCTGAGCCCCTTTTATAATTGTGTCAGTGTGGATGTAAAACTCCACGCTGATGACACTGTTGTTTACACACATGAACAAACAGCAGAGTGAGCTGCTTTGAAGCTACAACTGCTATAAAATGATTACACAGCGGCTTCATCAGTCGGCCTCAAGTCTGAATGTTGCTGAAATAATGGAGCTGTTTGTTTTCATCAATCAATAAAATGTCACTTAACTATTAGAGTTTGATCAAGATGAAATGGATTGGTATAGTTACTGATTAGACAGGAATTAAGATTTATATTTATGGAACACATTTCAAGACAGAATCACAAAATGCTTCACAAAGAAATACAAAAGTTAGACATGTAGAAAACATATTTGTGATGAAGTCATGTATGAAGAGTATTTATTTAAACATGACAGAAAATGAAGAGATGAATTTGAACTTGTTTTTGTACTGACGTGTTAAAAATGTATGCACACTATGATCCTGAGGTGAAGCAACATGGCCGCTCTAGTTCTGCTTCAGAAACAGATAGAGATGTTTTTTTGAGGGGGTGAAACAACAAGATGACTTGTTTGTCTCCGTGGTTTGTGTTTCTGTCTGAGTGGTTTGTGTTCTGTGGCTCTGATCAATGATAACACATGTAAGACTTATTTTTGGAAATGAAGCGGTGGAGGAGTCAGTGCTTCAAATCCTCTCGTGCTGATTTAAAGACTCTGAAACTTCAAACTTGTGTGAAATTGTATTTTTACAGAGACATTTCTGAGAAGATTTCAGAAAGAGCATTTAAGAATAGTTGAGCTGATTTCTTGGTGTGCTGTGACTGTGAACATGCTGCTGTTTTGAAGCGTAGTTTAGTTCTTATTCCCATGTGAACACTGTAGTGAGTGAGTGAAGTTCCTGGAATCTGGATTCTTTAAGCAGAGTGCATGGTTGTAACTGTCATTGTGTTGTTACTGTGAGAAAAGCTGCAGAGCAGAAACCCACACAGCCCATCTGCTGCAGGAGAGGAAGTGTTGATGGGCTGTCAACAGTTTTTTATGAGTCCTAATAACCACTGAGAACAGATTCATATCTGCTGCTGTACACACTCATCAACTGCTCTCCCTCTCTGTGGCTGTTTGTCTTTTGTCTTGTTGTCTGGAAGCCTTTTTTCCACTGAGCCCTCCACCCACACACAGCTGAACTGAGCCCAGAGAGCCCTATGCTATAAAGAAGTCTTCAAACATAGATATACCTGTTAGAATCTGGCTCACAATATTCACATCTAGAATCAAACTGACATTACTGTATGGTAGTGAAGTGTGGGCTCCTCTTGTAAATCAACATCATTTGTCTGTTCAACTATGTGCTTGGAGGAGCGTGGTCATGCAAACAGATTCTTGTTAAGGTTCAGCAACTCAAAGTGCTTTTTGATCAAATAGTCCAAGATGTGAGGAGCTCCAGGAGCTAAACTCAGGAAGTCAATCAGCAGCTTTAGTATGTTCCTGTTAGCATATTCACAGCACAAACAGCTGTGAAATATCACACATTTCAAAGCACAAGCTATGTTGTGATGTCATTATTTGCATGATTATTGATGCATATTGACAACATGCTCAATATTGAGTCACTTTTCCTGTTTGTTACAGTGCAGCAAACTGAGAGAGGTCAACCTAACAAACATAGACAGGAAACTCAAAGAAATGAGACTGAATACTAAAATCAACTCTGATGTTCAACTTGTCATGACAACAACATTCATCCACTCCTTAATGTTCTGAAATGATTCAAGTTAATACTATAGCAACACCATCTGACAGTGTTTTTATTGGACTCATTTGATTTCTCTATGTTTTTATATGGAAAGGCATCAATTATGCACTTTAGCACTGAATATGGATTTTTCTTTTACACAGGAAATGACACCACCTTAAATATTTGCTAAAGTTTCTCTGCAGACAAACACATTTATATTTAAGAGAGATTTTGAAGCTGAAAATATATTTTTCTTTCCACATCAAATATGTTCAATGAAATGATTTACGCTTTGTCTGATGTAGAAAATAAAAGTCAAAAATGTTTTTCTTTCATTTATTAAAACTGAATAACACAAACAGACAGTCATAAAAAATAAAAGCACTACTGTTATTACTAATAGAAAAATAAAAATGATCAAGCTGAACTTTACAGATTTGATCAAATGTGATTAACAGTCAATAAAATAGAGATGAAAGCAAAAAGCAAAGTACAAGATTTGGATCAAAAACTAACTAAAGCTGATAAGATGAAGAAAATCAATAGAAATATTCAATATGATGTATAAAAGAAGCATTCTATGATAAAAACAGTGAAAGTTGCTGTGGGAGTTCTTAGTAAGCCTGTTATCTTCTGATCATATCTCATATGTGGATTTTGAATGAAGTTATCCTGAGATAAGAGTTTTCTTAATATTATCTGTATCATCAACATTTGTTCTCTCCAGATAATGAGATCATTAAGATGTTGTCATTAAAAATGGATTCAAAGATGATGTTGGTGTTATTTGATCTTTGGATTTTCTATCAACAAAATCACTGAATGTATTTTACTAACAAGTATTGTGTGTGTATCAAAGGCTGATAGATCTTATTCCTCTGTGCCATAGAGCTCCATTGTTGTCCAAAAATATCAACACTTAATAACCATTAAGGCTTCATGTACAAATATATCTGTGTATATTTGTATTTATGGATTTAAGACATGTGGATGTGAAATTTACAACCAAGCGCAAGACGTCATAAGTGATATTTGTGAACACTGATCAAAGTGATAAATGAGATGAATTGATGAGATTTGATGGTGAGAAAAGGCGAGCAGAAAACAGTCAGTCAGCATGTGTGCAGTTGGTGGACGGTCCCTTGTTTCTGAGGATCATCAGCAGAGAGAGTCCACAGCAGTACACCAGACTCTTCACTATCAGCACTGTGTACAGCACACAGAGCAGCTTCACCCTGGACTGAGACTGGAAGGACACTGACACACACACACACACACACACACACACACACACACACACACACACAGAGCAGATGTTGATCAGTATAACTTGGACTTTTCCAGACGGGACAACCAGCTTTACATGAAGACAGGGGTCGGCTACAATTTGAATGAAAGCTCAAAGGCCCTTATTAAATCCAACAAGTCAGGGCCCCAGCAAGCTTTTTAGGTGTGGAGCCAGGACAGTGACTTTAAATGTTGAAGTGAAAAAGGAAAGATTGGCATTGAAGGAGAGGCAGCAGGTGATCTTACAGTCAGCTTGCTGCAGAGCTGGCAGGTCTGCTGGCTCTCTCTCTGGAGGACAGGAGGCTGCTGGAGCTGGAACCTCTGAAAGAGAAAAGGAGTGAAATGTTTGGAGTGTCAGTGAGAAATGTCAGTCCTCTGCTCCTCTGCTCTCTTTGACATGAAGCTGAATCACTGCTGAACACAGTCACCAAGCCTTCATTACCTTGTTGTGTTTGGGCCTCCACTGTGCCCCCCTGGTGCTGGACGGAGCAGCGGTATTTATATGTACCAATCTCTTTTTGACGGATCAGCAAGATGGCGGCGGTGCGTCCCGACTCTCTGAGCTCCAGCTGCTCTCCCTCAGCAGGGAGCAGAGGTCCATTCTCCTCTTGTCTTTTCCAGGAGAAGCGGACCAGAGGAGGAAACATGGCTGAGGCCAGACACAGCAGGGAGCTCTTCCCCTCCAGGTGGGCTCTGGATGCTGCTGGGTACACGCTCACCACGGGCTTCACTACCTGCTCATCTGAAGTTTGACAGCAGCAGCAGCAGCAGCAACAAGCAGCACAGACACACATTCACACAGTCAGCAGCAGCTTACAGCACTGCACTGCATTCAGTCTGATCCTGGAAACTACATGGACTCTGATCACTAAACTACTCATCAATACAGCACAAAGTTCACTACATATACTGGATTCACCTTCATATCAAACACACTGAGCAGCTACTGTCAGCATGTCTTCTATGGACACTAAAGAAACTATTCTTTATTTTAATGGACAAACTTCACTCACTCTCATTTAACAAGAATTATTATTATTACATCAAAAATTGTCACTTTTACCTCCAATAAAAAGGGAATAGATTTCCTGTATTTTAAATAGCTGACGGGTACATGAATACACATATTATACTTTACTACATATTTACCTTCACGTAAAACAAGAAACAATACATTTACCACCGCATACTTTACTCTGACCAATTTAAAAAATTGATATATAAATAATATCTTTTTTTCCACAATTCATATTAATTTTCAACAATTTTAACAACACACAATCACTTGTGAAATACGAATAAAAACTGCTATGAAATGAAAAATAATATGAAAACATGCTGATCCTAAACAGAGTAACTTACAATATAATAAAGCATAACAGATATAATATAATATAATATAATATAATATAATATAGTAAAGACATTTTCCTTCACAGAATTTACAGTTTTATTCTTCTATATTAAATATTTGATAAACAATGAACAATAATTTATCTTCACATAAAATACAAATTTCCCTTTATTGATGACAATATAAACATGACAGGTTTCACATTTACCAACATATAACAATTAATTGAATAACTTTTAAATGTCAGTTTTTAGCTTCTTGTTAATCTACAATTAACACAGCATGTCAGCGTGCACAACAGTCGTCTTTAAAAATAATACTGATTATGATATTATATAATACAGTTTTTTCCTTTTGAAATTAAATCAGCTGTATATACTTATGCATACAATCTGCCAACATTTACCCTCCAGAGAATATTTGCCGTCATATATTTAAGATGACACTGGACATAATATATAGTTTTGATTTTGTCTATATTTGTCTGTGTGTTTATGATCATATATCATCACTGATCGAATATCATTTAAATATTAATAAAAAAGTCTTTATGAAATATTCAAACTGTAGCTGCTGTAATATATTATATATTAAATATATATATATATATATATATATATATATATATATATATATATATATATATATATATATATATATATATATATGTGTCTTCATTTAATAATTATTTACCATCTTAAGAAACATTTATCATCAGACAAAATTCATCCTTTGAAATATTTATATTTATTATTGTTAATATGTGCTCGTCATAATACATTTACTGATATATATAAATAGTGTTTATTATCATATATAATGTTGTTTAATAAAAAGCAGAGATGGTGCTGAATCACTGAGAGGATCAAATACTGTATATCTGTAACATTTCCAATAATCCTACTTTTTCTATATGAATCAGTTTAATCTCCTGCAGAAATAAAGAATAACTTGAGTTGTGCAGTGAGATTTAAACATCTTTTCAGGAATGATGAAGCTTTTTTATGTAACAATAGCTGCATGGCTGCAAGAATTCTCTACTAATGATGAAAAAACTAACATGTAAAGCCTGAAGCAGCACAAACTCATTAAAAACACATTTTCAACTTGTTCAATAAAACAACTGAAGGAAAATGAAGCTTTATTCTTACCTGTTACAAACAGTTTAGTTCCTGAGCCAAAGATCCCGTACCATCCACCTCCCACAGTGAGAGAGAGTGATACAAAAACCTGTGTGCTGTTGAATGTGTCAGCTGAGGTGAAGGAGTCCAAATGATGAAGCAGTATCATATTTCAGCTCCATGATGTGTTTCTCTAATGTTCATATTAACATGACTGTCTCTTCTTTGATTTCCTTTTTAGACACACTAGCAGAGTGTCTCCGTGGATGGTTGCTTGACACGTTCATGTTCCTCAGAGGATGAATCCTACTGACTTTGCTAAGTTTTTATCCAGCACCATCATCAGCTGACATTTTGAAATTGTCCATTACTTTGATTGATGACGGATGTGCGTCAGATGACAGGACGCTTGTCCACATAGCCAGTGTGTGTTGCTCTGTAGTCTTGTTTTGATTTGAAGTAGAAAGAGTTGTGATCCTCCTACTTTTGAAATCAGTGCAACACATGAGAGCAGAGTTACTGTTGACACAAACAAACACTCAACAAGTCAAACTACTGTTTAGGACAAATATTGTAAACACTTAGTGGCTTAACACTCAAATATTTTTGCTGAACTGAAGCTGAAAAATATTCAAGATCAAATGAAGCTTATTGCTTGAAAAGGTTTGTTGTCAGTTGAAATCTAAGCATTGATTCAAAGTGATGTCAGTGTTTGGATGGATGTATATAGGGTTTGACATTGATATCATTAGGGTCCTGGCTTCTTCTTCTTCTTCTTCTTCCGAGGAAATCATACTTTCCATGCGCGAAAAATCACCAAACTTTGCACAAAGGTCCAGTCTCATGCCAGATATCCTCAGCTGCAAAAACAGGCCAATAGTCCTGATGGTGGCGCTACAGCGAGCCTCTAAAGTTCAAAATTTTAAAAATTCACAGCAAATCAACCATATGTGCTACAGATTTGCAACTTCCATCAAACTGTAGCCCCAATACTGAAGAAACTTTTGTACATTTAAGCCTATTGCAAATTATGAAGTCCATCACTCTGTTTTTTTAAAAAAACTGTAAAACTTATTAAATCTCCTCCCACAATTTTTGCTCAATTGACACCAAACTCGCTACAGAGCATCTTCAGACTGTCCTAGAAAAACGATCCACACAGATTTTTGATTTATCGAAAATTGAGCCTACAGGTTCAACAGTGAGAGGTAATAAAAGCATGGATAACTTTGTTGAGGTCTTTCTGGCTTAGATAGGGTTTAACTTTGGATAGAAGCATCAGCTGAAAAAGCTAGACTTGACCACTGAGCTGAACTGTTTGTCTAGCTTAAAAGCACCATCAATCACACCAAGATTCCTAGTGTGGGATCCCATGTAAGGTGCTAGTGGGCCCAGGGAGCTGGCAAGGACCTGAACCAGATCAGGGTGACCGAACAGGACAACCTCTGTTTTGTTTTCATTTAATTTTAAGAAGTTTAAGTCCATCCATGTTTTAATGTCACTTAGGCAGTTTAGCACAGCCTGAAGGGAATCTTTGGAAGGAATCTTTAATGGTAAATACACCTGCACCTCATCAGCAACGCAGTGAAAGGGAATACCATGCTTCCTAAATATCGACGCCAGGGGTGGCATATAAAGGGAGAACAATAGGGGGCCCAGAACTGACCCCTGGGGGACCCTGCAGGTCAAAGGGGCCACTGAGGAGGAAAACTGCCCCATAAGAACAGAAAAGGATCTGTCCGAGAGGAACGATTTAAACCAACTTAAAACAGTGCCTCTTATACCTACACAGTGCTCTAGGTGTGACAGGAGAATTTTAAAAGAGCAGTTTCAGTGCTGTGAGGAGGCTTAAAACCAGACTGAAACCGTTCACCAACGTTGGCCCCTTTTAAAAATTCTTGCAGTCGGTTAAAAACAACTTTCTCTAAAACCTTGGAAATGAAAGGAAGTTTGGAAATTGGCCTGAAATTAGCCAATACCGAGGGATTCAAATTTTTCTTTTTCAAAAGAGGCTGTACCGTGGCATGTTTAAAGGAGGACGGAACACATCCAGAGCTGAGACACATATTTATAAGTTTAAGGAGAAGAAGACAGCTCAATACAGAAAGCATCACAAGGATTCACCAGTGAGTTAAATACATTAAAAGCACCTGAGGCTTGTGAGCATTTGTGGAAAGAAGTGAGGAAAAATATTCAGATTTAGCAGCGTGTTCATGTGAAAGAGCCAGTGGTGTTAATTATGGGCCACATCATCAGAACCATGAATGAAGTAGGCTGCTTCATATTATATGAGATGAAACGGCAGCAAAAGTGTCTGCTACTGTGAGCCAGTCAAATGTCAGTGGCGTGGGATGTAAACAACAATCTGTAATCTTCAAAAGGAAAATCTAGAAACATTGTAAACACCATCCAAAAATGTAGCGTCATCTGAGACTTAAGTTAGGTGCATGTATCACTGAGCTATGGGCCAATGTGACATTAGTACAGAGTATTATTTTGCTGTTTAGTTGGACGATGATAATACCACCCTCAATCTGTCACATAAAACACTTTGAAGTGACGCCAGACTGTTTGTGTTACTGAAGTAAAGGGTGCAAAAGTAGTTAAGGACTGATGAGGTCTGTCTGATCCAAATGTTACATTTATAATAACAGGAGCCAATTAATAATGTCTGGATTATTTTACTAATAAAATATGATGTGTTTTGTCCCAGTTCTCATCACACAGGTGTCTCAGGTTATTTTGAGCTGCAGTGATGAATCAGAGTGTAAAATATCACCATCACTGCAGACTGAAATAAACTTTGCATCATTTCAAACAGTGTTAAAATCATGTGTTTAGTGTTGTAAACAATCTCTCCATTTGTTAGAAGCTCTGTTTTAAAACCAGTGGAAATAATGAAATGATTCTACTGACCTGTGACAGCATACAGGCTCCTCTTTTTTACCTGCTGTCACTCTGGACTTTGCTACATGGAGACTTTTTTCTTCAGTGATCTGATTGGTCAGAGGTCGGGGTGTTGATAGGCTGTGGTCCCATACCCTGAAGTAATGCTGCATTTTACTGGTAGCCGGAACCGGGATTGATACGGTTTCCGGTCCGGAAAGGTACAAAAGAAGACCCGTTCTACCCGGAGGTCTCGTCATCAAACTCGGGCAAGGTCCAGGTAGACCGAGTCGGTATAATGACATCACGACAAAGATGGCTGCGCACATTGTGAATGGTAAACAAAGTTATTTGTCCTCAATTTGTCCTCGTGTATGCTGTTTAATTAAACGTTTGTGTTGTAAAAATCATACAAGTACTTTGCAATGGCATTTCTATTTCCACTGTTGATTTGCGTTGGAAAAAAAATCTGCGCAAGCCTGTTGTAGCCTAAAGTCGTTTGAACCAGCAAAGTCTCCGGTGCTCAGCAACCATGCAAACTCCTTTTCTCTGAATGTCTTTTTTTTAGGATTATTGCTTGTATTGGTAATCAGATGTGTTTTTGTTTTTTGATTGTATTGTACCTACGTGTGTTCCTTGTATAGACATAGACTTGCTCACCCTTTGACCTTTGTGGCCATGTGACTGAACCTATAAAGGAAGTAGCCTGACAGCCATTTTGTAAATGCCCTGATGAAGGCCTGTATGGCTGAAACGCATAGGCGTTTTTAAATTACTTTGTAAGCGCATTTAATAAAGGATTTTTATAAATGTCCCTCTGAGTGCCTCAGATTCTTCTTCTTGAAAATGTTAAGCCCAAAGTTATCTGGCTAACTTCAAACCCTGCTTGGTAGTACAGGCCTCAGATGAGATATATAATCCCTCCAGTGTGTTCTGGCTCTGCCCCGGGGCCTCCTACCAGTCGGACGTGCCTGGAAATCCTCTAACGGGAGGCGAAGGCATCCTGATCAGATGCTCAGATCATCTCAACTGAGCCCTTTCCATGTTCACTACTCAAAGCTCATGACGGTCCCAATTTTAAAAGTGGAAACCACCACCCTGGTCTGCCACTCTACATGCACTGTACCAGTGTTTCAACAATGGCAGCAAAACAGTGTCCAGAGCCTTCAGCATCTCAGGGAGAATCTCATCCACACCTGGCACCTTGCCTCCAAGGAGCTTTCAGACGACCTCAGTGACCTCTGCCAGAGATGTGGAGGAGAGTTCTCCCGAGTCTTCAGACTCTGCTCCTTCATGGAGGACGTGATGGTCGGGTTCATACGTTCTTCAAAGTGTTCTTTCAGCAGCAGTTCTCCTCAAATGTTGTTTTGCTCTATGTTATTAATGAGGCACTGTTTGATTCAAAAGGACATCCTTGTGTTTTTATCCCATTTATGTGTATTATTCATTTCATGTTATTGTTTTCTTTCTTTTGTCATATCTTTGATCGTTGTTCCTCTGTGTCACTAGAAAAACAAGTGAGAAAACTGTCCTCAGCTCATTTTCTTCTATTTGTAAATTAGATTGAAGTCTTACTTTTAAAAAATATCTGTCATTTTATCCTTTGATCTGAATTATTATTTTATTTACTTTGATCTTTTCTTTTCTCTTTATTTTCCTTCATTGTTGTTCCTCTGTGTTTCTAGTTTGTCCTCACTGTGTGGAACAACAATAAAGCTGCTGGAATATCTGATAAAAATATGAATCAATATAATATTGAATAACTCCTGACAGCAGTAAAGAAAATAAATCCCTCAGTTCAGTGTGTTTGTGACTCTGGCTGAGATGGAGGTGAAATATGTGAACCTGGGCTGTGCTTTACTGCTCTCTTCCTGTCACAAACACTGTTTGACATCTGTTCATCTGGAGGTTTTTGTTCAGGCTGCAGGGATCTTTTCTCACTGTGGGGAACATCTTTATCACAGGAGCAGTAGTAGGTGGCTGAATGACTGAGTTTAACTGTCTGGATCTGCAACTCACAGACGTTCTGTTCATACACAGCTGAGAAATCATCTTTCTGAGGATGATTGTAACTGTCCTTATCTATGTCACCACTATTCGTATTAATATCAAGAATCAGTGTGAATGTTTCTGTGTCTCTCTTCTGGTACCAGAATACATAATCATAGTCACACTGGTCAGTGTTTCGACAGGTGAAGGAGACGTTTTCACCAACTCTCCTGGTCAATGTTAAATCATCCTGAATCAGCTGCTCTGCTGCCATGGCAACCAGCGCTGTAGAGAAACAGACAGGTAGATGAAGGTGAGTGTGACAGTGTTTGTTAAAGGTTGAGTTTGTGGGCTCCTGATTGGCTGGAAACACTCACCTGAACACAGACAGCACAGAGCAGCAGCTGGGAGGAAAAGCATTTTGTGCAGTGGTGTTTCCTCTGGTGAACCTGGGGAGAAGTGGTGCTCTGATGCAGCTGAGGCCAAACAAGGACGAGCTGTGAGATCAGACGAGGGCCACGTGGTTTCTAACAGCTCCTCAGACCTCCCATCAGCCCCTGCGGCCGACAGATGAGGCTGCTGCTGTGTGACAACAGGCCTTTTTCACAGCAGACATTTTGACTTGTCACAGAAGGAAAAGCACAAGTGTTACTAATAACATGAAGCATGGCTCTGTTCTATGACATCACATGTCTCTTTACGCTCTTAGATAGGTGTCACACCAATAAATCAGCTCTTCCAACATGGCTGTGTGACAGATTTCAAACCAAACTTTATCACATGCTGGATTTCTGTGTTTGCTGCTGGTGCTGACATTAATCACAGAGAAAGAACACCACCATGTGGTCAGTCACAGGAAGTGCAAGAGGATCCACATGATGCTGATGATGGTCGCCATGACGACAGGATGATGCTGACCACAAATCCCCACAGTGCCATCTAGTGGACAAAAACCAGTAAAGGACAAGTATCACTGGTATTATTGTTGTTCCTACTTGTAAAAAGAATTCAGATCCTTTTCCTCCTGCGACTAATACAACACAGTAAATTCTACTATTACAAATATTAGCAGTACTTCTAGTAGCTCTGATAGAAAGCTGAGGTTCTCACAGACTGAACCTTTTGTCTGTTCCTCAATCTGGTGGAAAAACACAGACTTTTCTTCTACATATGAAGCGGGGGGTCTGGGGGTCGTCCACCAGAAATGTCTTTATTCATGTGAAGGAAAAGACAAAATTCAGGCAGCAGGTGACAATTCAAGATATAAGAATATAATGGAATATAATAGAGTAAGGCTCTCAGGCATTCTGTATAGCTGTCAAATATTTGAGTCCTCCTTTGTGTCTTTTGTTTGGGGAAGTAACCTCTTTAAATGTGCATGTGGCAGCCATTCATGTCAATGATACATTCATTGATTTGAATTCATTTATAAACTCCTGGACTTTAATAGCTCACATGTGTTTCAGCAAGATTTCTGCTCATGTTCAAAACTCTCTGCACAGTCAAAACATATCCCACATATCTGTGTTCTCTGAGAAGTCCAGAATAATATTTTGATAAAACAAAGTCATGATTTAATGAGAATAAAGTCACAATATATCAAGAAAAACTCCAGCTGCTCTATACTCTGCTGTGCATGACGTTATTCAGACCGTCTGACAGACACAGAGCCGTTTGGGACTCTCTCTGGATGAGACAAAGTTTAGGGAAGCGGCTGTGTGCTGCTCTTCATCGGAGGTGGAAAACAGAAACTAAGTGAAAACACTTGTGATCAGGTATAGGGGAGACCAGGTATGGTTGTGACACTTTTTGTCTCAGCACCTATAACTGGCTCAAGTTTTGTGCTCAAGCTCTCAAATCTTGACACAAAGTTCCCTTTTTTGTCCACTACAAAAAGCAAAGTTTCCAACTTCTCCAACTACACCACAGACTGCATGAACTGATGTCAAATACAAGGAGTTCCAGTGTTACAACCTGTCCCACTATGGGGCTCAGTTGTAACAATAAGAGTGAAGAATTAACACAGTTACAGAAATGACAAGAACAAAAAAAGACACACACACACACACTAATAAAGACTTTGTATAAGGTGTAAGTCACTAACTCTGGACCTGTCAGATGCTGCGTACCTCTCGTGGAAGTTTGCTGCCTCAGTTCAGTAACTAGTCAAGACATCCTCTTTCTGTGCAGTGAGGATGTTGTGACTGCTGTGATCGCCCACACGGGGCAGCTGTGTTGATCCTCTTTCTCTGAGGTCAAGTAACGTTTTGCAGTATCTGCTAAATGTCAAACAGCAGATAGAGTCATCTTTGGGGACTGAGCTTACTGCAGAGCTTATTGCTTTGGGCCCTGTGGTGAGCACGGGGCCCCCAAGAGCGCTGGAAATGTCCCACAAACAGAGCCGGGCGGCCGTACGCTCACTACACAAGTTGCGTATACGCACTGATAATTATGCTAGGCCCCGCCTCCCCCTTGTTTCAAAGCAGGTGTCAGTGTTTACAACTTCCATGAGAGACAGATGAAACAGAGCAAGAGGAGATGCTGGATCATCAAGCAGTACAATCACAGACTCAGTTGATCCACATCCAGTCTCAGTCAGTACTAACACAGACCCAGTACAGCCGCAGCTTCAACAAATACTATCAGCATTAAATGTCAGGGCCCATGTTTTATCTTTTGGCCAATATCAAAGTTTTATTTTAACAGTGCTCCTTTTGTCTTTCTGTCTCATTTGATCACTGCACCAGACCTTACACAATATTATCAGATATTTGAAATGTATCTTCTTTACCATATGGTTGCCTTGTGCATCAGATCTTTTGCTCGTATCCTTTATCAGACAGCTGAGATTCAGCCCTCTACAGTTAACACATGACACTAAAATATGCATCAAGCTTCATCTTTCATTCATAGGATCAGGGGGTAATAGACAAATACTGTATTTACTGTGGTCCACTTAAAGATAGTGTTGCTGCTAACTGCTCCCACTTCACTTTTTACATGCTTATTTGTACATGATGAGTGCTTCAACTCATATATACAATACACATGAGTTGTTGTAGTGCCATGGTCACTGTGAGGAGGGCCCCCAAAGCAAATGTGCTTGGGGCCCCCAACAGTCCAGGTGTGGCCCTGCCTTACTGTCTTTCCCTGCCTCACCTCATCTGATGCACATTTGACTACGTGTCTTATTTTTTCTCACCAACTCTCCTGGCATGCTGAAACAATGAGTAAGATAGAAAGAGAAAATGTCTTCAATTATCATTGGGGTTAGTTGTAAGACTTTTCAAACTCTGTCACAACCAGCCCACATCCTCCTCTGTCAGCCATTGTTTAGCCAGCTGTAGCAGCATGGTGCTTTGAAATGAGCAAAGATGAAATGACTCACATTTTACCCACGACACAACTCTCTAATCTAATACAAGTTACATGATTCAAACTTCAACAGCAGCAGAATTCATCAAAATATAGATTTGGTCCAAAAAATGTCTGAAAATGAGAATTTTGGCTGTAAAACCTGCACACTTCTTCACACAGCTACGAAATATCACATGCAGGATCAGGAAGGAAGTGCTCATACAATAAATGTATTCCATGACTCATAGGTCATCCCTTCTTGGTCAAAGTGCTGTTGTTACAACCATCCCATTGTTACAACCATACCCGCTCTCCCCTAATTCTCCCCATTGTGCGGCCTATTGTCCACACACATGTTAACTTCACCACCTGTGATAAAGTGCAGCTCACAGCTGCAGCTTCAGTGGGAAGCATGAGTCTGGAGACAGTCCCAAACAGAGCAAAGGTGTCTTTCAGCGAGGGGGACGCAGAGACAGAGACACAGAGCAACCGGTCAGAGGAAAGACGCCACACTGCAGTCCAAACTTTATACAAGTCAAAATACCTGGAGGCTAACAAATACTCTGACAGACAGCAGTGCTTATATTACATTTTTGAACATCTCAATTATTGTTAGGGACAATTCAGTCGTCTCTGGACTGATTGCTTCTGTCCTCTTTGGTTTGGTTTTGACTGCAGGATTGTTTTGACTGGGCCTGAACGCTCCGCTGTGAAGCTGGAGCTAATGAGGGAAAGGACGTCCTGATTTCACATCAAATTAAAGTGCTTTTATTTCTATCTTAAAACACTGAATTACAACCACAGCATACATGTCAAAATCTGTTGTGTGCTACATGTGTGAACGGGCAACTCCAGACGTCAGGACCTGATTCTCTGGAAATAGTCTAGAGTTCATATGAGGAAACAGCTTAGGTAAGCACTGTAAATGTCATTTGTAATTCATATACTACATATTAAACAGACACATACAGCTATTTTTGTCACGGCTCTGTGACTCCAAGTTCTTCATGTGCTCCTCTCCCTGTCTCCCTCATGTTTCCACCTCCCCTGTCTGTTTACCTGTTTGTGTGTGTTGTGGGCGGAGCTTCTGATTCCATCTCCACTTCAGTCTCCAATGATGTCATCACCACGCAGTATAAGAACCAGGGGGCATCACTCACTGATGGACAGATTCAGTGGCAGTCACTCTCTCAGCTGCTCAGTGTTGTTTATACTGGAGTTATCCTTGTGTGTTTTCCAGCTGCTTACTTCCTGTTGTCTCCTGTGCCGAGGATCTCCAGCGTCCACTTCCCCACCGACTCACCAACTTGATCCGCACCAACAGCCTTCAAGCCAGCCTTTACACTCTCCTGCCAGCTTCCCACAGTCCCAGCTGCTCCCAGCTCCTCTCCTCCCTCTCACACCTGCCCCTGCCAACACCAGCCTCCCTCATTCCCCCATTTATTCTTCCAAAACAATGCACCATCATCATCCACCCTTCTGTGTCTGTGTCAGCTTTTGGGTCCAAAAACACTACGGCCTTCACAAGTTTTGATCCAAACCAGCTGAAATGTTTCAAAACACACATTTCCTCCCTCCAGTCCAACACTTGTCTCCCTGCTTACCTGCCAGCAGCCGTCTAATCTGGAAGCTGCCCCTTCCTGCCACACTTCCCCCTCATTCCACGCTCACACCAGCCCCGTCCTCCATTATCTCCATTCTTCCCAGTTACCACCAGATTCCCATTCCCAGCCATCAGTCCCTCCTCCACAATAAAAGCTCTTTTCTCACCACCACCACCCTGTGTGTGTCCTGTGTTTGGCTCCCTCCTGTGTTCATAACATATTTCACACATGTATACTGCCAGATATTAATACATACTTTCAACATATTGTACCACAGTAACCAGAACTATAACTATAATATTATTACTTTCAATAATGTTGTTGTAAGCTACTGTCATTACCTGCATCTCTCTGTCTCATTGTGTCATGCGGATTACTGTTAATTTATTATGCTGATCTGTTCTGTACGACATCTATTGCACGTCTGTCCGTCCTGGAAGAGGGATCCCTCCTCAGTTGCTCTTCCTGAGGTTTCTACCATTTTTTTTCCCCGTTAAAGGGTTTTTTTGGGGAGTTTTTCCTGATCAGCTGTGAGGGTCATAAGGACAGAGGGATGTCGTATGCTGTAAAGCCCTGTGAGGCAAATTGTGATTTGTGATATTGGGCTTTATAAATAAAATTGATTGAAAATTGATTGACCTCTTGGCCAAATTATAAGCAGTCATGGAATTAATTTCCACTTCTACGCTGATGATACTCAGCTGTTTGTGACTATAGAGGCAGATGATCATTCCCAAATGATTTAGACTGGATGTCAGGTCATTTCCTGTTCCTAAACTCAGATGAAACTCAGATGCTGGTCATCGGCCCTGCTCCACAAAGACACCAGTTTGACCAAGTAACAGAAACTCCAGACGACTGTGTGATCTCTCAAAGTCTGACAGTGGAGAATCTTTGTGTTAGGTTTGATCCTACTCGCTCTTTTGATCAGCTCATTAAAGAAACTACCGATCAACTTCTTTCATCCAGGCAACATAGATTCAGCTAAAATCAGGTCTTTTCATCAGTGGCTGATGCAGACATCCTTTGTATCATCCAAACTTGTTCATCATCACATTTCATCAGGCCTGCTGCCGGCTCGTAATAAAAGTCTTCAGATGGTTCAGAACGCTGCAGCTAGAATCTGAAATAAAACTAGAAAATTTAACAACATTACAGCAGTTTTAGTTTCCCTTCACTGGCTCCTGATCCATGTCAGATTAGACTTTAAGTTGCTTCTGATGACCTACAAACTGTAAATGAGAACGTCCCTTCATACCTGTCTGATCTCCTTAAACTTTATATTTCAGTCAGGACTCTCCGCTCTCACAATACAGAGCTCCTGTCTGTCCCCAGAGTTAAAAGAAGTCAGCAGGCTGCAGAGCCTTTTCTTCTGGAATAACCTCCCTGCTGATAATACTCTGTTGACACCTTTAAATCCATTACAAATCTTTTGCCTTTAACTTTCAGTCAGTTGCTTATTCTCTGATGACTTCAGGCTTGTACCTGTTACCATGATCCTTCCAGCAGGTCGGTCTCAGTCTCAATGAATCATTAAATCTAGTACATATAGTTCATGTTTGTCCTGCTGATGAGAACACTGTAAACTTTCTGAAAAGCACTGCATCTCTCTGAGCCTCTGTTTGTTTGTCGCTCCACATGAAGAGGGTCCAGAATCCAGGCTCTAAGGATAGAGGCTGTTGTACGTACAGATTGTAAAGACCCTTGAGGCATTGTGATATCAGGCTGTATACACTGAACAGACATTTCAACTCAACACTTTTGTGTTTGCTCCCATTTTTCACAGGTTGAAGTTAAAGATCTGAGACTTTTTTATGCACTCAATAGATATATTTCTCTCAAAGTTTGGTCACAAATGAGTTCAAATCTGTGTTAGTGAGCACTTCTCCTTTTCCAAGATAATCCATCCACCTGACAGGTGTGGCTGATTAAACAGCATCATTACTACACAGGTGTGTCTTGGGATGGTCACAATAAAAGGACACTCTAAAATGTCACCTTTGATCTTGAATAAAGACATTTATCAGGATTTCACATGACGAGCGCTACAGAAATGCATTTTTTGGTCACAGATAGCCCAAAGAATCAGTCAGTATCTGCTGTGACACCATTTGCCTCCTGCAGTGCGACACATCTCCTTCACATAGAGTTGATCAGGTTGTTGATTGTTGGCCCACTCCTCTTCAGTGGCTGTGTGAAGCTGCTGGATATTGGCAGGAAGTGGAACACGCTGTCGTACACGCCGATCCAGAGCATCCCAAACATGCTCAGTGGGTGACATGTCTGCTGAGTCTGCAGGCCGTGCAACAAGTGGGATGTTTTCAGCTTCCAGGAATTGTGTACAGATCTTTGCAACATGGGGCCGTGCATTATCATGCTGCAACATGAGGTCATGGCGGCGGATGAATGGCATGACGATGGCTCTCAGGATCTCATCACAGTATCTCTGAGGATTCAAAGTGCCATCAATAAAATGCACCTGTGTTCATTATCTGTAGCTTATAGCCTGTAGCATAAGCCCCCTGCCACCATGACACACTCTGTTCACAATGCTGGCGTTAGCAAACTGCTCGCCAACATGACGCCATACTGGCCTCTGCCATCTGCCCCGTACAGTGTAAACCAGGATTCATGTGTGAAGAGAACACACCTCCAAAGTACCAGACGCCATCATAGGTGAGCAGTTTCCAACTCAAGTCAGTTAAAGCTCCAGCGTGGAGGATTTAGGAGGACATATTGACAGAAATGGAATATAATATGATAAGTCTGTTTTCTTTAGTGTGTAATCACCTGAACATAAGATTTGTTGTGTTCTCCTTAACTTAGAATGAGACCTTTATATCTACATAAGGAGCAGGTCCTCGTCTACAGAGATCACCATGTTGCACCCACATGTTTCTACAGTAGCCCAGAATGGACAAACTAAACACTGGCTCCACACAGGGCCATTCATGTTTTCATGTCAGCCACTGATGTAAGAAGCCCAACTGCAATGAGCAGTGCTGGAATTAAACTGATTTGTAACATGAAACTGCTTCATTTAGTGTTTCTAGTGGTTTGAATCATCTGGTCTGTTTGTTTTGGAGAGGAAGAGTCCTCTGTGGATAATTCAGCTCCTGATAAAAACCTCCTCAGCAATGAACACTGAAGGACTTTTAGCTGGGAGAAGTTTCAGCTGGTTGCAATCTGCACTTCACTAGTAGACGCCATGAAGTCCCCTTAAATCTGACACACTTCACCTTTGAGACCCTGCTGAGGATGACGAGCGTGCAGATGAGCTTCCCTGAGACGGCTTCTGATGGTTTGTGCAGAAATTCTTTGGTTGTGAAAACCAATTATTGCATCATCTGTCTGAGTGGCTGGTCTCAGACCATCTTGGAGGTGAAGACGCTGGATGTGGACGTCCTGAGCTGCTGTGGTTACACGTGGTCTGCAGTTGTGAGGCCGGTTGGATGTACTGCCAAATTATCTTCAACACTGGAGACGACATTCCTGCAGTCAGCACGCCAATGACACGCTGACTGCAGGAAACACAAACAAAAGACAAAGAGTGAAATGAAGAGAATATAAACAAACACACACACACACACACACACACACACACTGTTTCTCCACATTTAGAGGCAGGACTGATATAAAAATGAAAATATAAAGACAGAAACTAAACACAAGCAATAAACACAACATCATCAGAAGGCACTAACAGTAGAAACAGTTGTAGTGAAGCAGCAGTCCAGTTAGAAACAGTGTGTTGTTGCAGACACTAGAGGGCAGCAGTGTGAAGGTTTTATTCTTCACAGCAGCAGCACACAACAGAGAGAAGGACTGAAATATCAATTGTATTATTCAATGATCACGTGTTCATTATTGTAACCATGACGACAAAGGTCCCGTCACCTTAACAAAGAGCTTATTTGAACCCAAACCACCATCTTTCCCTAAAACTAACCAAGTCTTGTTTGTGCCTAACCAAACCTTAACCACAGTGGTGTCACATCATCACACTGATTTATTTCTCACAGACAAATGATGTGGTCCTGCTGATAGTTTCATCAGATCAGAAAACACTTCTATGTGTGCTTTTAAAGCTCACTTACTAACTCCATATTTTGTCATTGAATTTGGAGAACTTTTTGGCCCCAACCTCTGCCTGAATACCAGCTGTTTCAAATCCAACCAGGGTTTTTACAGGCAGAAGCTCAGCTGTGGTGGCTTCACCAGTGTCTCCCATTGTGTCTGACCTCTACATGGAGGAAGTAGAGAGCAGAGCCCTGAGCTCCTTCCAGAGAACAGCACCATAACCACTGCTTCACATATGAGGAGCACACCTGGACTGAAACTCTTGTGAAGCCTCCGCTGGCTTCGTCTTTACAAACTAACCCTCTGAACTTTATTTGACATTCTAGTGGAGATCCCAAAGTTTACAAAAATACCAAATCTGTGCCACAAACAAAAAAGAAGCTTTTTATACTTTATACTTGAATTGATCATTTTCACTCTTCAAATCACCTGACTTTGTATTTTTCCTTCTTTCTAATGTGGTGCCGCAGAATTCTACTTTTCCACCAGCAGCTTCAACACCACCTCCACCGTCACTTCAGATTCAGATTCAGAATACTTTATTAATCCCCGGGGGGAAATTGTTTTTGTTCCAATGCTCCGTGCAAAGTAGAAATAGAAATACAGCATGAATGGAAACAAGAGATAAAGATGAAGATATAAATGAGATACTAAAATAGACAATGAAATGAATAAAATAAAATATTAAAGTAGACATTAAAATAAAATAAATAATAAAATATTAAAGTAGACAATCTGAAATATATACAATATTCTACTACTTCTACCAGCTGTTGCTGCTGTCCCACCTCAGTACCAAGTGAAGCCGCTCTGTGTGCTGTACACAGTGCTGATAGTGAAGAGTCTGGTGTACTGCTGTGGACTCTCTCTGCTGATGATCCTCAGAAACAAGGGACCGTCCACCAACTGCACACATGCTGACTGACTGTTTTCTGCTCGCCTTTTCTCACCATCAAATCTCATCAATTCATCTCATTTATCACTTTGATCAGTGTTCACAAATATCACTTATGACGTCTTGCGCTTGGTTGTAAATTTCACATCCACATGTCTTAAATCCATAAATACAAATATACACACATATATTTGTACATGAAGCCTTAATGGTTATTAAGTGTTGATATTTTTGGACAACAATGGAGCTCTATGGCACAGAGGAATAAGATCTATCAGCCTTTGATACACACACAATACTTGTTAGTAAAATACATTCAGTGATTTTGTTGATAGAAAATCCAAAGATCAAATAACACCAACATCATCTTTGAATCCATTTTTAATGACAACATCTTAATGATCTCATTATCTGGAGAGAACAAATGTTGATGATACAGATAATATTAAGAAAACTCTTATCTCAGGATAACTTCATTCAAAATCCACATATGAGATATGATCAGAAGATAACAGGCTTACTAAGAACTCCCACAGCAACTTTCACTGTTTTTATCATAGAATGCTTCTTTTATACATCATATTGAATATTTCTATTGATTTTCTTCATCTTATCAGCTTTAGTTAGTTTTTGATCCAAATCTTGTACTTTGCTTTTTGCTTTCATCTCTATTTTATTGACTGTTAATCACATTTGATCAAATCTGTAAAGTTCAGCTTGATCATTTTTATTTTTCTATTAGTAATAACAGTAGTGCTTTTATTTTTTATGACTGTTTGTGTTATTCTTTGATTCAATGCCCAGTTTTAATAAATGAAAGAAAAACATTTTTGACTTTTATTTTCTACATCAGACAAAGCGTAAATCATTTCATTGAACATATTTGATGTGGAAAGAAAAATATATTTTCAGCTTCAAAATCTCTCTTAAATATAAATGTGTTTGTCTGCAGAGAAACTTTAGCAAATATTTAAGGTGGTGTCATTTCCTGTGTAAAAGAAAAATCCATATTCAGTGCTAAAGTGCATAATTGATGCCTTTCCATATAAAAACATAGAGAAATCAAATGAGTCCAATAAAAACACTGTCAGATGGTGTTGCTATAGTATTAACTTGAATCATTTCAGAACATTAAGGAGTGGATGAATGTTGTTGTCATGACAAGTTGAACATCAGAGTTGATTTTAGTATTCAGTCTCATTTCTTTGAGTTTCCTGTCTATGTTTGTTAGGTTGACCTCTCTCAGTTTGCTGCACTGTAACAAACAGGAAAAGTGACTCAATATTGAGCATGTTGTCAATATGCATCAATAATCATTGACTGCAAATAATGACATCACAACATAGCTTGTGCTTTGAAATGTGTGATATTTCACAGCTGTTTGTGCTGTGAAAATGCTAACAGGAACATACTAAAGCTGCTGATTGACTTCCTGAGTTTAGCTCCTGGAGCTCCTCACTTCTTGGACTATTTGATCAAAAAGCACTTTGAGTTGCTGAACCTTAACAAGAATCTGTTTGCATGACCACGCTCCTCCAAGCACATAGTTGAACAGACAAATGATGTTGATTTACAAGAGGAGCCCACACTTCACTACCATACAGTAATGTCAGTTTGATTCTAGATGTGAATATTGTGAGCCAGATTCTAACAGGTATATCTATGTTTGAAGACTTCTTTATAGCATAGGGCTCTCTGGGCTCAGTTCAGCTGTGTGTGGGTGGAGGGCTCAGTGGAAAAAAGGCTTCCAGACAACAAGAGAAAAGACAAACAGCCACAGAGAGGGAGAGCAGTTGATGAGTGTGTACAGCAGCAGATATGAATCTGTTCTCAGTGGTTATTAGGACTCATAAAAAACTGTTGACAGCCCATCAACACTTCCTCTCCTGCAGCAGATGGGCTGTGTGGGTTTCTGCTCTGCAGCTTTTCTCACAGTAACAACACAATGACAGTTACAACCATGCACTCTGCTTAAAGAATCCAGATTCCAGGAACTTCACTCACTCACTACAGTGTTCACATGGGAATAAGAACTAAACTACGCTTCAAAACAGCAGCATGTTCACAGTCACAGCACACCAAGAAATCAGCTCAACTATTCTTAAATGCTCTTTCTGAAATCTTCTCAGAAATGTCTCTGTAAAAATACAATTTCACACAAGTTTGAAGTTTCAGAGTCTTTAAATCAGCACGAGAGGATTTGAAGCACTGACTCCTCCACCGCTTCATTTCCAAAAATAAGTCTTACATGTGTTATCATTGATCAGAGCCACAGAACACAAACCACTCAGACAGAAACACAAACCACGGAGACAAACAAGTCATCTTGTTGTTTCACCCCCTCAAAAAAACATCTCTATCTGTTTCTGAAGCAGAACTAGAGCGGCCATGTTGCTTCACCTCAGGATCATAGAGTGCATACATTTTTAACACGTCAGTACAAAAACAAGTTCAAATTCATCTCTTCATTTTCTGCCATGTTTAAATAAATACTCTTCATACATGACTTCATCACAAATATGTTTTCTACATGTCTAACTTTTGTATTTCTTTGTGAAGCATTTTGTGATTCTGTCTTGAAATGTGTTCCATAAATATAAATCTTAATTCCCGTCTAATCAGTAACTATACCAATCCATTTCATCTTGATCAAACTCTAATAGTTAAGTGACATTTTATTGAATGATGAAAACAAACAGCTCCATTATTTCAGCAACATTCAGACTTGAGGCCGACTGATGAAGCCGCTGTGTAATCATTTTATAGCAGTTGTAGCTTCAAAGCAGCTCGCTCTGCTGTTTGTTCATGTGTGTAAACAACAGTGTCATCAGCGTGGAGTTTTACATCCACACTGACACAATTATAAAAGGGGCTCAGCACTGAACCTGGTGGAACACCCACACCTACTGACTTGTATATAATAGCTGTGTGTATATATTTGCTGATCTTTGTTTAGCTTTGATGTCCTTGTTTAAGTGTATGCTTATATTCATATCTTCCTGTACATGTGTTCTTGGTGCTGTGTGAAAGTATATTCAGAGCTACTTACAACCAGAGTCAAATGACTTGTAGGTGTCAACATACACGGCCAATGAAGCTGATTGTGTTTCTGATTATTTGCTATGAAGCCAAACTGGAATCCATCAAAACAAAGAGGTTTATAAAACACAGACACTTTGATTTTTCACTTTATTGAGAATGTGACACTGAAAGAATTTGACAAACCTGCCGCACTCTGCAGAATGTATTAAAAAGAAACACAAGAACAGAAGAAATACTACAAACAATAAAATATCTGACAGACAGCTCATGATTCAGATTCAATTTCTGTTATTATACAAGTCAAATTTAAAAGTGGAAACAAACTGAAGTATTAAAATAACACAAGACAGAATTTATGCTTGCAAATATATATATGTGTGTGTGTGTGTGTGTGTGTGTGTGTGTTTATATGTTGAGGATGACTCTATCTAACTTGTGCATAAAAAGATAAAATTTACAACCAAGCACAAGACGTCATAAGTGACATTTGTGAACACTGATCAAAGTGATAAATGAGATGAATTGATGAGATTTGATGGTGAGAAAAGGCGAGCAGAAAACAGTCAGTCAGCATGTGTGCAGTTGGTGGACGGTCCCTTGTTTCTGAGGATCATCAGCAGAGAGAGTCCACAGCAGTACACCAGACTCTTCACTATCAGCACTGTGTACAGCACACAGAGCAGCTTCACCCTGGACTGGAAAGTCTGGACTGGAAAGTAGGAAACCTCTGAAAGAGAAAAGGAGTGAAATGTTTGGAGTGTCAGTGAGAAATGTCAGTCCTCTGCTCCTCTGCTCTCTTTGACATGAAGCTGAATCACTGCTGAACACAGTCACCAAGCCTTCATTACCTTGTTGTGTTTGGGCCTCCACTGTGCCCCCCTGGTGCTGGACGGAGCAGCGGTATTTATATGTACCAATCTCTTTTTGACGGATCAGCAAGATGGCGGCGGTGCGTCCCGACTCTCTGAGCTCCAGCTGCTCTCCCTCAGCAGGGAGCAGAGGTCCATTCTCCTCTTGTCTTTTCCAGGAGAAGCGGACCAGAGGAGGAAACATGGCTGAGGCCAGACACAGCAGGGAGCTCTTCCCCTCCAGGTGGGCTCTGGATGCTGCTGGGTACACGCTCACCACGGGCTTCACTACCTGCTCATCTGAAGTTTGACAGCAGCAGCAGCAGCAGCAACAAGCAGCACAGACACACATTCACACAGTCAGCAGCAGCTTACAGCACTGCACTGCATTCAGTCTGATCCTGGAAACTACATGGACTCTGATCACTAAACTACTCATCAATACAGCACAAAGTTCACTACATATACTGGATTCACCTTCATATCAAACACACTGAGCAGCTACTGTCAGCATGTCTTCTATGGACACTAAAGAAACTATTCTTTATTTTAATGGACAAACTTCACTCACTCTAATTTAACAAGAATTATTATTATTACATCAAAAATTGTCACTTTTACCTCCAATAAAAAGGGAATAGATTTCCTGTATTTTAAATAACTGACGGGTACATGAATACACATATTATACTTTACTACATATTTACCTTCACGTAAAACAAGAAACAATACATTTACCACCGTATACTTTACTCTGACAATCTAAAATATTGATATATAAATAATATCTTTTTTTCCACAATTCATATTAATTTTCAACAATTTTAACAACACACAATCACTTGTGAAATACGAATAAAAACTGCTATGAAATGAAAAATAAGATGAAAAAATGCTGATCCTAAACGGAGTAACTTACAATATAATAAAGCATAACAGATATAATATAATATAATATAATATAGTAAAGACATTTTCCTTCACAGAATTTACAGTTTTATTCTTCTATATTAAATATTTGATAAACAATGAACAATAATTTATCTTCACATAAAATACAAATTTCCCTTTATTGATGACAATATAACACGACAGGTTTCACATTTACCAACATATAACAATTAATTGAATAACTTTTAAATGTCAGTTTTTAGCTTCTTGTTAATCTACAATTAACACAGCATGTCAGCGTGCACAACAGTCGTCTTTAAAAATAATACTGATTATGATATTATATAATACAGTTTTTTCCTTTTGAAATTAAATCAGCTGTATTTACTTATGCATACAATCTGCCAACATTTACCCTCCAAAGAATATTTGCCGTCATATATTTAAGATGACACTGGACATAATATATAGTTTTGATTTTGTGTGTATTTGTCTGTGTGTTTATGATCATATATCATCACTGATCGAATATCATTTAAATATTAATAAAAAAGTCTTTATGAAATATTCAAAATGTAGCTGCTGTAATATATTATATTTTAATATATATATATATATATATATATATATACATATATGTCCTCATTTAATAATTATTTACCATCTTAAGAAACATTTATCATCAGTCAAAATTCATCCTTTGAAATATATATATTTATTATTGTTAATATGTGCTCGTCATAATACATTTACTGATATATATAAATAGTGTTTAATATCATATATAATGTTGTTTAATAAAAAGCAGAGATGGTGCTGAATCACTGAGAGGATCAAATACTGTATATCTGTAACATTTCCAATAATCCTACTTTTTCTATATGAATCAGTTTAATCTCCTGCAGAAATAAAGAATAACTTGAGTTGTGCAGTGAGATTTAAACATCTTTTCAGGAATGATGAAACTTTTTTATGTAACAATAGCTGCATGGCTGCAAGAATTCTCTACTAATGATGAAAAAACTAACATGTAAAGCCTGAAGCAGCACAAACTCATTAAAAACACATTTTCAACTTGTTCAATAAAACAACTGAAGGAAAATGAAGCTTTATTCTTACCTGTTACAAACAGTTTAGTTCCTGAGCCAAAGATCCTGTACCATCCACCTCCCACAGTGAGAGAGAGTGATACAAAAACCTGTGTGCTGTTGAATGTGTCAGCTGAGGTGAAGGAGTCCAAATGATGAAGCAGTATCATATTTCAGCTCCATGATGTGTTTCTCTAATGTTCATATTAACATGACTGTCTCTTCTTTGATTTCCTTTTTAGACACACTAGCAGAGTGTCTCCGTGGATGGTTGCTTGACACGTTCATGTTCCTCAGAGGATGAATCCTACTGACTTTGCTAAGTTTTTATCCAGCACCATCATCAGCTGACATTTTGAAATTGTCCATTACTTTGATTGATGACGGATGTGCGTCAGATGACAGGACGCTTGTCCACATAGCCAGTGTGTGTTGCTCTGTAGTCTTGTTTTGATTTGAAGTATAAAGAGTTGTGATCCTCCTACTTTTGAAATCAGTGCAACACATGAGAGCAGAGTTACTGTTGACACAAACAAACACTCAACAAGTCAAACTACTGTTTAGGACAAATATTGTAAACACTTAGTGGCTTAACACTCAAATATTTTTGCTGAACTGAAGCTGAAAAATATTCAAGATCAAATGAAGCTTATTGCTTGAAAAGGTTTGTTGTCAGTTGAAATCTAAGCATTGATTCAAAGTGATGTCAGTGTTTGGATGGATGTATATAGGGTTTGACATTGATATCATTCTACTTTGTTTTCAAGCCTTCAAATATCTTGTATATCAATATTGTGTCACATATGCTCATGAGACATTTCTCTGTTGATTAGCAGTTGAAAAGACATCTTCAAACTAAATCAATATTAGGATTCATCCTCTGGGGACCATAAACATCCACAACATCAGCATTGTGAGGAGGAATGGACTTTATTCCTGCAGCAGGTCAAAGCAGAAGATTTGAAACTTTGTCAAAATGCTAAAGCTTGTTTTTGTTTTTATCATTTTTAGACTTTCATTTGAATCCATGCATTTGCAGCACTACTTGGGGCTGGGTCACGGGGGCAGCAGGCTGAGCAAGGTTCTCAGGACGTTCCTCTCCCCAGCAACACTTTCCAGCTCCTAATGGGGGATCCCAAGGTGTTCCCAGGCCAGAGGCTTGTACTACAAAGCCACTTCAGCTCACTCAGGATAAGTGGAAACCACCACCCTGGTCTGCCACTCTACATGCACTGTACCAGTGTTTCAACAATGGCAGCAAAACAGTGTCCAGAGCCTTCAGCATCTCAGGGAGAATCTCATCCACACCTGGCACCTTGCCTCCAAGGAGCTTTTTACAGGGCTGTCATGCAACTGGTTGATTTCTCACAGTCTCATGCCACACCTCCAATTTCACACTCGAAAAAACAAGTGCTGGTAGTCGTTCCACTCCTGTACAGTAGGTGGCGCCACCTTACATAACTAGGCTACTACTACCTACAATGACGAATGATGCCCTCCTGCAGAGGATGAAGAAATATTTCAAGTCTTGCATTTCTCACCTCCAGATATGGTGGCATGTGTGTTGTGAAGCAGTTAGACCCCTCAGGAAAACGCAGTTCTGCGATTACACGCCGTCTTCCGCTGATTTCACGTCTTGTCATGGATTCCTGGAGCTGCCGCGGCATAGTGCAGAAATTATACTGTGGATGTGTTGTCATAACAAATATGGCCACTGAAAGGCGCTGTCACGTAGATGGTGATGTAACAAGAGTCTGCGAAAAGGGAAGTGGTGTGTTTACCCCTGGTGGCGAAGAGCCTGTCAGTTATCTAAAAGCAAATGTTTGCATTAACAAAAGCATCTGAATCATCATCATAAACAATATCATGTTCCCGTGAGTCGTTAGTCTAATTTCTAAAATATAAAAAGGATTCACTGTTCACAGCATGGCCAGTAAATGTTGATAAAAAACAAGGTTTGCATTAGGGCTGCACAATTAATTGTTAAAAAAACAACCTTACTATGAGTATTATGTTAGTATTACCTCAATGAATTCAGCTGTTGCTTCGTAGTGTTGAAACTGTGAATAGCCAAGGTCCCTCAGTGTGCACAGAGCTACTGTCACAGAGCGACTCAGTGTCTGCGCAGCCAAGGACACCTTCATCTTCTGTGAATCAAAATTCACATGCTTGTCTGTTACCTTGCTGACAGCGTGCAATCCATCTTTTTTTTGGACATCATTCAGATGAACGATCTATGTCCAGTTGATCTGGCCAGTGGTGCTGGTTATTGGATTGTAAGCCTGCAGCATATTCTGTCCTAACTTCAACATGTGGCAAGCATCCATCATCACACACACCCTCTCACCAGTCACTGGATGTGGAAAAAGGTTCTTAAGGGCTCAACAGGGTTTCCCTTTAGCTGGCACCCAAGTTGGTTACACATGCTGACATTGGAGGCATGCCCATCCATTGTGACACATAACACTCTTAGCACTCTTGGCATCCACAGAACTCATCCACCTCGCTAAGAAGAAAAAGCAGTTATTTAATATGGATGCTCTGATCAGGATTTTTGTGGCTGATCACTAATCACTGGAAGCAGTATCGGCCAATGCCCATCAGCAAACAATTAAACTCAGAGACGGGGATCTATTTAAGGTCCTCTATTTATGGTTTATCATTATTCATTCATGGTAATGTTGATTATGTTAAGTGTAGCTATGTCTGCTGTTCACTCTGTGCAGTCATAACGGGATTAAATAATATGCACAGCTTAGATAGAAAAAAAAGGCTTCAAATAACATGAATTTTGCAGTGTATGTGGATGTGGGAGATTCATTTGGAGAGACTAGCTTTTGGACCATGTAAGTGGAGAGTGACGGCAAACTCCCTCTGGTCTTTGGTGTATTCATGGCTCTGTTTTGACAGGAGGTGTACTGGAAGATCTGAAATTCAATTAGCACAGGCTAATTAGTAAGTACCCTTGAAATAACTAGGAAGTCTTACGTAACAAAATGGGAAAGTTTTATACACTCAAGTTAAAATTTTCTCCAAATCTGTATTTTCATTTTACCTGAGAATGAATCGAGCCTCTCTTTCAGCTCTTCATTTATGAGTTGCTTCACCCTTAGAGCCTCCAGAACACCATGGACAGTGTTCTTTGCCCTCCTTTCTCTATCTTTTGCATTCTGCTTCTCTCTTTCCAGACTCTCCACCCGAGCCAAGGCTTCACTGAGTCTGGCCCTCAGATCATCAGGTGACAAAGGCAGTGCATAGGAGTGGTCCTAGAAACGATGATGAAAATAGTCATGTTTGTATGACATCACTCAGTCACAGTCAGTCACATTCTAACTGTAATCACATCACTCCTCAATTGTATTGTCAGCACTGTGTGTGTGTGTGTGTGTGTGTGTGTGTGTGTGTGTCTGTGTGTCTGTGTCTGTGTGTCTGTGTGTGTCTAGGATGCACATTCACGACATGTTTCAATGTATGTACATGTGTGTACGTCAGTATGTCAGAACAGAGTGACAGAGAGTGGGAGGTGGTGGGAGGGGGTGGGGGTGACAAGAGGTTTGAATATAACCAGGGTCGTGATGCTCATAGCTGTTTGAGGCATATAGTACTTAGTACTCACAACACTGGGCACAGGAAGGGGTTCGGTCTCTTGGACGAGCTGGGAACAGTCCACTGACAGGCTCTCTTGAGCCTTCTTTGAGGTCTGAGATGTCCTGGTAGCCACAGGCTAAAGTGAAGGATAAAATATTTGAATTATCTCACAGGGTAATACAAAATACACAGCTGATTCCTTCACATTCAGGGCTCTAGTTTCCCGGCGCAGTGCAGGGTGGCGAACCCCGCGCAAAGCTAGTTTCGAGCAGCACAACCCAAGGCGCGCTCAGTTTGATAGTTTGGCAGACCGAGGTGCGCTGAGATGGGTGTGGCGGTGCAGCAGGGGGAGGTGTCGACATATCCAGCTTGCCGCAGTGATAGTTCAGTGTTAAAAGGCTTCGCTGAAGGTGCGCTAAAAGCTCGCCACCTGAAACCAGGTCTCCTGTCAGCGCAGGCAATGCAACTATCTGCAATCAGCACATAAATGAATCTCTGTATCGACTGTCCCGTCACATCTGATGTCAGATCAAAGGGGATTGGCACCGTTTGGCACGTTTGGCACGCGTAATGGAAACCCAACCTGATTTGATTAACACAGCTGCAAACTAATGAGTTCACATCCCTCTCAGCCAACCACAAACAGCCACAGCATCAGATAGGGAGTATATATTCAGCATCTGTCATCTTAGAAAAGTCAAAAGAAAAGAAACAGAGTGAGACTGCGAGAGAGAAAGAGAGAGCGCGCGCGCACGAGAGAAACGCAACATTGATTTACAATTGTGGTGACCTCCTCCCAGGCTACCTTTGCATCATCAGCCCGTGGAGGTCTGCTCGCAGTTCCGTATATTCGGACACTGCAAGCTTGGACCTCCCGGACCAAAACATCAGTTTCCTCCTGGGAGAAGTTTGGCCGTCTGACGCTGCTGCTCTCTTCTGCCATGGCGAATTGAGTAAACTCTTATTACGCTTTCGCGCGGCACATTTAAGGGCGAGGAGAGGGGCTCATTTGATTGGTGTGATGTGTGTAAAACCCACTCCACGCCTTCTCTCCTCCCTCTTTCCGACTTGCGCAGGTAGGAGGGACGGAGGTGGGAAAGAGGAGTAGCTGCGCCAGGCGCACGGTGTGCCAAACTTACAAAATCCGCCTGGCCACACCCAGGTGGTGAAGCGCAGGTGCGCTGCGCCCCCGCCTCGCCCGGTCTGCAAAACTAGAGCCCTCAGAAAGGAAAAATAAAACACTTTCAGCATAGTGTGGCATTGACTTATCTAATACAGCCTATTGATATACCCTTTGGAGATGAGCTGGGAAACAGAAGACAGAAGGAATAGCTCCATCTCTGAGCCGGACTATTTGACCTGTTCTGTCAAAGTCCTCAGGTCTGAAATGCTCACTGCAGAGCATGGAGGACGGGCTAGCAGCTTTCTCAGCTCTTTGTCTTTGGGAAACCTACATAGTAGAAGAAAAGTTAGCTAAGCAACTGACAACAATCAGAGTAGTTCGTTCAGGGCAATTTTGTTTAGTAAGATTGACTTTTTCGTTGTTTGGAGTCTGGTTTGACCGCGGGAAGTCACAGTATTGTGCGCGAGACTTCATAGTATTATCCACAACATCAAATTCTGTTCTCAAAATGATGTTATAATGGCCAAATACAATCAAAAGTAATTGTTCAGTCTTACCTGTGAAAGGTAATTCCCTGGGATCTGGTATGGATCGTGAAACGGTTCGTACATTTCCAAGCAGCACATGAGTGGGGCATCTTGCCCGGTCTCCCCAGCTTGCCACATCCAATATGGCGGCGACTTCGACATACGATTCAGGGCTCAATGCGGCGTCTACGTATTATATGTCTATGGTTTACCTGCCCTCACCACAACATAGGTATCATTTCCTAGACTCAACCCAAACCTCATTTTAAAAAAGGCCCTGTCCTACTTAAGCTTACCTAACTGCATACACCTGAACACTTGGCTCCACGAGCCATTAAATTTATATAAAAGTTACTGAAGCACAATAGAGGGAATAAAAAGCTATTTCATTTAAAATCTGCAAACATACATGTCAACAGCATAACTTTCACTCTTTTACAAAATCTAATTATGGTCAAATTATGCTTTTTGCATTGTTCCCTCTGTCAAGCTCAAATTTTTGAATGTTTGGTGTCTAAATGACAAATCAGGACAGTAACTTTTTGAATTGGTCGACTAGGATGAGCTAGCTGCAATATAATCCCCCAGGGCAATGCCTCATTCATGTGCATGTCCATTTACAGGTCTTGTTTTTGTAGTTTAGTCACTGACATACAGTGCAAAAGACGGGTCCATGTCATTGGTCCGACAGCCCATTAGTCCAACGGTCCGCAGTGCTGAACGGCTCCCGGCGGGCGTATTTCTGCCTTGATGGTGCGCCGCGACCGGCTCTGGGTCAGCTGGGAAAGGCTTGAGGCGGAGCAGGCTCACAGCTTATGTGTTTGTCACTTTCTTTTTCATTTTAACCCACACTATGATCTTTTCCTGATCCTAACCAAGTGTTTTTTGTGCCTAAACCTAACCAGACCTTAACCACAGGGCATCATGATGATTTCGGAACAGACCTCAGAACAGTGGGTTTAATATGGTCGGACCAATGGGTAGTTCCCCAAAAGACGACACAAAGCTCAAGTAAAAGTAACGTCAGCATTTAAAACAATGTTTGAGTAGAAGTCTTACCTGAGTCACCATCGCCATCTCCGCCGATCTTCATCGTTCTTCTTCTTCTGTTTAGCACGGTTTAGCATCGTGCGCGTGGTTTGTAGGGTGTGGTTTGTACCGCGGCTACAGTTGGGTACTATTGGGTGTAGTTGCTGTACTTGATTGCTATGTATGTGCTGTCACACTATGTGCCATGTTCAATCTTTTTTATTTTCTTTATTTCTCAGTGTTCAGGGAATAAGAAAGCACTTTATTTTTTGTTATACAAGTGCTACTGGTTGGCTTATATTTTGACATTTCACTGTCTGCGCTTAAGTTAAAAATAAATCTGTCCAAGAGGGACAAACAAGATTTGAATGTGCTTATTTTGTAACCAGTAAAATAGTCTCAACTACTAGGTTCCACAATGGTTTACTGTTTTAGAATGGTATTGCAATTATGTGCATGTATTTTATAGGTCATTTTTTGGATGACTGAATGAAAACAATAATTTTAGGTAGTTTTTTTAATGTCTGCAGAATACTAACTTTCATGCTGTGGAGTCAAGCCTTTTTCTCCGTGGGATCCTTAGCGGTTAGTCTTTAGCTTTTAAACTTTACATTTAGTTCCTTATATGTGTTGTGAGAGCATGTAAAGGCATTTGGAGCTTTGTAAATGTCAAAAATGCTAAATTAGTAGCAAAGAGTACTTTATGTTAGCAGCTAAATTAAAATAGTAGCCTGTTGCTGCAGCAGCCATCCTTTCAAGCAGCTGGGCAGAGCAAGCAGTAGATAGGCCAAAAATTCTGCTGTCATAAATGTTGGGCGCTAACTGAGCATATGCTCATTGATGGACATATTTAGCAGAACTGAGCCATTGTTTGTTTATGTGATTGAAATGATGTGGTTGGAATTGCACTTATGAGTTCATTTGGTAGCCAGCACACTAAAGTGATGCAAAACAAGGCAAATTAGAAACATGATTCATGACAAATGCAAGAGACACATTTATATTAATATCCACACAGCATTTATTTTATAGTATAAATGTATGTCGGTGTAATAGGCCACATTATGTTAGAAATATATCATGAAATGCTCTTTAGACTACAATAATACACAAAATATATTATTATTCCCAAAAAAATATTTTAGTTCGATCTTAATCAAAATATATTCAACCATGAATTTTGCTTTAAATCCAAAATGGGTCTTGTGTCTACAAAGTAATAGGCTATATGCCACATAGGCAAGTCCTAGTTTCTGGTTTCCACTAGTTGAGTCACTCTGAGCTGAATGCAGGTTCACTTGTGAAGGCCCTGCGAGTCAGGGTGGCTTTGAATGAATGTAGGTATTGCCCATCTCCAGAATGCTGCCCCTAAACCCACCAGAATGCAGGAAGTCACGTCTACCACATCCAAAATGTTGTGGGGGAGGACCCCCAGACCCCCACTATACCACCAGTGTCTCTCTCTGTATGGTATTTGTATGTAAGGTATTAGGCCCTATCCATCTCCAGCAGGCGCCCCAAACATCCGTTAGGATGCAGGGGATCAGGATCACATCTACCAAATCAGCTGACAAACAAAACCTTTATGTGGAGGCCTAAACGACAAAACTGTGGTCGGCCCCGCTGAATCTCACTCCAAGGTTTCTTGAAAAGTTGTCAGCCCTGTGACGACCTCAGTGACCTCTGCCAGAGATGTGGAGGAGAGTTCTCCCGAGTCTTCAGACTCTGCTCCTTCATGGAGGACGTGATGGTCGGGTTCATACGTTCTTCAAAGTGTTCTTTCAGCAGCAGTTCTCCTCAAATGTTGTTTTGCTCTATGTTATTAATGAGGCACTGTTTGATTCAAAAGGACATCCTTGTGTTTTTATCCCATTTATGTGTATTATTCATTTCATGTTATTGTTTTCTTTCTTTTGTCATATCTTTGATCGTTGTTCCTCTGTGTCACTAGAAAAACAAGTGAGAAAACTGTCCTCAGCTCATTTTGTTCTATTTGTAAATTAGATTGAAGTCTTACTTTTAAAAAATATCTGTCATTTTATCCTTTGATCTGAATTATTATTTTATTGACTTTGATCTTTTCTTTTCTCTTTATTTTCCTTCATTGTTGTTCCTCTGTGTTTCTAGTTTGTCCTCACTGTGTGGAACAACAATAAAGCTGCTGGAATATCTGATAAAAATATGAATCAATATAATATTGAATAAATCCTGACAGCAGTAAAGAAAATAAATCCCTCAGTTCAGTGTGTTTGTGACTCTGGCTGAGATGGAGGTGAAATATGTGAACCTGGGCTGTGCTTTACTGCTCTCTTCCTGTCACAAACACTGTTTGACATCTGTTCATCTGGAGGTTTTTGTTCAGGCTGCAGGGATCTTTTCTCACTGTGGGGAGCATCTTTCCACAGTAGCAGTAGTAGGTGGCTGAATGATTGAGTTTAACTGTCTGGATCTGCAACTCACAGACATTCTGTTCATACACAGCTGAGAAATCATCTTTCTGAGGATGATTGTAACTGTCCTTATCTATGTAACCACTATGCCTATTAATATACAGAATCACTGTGAATGTTTCTGTGTCTCTCTTCTGGAACCAGAGTACATAATTACTATCACACTGGTCAGTGTTTCGACAGGTGAAGGAGACGTTTTCACCAACTCTCCTGGTCAATGTTAAATCATCCTGAATCAGCTGCTCTGCTGCCATGGCAACCAGCGCTGTAGAGAAACAGACAGGTAGATGAAGGTGAGTGTGACAGTGTTTGTTAAAGGTTGAGTTTGTGGGCTCCTGATTGGCTGGAAACACTCACCTGAACACAGACAGCACAGAGCAGCAGCTGGGAGGAAAAGCATTTTGTGCAGTGGTGTTTCCTCTGGTGAACCTGGGGAGAAGTGGCGCTCTGATGCAGCTGAGGCCAAACAAGGACGAGCTGTGAGATCAGACGAGGGCCACGTGGTTTCTAACAGCTCCTCAGACCTCCCATCAGCCCCTGCGGCGGACAGATGAGGCTGCTGCTGTGTGACAACAGGCCTTTTTCACAGCAGACATTTTGACTTGTCACAGAAGGAAAAGCACAAGTGTTACTAATAACATGAAGCATGGCTCTGTTCTATGACATCACATGTCTCTTTACGCTCTTAGATAGGTGTCACACCAATAAATCAGCTCTTCCAACATGGCTGTGTGACAGATTTCAAACCAAACTTTATCACATGCTGGATTTCTGTGTTTGCTGCTGGTGCTGACATTAAACATCACAGAGAAAGAGCACCACCCTGTGGTCAGTCACAGGAAGTGCAAGAGGATCCACATGATGCTGATGATGGTCGCCATGACGACAGGATGATGCTGACCACAAATCCCCACAGTGCCATCTAGTGGACAAAAACCAGTAAAGGACAAGTATCACTGGTATTATTGTTGTTCCTACTTGTAAAAAGAATTCAGATCCTTTTCCTCCTGCGACTAATACAACACAGTAAATTCTACTATTACAAATATTAGCACTACTTCTACTAGCTCTGATAGAAAGCTGAGGTTCTCACAGACTGAACCTTTTGTCTGTTCCTCAATCTGGTGGAAAAACACAGACTTTTCTTCATCTTGTGTTTTGTGCTTCATGTAAACGTTTCTGTGTGGATGGATAGCGTACTCTGCGCTGCAGCTGGCAGACTTCCAGCTGTTCAGAGCCGATCACCACACACAACTGTCAGGTAAAAGGAAAGCTGGAGGAATCTGTTGTTACACTAACAGTGGCTGGTGTCATGATGTGACAGTGATTCTCCTGGCTCCTGGTTCTGCTCATCATGCACACCTGTCTGCAATCTGCTCATCACCTCTCCCAGTCTGCTCACCTGCCTCTCATCAGCTCATCAGCCTGCAGTATATCTACCCCGGCTCTCCAAACATTCTTTGGGGGGGGCACATATGAAGCGGGGGGTCTGGGGGTCGTCCACCAGAAATGTCTTTATTCATGTGAAGGAAAAGACAAAATTCAGGCAGCAGGTGACAATTCAAGATATAAGAATATAATGGAATATAATAGAGTAAGGCTCTCAGGCATTCTGTATAGCTGTCAAATATTTGAGTCCTCCTTTGTGTCTTTTGTTTGGGGAAGTAACCTCTTTAAATGTGCATGTGGCAGCCATTCATGTCAATGATACATTCATTGATTTGAATTCATTTATAAACTCCTGGACTTTAATAGCTCACATGTGTTTCAGCAAGATTTCTGCTCATGTTCAAAACTCTCTGCACAGTCAAAACATATCCCACATATCTGTGTTCTCTGAGAAGTCCAGAATAATATTTTGATAAAACAAAGTCATGATTTAATGAGAATAAAGTCACAATATATCAAGAAAAACTCCAGCTGCTCTATACTCTGCTGTGCATGACGTTATTCAGACCGTCTGACAGACACAGAGCCGTTTGGGACTCTCTCTGGATGAGACAAAGTTTAGGGAAGCGGCTGTGTGCTGCTCTTCATCGGAGGTGGAAAACAGAAACTAAGTGAAAACACTTGTGATCAGGTATAGGGGAGACCAGGTATGGTTGTGACACTTTTTGTCTCAGCACCTATAACTGGCTCAAGTTTTGTGCTCAAGCTCTCAAATCTTGACACAAAGTTCCCTTTTTTGTCCACTACAAAAAGCAAAGTTTCCAACTTCTCCAACTACACCACAGATTGCATGAACTGATGTCAAATACAAGGAGTTCCAGTGTTACAACCTGTCCCACTATGGGGCTCAGTTGTAACAATAAGAGTGAAGAATTAACACAGTTACAGAAATGACAAGAACAAAAAAAGACACACACACTAATAAAGACTTTGTATAAGGTGTAAGTCACTAACTCTGGACCTGTCAGATGCTGCGTACCTCTCGTGGAAGTTTGCTGCCTCAGTTCAGTAACTAGTCAAGACATCCTCTTTCTGTGCAGTGAGGATGTTGTGACTGCTGTGATCGCCCACACGGGGCAGCTGTGTTGATCCTCTTTCTCTGAGGTCAAGTAACGTTTTGCAGTATCTGCTAAATGTCAAACAGCAGATAGAGTCATCTTTGGGGACTGAGCTTACTGCAGAGCTTACTGCTTTGGGCCCTGTGGTGAGCACGGGGCCCCCAAGAGCGCTGGAAATGTCCCACAAACAGAGCCGGGCGGCCGTACGCTCACTACACAAGTTGCGTATACGCACTGATAATTATGCTAGGCCCCGCCTCCCCCTTGTTTCAAAGCAGGTGTCAGTGTTTACAACTTCCATGAGAGACAGATGAAACAGAGCAAGAGGAGATGCTGGATCATCAAGCAGTACAATCACAGACTCAGTTGATCCACATCCAGTCTCAGTCAGTACTAACACAGACCCAGTACAGCCGCAGCTTCAACAAATACTATCAGCATTAAATGTCAGGGCCCATGTTTTATCTTTTGGCCAATATCAAAGTTTTATTTTAACAGTGCTCCTTTTGTCTTTCTGTCTCATTTGATCACTGCACCAGACCTTACACAATATTATCAGATATTTGAAATGTATCTTCTTTACCATATGGTTGCCTTGTGCATCAGATCTTTTGCTCGTATCCTTTATCAGACAGCTGAGATTCAGCCCTCTACAGTTAACACATGACACTAAAATATGCATCAAGCTTCATCTTTCATTCATAGGATCAGGGGGTAATAGACAAATACTGTATTTACTGTGGTCCACTTAAAGATAGTGTTGCTGCTAACTGCTCCCACTTCACTTTTTACATGCTTATTTGTACATGATGAGTGCTTCAACTCATATATACAATACACATGAGTTGTTGTAGTGCCATGGTTACTGTGAGGAGGGCCCCCAAAGCAAATGTGCTTGGGGCCCCCAACAGTCCAGGTGTGGCCCTGCCTTACTGTCTTTCCCTGCCTCACCTCATCTGATGCACATTTGACTACGTGTCTTATTTTTTCTCACCAACTCTCCTGGCATGCTGAAACAATGAGTAAGATAGAAAGAGAAAATGTCTTCAATTATCATTGGGGTTAGTTGTAAGACTTTTCAAACTCTGTCACAACCAGCCCACATCCTCCTCTGTCAGCCATTGTTTAGCCAGCTGTAGCAGCATGGTGCTTTGAAATGAGCAAAGATGAAATGACTCACATTTTACCCACGACACAACTCTCTAATCTAATACAAGTTACATGATTCAAACTTCAACAGCAGCAGAATTCATCAAAATATAGATTTGGTCCAAAAAATGTCTGAAAATGAGAATTTTGGCTGTAAAACCTGCACACTTCTTCACACAGCTACGAAATATCACATGCAGGATCAGGAAGGAAGTGCTCATACAATAAATGTATTCCATGACTCATAGGTCATCCCCTCTTGGTCAAAGTGCTGTTGTTACAACCATCCCATTGTTACAACCATACCCGCTCTCCCCTAATTCTCCCCATTGTGCGGTCTATTGTCCACACACATGTTAACTTCACCACCTGTGATAAAGTGCAGCTCACAGCTGCAGCTTCAGTGGGAAGCATGAGTCTGGAGACAGTCCCAAACAGAGCAAAGGTGTCTTTCAGCGAGGGGGACGCAGAGACAGAGACACAGAGCAACCGGTCAGAGGAAAGACGCCACACTGCAGTCCAAACTTTATACAAGTCAAAATACCTGGAGGCTAACAAATACTCTGACAGACAGCAGTGCTTATATTACATTTTTGAACATCTCAATTATTGTTAGGGACAATTCAGTCGTCTCTGGACTGATTGCTTCTGTCCTCTTTGGTTTGGTTTTGACTGCAGGATTGTTTTGACTGGGCCTGAACGCTCCGCTGTGAAGCTGGAGCTAATGAGGGAAAGGACGTCCTGATTTCACATCAAATTAAAGTGCTTTTATTTCTATCTTAAAACACTGAATTACAACCACAGCATACATGTCAAAATCTGTTGTGTGCTACATGTGTGAACGGGCAACTCCAGACGTCAGGACCTGATTCTCTGGAAATAGTCTAGAGTTCATATGAGGAAACAGCTTAGGTAAGCACTGTAAATGTCATTTGTAATTCATATACTACATATTAAACAGACACATACAGCTATTTTTGTCACGGCTCTGTGACTCCAAGTTCTTCATGTGCTCCTCTCCCTGTCTCCCTCATGTTTCCACCTCCCCTGTCTGTTTACCTGTTTGTGTGTGTTGTGGGCGGAGCTTCTGATTCCATCTCCACTTCAGTCTCCAATGATGTCATCACCACGCAGTATAAGAACCAGGGGGCATCACTCACTGATGGACAGATTCAGTGGCAGTCACTCTCTCAGCTGCTCAGTGTTGTTTATACTGGAGTTATCCTTGTGTGTTTTCCAGCTGCTTACTTCCTGTTGTCTCCTGTGCCGAGGATCTCCAGCGTCCACTTCCCCACCGACTCACCAACTTGATCCGCACCAACAGCCTTCAAGCCAGCCTTTACACTCTCCTGCCAGCTTCCCACAGTCCCAGCTGCTCCCAGCTCCTCTCCTCCCTCTCACACCTGCCCCTGCCAACACCAGCCTCCCTCATTCCCCCATTTATTCTTCCAAAACAATGCACCATCATCATCCACCCTTCTGTGTCTGTGTCAGCTTTTGGGTCCAAAAACACTATGGCCTTCACAAGTTTTGATCCAAACCAGCTGAAATGTTTCAAAACACACATTTCCTCCCTCCAGTCCAACACTTGTCTCCCTGCTTACCTGCCAGCAGCCGTCTAATCTGGAAGCTGCCCCTTCCTGCCACACTTCCCCCTCATTCCACGCTCACACCAGCCCCGTCCTCCATTATCTCCATTCTTCCCAGTTACCACCAGATTCCCATTCCCAGCCATCAGTCCCTCCTCCACAATAAAAGCTCTTTTCTCACCACCACCACCCTGTGTGTGTCCTGTGTTTGGCTCCCTCCTGTGTTCATAACATATTTCACACATGTATAGTGCCAGATATTAATACATACTTTCAACATATTGTACCACAGTAGCCAGAACTATAACTATAATATTATTACTTTCAATAATGTTGTTGTAAGCTACTGTCATTACCTGCATCTCTCTCTCTCTCTCTCTGTCTCATTGTGTCATGCGGATTACTGTTAATTTATCATGTTGATCTGTTCTGTACGACATCTATTGCACGTCTGTCCGTCCTGGAAGAGGGATCCCTCCTCAGTTGCTCTTCCTGAGGTTTCTACCATTTTTTTTTCCCCGTTAAAGGGGTTTTTGGGGAGTTTTTCCTGATCAGCTGTGAGGGTCATAAGGACAGAGGGATGTCGTATGCTGTAAAGCCCTGTGAGGCAAATTGTGATTTGTGATATTGGGCTTTATAAATAAAATTGATTGAAAATTGATTGACCTCTTGGCCAAATTATAAGCAGTCATGGAATTAATTTCCACTTCTACGCTGATGATACTCAGCTGTTTGTGACTATAGAGGCAGATGATCATTCCCAAATGATTTAGACTGGATGTCAGGTCATTTCCTGTTCCTAAACTCAGATGAAACTCAGATGCTGGTCATCGGCCCTGCTCCACAAAGACACCAGTTTGACCAAGTAACAGAAACTCCAGACGACTATGTGATCTCTCAAAGTCTGACAGTGGAGAATCTTTGTGTTAGGTTTGATCCTACTCGCTCTTTTGATCAGCTCATTAAAGAAACTACCGATCGACTTCTTTCATCCAGGCAACATAGATTCAGCTAAAATCAGGTCTTTTCATCAGTGGCTGATGCAGACATCCTTTGTATCATCCAAACTTGTTCATCATCACATTTCATCAGGCCTGCTGCCGGCTCGTAATAAAAGTCTTCAGATGGTTCAGAACGCTGCAGCTAGAATCTGAAATAAAACTAGAAAATTTAACAACATTACAGCAGTTTTAGTTTCCCTTCACTGGCTCCTGATCCATGTCAGATTAGACTTTAAGTTGCTTCTGATGACCTACAAACTGTAAATGAGAACGTCCCTTCATACCTGTCTGATCTCCTTAAACTTTATATTTCAGTCAGGACTCTCCGCTCTCACAATACAGAGCTCCCGTCTGTCCCCAGAGTTAAAAGAAGTCAGCAGGCTGCAGAGCCTTTTCTTCTGGAATAACCTCCCTGCTGATAATACTCTGTTGACACCTTTAAATCCATTACAAATCTTTTGGCTTTAACTTTCAGTCAGTTGCTTATTCTCTGATGACTTCAGGCTTGTACCTGTTACCATGATCCTTCCAGCAGGTCGGTCTCAGTCTCAATGAATCATTAAATCTAGTACATATAGTTCATGTTTGTCCTGCTGATGAGAACACTGTAAACTTTCTGAAAAGCACTGCATCTCTCTGAGCCTCTGTTTGTTTGTCGCTCCACATGAAGAGGGTCCAGAATCCAGGCTCTAAGGATAGAGGCTGTTGTACGTACAGATTGTAAAGAACCTTGAGGCATTGTGATATCAGGCTGTATACACTGAACAGACATTTCAACTCAACACTTTTGTGTTTGCTCCCATTTTTCACAGGTTGAAGTTAAAGATCTGAGACTTTTTTATGCACTCAATAGATATATTTCTCTCAAAGTTTGGTCACAAATGAGTTCAAATCTGTGTTAGTGAGCACTTCTCCTTTTCCAAGATAATCCATCCACCTGACAGGTGTGGCTGATTAAACAGCATCATTACTACACAGGTGTGTCTTGGGATGGTCACAATAAAAGGACACTCTAAAATGTCACCTTTGATCTTGAATAAAGACATTTATCAGGATTTCACATGACGAGCGCTACAGAAATGCATTTTTTGGTCACAGATAGCCCAAAGAATCAGTCAGTATCTGCTGTGACACCATTTGCCTCCTGCAGTGCGACACATCTCCTTCACATAGAGTTGATCAGGTTGTTGATTGTTGGCCCACTCCTCTTCAGTGGCTGTGTGAAGCTGCTGGATATTGGCAGGAAGTGGAACACGCTGTCGTACACGCCGATCCAGAGCATCCCAAACATGCTCAGTGGGTGACATGTCTGCTGAGTCTGCAGGCCGTGCAACAAGTGGGATGTTTTCAGCTTCCAGGAATTGTGTACAGATCTTTGCAACATGGGGCCGTGCATTATCATGCTGCAACATGAGGTCATGGCGGCGGATGAATGGCATGACGATGGCTCTCAGGATCTCATCACAGTATCTCTGAGGATTCAAAGTGCCATCAATAAAATGCACCTGTGTTCATTATCTGTAGCTTATAGCCTGTAGCATAAGCCCCCTGCCACCATGACACACTCTGTTCACAATGCTGGCGTTAGCAAACTGCTCGCCAACATGACGCCATACTGGCCTCTGCCATCTGCCCCGTACAGTGTAAACCAGGATTCATGTGTGAAGAGAACACACCTCCAAAGTACCAGACGCCATCATAGGTGAGCAGTTTCCAACTCAAGTCAGTTAAAGCTCCAGCGTGGAGGATTTAGGAGGACATATTGACAGAAATGGAATATAATATGATAAGTCTGTTTTCTTTAGTGTGTAATCACCTGAACATAAGATTTGTTGTGTTCTCCTGAACTTAGAATGAGACCTTTATATCTACATAAGGAGCAGGTCCTCGTCTACAGAGATCACCATGTTGCACCCACATGTTTCTACAGTAGCCCAGAATGGACAAACTAAACACTGGCTCCACACAGGGCCATTCATGTTTTCATGTCAGCCACTGATGTAAGAAGCCCAACTGCAATGAGCAGTGCTGGAATTAAACTGATTTGTAACATGAAACTGCTTCATTTAGTGTTTCTAGTGGTTTGAATCATCTGGTCTGTTTGTTTTGGAGAGGAAGAGTCCTCTGTGGATAATTCAGCTCCTGATAAAAACCTCCTCAGCAATGAACACTGAAGGACTTTTAGCTGGGAGAAGTTTCAGCTGGTTGCAATCTGCACTTCACTAGTAGACGCCATGAAGTCCCCTTAAATCTGACACACTTCACCTTTGAGACCCTGCTGAGGATGACGAGCGTGCAGATGAGCTTCCCTGAGACGGCTTCTGATGGTTTGTGCAGAAATTCTTTGGTTGTGAAAACCAATTATTGCATCATCTGTCTGAGTGGCTGGTCTCAGACCATCTTGGAGGTGAAGACGCTGGATGTGGACGTCCTGAGCTGCTGTGGTTACACGTGGTCTGCAGTTGTGAGGCCGGTTGGATTTACTGCCAAATTATCTTCAACACTGGAGACGACATTCCTGCAGTCAGCACGCCAATGACACGCTGACTGCAGGAAACACAAACAAAAGACAAAGAGTGAAATGAAGAGAACATAAACACACACACACACACACACACACACACACACACATGCACTGTTTCTCCACACTTAGAGGCAGGACTGATATAAAAATGAAAATATAAAGACAGAAACTAAACACAAGCAATAAACACAACATCATCAGAAGGCACTAACAGTAGAAACAGTTGTAGTGAAGCAGCAGTCCAGTTAGAAACAGTGTGTTGTTGCAGACACTAGAGGGCAGCAGTGTGAAGGTTTTATTCTTCACAGCAGCAGCACACAACAGAGAGAAGGACTGAAATATCAATTGTATTATTCAATGATCACGTGTTCATTATTGTAACCATGACGACAAAGGTCCCGTCACCTTAACAAAGAGCTTATTTGAACCCAAACCACCATCTTTCCCTAAAACTAACCAAGTCTTGTTTGTGCCTAACCAAACCTTAACCACAGTGGTGTCACATCATCACACTGATTTATTTCTCACAGACAAATGATGTGGTCCTGCTGATAGTTTCATCAGATCAGAAAACACTTCTATGTGTGCTTTTAAAGCTCACTTACTAACTCCATATTTTGTCATTGAATTTGGAGAACTTTTTGGCCCCAACCTCTGCCTGAATACCAGCTGTTTCAAATCCAACCAGGGTTTTTACAGGCAGAAGCTCAGCTGTGGTGGCTTCACCAGTGTCTCCCATTGTGTCTGACCTCTACATGGAGGAAGTAGAGAGCAGAGCCCTGAGCTCCTTCCAGAGAACAGCACCATAACCACTGCTTCACATATGAGGAGCACACCTGGACTGAAACTCTTGTGAAGCCTCCGCTGGCTTCGTCTTTACAAACTAACCCTCTGAACTTTATTTGACATTCTAGTGGAGATCCCAAAGTTTACAAAAATACCAAATCTGTGCCACAAACAAAAAAGAAGCTTTTTATACTTTATACTTGAATTGATCATTTTCACTCTTCAAATCACCTGACTTTGTATTTTTCCTTCTTTCTAATGTGGTGCCGCAGAATTCTACTTTTCCACCAGCAGCTTCAACACCACCTCCACCGTCACTTCAGATTCAGATTCAGAATACTTTATTAATCCCCGGGGGGAAATTGTTTTTGTTCCAATGCTCCGTGCAAAGTAGAAATAGAAATACAGCATGAATGGAAACAAGAGATAAAGATGAAGATATAAATGAGATACTAAAATAGACAATGAAATGAATAAAATAAAATATTAAAGTAGACATTAAAATAAAATAAATAATAAAATATTAAAGTAGACAATCTGAAATATATACAATATTCTACTACTTCTACCAGCTGTTGCTGCTGTCCCACCTCAGTACCAAGTGAAGCTGCTCTGTGTGCTGTACACAGTGCTGATAGTGAAGAGTCTGGTGTACTGCTGTGGACTCTCTCTGCTGATGATCCTCAGAAACAAGGGACCGTCCACCAACTGCACACATGCTGACTGACTGTTTTCTGCTCGCCTTTTCTCACCATCAAATCTCATCAATTCATCTCATTTATCACTTTGATCAGTGTTCACAAATATCACTTATGACGTCTTGTGCTTGGTTGTAAATTTCACATCCACATGTCTTAAATCCATAAATACAAATATACACATATATATTTGTACATGAAGCCTTAATGGTTATTAAGTGTTGATATTTTTGGACAACAATGGAGCTCTATGGCACAGAGGAATAAGATCTATCAGCCTTTGATACACACACAATACTTGTTAGTAAAATACATTCAGTGATTTTGTTGATAGAAAATCCAAAGATCAAATAACACCAACATCATCTTTGAATCCATTTTTAATGACAACATCTTAATGATCTCATTATCTGGAGAGAACAAATGTTGATGATACAGATAATATTAAGAAAACTCTTATCTCAGGATAACTTCATTCAAAATCCACATATGAGATATGATCAGAAGATAACAGGCTTACTAAGAACTCCCACAGCAACTTTCACTGTTTTTATCATAGAATGCTTCTTTTATACATCATATTGAATATTTCTATTGATTTTCTTCATCTTATCAGCTTTAGTTAGTTTTTGATCCAAATCTTGTACTTTGCTTTTTGCTTTCATCTCTATTTTATTGACTGTTAATCACATTTGATCAAATCTGTTTTATAAATAAAGTTCAGTTTGATCATTTTTATTTTTCTATTAGTAATAACAGTAGTGCTTTTATTTTTTATGACTGTCTGTTTGTGTTATTCTTTGATTCAATGCCCAGTTTTAATAAATGAAAGAAAAACATTTTTGACTTTTATTTTCTACATCAGACAAAGCGTAAATCATTTCATTGAACATATTTGATGTGGAAAGAAAAATATATTTTGAGCTTCAAAATCTCTCTTAAATATAAATGTGTTTGTCTGCAGAGAAACTTTAGCAAATATTTAAGGTGGTGTCATTTCCTGTGTAAAAGAAAAATCCATATTCAGTGCTAAAGTGCATAATTGATGCCTTTCCATATAAAAACATAGAGAAATCAAATGAGTCCAATAAAAACACTGTCAGATGGTGTTGCTATAGTATTAACTTGAATCATTTCAGAACATTAAGGAGTGGATGAATGTTGTTGTCATGACAAGTTGAACATCAGAGTTGATTTTAGTATTCAGTCTCATTTCTTTGAGTTTCCTGTCTATGTTTGTTAGGTTGACCTCTCTCAGTTTGCTGCACTGTAACAAACAGGAAAAGTGACTCAATATTGAGCATGTTGTCAATATGCATCAATAATCATTGACTGCAAATAATGACATCACAACATAGCTTGTGCTTTGAAATGTGTGATATTTCACAGCTGTTTGTGCTGTGAAAATGCTAACAGGAACATACTAAAGCTGCTGATTGACTTCCTGAGTTTAGCTCCTGGAGCTCCTCACTTCTTGGACTATTTGATCAAAAAGCACTTTGAGTTGCTGAACCTTAACAAGAATCTGTTTGCATGACCACGCTCCTCCAAGCACATAGTTGAACAGACAAATGATGTTGATTTACAAGAGGAGCCCACACTTCACTACCATACAGTAATGTCAGTTTGATTCTAGATGTGAATATTGTGAGCCAGATTCTAACAGGTATATCTATGTTTGAAGACTTCTTTATAGCATAGGGCTCTCTGGGCTCAGTTCAGCTGTGTGTGGGTGGAGGGCTCAGTGGAAAAAAGGCTTCCAGACAACAAGACAAAAGACAAACAGCCACAGAGAGGGAGAGCAGTTGATGAGTGTGTACAGCAGCAGATATGAATCTGTTCTCAGTGGTTATTAGGACTCATAAAAAACTGTTGACAGCCCATCAACACTTCCTCTCCTGCAGCAGATGGGCTGTGTGGGTTTCTGCTCTGCAGCTTTTCTCACAGTAACAACACAATGACAGTTACAACCATGCACTCTGCTTAAAGAATCCAGATTCCAGGAACTTCACTCACTCACTACAGTGTTCACATGGGAATAAGAACTAAACTACGCTTCAAAACAGCAGCATGTTCACAGTCACAGCACACCAAGAAATCAGCTCAACTATTCTTAAATGCTCTTTCTGAAATCTTCTCAGAAATGTCTCTGTAAAAATACAATTTCACACAAGTTTGAAGTTTCAGAGTCTTTAAATCAGCACGAGAGGATTTGAAGCACTGACTCCTCCACCGCAACATTTCCAAAAATAAGTCTTACATGTGTTATCATTGATCAGAGCCACAGAACACAAACCACTCAGACAGAAACACAAACCACGGAGACAAACAAGTCATCTTGTTGTTTCACCCCCTCAAAAAAACATCTCTATCTGTTTCTGAAGCAGAACTAGAGCGGCCATGTTGCTTCACCTCAGGATCATAGTGTGCATACATTTTTAACACGTCAGTACAAAAACAAGTTCAAATTCATCTCTTCATTTTCTGCCATGTTTAAATAAATACTCTTCATACATGACTTCATCACAAATATGTTTTCTACATGTCTAACTTTTGTATTTCTTTGTGAAGCATTTTGTGATTCTGTCTTGAAATGTGTTCCATAAATATAAATCTTAATTCCCGTCTAATCAGTAACTATACCAATCCATTTCATCTTGATCAAACTCTAATAGTTAAGTGACATTTTATTGAATGATGAAAACAAACAGCTCCATTATTTCAGCAACATTCAGACTTGAGGCCGACTGATGAAGCCGCTGTGTAATCATTTTATAGCAGTTGTAGCTTCAAAGCAGCTCGCTCTGCTGTTTGTTCATGTGTGTAAACAACAGTGTCATCAGCGTGGAGTTTTACATCCACACTGACACAATTATAAAAGGGGCTCAGCACTGAACCTGGTGGAACACCCACACCTACTGACTTGTATATAATAGCTGTGTGTATATATTTGCTGATCTTTGTTTAGCTTTGTTGTCCTTGTTTAGCTGTATGCTTATATTCATATCTTCCTGTACATGTGTTCTTGGCGCTGTGTGAAAGTATATTCAGAGCTACTTACAACCAGAGTCAAATGACTTGTAGGTGTCAACATACACGGCCAATGAAGCTGATTGTGTTTCTGATTATTTGCTATGAAGCCAAACTGGAATCCATCAAAACAAAGAGGTTTATAAAACACAGACACTTTGATTTTTCACTTTATTGAGAATGTGACACTGAAAGAATTTGACAAACCTGCCGCACTCTGCAGAATGTATTAAAAAGAAACACAAGAACAGAAGAAATACTACAAACAATAAAATATCTGACAGACAGCTCATGATTCAGATTCAATTTCTGTTATTATACAAGTCAAATTTAAAAGTGGAAACAAACTGAAGTATTAAAATAAGACAAGACAGAATTTACGCTTGCAAATATATATATGTGTGTGTGTGTGTGTGTGTGTGTGTGTGTGTGTGTGTTTATATATGTTGAGGATGACTCTATCTAACTTGTGCATAAAAAGATAAAATTTACAACCAATCACAAGACGTCATAAGTGATATTTGTGAACACTGATCAAAGTGATAAATGAGATGAATTGATGAGATTTGATGGTGAGAAAAGGCGAGCAGAAAACAGTCAGTCAGCATGTGTGCAGTTGGTGGACGGTCCCTTGTTTCTGAGGATCATCAGCAGAGAGAGTCCACAGCAGTACACCAGACTCTTCACTATCAGCACTGTGTACAGCACACAGAGCAGCTTCACCCTGGACTGGAAAGTCTGGACTGGAAAGTAGGAAACCTCTGAAAGAGAAAAGGAGTGAAATGTTTGGAGTGTCAGTGAGAAATGTCAGTCCTCTGCTCCTCTGCTCTCTTTGACATGAAGCTGAATCACTGCTGAACACAGTCACCAAGCCTTCATTACCTTGTTGTGTTTGGGCCTCCACTGTGCCCCCCTGGTGCTGGACGGAGCAGCGGTATTTATATGTACCAATCTCTTTTTGACGGATCAGCAAGATGGCGGCGGTGCGTCCCGACTCTCTGAGCTCCAGCTGCTCTCCCTCAGCAGGGAGCAGAGGTCCATTCTCCTCTTGTCTTTTCCAGGAGAAGCGGACCAGAGGAGGAAACATGGCTGAGGCCAGACACAGCAGGGAGCTCTTCCCCTCCAGGTGGGCTCTGGATGCTGCTGGGTACACGCTCACCACGGGCTTCACTACCTGCTCATCTGAAGTTTGACAGCAGCAGCAGCAGCAGCAACAAGCAGCACAGACACACATTCACACAGTCAGCAGCAGCTTACAGCACTGCACTGCATTCAGTCTGATCCTGGAAACTACATGGACTCTGATCACTAAACTACTCATCAATACAGCACAAAGTTCACTACATATACTGGATTCACCTTCATATCAAACACACTGAGCAGCTACTGTCAGCATGTCTTCTATGGACACTAAAGAAACTATTCTTTATTTTAATGGACAAACTTCACTCACTCTCATTTAACAAGAATTATTATTATTACATCAAAAATTGTCACTTTTACCTCCAATAAAAAGGGAATAGATTTCCTGTATTTTAAATAGCTGACGGGTACATGAATACACATATTATACTTTACTACATATTTACCTTCACGTAAAACAAGAAACAATACATTTACCACCGCATACTTTACTCTGACCAATTTAAAAAATTGATATATAAATAATATCTTTTTTTCCACAATTCATATTAATTTTCAACAATTTTAACAACACACAATCACTTGTGAAATACGAATAAAAACTGCTATGAAATGAAAAATAATATGAAAACATGCTGATCCTAAACAGAGTAACTTACAATATAATAAAGTATAACACATATAATATAATATAATATAATATAATATAATATAATATAATATAATATAATATAATATAATATAATATAGTAAAGACATTTTCCTTCACAGAATTTACAGTTTTATTCTTCTATATTAAATATTTGATAAACAATGAACAATAATTTATCTTCACATAAAATACAAATTTCCCTTTATTGATGACAATATAAACACGACAGGTTTCACATTTACCAACATATAACAATTAATTGAATAACTTTTAAATGTCAGTTTTTAGCTTCTTGTTAATATACAATTAACACAGCATGTCAGCGTTCACAACAGTCGTCTTTAAAAATAATACTGATTATGATATTATATAATACAGTTTTTTTTTCAATCTGCCAACATTTACCCTCCAAAGAATATTTGCCGTCATATATTTAAGATGACACTGGACATAATATATAGTTTTGATTTTGTGTGTATTTGTCTGTGTGTTTATGATCATATATCATCACTGATCGAATATCATTTAAATATTAATAAAAAATTCTTTCTGAAATATTCAAACTGTAGCTGCTGTAATATATTATATATTAAATATATATATAAATAAATATATATATATATATATATATATATATATATGTATATGTATATATATATATATATATATATATATATATATATATATATATATATATGTGTGTGTGTGTGTCTTCATTTAATAATTATTTACCATCTTAAGAAACATTTATCATCAGACAAAATTCATCCTTTGAAATATATATATTTATTATTGTTAATATGTGCTCGTCATAATACATTTACTGATATATATAAATAGTGTTTATTATCATATATAATGTTGTTTAATAAAAAGCAGAGATGGTGCTGAATCACTGAGAGGATCAAATACTGTATATCTGTAACATTTCCAATAATCCTACTTTTTCTATATGAATCAGTTTAATCTCCTGCAGAAATAAAGAATAACTTGAGTTGTGCAGTGAGATTTAAACATCTTTTCAGGAATGATGAAGCTTTTTTATGTAACAATAGCTGCATGGCTGCAAGAATTCTCTACTAATGATGAAAAAACTAACATGTAAAGCCTGAAGCAGCACAAACTCATTAAAAACACATTTTCAACTTGTTCAATAAAACAACTGAAGGAAAATGAAGCTTTATTCTTACCTGTTACAAACAGTTTAGTTCCTGAGCCAAAGATCCCGTACCATTCACCTCCCACAGTGAGAGAGAGTGATACAAAAACCTGTGTGTTGTTGAATGTGTCAGCTGAGGTGAAGGAGTCCAAATGATGAAGCAGTATCATATTTCAGCTCCATGATGTGTTTCTCTAATGTTCATATTAACATGACTGTCTCTTCTTTGATTTTCTTTTTAGACACACTAGCAGAGTGTCTCCGTGGATGGTTGCTTGACACGTTCATGTTCCTCAGAGGATGAATCCTACTGACTTTGCTAAGTTTTTATCCAGCACCATCATCAGCTGACATTTTGAAATTGTCCATTACTTTGATTGATGACGGATGTGCGTCAGATGACAGGACGCTTGTCCACATAGCCAGTGTGTGTTGCTCTGTAGTCTTGTTTTGATTTGAAGTAGAAAGAGTTGTGATCCTCCTACTTTTGAAATCAGTGCAACACATGAGAGCAGAGTTACTGTTGACACAAACAAACACTCAACAAGTCAAACTACTGTTTAGGACAAATATTGTAAACACTTAGTGGCTTAACACTCAAATATTTTTGCTGAACTGAAGCTGAAAAATATTCAAGATCAAATGAAGCCTATTGCTTGAAAAGGTTTGTTGTCAGTTGAAATCTAAGCATTGATTCAAAGTGATGTCAGTGTTTGGATGGATGTATATAGGGTTTGACATTGATATCATTAGGGTCCTGGCTTCTTCTTCTTCTTCTTCTTCCGAGGAAATCATACTTTCCATGCGCGAAAAATCACCAAACTTTGCACAAAGGTCCAGTCTCATGCCAGATATCCTCAGCTGCAAAAACAGGCCAATAGTCCTGATGGTGGCGCTACAGCGAGCCTCTAAAGTTCAAAATTTTAAAAATTCACAGCAAATCAACCATATGTGCTACAGATTTGCAACTTCCATCAAACTGTAGCCCCAATACTGAAGAAACTTTTGTACATTTAAACCTATTGCAAATTATGAATTCCATCACTCTGTTTTTTTTAAAAAACTGTAAAACTTATTAAATCTCCTCCCACAATTTTTGCTCAATTGACACCAAACTCGCTACAGAGCATCTTCAGACTGTCCTAGAAAAACGATCCACACAGATTTTTGATTTATCGAAAATTGAGCCTACAGGTTCAACAGTGAGAGGTAATAAAAGCATGGATAACTTTGTTGAGGTCTTTCTGGCTTAGATAGGGTTTAACTTTGGATAGAAGCATCAGCTGAAAAAGCTAGACTTGACCACTGAGCTGAACTGTTTGTCTAGCTTAAAAGCACCATCAATCACACCAAGATTCCTAGTGTGGGATCCCATGTAAGGTGCTAGTGGGCCCAGGGAGCTGGCAAGGACCTGAACCAGATCAGGGCGACCGAACAGGACAACCTCTGTTTTGTTTTCATTTAATTTTAAGAAGTTTAAGTCCATCCATGTTTTAATGTCACTTAGGCAGTTTAGCACAGCCTGAAGGGAATCTTTGGAAGGAATCTTTAATGGTAAATACACCTGCACCTCATCAGCAACGCAGTGAAAGGGAATACCATGCTTCCTAAATATCGACGCCAGGGGTGGCATATAAAGGGAGAACAATAGGGGGCCCAGAACTGACCCCTGGGGGACCCTGCAGGTCAAAGGGGCCACTGAGGAGGAAAACTGCCCCATAAGAACAGAAAAGGATCTGTCCGAGAGGAACGATTTAAACCAACTTAAAACAGTGCCTCTTATACCTACACAGTGCTCTAGGTGTGACAGGAGAATTTTAAAAGAGCAGTTTCAGTGCTGTGAGGAGGCTTAAAACCAGACTGAAACCGTTCACCAACGTTGGCCCCTTTTAAAAATTCTTGCAGTCGGTTAAAAACAACTTTCTCTAAAACCTTGGAAATGAAAGGAAGTTTGGAAATTGGCCTGAAATTAGCCAATACCGAGGGATTCAAATTTTTCTTTTTCAAAAGAGGCTGCACCGTGGCATGTTTAAAGGAGGACGGAACACATCCAGAGCTGAGACACATATTTATAAGTTTAAGGAGAAGAAGACGGCTCAATACAGAAAGCATCACAAGGATTCACCAGTGAGTTAAATACATTAAAAGCACCTGAGGCTTGTGAGCATTTGTGGAAACAAGTGAGGAAAAATATTCAGATTTAGCAGCGTGTTCATGTGAAAGAGCCAGTGGTGTTAATTATGGGCCACATCATCAGAACCATGAATGAAGTAGGCTGCTTCATATTATATGAGATGAAACGGCAGCAAAAGTGTCTGCTACTGTGAGCCAGTCAAATGTCAGTGGCGTGGGATGTAAACAACAATCTGTAATCTTCAAAAGGAAAATCTAGAAACATTGTAAACACCATCCAAAAATGTAGCGTCATCTGAGACTTAAGTTAGGTGCATGTATCACTGAGCTATGGGCCAATGTGACATTAGTACAGAGTATTATTTTGCTGTTTAGTTGGACGATGATAATACCACCCTCAATCTGTCACATAAAACACTTTGAAGTGACGCCAGACTGTTTGTGTTACTGAAGTAAAGGGTGCAAAAGTAGTTAAGGACTGATGAGGTCTGTCTGATCCAAATGTTACATTTATAATAACAGGAGCCAATTAATAATGTCTGGATTATTTTACTAATAAAATATGATGTGTTTTGTCCCAGTTCTCATCACACAGGTGTCTCAGGTTATTTTGAGCTGCAGTGATGAATCAGAGTGTAAAATATCACCATCACTGCAGACTGAAATAAACTTTGCATCATTTCAAACAGTGTTAAAATCATGTGTTTAGTGTTGTAAACAATCTCTCCATTTGTTAGAAGCTCTGTTTTAAAACCAGTGGAAATAATGAAATGATTCTACTGACCTGTGACAGCATACAGGCTCCTCTTTTTTACCTGCTGTCACTCTGGACTTTGCTACATGGAGACTTTTTTCTTCAGTGATCTGATTGGTCAGAGGTCGGGGTGTTGACAGGCTGTGATCCCATACCCTGAAGTTAACCTGCTCTGGAGCAGCTTAGCTGTTCAGCATACGTTGCCACGGTGATTTATCATGGTCAAAAGAGAACCAGCTTGGTAGTGCTGAAAACCCAGAGTTAAGCCCAAAGTTATCTGGCTAACTTCAAACCCTGCTTGGTAGTACAGGCCTCAGATGAGATATATAATCCCTCCAGTGTGTTCTGGCTCTGCCCCGGGGCCTCCTACCAGTCGGACGTGCCTGGAAATCCTCTAACGGGAGGCGAAGGCATCCTGATCAGATGCTCAGATCATCTCAACTGAGCCCTTTCCATGTTCACTACTCAAAGCTCATGACGGTCCCAATTTTAAAAGTGGAAACCACCACCCTGGTCTGCCACTCTACATGCACTGTACCAGTGTTTCAACAATGGCAGCAAAACAGTGTCAAGAGCCTTCAGCATCTCAGGGAGAATCTCATCCACACCTGGCACCTTGCCTCCAAGGAGCTTTTCACAGGGCTGTCAACTCTCACACATTCGCCGTGAGAGTCACGCAATTGGTTGATTTCACGCAGTCTCACGCCACACCTCCAATTTCACATTCGGAAAAAAAAAAAAGTGGTACGGTACGGTAGGTGGCGCCACCTTACATTACTAGGCTACTAGGACCTACAATGATGAATGATGCCCTCCTGCAGAGGAAGAAGAAATATTTCAAGTCTTGCATTTCTCACCTCCAGGTAGTGTTGTAGCACTCGAGATCGGTCTCTGACTGGGTGGACTCAGGTTTTTTGAATGAGACCGATCAAGACCACTGCTGATAGGGTTTTTGTCCGTGCCCCACTGATAAGAGTGAAAAAGTACCCTCTCAAAAACAGCTAATAACAAAAATCATTGGTAGTGTAAAGATTTCCCCCCAGCTGCAGCTGCTGTGCGCCCGGCAGGTAGCAGCTGCACACAGAGGATGGAGACAACAGGAGGAGAGCGGCTGTGTGAACTCGTCATAATGAAAGATGTCTGCCAACTCGTTTCACACAGCACAAGGAGTTCATTTGTAAAACTAAGCGAAAAAGCTCAGCAGTGTGCAAATTCTGCAGTGCTCTGCTCACCGAAACAGCTGGGACGACGTCAAACTTTGACCGTCACCTCGAAAGGAAGCATAAAGACAGGTAAGCTAACAGTTTCCATACAAAGTTTAACGTGATATCAGAAGTCTTGGTAAATTTCAACTCCACCATCCAGAGACAATAAGAGAAAATAAGCTCTCCTCTTTCCACGGTCGTTATAGGCATATATTTGCTAACTTTCAGAGCATGGACGTCGTTAGACCTGGGCATTCCCGGCTATAGCCCCGGATCTTTTGGAGTCAGCCCCGGATCTTTTGGGCTCAGCCCCGGATCTTTTGGGCTCAGCCCCGGATCTTTTGGGCTCAGCCCCGGATCTTTTCAGCCCCGTTTGTTGTTTTTTTGTTGTTTTGTTCTTTTTTACTAATAAAGCACCTCGTTTCCAACTTAAAGTCCAGGGCACGGCACGGGAGCACAACAGACAGCAGTGCACGCAGCACAGTAGCACACAACACACTCACTGTCACACCAGCTTACATGGCATATGCCCATATATGGGCAGTCAGAATGATAACGTGTTACAGTTTTCAAGTGCAACGTCAGTAGGCTGCTCTGTATTACAAGTGTATTTATTGTAGTGATGTTACGCTCGAGCCAGTTTGCTCGACACAGTGTCGATCTTTTGAAGCACAAGTGTTCCGTGACAGTGTCCCTGCTTTGGCACGCCCACATTCACGTGACTACCCAGAGCGAGGCCTCATTACAGGCAGTCTTGAGGCTTTTCCAGGTCTTCCACTTAGATGCAGTTCTGACACACAGCCAGCAGATGTCACTCTTCTGACTGTATGAAATGCTTGAAGCAGTGTGTCATTCTTGAAGCAGTTGTGTCAAAGTGGTTCACTGCTTCATGAAGCTTCCATTTCACCATCACTAATTTATTGTGCATACTGGTGGCCAGCACCGAGTCGCCGCGTTTAACTTAGTCTTGTACACATACAACTGTGTGTTTGTTTTTGTTATGTAATTCCCACTCCAAACTGACCACACACACACACACACACATCATATGTGAAGCAGATTTTCTCTTCTGTGCTTTGGAGGCTCTATCTCCGCAACGGATTGGTCGATTTGAGTGATTGACACCTCGTTTGATTCGTTAGAGCCAATAGAATGAGGCTATACCCACCAACACGAGATTGACAGCACTGTAAGCCAGTCAGAGTCAGCAGAACGCAGTTGTCAGGGAGGTGCCGGTTTTTCCCCTCGGAACCTAAAGCCCATCATGTTCGCCCGGATTCATTTGAATGCAGCACAACATGTCCGTCTACCAGGATGCACCGTGTTTTACAGCAAAACAACAATGGTAAGAGAAATTTTACAACTATGGCTCGGCGAAACGATTTCTGTTGTTGTTCTTTGGCCTCTATCTCTCTGATGCTTTGGTGTAGAGTGCTTTGTGTGGAAACAGCAGAGCCTCTGCTTTCATTTGAGATGAATGGTGTGTGTTTTGCATAACATGGCGTTGAGTTAGAGCCCGAAATATACCGAGTGGGTCGACACATAGGTGCTGTATGGAGTTGGATTTGTTGTTGTTTATTTAGTTGTTGTTTGAGCTGTGTTTGGGGCATGTAGAAAGGGTTTGTACAGCCTTGTAGTCCAGGTTCTGCTGTTTAACATCACTATATTCTTCGTGATTAGTGCATTGTTTCACTCTGTGTTTGCAAAGTTGTTCTCAAAGTCCCCCAGTTGGGGGACAATTTGGGCAGCCTAATAGAAGACGAGTGCTCATTCTTTGTCAAAATACGTTAAAATCACGTATTTATCAGGGAATTATTCAAAATTCAGGGGTCCGGGGGTTTCTCCCCGTAATTCCCACTCCGAACTGGGTAAAAACATCGTTCCCACTTCAGGGCTAAGGCCCCGGATGTTTTCAACTGCTAGTGACGCCCCTGTTTCAGAGCACCAACCAGGGCGTAAAATTAACATTTTACCTCGTCTGCCATTGGCTAGTGACCTCCAAAAATTTACCGGCCAAACATATTTTTCACCAGCCAAATAAAAGAATTGTACCTCATTTGACGAAAAATAATTACTTTACGTTTTTAGTATGAAAATCCAACTTTAGGAAAATCCAACCCTGTCCTCTGTGTTTCTTTGGCGTGCTTGCGGCAAAGGCTGCAACTCATCGTGATGGTGTGTAGGTCGTAGGTCAGCCATGACCGCGGCTGGCCAGCCTCGTCTACTTTCCGTTTTTCAATCAAATGCCATGCGACATTTGTACACCGTCTGTCTGTTCTTCTTGTCCAAGTCCAACGTGTTCATCTTCATTTTTCCTGTTTTCTGGCGGTGGCTTCACGGCAGAAAGGTGTCGCCACATCTTGCTCAGAAGTTACCATAGAATGTCCGGGAAACAAGTTCCAGTAGCTGACGTCATGCGTTCCCGGCACATGTACAATAAGCCGTGAGGGTCAAAATAGTCTGACACAGCCAGAGACGGTCCTGGCTAGTTTTACGCCCTGGGCGAACCATCCCTCGGCGCCCCCCACAGTGCGGTGAGGTTTGTGGACCGTTACCTGCCACAAAGAGAGAAATGTGAACGACTCGTTTCTCCTCTGACACGCCACATACCTGTGTGCCGCCACGGCTTGGTTGTGCAGGTACTACTGGGCAGTCATGACACCAACGAAAGAGGAAATTACTGGACCTGGAGTCGGACTTCTCTGTCGCTGGTAAGCCGTTATCTTGCGCCGCAGAGCACTATGAGCCTCCGCCGTATTCCTGTCTGTGACCCCTGTTCAACCCACAACCGCCAGGATTCGCCTTTCCTTTCTGCTGCTGGTTGAAACGTGATAATAGGAGCGCCCCAGCGCCCACTCCACTAACTTGACGCGGAAATGAGCGAGAGTCTAGAAAACTGGCGAGTTTATTTTATTTTATTTTATTTTTTGTTTTGGAGGGCGCTCGTGCGCCCTCACATAGATTGCGCCCTGGGCGGTCGCCCACATTGCCCATAGCAAAAACCGTCCCTGGACACAGCTGGCAGAAATGGTCGAAGCACATAAAAAACCCACATGCAATTCAAAATTTTCCATCGGCACTGACGGGTGTGTGTTTTTGTTTTACACGCCAAACTCATTTTTTACCCGCCATTGGCGGTTGTTAATTTTAGCCCTGGCACCAACTCTACATTAGCCTGCGGCCAAGTTAGCTTGTTAACTTTAGCTCGCATGGCATTGTTGTCACAAGCAAGATAACAGAACAACATCAATGAAATGGGCCGTATTTCTTCCCCAAAACGTGTGATACACACACACGAGGCTTTGATGAGTCAAACTGGAGTTGTGCCATCTCCAGCAGGCGCCCCAAACATCCGTTAGGATGCAGGGGATCAGGATCACATCTACCAAATCAGCTGACAAACAAAACCTTTATGTGGAGGCCTAAACGACAAAACTGTGGTCGGCCCCGCTGAATCTCACTCCAAGGTTTCTTGAAAAGTTGTCAGCCCTGTGACGACCTCAGTGACCTCTGCCAGAGATGTGGAGGAGAGTTCTCCCGAGTCTTCAGACTCTGCTCCTTCATGGAGGACGTGATGGTCGGGTTCATACGTTCTTCAAAGTGTTCTTTCAGCAGCAGTTCTCCTCAAATGTTGTTTTGCTCTATGTTATTAATGAGGCACTGTTTGATTCAAAAGGACATCCTTGTGTTTTTATCCCATTTATGTGTATTATTCATTTCATGTTATTGTTTTCTTTCTTTTGTCATATCTTTGATCGTTGTTCCTCTGTGTCACTAGAAAAACAAGTGAGAAAACTGTCCTCAGCTCATTTTGTTCTATTTGTAAATTAGATTGAAGTCTTACTTTTAAAAAATATCTGTCATTTTATCCTTTGATCTGAATTATTATTTTATTTACTTTGATCTTTTCTTTTCTCTTTATTTTCCTTCATTGTTGTTCCTCTGTGTTTCTAGTTTGTCCTCACTGTGTGGAACAACAATAAAGCTGCTGGAATATCTGATAAAAATATGAATCAATATAATATTGAATAAATCCTGACAGCAGTAAAGAAAATAAATCCCTCAGTTCAGTGTGTTTGTGACTCTGGCTGAGATGGAGGTGAAATATGTGAACCTGGGCTGTGCTTTACTGCTCTCTTCCTGTCACAAACACTGTTTGACATCTGTTCATCTGGAGGTTTTTGTTCAGGCTGCAGGGATCTTTTCTCACTGTGGGGAGCTCTCTTTCCAACAGGAGCAGTAGTAGGTGGCTGAATGATTGAGTTTAACTGTCTGGATCTGCAACTCACAGACGTTCTGTTCATACACAGCTGAGAAATCATCTTTCTGAGGATGATTGAAACTGTCCTTCTCTATGTCACCACTATTCCTATTAATATCAAGAATCAGTGTGAATGTTTCTGTGTCTCTCTTCTGGTACCAGTATACATAGCTGCCATCACACTGGTCAGTGTTTCGACAGGTGAAGGAGACGTTTTCACCAACTCTCCTGGTCAATGTTAAATCATCCTGAATCAGCTGCTCTGCTGCCATGGCAACCAGCGCTGTAGAGAAACAGACAGGTAGATGAAGGTGAGTGTGACAGTGTTTGTTAAAGGTTGAGTTTGTGGGCTCCTGATTGGCTGGAAACACTCACCTGAACACAGACAGCACAGAGCAGCAGCTGGGAGGAAAAGCATTTTGTGCAGTGGTGTTTCCTCTGGTGAACCTGGGGAGAAGTGGCGCTCTGATGCAGCTGAGGCCAAACAAGGACGAGCTGTGAGATCAGACGAGGGCCACGTGGTTTCTAACAGCTCCTCAGACCTCCCATCAGCCCCTGCGGCGCCACATTAGAAAGAAGGAAAAATACAAAGTCAGGTGATTTGAAGAGTGAAAATGATCAATTCAAGTATAAAGTATAAAAAGCTTCTTTTTTGTTTGTGGCACAGATTTGGTATTTTTGTAAACTTTGGGATCTCCACTAGAATGTCAAATAAAGTTCAGAGGGTTAGTTTGTAAAGACGAAGCCAGCGGAGGCTTCACAAGAGTTTCAGTCCAGGTGTGCTCCTCATATGTGAAGCAGTGGTTATGGTGCTGTTCTCTGGAAGGAGCTCAGGGCTCTGCTCTCTACTTCCTCCATGTAGAGGTCAGACACAATGGGAGACACTGGTGAAGCCACCACAGCTGAGCTTCTGCCTGTAAAAACCCTGGTTGGATTTGAAACAGCTGGTATTCAGGCAGAGGTTGGGGCCAAAAAGTTCTCCAAATTCAATGACAAAATATGGAGTTAGTAAGTGAGCTTTAAAAGCACACATAGAAGTGTTTTCTGATCTGATGAAACTATCAGCAGGACCACATCATTTGTCTGTGAGAAATAAATCAGTGTGATGATGTGACACCACTGTGGTTAAGGTTTGGTTAGGCACAAACAAGACTTGGTTAGTTTTAGGGAAAGATGGTGGTTTGGGTTCAAATAAGCTCTTTGTTAAGGTGACGGGACCTTTGTCGTCATGGTTACAATAATGAACACGTGATCATTGAATAATACAATTGATATTTCAGTCCTTCTCTCTGTTGTGTGCTGCTGCTGTGAAGAATAAAACCTTCACACTGCTGCCCTCTAGTGTCTGCAACAACACACTGTTTCTAACTGGACTGCTGCTTCACTACAACTGTTTCTACTGTTAGTGCCTTCTGATGATGTTGTGTTTATTGCTTGTGTTTAGTTTCTGTCTTTATATTTTCATTTTTATATCAGTCCTGCCTCTAAATGTGGAGAAACAGTGTGTGTGTGTGTGTGTGTGTGTGTTTGTTTATGTTCTCTTCATTTCACTCTTTGTCTTTTGTTTGTGTTTCCTGCAGTCAGCGTGTCATTGGCGTGCTGACTGCAGGAATGTCGTCTCCAGTGTTGAAGATAATTTGGCAGTACATCCAACCGGCCTCACAACTGCAGACCACGTGTAACCACAGCAGCTCAGGACGTCCACATCCAGCGTCTTCACCTCCAAGATGGTCTGAGACCAGCCACTCAGACAGATGATGCAATAATTGGTTTTCACAACCAAAGAATTTCTGCACAAACCATCAGAAGCCGTCTCAGGGAAGATCCTCTGCACGCTCGTCATCCTCAGCAGGGTCTCAAAGGTGAAGAGTGTCAGATTTCAGGGGACTTCATGGCGTCTATTAGTGAAGTGCAGATTGTAACCAGCTGAAACTTCTCCCAGCTAAAAGTCCTTCAGTGTTCATTGCTGAGGAGGTTTTTATCTATTCTCTACTATTTATCTATTTATTGATGGCACTTTGAATCCTCAGAGATACTGTGATGAGATCCTGAGAGCCATCGTCATGCCATTCATCCGCCGCCATGACCTCATGTTGCAGCATGATAATGCACGGCCCCATGTTGCAAAGATCTGTACACAATTCCTGGAAGCTGAAAACATCCCACTTGTTGCACGGCCTGCAGACTCAGCAGACATGTCACCCACTGAGCATGTTTGGGATGCTCTGGATCGGCGTGTACGACAGCGTGTTCCACTTCCTGCCAATATCCAGCAGCTTCACACAGCCACTGAAGAGGAGTGGGCCAACAATCAACAACCTGATCAACTCTATGTGAAGGAGATGTGTCGCACTGCAGGAGGCAAATGGTGTCACAGCAGATACTGACTGATTCTTTGGGCTATCTGTGACCAAAAAATGCATTTCTGTAGCGCTCGTCATGTGAAATCCTGATAAATGTCTTTATTCAAGATCAAAGGTGACATTTTAGAGTGTCCTTTTATTGTGACCATCCCAAGACACACCTGTGTAGTAATGATGCTGTTTAATCAGCCACACCTGTCAGGTGGATGGATTATCTTGGAAAAGGAGAAGTGCTCACTAACACAGATTTGAACTCATTTGTGACCAAACTTTGAGAGAAATATATCTATTGAGTGCATAAAAAAGTCTCAGATCTTTAACTTCAACCTGTGAAAAATGGGAGCAAACACAAAAGTGTTGAGTTGAAATGTCTGTTCAGTGTATACAGCCTGATATCACAATGCCTCAAGGGTCTTTACAATCTGTACGTACAACAGCCTCTATCCTTAGAGCCTGGATTCTGGACCCTCTTCATGTGGAGCGACAAACAAACAGAGGCTCAGAGAGATGCAGTGCTTTTCAGAAAGTTTACAGTGTTCTCATCAGCAGGACAAACATGAACTATATGTACTAGATTTAATGATTCATTGAGACTGAGACCGACCTGCTGGAAGGATCATGGTAACAGGTACAAGCCTGAAGTCATCAGAGAATAAGCAACTGACTGAAAGTTAAAGCCAAAAGATTTGTAATGGATTTAAAGGTGTCAACAGAGTATTATCAGCAGGGAGGTTATTCCAGAAGAAAAGGCTCTGCAGCCTGCTGACTTCTTTTAACTCTGGGGACAGACGGGAGCTCTGTATTGTGAGAGCGGAGAGTCCTGACTGAAATATAAAGTTTAAGGAGATCAGACAGGTATGAAGGGACGTTCTCATTTACAGTTTGTAGGTCATCAGAAGCAACTTAAAGTCTAATCTGACATGGATCAGGAGCCAGTGAAGGGAAACTAAAACTGCTGTAATGTTGTTAAATTTTCTAGTTTTATTTCAGATTCTAGCTGCAGCGTTCTGAACCATCTGAAGACTTTTATTACGAGCCGGCAGCAGGCCTGATGAAATGTGATGATGAACAAGTTTGGATGATACAAAGGATGTCTGCATCAGCCACTGATGAAAAGACCTGATTTTAGCTGAATCTATGTTGCCTGGATGAAAGAAGTTGATCGGTAGTTTCTTTAATGAGCTGATCAAAAGAGCGAGTAGGATCAAACCTAACACAAAGATTCTCCACTGTCAGACTTTGAGAGATCACACAGTCGTCTGGAGTTTCTGTTACTTGGTCAAACTGGTGTCTTTGTGGAGCAGGGCCGATGACCAGCATCTGAGTTTCATCTGAGTTTAGGAACAGGAAATGACCTGACATCCAGTCTAAATCATTTGGGAATGATCATCTGCCTCTATAGTCACAAACAGCTGAGTATCATCAGCGTAGAAGTGGAAATTAATTCCATGACTGCTTATAATTTGGCCAAGAGGTCAATCAATTTTCAATCAATTTTATTTATAAAGCCCAATATCACAAATCACAATTTGCCTCACAGGGCTTTACAGCATACGACATCCCTCTGTCCTTATGACCCTCACAGCTGATCAGGAAAAACTCCCCAAAAAAACCCTTTAACAGGGAAAAAAAATGGTAGAAACCTCAGGAAGAGCAACTGAGGAGGGATCCCTCTTCCAGGACGGACAGACGTGCAATAGATGTCGTACAGAACAGATCAGCATAATAAATTAACAGTAATCCGCATGACACAATGAGACAGAGAGAGAGAGAGAGAGAGAGAGAGAGAGAGAGAGAGATGCAGGTAATGACAGTAGCTTACAACAACATTATTGAAAGTAATAATATTATAGTTATAGTTCTGGCTACTGTGGTACAATATGTTGAAAGTATGTATTAATATCTGGCACTATACATGTGTGAAATATGTTATGAACACAGGAGGGATCCAAACACAGGACACACACAGGGTGGTGGTGGTGAGAAAAGAGCTTTTATTGTGGAGGAGGGACTGATGGCTGGGAATGGGAATCTGGTGGTAACTGGGAAGAATGGAGATAATGGAGGACGGGGCTGGTGTGAGCGTGGAATGAGGGGGAAGTGTGGCAGGAAGGGGCAGCTTCCAGATTAGACGGCTGCTGGCAGGTAAGCAGGGAGACAAGTGTTGGACTGGAGGGAGGAAATGTGTGTTTTGAAACATTTCAGCTGGTTTGGATCAAAACTTGTGAAGGCCATAGTGTTTTTGGACCCAAAAGCTGACACAGACACAGAAGGGTGGATGATGATGGTGCATTGTTTTGGAAGAATAAATGGGGGAATGAGGGAGGCTGGTGTTGGCAGGGGCAGGTGTGAGAGGGAGGAGAGGAGCTGGGAGCAGCTGGGACTGTGGGAAGCTGGCAGGAGAGTGTAAAGGCTGGCTTGAAGGCTGTTGGTGCGGATCAAGTTGGTGAGTCGGTGGGGAAGTGGACGCTGGAGATCCTCGGCACAGGAGACAACAGGAAGTAAGCAGCTGGAAAACACACAAGGATAACTCCAGTATAAACAACACTGAGCAGCTGAGAGAGTGACTGCCACTGAATCTGTCCATCAGTGAGTGATGCCCCCTGGTTCTTATACTGCGTGGTGATGACATCATTGGAGACTGAAGTGGAGATGGAATCAGAAGCTCCGCCCACAACACACACAAACAGGTAAACAGACAGGGGAGGTGGAAACATGAGGGAGACAGGGAGAGGAGCACATGAAGAACTTGGAGTCACAGAGCCGTGACAAAAATAGCTGTATGTGTCTGTTTAATATGTAGTATATGAATTACAAATGACATTTACAGTGCTTACCTAAGCTGTTTCCTCATATGAACTCTAGACTATTTCCAGAGAATCAGGTCCTGACGTCTGGAGTTGCCCGTTCACACATGTAGCACACAACAGATTTTGACATGTATGCTGTGGTTGTAATTCAGTGTTTTAAGATAGAAATAAAAGCACTTTAATTTGATGTGAAATCAGGACGTCCTTTCCCTCATTAGCTCCAGCTTCACAGCGGAGCGTTCAGGCCCAGTCAAAACAATCCTGCAGTCAAAACCAAACCAAAGAGGACAGAAGCAATCAGTCCAGAGACGACTGAATTGTCCCTAACAATAATTGAGATGTTCAAAAATGTAATATAAGCACTGCTGTCTGTCAGAGTATTTGTTAGCCTCCAGGTATTTTGACTTGTATAAAGTTTGGACTGCAGTGTGGCGTCTTTCCTCTGACCGGTTGCTCTGTGTCTCTGTCTCTGCGTCCCCCTCGCTGAAAGACACCTTTGCTCTGTTTGGGACTGTCTCCAGACTCATGCTTCCCACTGAAGCTGCAGCTGTGAGCTGCACTTTATCACAGGTGGTGAAGTTAACATGTGTGTGGACAATAGGCCGCACAATGGGGAGAATTAGGGGAGAGCGGGTATGGTTGTAACAATGGGATGGTTGTAACAACAGCACTTTGACCAAGAAGGGATGACCTATGAGTCATGGAATACATTTATTGTATGAGCACTTCCTTCCTGATCCTGCATGTGATATTTCGTAGCTGTGTGAAGAAGTGTGCAGGTTTTACAGCCAAAATTCTCATTTTCAGACATTTTTTGGACCAAATCTATATTTTGATGAATTCTGCTGCTGTTGAAGTTTGAATCATGTAACTTGTATTAGATTAGAGAGTTGTGTCGTGGGTAAAATGTGAGTCATTTCATCTTTGCTCATTTCAAAGCACCATGCTGCTACAGCTGGCTAAACAATGGCTGACAGAGGAGGATGTGGGCTGGTTGTGACAGAGTTTGAAAAGTCTTACAACTAACCCCAATGATAATTGAAGACATTTTCTCTTTCTATCTTACTCATTGTTTCAGCATGCCAGGAGAGTTGGTGAGAAAAAATAAGACACGTAGTCAAATGTGCATCAGATGAGGTGAGGCAGGGAAAGACAGTAAGGCAGGGCCACACCTGGACTGTTGGGGGCCCCAAGCACATTTGCTTTGGGGGCCCTCCTCACAGTAACCATGGCACTACAACAACTCATGTGTATTGTATATATGAGTTGAAGCACTCATCATGTACAAATAAGCATGTAAAAAGTGAAGTGGGAGCAGTTAGCAGCAACACTATCTTTAAGTGGACCACAGTAAATACAGTATTTGTCTATTACCCCCTGATCCTATGAATGAAAGATGAAGCTTGATGCATATTTTAGTGTCATGTGTTAACTGTAGAGGGCTGAATCTCAGCTGTCTGATAAAGGATACGAGCAAAAGATCTGATGCACAAGGCAACCATATGGTAAAGAAGATACATTTCAAATATCTGATAATATTGTGTAAGGTCTGGTGCAGTGATCAAATGAGACAGAAAGACAAAAGGAGCACTGTTAAAATAAAACTTTGATATTGGCCAAAAGATAAAACATGGGCCCTGACATTTAATGCTGATAGTATTTGTTGAAGCTGCGGCTGTACTGGGTCTGTGTTAGTACTGACTGAGACTGGATGTGGATCAACTGAGTCTGTGATTGTACTGCTTGATGATCCAGCATCTCCTCTTGCTCTGTTTCATCTGTCTCTCATGGAAGTTGTAAACACTGACACCTGCTTTGAAACAAGGGGGAGGCGGGGCCTAGCATAATTATCAGTGCGTATACGCAACTTGTGTAGTGAGCGTACGGCCGCCCGGCTCTGTTTGTGGGACATTTCCAGCGCTCTTGGGGGCCCCGTGCTCACCACAGGGCCCAAAGCAGTAAGCTCTGCAGTAAGCTCAGTCCCCAAAGATGACTCTATCTGCTGTTTGACATTTAGCAGATACTGCAAAACGTTACTTGACCTCAGAGAAAGAGGATCAACACAGCTGCCCCGTGTGGGCGATCACAGCAGTCACAACATCCTCACTGCACAGAAAGAGGATGTCTTGACTAGTTACTGAACTGAGGCAGCAAACTTCCACGAGAGGTACGCAGCATCTGACAGGTCCAGAGTTAGTGACTTACACCTTATACAAAGTCTTTATTAGTGTGTGTGTGTGTGTCTTTTTTTGTTCTTGTCATTTCTGTAACTGTGTTAATTCTTCACTCTTATTGTTACAACTGAGCCCCATAGTGGGACAGGTTGTAACACTGGAACTCCTTGTATTTGACATCAGTTCATGCAGTCTGTGGTGTAGTTGGAGAAGTTGGAAACTTTGCTTTTTGTAGTGGACAAAAAAGGGAACTTTGTGTCAAGATTTGAGAGCTTGAGCACAAAACTTGAGCCAGTTATAGGTGCTGAGACAAAAAGTGTCACAACCATACCTGGTCTCCCCTATACCTGATCACAAGTGTTTTCACTTAGTTTCTGTTTTCCACCTCCGATGAAGAGCAGCACACAGCCGCTTCCCTAAACTTTGTCTCATCCAGAGAGAGTCCCAAACGGCTCTGTGTCTGTCAGACGGTCTGAATAACGTCATGCACAGCAGAGTATAGAGCAGCTGGAGTTTTTCTTGATATATTGTGACTTTATTCTCATTAAATCATGACTTTGTTTTATCAAAATATTATTCTGGACTTCTCAGAGAACACAGATATGTGGGATATGTTTTGACTGTGCAGAGAGTTTTGAACATGAGCAGAAATCTTGCTGAAACACATGTGAGCTATTAAAGTCCAGGAGTTTATAAATGAATTCAAATCAATGAATGTATCATTGACATGAATGGCTGCCACATGCACATTTAAAGAGGTTACTTCCCCAAACAAAAGACACAAAGGAGGACTCAAATATTTGACAGCTATACAGAATGCCTGAGAGCCTTACTCTATTATATTCCATTATATTCTTATATCTTGAATTGTCACCTGCTGCCTGAATTTTGTCTTTTCCTTCACATAAATAAAGACATTTCTGGTGGACGACCCCCAGACCCCCCGCTTCATATGTGCCCCCCCCAAAGAATGTTTGGAGAGCCGGGGTAGATATACTGCAGGCTGATGAGCTGATGAGAGGCAGGTGAGCAGACTGGGAGAGGTGATGAGCAGATTGCAGACAGGTGTGCATGATGAGCAGAACCAGGAGCCAGGAGAATCACTGTCACATCATGACACCAGCCACTGTTAGTGTAACAACAGATTCCTCCAGCTTTCCTTTTACCTGACAGTTGTGTGTGGTGATCGGCTCTGAACAGCTGGAAGTCTGCCAGCTGCAGCGCAGAGTCCGCTATCCATCCACACAGAAACGTTTACATGAAGCACAAAACACAAGATGAAGAAAAGTCTGTGTTTTTCCACCAGATTGAGGAACAGACAAAAGGTTCAGTCTGTGAGAACCTCAGCTTTCTATCAGAGCTAGTAGAAGTAGTGCTAATATTTGTAATAGTAGAATTTACTGTGTTGTATTAGTCGCAGGAGGAAAAGGATCTGAATTCTTTTTACAAGTAGGAACAACAATAATACCAGTGATACTTGTCCTTTACTGGTTTTTGTCCACTAGATGGCACTGTGGGGATTTGTGGTCAGCATCATCCTGTCGTCATCATCCTGGCGTCATGGCGACCATGCATCATGTGGATGCATCATGTCGACCATGCATCATGTGGATCCTCTTGCACTTCCTGTGACTGACCACAGGGTGGTGCTCTTTCTCTGTGATGTTTAATGTCAGCACCAGCAGCAAACACAGAAATCCAGCATGTGATAAAGTTTGGTTTGAAATCTGTCACACAGCCATGTTGGAAGAGCTGATTTATTGGTGTGACACCTATCTAAGAGCGTAAAGAGACATGTGATGTCATAGAACAGAGCCATGCTTCATGTTATTAGTAACACTTGTGCTTTTCCTTCTGTGACAAGTCAAAATGTCTGCTGTGAAAAAGGCCTGTTGTCACACAGCAGCAGCCTCATCTGTCGGCCGCAGGGGCTGATGGGAGGTCTGAGGAGCTGTTAGAAACCACGTGGCCCTCGTCTGATCTCACAGCTCGTCCTTGTTTGGCCTCAGCTGCATCAGAGCGCCACTTCTCCCCAGGTTCACCAGAGGAAACACCACTGCACAAAATGCTTTTCCTCCCAGCTGCTGCTCTGTGCTGTCTGTGTTCAGGTGAGTGTTTCCAGCCAATCAGGAGCCCACAAACTCAACCTTTAACAAACACTGTCACACTCACCTTCATCTACCTGTCTGTTTCTCTACAGCGCTGGTTGCCATGGCAGCAGAGCAGCTGATTCAGGATGATTTAACATTGACCAGGAGAGTTGGTGAAAACGTCTCCTTCACCTGTCGAAACACTGACCAGTGTGACTACGATTATGTATACTGGTTCCAGAAGAGAGACACAGAAACATTCACACTGATTCTTGATATTAATACGAATAGTGGTGACATAGTGAAGGACAGTTACAATCATCCTCAGAAAGATGATTTCTCAGCTGTGTATGAACAGAATGTCTGTGAGTTGCAGATCCAGACAGTTAAACTCAGTCATTCAGCCACCTACTACTGCTACTGTTTGAAAGATGCTCCCCACAGTGAGAAAAGATCCCTGCAGCCTGAACAAAAACCTCCAGATGAACAGATGTCAAACAGTGTTTGTGACAGGAAGAGAGCAGTAAAGCACAGCCCAGGTTCACATATTTCACCTCCATCTCAGCCAGAGTCACAAACACACTGAACTGAGGGATTTATTTTCTTTACTGCTGTCAGGATTTATTCAATATTATATTGATTCATATTTTTATCAGATATTCCAGCAGCTTTATTGTTGTTCCACACAGTGAGGACAAACTAGAAACACAGAGGAACAACAATGAAGGAAAATAAAGAGAAAAGAAAAGATCAAAGTAAATAAAATAATAATTCAGATCAAAGGATAAAATGACAGATATTTTTTTTAAAGTAAGACTTCAATCTAATTTACAAATAGAACAAAATGAGCTGAGGACAGTTTTCTCACTTGTTTTTCTAGTGACACAGAGGAACAACGATCAAAGATATGACAAAAGAAAGAAAACAATAACATGAAATGAATAATACACATAAATGGGATAAAAACACAAGGATGTCCTTTTGAATCAAACAGTGCCTCATTAATAACATAGAGCAAAACAACATTTGAGGAGAACTGCTGCTGAAAGAACACTTTGAAGAACGTATGAACCCGACCATCACGTCCTCCATGAAGGAGCAGAGTCTGAAGACTCGGGAGAACTCTCCTCCACATCTCTGGCAGAGGTCACTGAGGTCGTCACAGGGCTGACAACTTTTCAAGAAACCTTGGAGTGAGATTCAGCGGGGCCGACCACAGTTTTGTCGTTTAGGCCTCCACATAAAGGTTTTGTTTGTCAGCTGATTTGGTAGATGTGATCCTGATCCCCTGCATCCTAACGGATGTTTGGGGCGCCTGCTGGAGATGGATAGGGCCTAATACCTTACATACAAATACCATACAGAGAGAGACACTGGTGGTATAGTGGGGGTCTGGGGGTCCTCCCCCACAACATTTTGGATGTGGTAGATGTGACTTCCTGCATTCTGGTGGGTTTAGGGGCAGCATTCTGGAGATGGGCAATACCTACATTCATTCAAAGCCACCCTGACTCGCAGGGCCTTCACAAGTGAACCTGCATTCAGCTCAGAGTGACTCAACTAGTGGAAACCAGAAACTAGGACTTGCCTATGTGGCATATAGCCTATTACTTTGTAGACACAAGACCCATTTTGGATTTAAAGCAAAATTCATGGTTGAATATATTTTGATTAAGATCGAACTAAAACCTTATTTTGGGAATAATAATATATTTTATGTATTATTGTAGTCTAAAGAGCATTTCATGATATATTTCTAACATAATGTGGCCTATTACACCGACATACATTTATACTATAAAATAAATGCTGTGTGGATATTAATATAAATGTGTCTCTTGCATTTGTCATGAATCATGTTTCTAATTTGCCTTGTTTTGCATCACTTTAGTGTGCTGGCTACCAAATGAACTCATAAGTGCAATTCCAACCACATCATTTCAATCACATAAACAAACAATGGCTCAGTTCTGCTAAATATGTCCATCAATGAGCATATGCTCAGTTAGCGCCCAACATTTATGACAGCAGAATTTTTGGCCTATCTACTGCTTGCTCTGCCCAGCTGCTTGAAAGGATGGCTGCTGCAGCAACAGGCTACTATTTTAATGTAGCTGCTAACATAAAGTACTCTTTGCTGCTAATTTAGCATTTTTGACATTTACAAAGCTCCAAATGCCTTTACATGCTCTCACAACACATATAAGGAACTTAATGTAAAGTTTAAAAGCTAAAGACTAACCGCTAAGGATCCCACGGAGAAAAAGGCTTGACTCCACAGCATGAAAGTTAGTATTCTGCAGACATTAAAAAAACTACCTCAAATTATTGTTTTCTTTCAGTCATCCAAAAATGACCTATAAAATACATGCACATAATTGCAATACCATTCTAAAACAGTAAACCATTGTGGAACCTAGTAGTTGAGACTATTTTACTGGTTACAAAATAAGCACATTCAAATCTTGTTTGTCCCTCTTGGACAGATTTATTTTTAACTTAAGCGCAGACAGTGAAATGTCAAAATATAAGCCAACCAGTAGCACTTGTATAACACAAAATAAAGTGCTTTCTTATTCCCTGAACACTGAGAAATAAAGAAAACCAAACCACACCCTACAAACCACGTCCACAATGCTAAACTGTGCTAAACAGAAGAAGAAGAACGAAGAACGAAGAAGATGGGCGGAGATGGCGATGGTGACTCAGGTAAGACTTCTACTAAAACATTGTTTTAAATGCTGACGTTACTTTTACTTGCGTTTTGTGTCGGCTTTTGGGGAACAGCCCATTGGTCCGACCATATTAAACCCACTGTTCTGAAGTCCGTTCCGAAATCATCATGATGCCCTGTGGTTAAGGTCTGGTTAGGTTTAGGCACAAAAAACACTTGGTTAGGGTCAGGAAAAGATCATAGTGTGGGTTAAAATGAAAAAGAAAGTGGCAAACACATAAGCTGTGAGCCTGCTCCGCCTCAAGCCTTTCCCAGCTGACCCAGAGCCGGTCGCGGTGCACCATCAAGGCAGAAATACGCCCGCCGGGAGCCATTCAGCACTGCGGACCGTTGGACTAATGGGCTGTCGGACCAATGACATGGACCCGTCTTTTGCACTGTATGTCAGTGACTAAACTACAAAAACAAGACCTGTAAATGGACATGCACATGAATGAGGCATTGCCCTGGGGGATTATATTGCAGCTAGCTCATCCTAGTCGACCAATTCAAAAAGTTACTGTCCTGATTTGTCATTTAGACACCAAACATTCAAAAATTTGAGCTTGACAGAGGGAACAATGCAAAAAGCATAATTTGACCATAATTAGATTTTGTAAAAGAGTAAAAGTTATGCTGTTGACATGTATGTTTGCAGATTTTAAATGAAATAGCTTTTTATTCCCTCTATTGTGCTTCAGTAACTTTTATATAAATTTAATGGCTCGTGGAGCCAAGTGTTCAGGTGTATGCAGTTAGGTAAGCTTAAGTAGGACAGGGCCTTTTTTAAAATGAGGTTTGGTTGAGTCTAGGAAATGATACCTATGTTGTGGTGAGGGCGGGTAAACCATAGACATATAATACGTAGACGCCGCATTGAGCCCTGAATCGTATGTCGAAGTCACCGCCATATTGGATGTGGCAAGCTGGGGAGACCGGGCAAGATGCCCCACTCATGTGCTGCTTGGAAATGTACGAACCGTTTCACGATCCATACCAGATCCCAGGGAATTACCTTTCACAGGTAAGACTGAACAATTACTTTTGATTGTATTTGGCCATTATAACATCATTTTGAGAACAGAATTTGACGTTGTGGATAATACTATGAAGTCTCGCGCACAATACTGTGACTTCCCGCGGTCAAACCAGACTCCAAACAACGAAAAAGTCAATCTTACTAAACAAAATTGCCCCGAACGAACTACTCTGATTGTTGTCAGTTGCTTAGCTAACTTTTCTTCTACTATGTAGGTTTCCCAAAGACAAAGAGCTGAGAAAGCTGCTAGCCCGTCCTCCATGCTCTGCAGTGAGCATTTCAGACCTGAGGACTTTGACAGAACAGGTCAAATAGTCCGGCTCAGAGATGGAGCTATTCCTTCTGTCTTCTGTTTCCCAGCTCATCTCCAAAGGGTATATCAATAGGCTGTATTAGATAAGTCAATGCCACACTATGCTGAAAGTGTTTTATTTTTCCTTTCTGAGGGCTCTAGTTTCGCTGACCGGGCGAGGCGGGGGCGCAGCGCACCTGCGCTTCGCCAACTGGGTGTGGCCAGGCGGATTTTGCAAGTTTGGCACACCGTGCGCCTGGCGCAGCTACTCCTCTTTCCCACCTCCGTCCCTCCTACCTGCGCAAGTCGGAAAGAGGGAGGAGAGAAGGCGTGGAGTGGGTTTTACACACATCACACCAATCAAATGAGCCCCTCTCCTCGCCCTTAAATGCGCCGCGCGAAGGCGTAATGAGAGTTTACTCAATTCGCCATGGCAGAAGAGAGCAGCAGCGTCAGACGGCCAAACTTCTCCCAGGAGGAAACTGATGTTTTGGTCCGGGAGGTCCAAGCTCGCAGTGTCCGAATATACGGAACTGCGAGCAGACCTCCACGGGCTGATGATGCAAAGGTAGCCTGGGAAGTGGTCACCACAATTGTAAATCAATGTTGCGTTTCTCTCGCGTGCTCTCTCTTTCTCTCTCGCAGTCTCACTCTGTTTCTTTTCTTTTGACTTTTCTGAGATGACAGATGCTGAATATATACTCCCTATCTGATGCTGTGGCTGTTTGTGGTTGGCTGAGAGGGATGTGAACTCATTAGTTTGCAGCTGTGTTAATCAAATCAGGTTGGGTTTCCATTACGCGTGCCAAACGTGCCAAACGGTGCCAATCCCCTTTGATCTGACATCAGATGTGACGGGACAGTCGATACAGAGATTCATTTATGTGCTGATTGCAGATAGTTGCATTGCCTGCGCTGACAGTAGACCTGGTTTCAGGTGGCGAGCTTTTAGCGCACCTTCAGCGAAGCCTTTTAACACTAAACTGTCACTGCGCCAAGCTGGATCTGTCGACACCTCCCCCTGCTGCACCGCCACACCCATGTCAGCGCACCTCGGTCTGCCAAACTATCAAACTGAGCGCGCCTTGGGTTGTGCTGCTCGAAACTAGCTTTGCGCGGGGTTCGCCACCCTGCACTGCGCCAGGAAACTAGAGCCCTGAATGTGAAGGAATCAGCTGTGTATTTTGTATTACCCTGTGAGATAATTCAAATATTTTATCCTTCACTTTAGCCTGTGGCTACCAGGACATCTCAGACCTCAAAGAAGGCTCAAGAGAGCCTGTCAGTGGACTGTTCCCAGCTCGTCCAAGAGACCGAACCCCTTCCTGTGCCCAGTGTTGTGAGTACTAAGTACTATATGCCTCAAACAGCTATGAGCATCACGACCCTGGTTATATTCAAACCTCTTGTCACCCCCACCCCCTCCCACCACCTCCCACTCTCTGTCACTCTGTTCTGACATACTGACGTACACACATGCACATACATTGAAACATGTCGTGAATGTGCATCCTAGACACACACAGACACACACACACACACACACACACACACAGACACACACACACACACACACACACACACACACAGACACACAGACACAGATACACACACAGTGCTGACAATACAATTGAGGAGTGATGTGATTACAGTTAGAATGTGACTGACTGTGACTGAGTGATGTCATACAAACATGACTCATAATATTTTCATCATCGTTTCTAGGACCACTCCTATGCACTGCCTTTGTCACCTGATGATCTGAGGGCCAGACTCAGTGAAGCCTTGGCTCGGGTGGAGAGTCTGGAAAGAGAGAAGCAGAATGCAAAAGATAGAGAAAGGAGGGCAAAGAACACTGTCCATGGTGTTCTGGAGGCTCTAAGGGTGAAGCAACTCATAAATGAAGAGCTGAAAGAGAGGCTCGATTCATACTCAGGTAAAATGAAAATACAGATTTGGAGAAAATTTTAACTTGAGTGTATAAAACTTTCCCATTTTGTTACGTAAGACTTCCTAGTTATTTCAAGGGTACTTACTAATTAGCCTGTGCTAATTGAATTTCAGATCTTCCAGTACACCTCCTGTCAAAACAGAGCCATGAATACACCAAAGACCAGAGGGAGTTTGCCGTCACTCTCCACTTACATGGTCCAAAAGCTAGTCTCTCCAAATGAATCTCCCACATCCACATACACTGCAAAATTCATGTTATTTGAAGCCTTTTTTTTCTATCTAAGCTGTGCATATTATTTAATCCCGTTATGACTGCACAGAGTGAACAGCAGACATAGCTACACTTAACATAATCAACATTACCATGAATGAATAATGATAAACCATAAATAGAGGACCTTAAATAGATCCCCGTCTCTGAGATTAATTGTTTGCTGATGGGCATTGGCCGATACTGCTTCCAGTGATTAGTGATCAGCCACAAAAATCCTGATCAGAGCATCCATATTAAATAACTGCTTTTTCTTCTTAGCGAGGTGGATGAGTTCTGTGGATGCCAAGAGTGCTAAGAGTGTTATGTGTCACAATGGATGGGCATGCCTCCAATGTCAGCATGTGTAACCAACTTGGGTGCCAGCTAAAGGGAAGCCCTGTTGAGCCCTTAAGAAGCTTTTTCCACATCCAGTGACTGGTGAGAGGGTGTGTGTGATGATGGATGCTTGCCACATGTTGAAGTTAGGACAGAATATGCTGCAGGCTTACAATCCAATAACCAGCACCACTGGCCAGATCAACTGGACATAGATCGTTCATCTGAATGATGTCCAAAAAAAAGATGGATTGCACGCTGTCAGCAAGGTAACAGACAAGCATGTGAATTTTGATTCACAGAAGATGAAGGTGTCCTTGGCTGCGCAGACACTGAGTCGCTCTGTGACAGTAGCTCTGTGCACACTGAGGGACCTTGGCTATTCACAGTTTCAACACTACGAAGCAACAGCTGAATTCATTGAGGTAATACTAACATAATACTCATAGTAAGGTTGTTTTTTTAACAATTAATTGTGCAGCCCTAATGCAAACCTTGTTTTTTATCAACATTTACTGGCCATGCTGTGAACAGTGAATCCTTTTTATATTTTAGAAATTAGACTAACGACTCACGGGAACATGATATTGTTTATGATGATGATTCAGATGCTTTTGTTAATGCAGACATTTGCTTTTAGATAACTGACAGGCTCTTCGCCACCAGGGGTAAACACACCACTTCCCTTTTCGCAGACTCTTGTTACATCACCATCTACGTGACAGCGCCTTTCAGTGGCCATATTTGTTACGACAACACATCCACAGTATAATTTCTGCACTATGCCGCGGCAGCTCCAGGAATCCATGACAAGACGTGAAATCAGCGGAAGACGGCGTGTAATCGCAGAACTGCGTTTTCCTGAGGGGTCTAACTGCTTCACAACACACATGCCACCATATCTGGAGGTGAGAAATGCAAGACTTGAAATATTTCTTCATCCTCTGCAGGAGGGCATCATTCGTCATTGTAGGTAGTAGTAGCCTAGTTATGTAAGGTGGCGCCACCTACCGTACAGGAGTGGAACGACTACCAGCACTTGTTTTTTCGAGTGTGAAATTGGAGGTGTGGCGTGAGACCGTGGGAAATCAACCAGTTGCATGACAGCCCTGTAAAAAGCTCCTTGGAGGCAAGGTGCCAGGTGTGGATGAGATTCTCCCTGAGATGCTGAAGGCTCTGGACACTGTTTTGCTGCCATTGTTGAAACACTGGTACAGTGCATGTAGAGTGGCAGACCAGGGTGGTGGTTTCCACTTATCCTGAGTGAGCTGAAGTGGCTTTGTAGTACAAGCCTCTGGCCTGGGAACACCTTGGGATCCCCCATTAGGAGCTGGAAAGTGTTGCTGGGGAGAGGAACGTCCTGAGAACCTTGCTCAGCCTGCTGCCCCCGTGACCCAGCCCCAAGTAGTGCTGCAAATGCATGGATTCAAATGAAAGTCTAAAAATGATAAAAACAAAAACAAGCTTTAGCATTTTGACAAAGTTTCAAATCTTCTGCTTTGACCTGCTGCAGGAATAAAGTCCATTCCTCCTCACAATGCTGATGTTGTGGATGTTTATGGTCCCCAGAGGATGAATCCTAATATTGATTTAGTTTGAAGATGTCTTTTCAACTGCTAATCAACAGAGAAATGTCTCATGAGCATATGTGACACAATATTGATATACAAGATATTTGAAGGCTTGAAAACAAAGTAGAATGATATCAGTGTCAAACCCTATATACATCCATCCAAACACTGACATCACTTTGAATCAATGCTTAGATTTCAACTGACAACAAACCTTTTCAAGCAATAAGCTTCATTTGATCTTGAATATTTTTCAGCTTCAGTTCAGCAAAAATATTTGAGTGTTAAGCCACTAAGTGTTTACAATATTTGTCCTAAACAGTAGTTTGACTTGTTGAGTGTTTGTTTGTGTCAACAGTAACTCTGCTCTCATGTGTTGCACTGATTTCAAAAGTAGGAGGATCACAACTCTTTCTACTTCAAATCAAAACAAGACTACAGAGCAACACACACTGGCTATGTGGACAAGCGTCCTGTCATCTGACGCACATCCGTCATCAATCAAAGTAATGGACAATTTCAAAATGTCAGCTGATGATGGTGCTGGATAAAAACTTAGCAAAGTCAGTAGGATTCATCCTCTGAGGAACATGAACGTGTCAAGCAACCATCCACGGAGACACTCTGCTAGTGTGTCTAAAAAGAAAATCAAAGAAGAGACAGTCATGTTAATATGAACATTAGAGAAACACATCATGGAGCTGAAATATGATACTGCTTCATCATTTGGACTCCTTCACCTCAGCTGACACATTCAACAGCACACAGGTTTTTGTATCACTCTCTCTCACTGTGGGAGGTGAACCGTACATGATCTTTGGCTCAGGAACTAAACTGTTTGTAACAGGTAAGAATAAAGCTTCATTTTCCTTCAGTTGTTTTATTGAACAAGTTGAAAATGTGTTTTTAATGAGTTTGTGCTGCTTCAGGCTTTACATGTTAGTTTTTTCATCATTAGTAGAGAATTCTTGCAGCCATGCAGCTATTGTTACATAAAAAAGCTTCATCATTCCTGAAAAGATGTTTAAATCTCACTGCACAACTCAAGTTATTCTTTATTTCTGCAGGAGATTAAACTGATTCATATAGAAAAAGTAGGATTATTGGAAATGTTACAGATATACAGTATTTGATCCTCTCAGTGATTCAGCACCATCTCTGCTTTTTATTAAACAACATTATATATGATATTAAACACTATTTATATATATCAGTAAATGTATTATGACGAGCACATATTAACAATAATAAATATATATATTTCAAAGGATGAATTTTGACTGATGATAAATGTTTCTTAAGATGGTAAATAATTATTAAATGAGGACATATATGTATATATATATATATATATATATATATATATATATATATATATATTAAAATATAATATATTACAGCAGCTACATTTTGAATATTTCATAAAGACTTTTTTATTAATATTTAAATGATATTCGATCAGTGATGATATATGATCATAAACACACAGACAAATACACACAAAATCAAAACTATATATTATGTCCAGTGTCATCTTAAATATATGACGGCAAATATTCTTTGGAGGGTAAATGTTGGCAGATTGTATGCATAAGTAAATACAGCTGATTTAATTTCAAAAGGAAAAAACTGTATTATATAATATCATAATCAGTATTATTTTTAAAGACGACTGTTGTGCACGCTGACATGCTGTGTTAATTGTAGATTAACAAGAAGCTAAAAACTGACATTTAAAAGTTATTCAATTAATTGTTATATGTTGGTAAATGTGAAACCTGTCGTGTTTATATTGTCATCAATAAAGGGAAATTTGTATTTTATGTGAAGATAAATTATTGTTCATTGTTTATCAAATATTTAATATAGAAGAATAAAACTGTAAATTCTGTGAAGGAAAATGTCTTTACTATATTATATTATATTATATTATATTATATGTGTTATGCTTTATTATATTGTAAGTTACTCCGTTTAGGATCAGCATGTTTTCATCTTATTTTTCATTTCATAGCAGTTTTTATTCGTATTTCACAAGTGATTGTGTGTTGTTAAAATTGTTGAAAATTAATATGAATTGTGGAAAAAAAGATATTATTTATATATCAATTTTTTAAATTGGTCAGAGTAAAGTATACGGTGGTAAATGTATTGTTTCTTGTTTTACGTGAAGGTAAATATGTAGTAAAGTATAATATGTGTATTCATGTACCCGTCAGTTATTTAAAATACAGGAAATCTATTCCCTTTTTATTGGAGGTAAAAGTGACAATTTTTGATGTAATAATAATAATTCTTGTTAAATTAGAGTGAGTGAAGTTTGTCCATTAAAATAAAGAATAGTTTCTTTAGTGTCCATAGAAGACATGCTGACAGTAGCTGCTCAGTGTGTTTGATATGAAGGTGAATCCAGTATATGTAGTGAACTTTGTGCTGTATTGATGAGTAGTTTAGTGATCAGAGTCCATGTAGTTTCCAGGATCAGACTGAATGCAGTGCAGTGCTGTAAGCTGCTGCTGACTGTGTGAATGTGTGTCTGTGCTGCTTGTTGCTGCTGCTGCTGCTGCTGTCAAACTTCAGATGAGCAGGTAGTGAAGCCCGTGGTGAGCGTGTACCCAGCAGCATCCAGAGCCCACCTGGAGGGGAAGAGCTCCCTGCTGTGTCTGGCCTCAGCCATGTTTCCTCCTCTGGTCCGCTTCTCCTGGAAAAGACAAGAGGAGAATGGACCTCTGCTCCCTGCTGAGGGAGAGCAGCTGGAGCTCAGAGAGTCGGGACGCACCGCCGCCATCTTGCTGATCCGTCAAAAAGAGATTGGTACATATAAATACCGCTGCTCCGTCCAGCACCAGGGGGGCACAGTGGAGGCCCAAACACAACAAGGTAATGAAGGCTTGGTGACTGTGTTCAGCAGTGATTCAGCTTCATGTCAAAGAGAGCAGAGGAGCAGAGGACTGACATTTCTCACTGACACTCCAAACATTTCACTCCTTTTCTCTTTCAGAGGTTTCCTACTTTCCAGTCCAGACTTTCCAGTCCAGGGTGAAGCTGCTCTGTGTGCTGTACACAGTGCTGATAGTGAAGAGTCTGGTGTACTGCTGTGGACTCTCTCTGCTGATGATCCTCAGAAACAAGGGACCGTCCACCAACTGCACACATGCTGACTGACTGTTTTCTGCTCGCCTTTTCTCACCATCAAATCTCATCAATTCATCTCATTTATCACTTTGATCAGTGTTCACAAATGTCACTTATGACGTCTTGTGATTGGTTGTAAATTTTATCTTTTTATGCACAGGTTAGATAGAGTCATCCTCAACATATAAACACACACACACACACACACACACACACACATATATATATTTGCAAGCATAAATTCTGTCTTGTGTTATTTTAATACTTCAGTTTGTTTCCACTTTTAAATTTGACTTGTATAATAACAGAAATTGAATCTGAATCATGAGCTGTCTGTCAGATATTTTATTGTTTGTAGTATTTCTTTTGTTCTTGTGTTTCTTTTTAATACATTCTGCAGAGTGCGGCAGGTTTGTCAAATTCTTTCAGTGTCACATTCTCAATAAAGTGAAAAATCAAAGTGTCTGTGTTTTATAAACCTCTTTGTTTTGATGGATTCCAGTTTGGCTTCATAGCAAATAATCAGAAACACAATCAGCTTCATTGGCCGTGTATGTTGACACCTACAAGTCATTTGACTCTGGTTGTAAGTAGCTCTGAATATACTTTCACACAGCGCCAAGAACACATGTACAGGAAGATATGAATATAAGCATACAGCTAAACAAGGACAACAAAGCTAAACAAAGATCAGCAAATATATACACACAGCTATTATATACAAGTCAGTAGGTGTGGGTGTTCCACCAGGTTCAGTGCTGAGCCCCTTTTATAATTGTGTCAGTGTGGATGTAAAACTCCACGCTGATGACACTGTTGTTTACACACATGAACAAACAGCAGAGTGAGCTGCTTTGAAGCTACAACTGCTATAAAATGATTACACAGCGGCTTCATCAGTCGGCCTCAAGTCTGAATGTTGCTGAAATAATGGAGCTGTTTGTTTTCATCATTCAATAAAATGTCACTTAACTATTAGAGTTTGATCAAGATGAAATGGATTGGTATAGTTACTGATTAGACGGGAATTAAGATTTATATTTATGGAACACATTTCAAGACAGAATCACAAAATGCTTCACAAAGAAATACAAAAGTTAGACATGTAGAAAACATATTTGTGATGAAGTCATGTATGAAGAGTATTTATTTAAACATGGCAGAAAATGAAGAGATGAATTTGAACTTGTTTTTGTACTGACGTGTTAAAAATGTATGCACACTATGATCCTGAGGTGAAGCAACATGGCCGCTCTAGTTCTGCTTCAGAAACAGATAGAGATGTTTTTTTGAGGGGGTGAAACAACAAGATGACTTGTTTGTCTCCGTGGTTTGTGTTTCTGTCTGAGTGGTTTGTGTTCTGTGGCTCTGATCAATGATAACACATGTAAGACTTATTTTTGGAAATGTTGCGGTGGAGGAGTCAGTGCTTCAAATCCTCTCGTGCTGATTTAAAGACTCTGAAACTTCAAACTTGTGTGAAATTGTATTTTTACAGAGACATTTCTGAGAAGATTTCAGAAAGAGCATTTAAGAATAGTTGAGCTGATTTCTTGGTGTGCTGTGACTGTGAACATGCTGCTGTTTTGAAGCGTAGTTTAGTTCTTATTCCCATGTGAACACTGTAGTGAGTGAGTGAAGTTCCTGGAATCTGGATTCTTTAAGCAGAGTGCATGGTTGTAACTGTCATTGTGTTGTTACTGTGAGAAAGGCTGCAGAGCAGAAACCCACACAGCCCATCTGCTGCAGGAGAGGAAGTGTTGATGGGCTGTCAACAGTTTTTTATGAGTCCTAATAACCACTGAGAACAGATTCATATCTGCTGCTGTACACACTCATCAACTGCTCTCCCTCTCTGTGGCTGTTTGTCTTTTGTCTTGTTGTCTGGAAGCCTTTTTTCCACTGAGCCCTCCACCCACACACAGCTGAACTGAGCCCAGAGAGCCCTATGCTATAAAGAAGTCTTCAAACATAGATATACCTGTTAGAATCTGGCTCACAATATTCACATCTAGAATCAAACTGACATTACTGTATGGTAGTGAAGTGTGGGCTCCTCTTGTAAATCAACATCATTTGTCTGTTCAACTATGTGCTTGGAGGAGCGTGGTCATGCAAACAGATTCTTGTTAAGGTTCAGCAACTCAAAGTGCTTTTTGATCAAATAGTCCAAGAAGTGAGGAGCTCCAGGAGCTAAACTCAGGAAGTCAATCAGCAGCTTTAGTATGTTCCTGTTAGCATTTTCACAGCACAAACAGCTGTGAAATATCACACATTTCAAAGCACAAGCTATGTTGTGATGTCATTATTTGCAGTCAATGATTATTGATGCATATTGACAACATGCTCAATATTGAGTCACTTTTCCTGTTTGTTACAGTGCAGCAAACTGAGAGAGGTCAACCTAACAAACATAGACAGGAAACTCAAAGAAATGAGACTGAATACTAAAATCAACTCTGATGTTCAACTTGTCATGACAACAACATTCATCCACTCCTTAATGTTCTGAAATGATTCAAGTTAATACTATAGCAACACCATCTGACAGTGTTTTTATTGGACTCATTTGATTTCTCTATGTTTTTATATGGAAAGGCATCAATTATGCACTTTAGCACTGAATATGGATTTTTCTTTTACACAGGAAATGACACCACCTTAAATATTTGCTAAAGTTTCTCTGCAGACAAACACATTTATATTTAAGAGAGATTTTGAAGCTGAAAATATATTTTTCTTTCCACATCAAATATGTTCAATGAAATGATTTACGCTTTGTCTGATGTAGAAAATAAAAGTCAAAAATGTTTTTCTTTCATTTATTAAAACTGAATAACACAAACAGACAGTCATAAAAAATAAAAGCACTACTGTTATTACTAATAGAAAAATAAAAAATGATCAAGTTGAACTTTACAGATTTGATCAAATGTGATTAACAGTCAATAAAATAGAGATGAAAGCAAAAAGCAAAGTACAAGATTTGGATCAAAAACTAACTAAAGCTGATAAGATGAAGAAAATCAATAGAAATATTCAATATGATGTATAAAAGAAGCATTCTATGATAAAAACAGTGAAAGTTGCTGTGGGAGTTCTCAGTAAGCCTGTTATCTTCTGATCATATCTCATATGTGGATTTTGAATGAAGTTATCCTGAGATAAGAGTTTTCTTAATATTATCTGTATCATCAACATTTGTTCTCTCCAGATAATGAGATCATTAAGATGTTGTCATTAAAAATGGATTCAAAGATGATGTTGGTGTTATTTGATCTTTGGATTTTCTATCAACAAAATCACTGAATGTATTTTACTAACAAGTATTGTGTGTGTATCAAAGGCTGATAGATCTTATTCCTCTGTGCCATAGAGCTCCATTGTTGTCCAAAAATATCAACACTTAATAACCATTAAGGCTTCATGTACAAATATATCTGTGTATATTTGTATTTATGGATTTAAGACATGTGGATGTGAAATTCACAACCAAGCACAAGACGTCATAAGTGATATTTGTGAACACTGATCAAAGTGATAAATGAGATGAATTGATGAGATTTGATGGTGAGAAAAGGCGAGCAGAAAACAGTCAGTCAGCATGTGTGCAGTTGGTGGACGGTCCCTTGTTTCTGAGGATCATCAGCAGAGAGAGTCCACAGCAGTACACCAGACTCTTCACTATCAGCACTGTGTACAGCACACAGAGCAGCTTCACCCTGCACTGAGACTGGAAGGACACTGACACACACACACACACACACACACACACACACACACACACAGAGCAGATGTTGATCAGTATAACTTGGACTTTTCCAGACGGGACAACCAGCTTTACATGAAGACAGGGGTCGGCTACAATTTGAATGAAAGCTCAAAGGCCCTTATTAAATCCAACAAGTCAGGGCCCCAGCAAGCTTTTTAGGTGTGGAGCCAGGACATTGACTTTAAATGTTGAAGTGAAAAAGGAAAGATTGGCATTGAAGGAGAGGCAGCAGGTGATCTTACAGTCAGCTTGCTGCAGAGCTGGCAGGTCTGCTGGCTCTCTCTCTGGAGGACAGGAGGCTGCTGGAGCTGGAACCTCTGAAAGAGAAAAGGAGTGAAATGTTTGGAGTGTCAGTGAGAAATGTCAGTCCTCTGCTCCTCTGCTCTCTTTGACATGAAGCTGAATCACTGCTGAACACAGTCACCAAGCCTTCATTACCTTGTTGTGTTTGGGCCTCCACTGTGCCCCCCTGGTGCTGGACAGAGCAGCGGTATTTATATGTACCAATCTCTTTTTGACGGATCAGCAAGATGGCGGCGGTGCGTCCCGACTCTCTGAGCTCCAGCTGCTCTCCCTCAGCAGGGAGCAGAGGTCCATTCTCCTCTTGTCTTTTCCAGGAGAAGCGGACCAGAGGAGGAAACATGGCTGAGGCCAGACACAGCAGGGAGCTCTTCCCCTCCAGGTGGGCTCTGGATGCTGCTGGGTACACGCTCACCACGGGCTTCACTACCTGCTCATCTGAAGTTTGACAGCAGCAGCAGCAGCAGCAACAAGCAGCACAGACACACATTCACACAGTCAGCAGCAGCTTACAGCACTGCACTGCATTCAGTCTGATCCTGGAAACTACATGGACTCTGATCACTAAACTACTCATCAATACAGCACAAAGTTCACTACATATACTGGATTCACCTTCATATCAAACACACTGAGCAGCTACTGTCAGCATGTCTTCTATGGACACTAAAGAAACTATTCTTTATTTTAATGGACAAACTTCACTCACTCTCATTTAACAAGAATTATTATTATTACATCAAAAATTGTCACTTTTACCTCCAATAAAAAGAGAATAGATTTGCTGTATTTTAAATAACTGACGGGTACATGAATACACATATTATACTTTACTACATATTTACCTTCACGTAAAACAAGACACAATACATTTACCACCGTATACTTTACTCTGACCAATTTAAAAAATTGATATATAAATAATATCTTTTTTTCCACAATTCATATTAATTTTCAACAATTTTAACAACACACAATCACTTGTGAAATACGAATAAAAACTGCTATGAAATGAAAAATAATATGAAAACATGCTGATCCTAAACAGAGTAACTTACAATATAATAAAGTATAACACATATAATATAATATAATATAATATAATATAATATAATATAATATAATATAATATAATATAATATAATATAGTAAAGACATTTTCCTTCACAGAATTTACAGTTTTATTCTTCTATATTAAATATTTGATAAACAATGAACAATAATTTATCTTCACATAAAATACAAATTTCCCTTTATTGATGACAATATAAACATGATAGGTTTCACATTTACCAACATATAACAATTAATTGAATAACTTTTAAATGTCAGTTTTTAGCTTCTTGTTAATCTACAATTAACACAGCATGTCAGCGTGCACAACAGTCGTCTTTAAAAATAATACTGATTATGATATTATATAATACAGTTTTTTCCTTTTGAAATTAAATCAGCTGTATATACTTATGCATACAATCTGCCAACATTTACCCTCCAGAGAATATTTGCCGTCATATATTTAAGATGACACTGGACATAATATATAGTTTTGATTTTGTGTATATTTGTCTGTGTGTTTATGATCATATATCATCACTGATCGAATATCATTTAAATATTAATAAAAAATTCTTTCTGAAATATTCAAACTGTAGCTGCTGTAATATATTATATATTAAATATATATATATATATATATATATATATATATATATATATATATATATGTGTCTTCATTTAATAATTATTTACCATCTTAAGAAACATTTATCATCAGACAAAATTCATCCTTTGAAATATATATATTTATTATTGTTAATATGTGCTCGTCATAATACATTTACTGATATATATAAATAGTGTTTATTATCATATATAATGTTGTTTAATAAAAAGCAGAGATGGTGCTGAATCACTGAGAGGATCAAATACTGTATATCTGTAACATTTCCAATAATCCTACTTTTTCTATATGAATCAGTTTAATCTCCTGCAGAAATAAAGAATAACTTGAGTTGTGCAGTGAGATTTAAACATCTTTTCAGGAATGATGAAGCTTTTTTATGTAACAATAGCTGCATGGCTGCAAGAATTCTCTACTAATGATGAAAAAACTAACATGTAAAGCCTGAAGCAGCACAAACTCATTAAAAACACATTTTCAACTTGTTCAATAAAACAACTGAAGGAAAATGAAGCTTTATTCTTACCTGTTACAAACAGTTTAGTTCCTGAGCCAAAGATCACGTACCATTCACCTCCCACAGTGAGAGAGAGTGATACAAAAACCTGTGTGCTGTTGAATGTGTCAGCTGAGGTGAAGGAGTCCAAATGATGAAGCAGTATCATATTTCAGCTCCATGATGTGTTTCTCTAATGTTCATATTAACATGACTGTCTCTTCTTTGATTTCCTTTTTAGACACACTAGCAGAGTGTCTCCGTGGATGGTTGCTTGACACGTTCATGTTCCTCAGAGGATGAATCCTACTGACTTTGCTAAGTTTTTATCCAGCACCATCATCAGCTGACATTTTGAAATTGTCCATTACTTTGATTGATGACGGATGTGCGTCAGATGACAGGACGCTTGTCCACATAGCCAGTGTGTGTTGCTCTGTAGTCTTGTTTTGATTTGAAGTAGAAAGAGTTGTGATCCTCCTACTTTTGAAATCAGTGCAACACATGAGAGCAGAGTTACTGTTGACACAAACAAACACTCAACAAGTCAAACTACTGTTTAGGACAAATATTGTAAACACTTAGTGGCTTAACACTCAAATATTTTTGCTGAACTGAAGCTGAAAAATATTCAAGATCAAATGAAGCTTATTGCTTGAAAAGGTTTGTTGTCAGTTGAAATCTAAGCATTGATTCAAAGTGATGTCAGTGTTTGGATGGATGTATATAGGGTTTGACATTGATATCATTAGGGTCCTGGCTTCTTCTTCTTCTTCTTCTTCCGAGGAAATCATACTTTCCATGCGCGAAAAATCACCAAACTTTGCACAAAGGTCCAGTCTCATGCCAGATATCCTCAGCTGCAAAAACAGGCCAATAGTCCTGATGGTGGCGCTACAGCGAGCCTCTAAAGTTCAAAATTTTAAAAATTCACAGCAAATCAACCATATGTGCTACAGATTTGCAACTTCCATCAAACTGTAGCCCCAATACTGAAGAAACTTTTGTACATTTAAGCCTATTGCAAATTATGAAGTCCATCACTCTGTTTTTTAAAAAAACTGTAAAACTTATTAAATCTCCTCCCACAATTTTTGCTCAATTGACACCAAACTCGCTACAGAGCATCTTCAGACTGTCCTAGAAAAACGATCCACACAGATTTTTGATTTATCGAAAATTGAGCCTACAGGTTCAACAGTGAGAGGTAATAAAAGCATGGATAACTTTGTTGAGGTCTTTCTGGCTTAGATAGGGTTTAACTTTGGATAGAAGCATCAGCTGAAAAAGCTAGACTTGACCACTGAGCTGAACTGTTTGTCTAGCTTAAAAGCACCATCAATCACACCAAGATTCCTAGTGTGGGATCCCATGTAAGGTGCTAGTGGGCCCAGGGAGCTGGCAAGGACCTGAACCAGATCAGGGCGACCGAACAGGACAACCTCTGTTTTGTTTTCATTTAATTTTAAGAAGTTTAAGTCCATCCATGTTTTAATGTCACTTAGGCAGTTTAGCACAGCCTGAAGGGAATCTTTGGAAGGAATCTTTAATGGTAAATACACCTGCACCTCATCAGCAACGCAGTGAAAGGGAATACCATGCTTCCTAAATATCGACGCCAGGGGTAGCATATAAAGGGAGAACAATAGGGGGCCCAGAACTGACCCCTGGGGGACCCTGCAGGTCAAAGGGGCCACTGAGGAGGAAAACTGCCCCATAAGAACAGAAAAGGATCTGTCCGAGAGGAACGATTTAAACCAACTTAAAACAGTGCCTCTTATACCTACACAGTGCTCTAGGTGTGACAGGAGAATTTTAAAAGAGCAGTTTCAGTGCTGTGAGGAGGCTTAAAACCAGACTGAAACCGTTCACCAACGTTGGCCCCTTTTAAAAATTCTTGCAGTCGGTTAAAAACAACTTTCTCTAAAACCTTGGAAATGAAAGGAAGTTTGGAAATTGGCCTGAAATTAGCCAATACCGAGGGATTCAAATTTTTCTTTTTCAAAAGAGGCTGCACCGTGGCATGTTTAAAGGAGGACGGAACACATCCAGAGCTGAGACACATATTTATAAGTTTAAGGAGAAGAAGACGGCTCAATACAGAAAGCATCACAAGGATTCACCAGTGAGTTAAATACATTAAAAGCACCTGAGGCTTGTGAGCATTTGTGGAAAGAAGTGAGGAAAAATATTCAGATTTAGCAGCGTGTTCATGTGAAAGAGCCAGTGGTGTTAATTATGGGCCACATCATCAGAACCATGAATGAAGTAGGCTGCTTCATATTATATGAGATGAAACGGCAGCAAAAGTGTCTGCTACTGTGAGACAGTCAAATGTCAGTGGCGTGGGATGTAAACAACAATCTGTAATCTTCAAAAGGAAAATCTAGAAACATTGTAAACACCATCCAAAAATGTAGCGTCATCTGAGACTTAAGTTAGGTGCATGTATCACTGAGCTATGGGCCAATGTGACATTAGTACAGAGTATTATTTTGCTGTTTAGTTGGACGATGATAATACCACCCTCAATCTGTCACATAAAACACTTTGAAGTGACGCCAGACTGTTTGTGTTGCAAAAGTAGTTAAGGACTGATGAGGTCTGTCTGATCCAAATGTTACATTTATAATAACAGGAGCCAATTAATAATGTCTGGATTATTTTACTAATAAAATATGATGTGTTTTGTCCCAGTTCTCATCACACAGGTGTCTCAGGTTATTTTGAGCTGCAGTGATGAATCAGAGTGTAAAATATCACCATCACTGCAGACTGAAATAAACTTTGCATCATTTCAAACAGTGTTAAAATCATGTGTTTAGTGTTGTAAACAATCTCTCCATTTGTTAGAAGCTCTGTTTTAAAACCAGTGGAAATAATGAAATGATTCTACTGACCTGTGACAGCATACAGGCTCCTCTTTTTTACCTGCTGTCACTCTGGACTTTGCTACATGGAGACTTTTTTCTTCAGTGATCTGATTGGTCAGAGGTCGGGGTGTTGATAGGCTGTGGTCCCATACCCTGAAGTAATGCTGCATTTTACTGGTAGCCGGAACCGGGATTGATACGGTTTCCAGTCCGGAAAGGTACAAAAGAAGACCCGTTCTACCCGGAGGTCTCGTCATCAAACTCGGGCAAGGTCCAGGTAGACCGAGTCGGTATAATGACATCACGACAAAGATGGCTGCGCACATTGTGAATGGTAAACAAAGTTATTTGTCCTCAATTTGTCCTCGTGTATGCTGTTTAATTAAACGTTTGTGTTGTAAAAATCATACAAGTACTTTGCAATGGCATTTCTATTTCCACTGTTGATTTGCGTTGGAAAAAAAATCTGCGCAAGCCTGTTGTAGCCTAAAGTCGTTTGAACCAGCAAAGTCTCCGGTGCTCAGCAACCATGCAAACTCCTTTTCTCTGAATGTCTTTTTTTTAGGATTATTGCTTGTATTGGTAATCAGATGTGTTTTTGTTTTTTGATTGTATTGTACCTACGTGTGTTCCTTGTATAGACATAGACTTGTGCTCACCCTTTGACCTTTGTGGCCATGTGACTGAACCTATAAAGGAAGTAGCCTGACAGCCATTTTGTAAATGCCCTGATGAAGGCCTGTATGGCTGAAACGCATAGGCGTTTTTAAATTACTTTGTAAGCGCATTTAATAAAGGATTTTTATAAATGTCCCTCTGAGTGCCTCAGATTCTTCTTCTTGAAAATGTTAAGCCCAAAGTTATCTGGCTAACTTCAAACCCTGCTTGGTAGTACAGGCCTCAGATGAGATATATAATCCCTCCAGTGTGTTCTGGCTCTGCCCCGGGGCCTCCTACCAGTCGGACGTGCCTGGAAATCCTCTAACGGGAGGCGAAGGCATCCTGATCAGATGCTCAGATCATCTCAACTGAGCCCTTTCCATGTTCACTACTCAAAGCTCATGACGGTCCCAATTTTAAAAGTGGAAACCACCACCCTGGTCTGCCACTCTACATGCACTGTACCAGTGTTTCAACAATGGCAGCAAAACAGTGTCCAGAGCCTTCAGCATCTCAGGGAGAATCTCATCCACACCTGGCACCTTGCCTCCAAGGAGCTTTCAGACGACCTCAGTGACCTCTGCCAGAGATGTGGAGGAGAGTTCTCCCGAGTCTTCAGACTCTGCTCCTTCATGGAGGACGTGATGGTCGGGTTCATACGTTCTTCAAAGTGTTCTTTCAGCAGCAGTTCTCCTCAAATGTTGTTTTGCTCTATGTTATTAATGAGGCACTGTTTGATTCAAAAGGACATCCTTGTGTTTTTATCCCATTTATGTGTATTATTCATTTCATGTTATTGTTTTCTTTCTTTTGTCATATCTTTGATCGTTGTTCCTCTGTGTCACTAGAAAAACAAGTGAGAAAACTGTCCTCAGCTCATTTTCTTCTATTTGTAAATTAGATTGAAGTCTAACTTTTAAAAAATATCTGTCATTTTATCCTTTGATCTGAATTATTATTTTATTTACTTTGATCTTTTCTTTTCTCTTTATTTTCCTTCATTGTTGTTCCTCTGTGTTTCTAGTTTGTCCTCACTGTGTGGAACAACAATAAAGCTGCTGGAATATCTGATAAAAATATGAATCAATATAATATTGAATAACTCCTGACAGCAGTAAAGAAAATAAATCCCTCAGTTCAGTGTGTTTGTGACTCTGGCTGAGATGGAGGTGAAATATGTGAACCTGGGCTGTGCTTTACTGCTCTCTTCCTGTCACAAACACTGTTTGACATCTGTTCATCTGGAGGTTTTTGTTCAGGCTGCAGGGATCTTTTCTCACTGTGGGGAACATCTTTATCACAGGAGCAGTAGTAGGTGGCTGAATGACTGAGTTTAACTGTCTGGATCTGCAACTCACAGACGTTCTGTTCATACACAGCTGAGAAATCATCTTTCTGAGGATGATTGTAACTGTCCTTCACTATGTCACCACTATTCGTATTAATATCAAGAATCAGTGTGAATGTTTCTGTGTCTCTCTTCTGGTACCAGTATACATAATCATAGTCACACTGGTCAGTGTTTCGACAGGTGAAGGAGACGTTTTCACCAACTCTCCTGGTCAATGTTAAATCATCCTGAATCAGCTGCTCTGCTGCCATGGCAACCAGCGCTGTAGAGAAACAGACAGGTAGATGAAGGTGAGTGTGACAGTGTTTGTTAAAGGTTGAGTTTGTGGGCTCCTGATTGGCTGGAAACACTCACCTGAACACAGACAGCACAGAGCAGCAGCTGGGAGGAAAAGCATTTTGTGCAGTGGTGTTTCCTCTGGTGAACCTGGGGAGAAGTGGCGCTCTGATGCAGCTGAGGCCAAACAAGGACGAGCTGTGAGATCAGACGAGGGCCACGTGGTTTCTAACAGCTCCTCAGACCTCCCATCAGCCCCTGCGGCCGACAGATGAGGCTGCTGCTGTGTGACAACAGGCCTTTTTCACAGCAGACATTTTGACTTGTCACAGAAGGAAAAGCACAAGTGTTACTAATAACATGAAGCATGGCTCTGTTCTATGACATCACATGTCTCTTTACGCTCTTAGATAGGTGTCACACCAATAAATCAGCTCTTCCAACATGGCTGTGTGACAGATTTCAAACCAAACTTTATCACATGCTGGATTTCTGTGTTTGCTGCTGGTGCTGACATTAATCACAGAGAAAGAGCACCACCATGTGGTCAGTCACAGGAAGTGCAAGAGGATCCACATGATGCTGATGATGGTCGCCATGACGACAGGATGATGCTGACCACAAATCCCCACAGTGCCATCTAGTGGACAAAAACCAGTAAAGGACAAGTATCACTGGTATTATTGTTGTTCCTACTTGTAAAAAGAATTCAGATCCTTTTCCTCCTGCGACTAATACAACACAGTAAATTCTACTATTACAAATATTAGCAGTACTTCTACTAGCTCTGATAGAAAGCTGAGGTTCTCACAGACTGAACCTTTTGTCTGTTCCTCAATCTGGTGGAAAAACACAGACTTTTCTTCTACATATGAAGCGGGGGGTCTGGGGGTCGTCCACCAGAAATGTCTTTATTTATGTGAAGGAAAAGACAAAATTCAGGCAGCAGGTGACAATTCAAGATATAAGAATATAATGGAATATAATAGAGTAAGGCTCTCAGGCATTCTGTATAGCTGTCAAATATTTGAGTCCTCCTTTGTGTCTTTTGTTTGGGGAAGTAACCTCTTTAAATGTGCATGTGGCAGCCATTCATGTCAATGATACATTCATTGATTTGAATTCATTTATAAACTCCTGGACTTTAATAGCTCACATGTGTTTCAGCAAGATTTCTGCTCATGTTCAAAACTCTCTGCACAGTCAAAACATATCCCACATATCTGTGTTCTCTGAGAAGTCCAGAATAATATTTTGATAAAACAAAGTCATGATTTAATGAGAATAAAGTCACAATATATCAAGAAAAACTCCAGCTGCTCTATACTCTGCTGTGCATGACGTTATTCAGACCGTCTGACAGACACAGAGCCGTTTGGGACTCTCTCTGGATGAGACAAAGTTTAGGGAAGCGGCTGTGTGCTGCTCTTCATCGGAGGTGGAAAACAGAAACTAAGTGAAAACACTTGTGATCAGGTATAGGGGAGACCAGGTATGGTTGTGACACTTTTTGTCTCAGCACCTATAACTGGCTCAAGTTTTGTGCTCAAGCTCTCAAATCTTGACACAAAGTTCCCTTTTTTGTCCACTACAAAAAGCAAAGTTTCCAACTTCTCCAACTACACCACAGACTGCATGAACTGATGTCAAATACAAGGAGTTCCAGTGTTACAACCTGTCCCACTATGGGGCTCAGTTGTAACAATAAGAGTGAAGAATTAACACAGTTACAGAAATGACAAGAACAAAAAAAGACACACACACACACACTAATAAAGACTTTGTATAAGGTGTAAGTCACTAACTCTGGACCTGTCAGATGCTGCGTACCTCTCGTGGAAGTTTGCTGCCTCAGTTCAGTAACTAGTCAAGACATCCTCTTTCTGTGCAGTGAGGATGTTGTGACTGCTGTGATCGCCCACACGGGGCAGCTGTGTTGATCCTCTTTCTCTGAGGTCAAGTAACGTTTTGCAGTATCTGCTAAATGTCAAACAGCAGATAGAGTCATCTTTGGGGACTGAGCTTACTGCAGAGCTTACTGCTTTGGGCCCTGTGGTGAGCACGGGGCCCCCAAGAGCGCTGGAAATGTCCCACAAACAGAGCCGGGCGGCCGTACGCTCACTACACAAGTTGCGTATACGCACTGATAATTATGCTAGGCCCCGCCTCCCCCTTGTTTCAAAGCAGGTGTCAGTGTTTACAACTTCCATGAGAGACAGATGAAACAGAGCAAGAGGAGATGCTGGATCATCAAGCAGTACAATCACAGACTCAGTTGATCCACATCCAGTCTCAGTCAGTACTAACACAGACCCAGTACAGCCGCAGCTTCAACAAATACTATCAGCATTAAATGTCAGGGCCCATGTTTTATCTTTTGGCCAATATCAAAGTTTTATTTTAACAGTGCTCCTTTTGTCTTTCTGTCTCATTTGATCACTGCACCAGACCTTACACAATATTATCAGATATTTGAAATGTATCTTCTTTACCATATGGTTGCCTTGTGCATCAGATCTTTTGCTCGTATCCTTTATCAGACAGCTGAGATTCAGCCCTCTACAGTTAACACATGACACTAAAATATGCATCAAGCTTCATCTTTCATTCATAGGATCAGGGGGTAATAGACAAATACTGTATTTACTGTGGTCCACTTAAAGATAGTGTTGCTGCTAACTGCTCCCACTTCACTTTTTACATGCTTATTTGTACATGATGAGTGCTTCAACTCATATATACAATACACATGAGTTGTTGTAGTGCCATGGTTACTGTGAGGAGGGCCCCCAAAGCAAATGTGCTTGGGGCCCCCAACAGTCCAGGTGTGGCCCTGCCTTACTGTCTTTCCCTGCCTCACCTCATCTGATGCACATTTGACTACGTGTCTTATTTTTTCTCACCAACTCTCCTGGCATGCTGAAACAATGAGTAAGATAGAAAGAGAAAATGTCTTCAATTATCATTGGGGTTAGTTGTAAGACTTTTCAAACTCTGTCACAACCAGCCCACATCCTCCTCTGTCAGCCATTGTTTAGCCAGCTGTAGCAGCATGGTGCTTTGAAATGAGCAAAGATGAAATGACTCACATTTTACCCACGACACAACTCTCTAATCTAATACAAGTTACATGATTCAAACTTCAACAGCAGCAGAATTCATCAAAATATAGATTTGGTCCAAAAAATGTCTGAAAATGAGAATTTTGGCTGTAAAACCTGCACACTTCTTCACACAGCTACGAAATATCACATGCAGGATCAGGAAGGAAGTGCTCATACAATAAATGTATTCCATGACTCATAGGTCATCCCTTCTTGGTCAAAGTGCTGTTGTTACAACCATCCCATTGTTACAACCATACCCGCTCTCCCCTAATTCTCCCCATTGTGCGGCCTATTGTCCACACACATGTTAACTTCACCACCTGTGATAAAGTGCAGCTCACAGCTGCAGCTTCAGTGGGAAGCATGAGTCTGGAGACAGTCCCAAACAGAGCAAAGGTGTCTTTCAGCGAGGGGGACGCAGAGACAGAGACACAGAGCAACCGGTCAGAGGAAAGACGCCACACTGCAGTCCAAACTTTATACAAGTCAAAATACCTGGAGGCTAACAAATACTCTGACAGACAGCAGTGCTTATATTACATTTTTGAACATCTCAATTATTGTTAGGGACAATTCAGTCGTCTCTGGACTGATTGCTTCTGTCCTCTTTTTCATTTTTAATCTTTATTTCATCAGGCACTTTCATTGAGATCAAGATTTCTTTTACAAGAGAGACCTGAGAACAAGGAACATTCACAATCAGCAGACAAAACAACACACAACACAACAAGATATAAAAGGAACTAGCAGAAGCAGTTACAACAATCACAGTAAACATCAGAGAGATTTAAAATCTCCAAGATGAATGAATGTCTCAAGTTTAAGGGCAGATTGCAGTTCATTCCATTTAAAGGGAGCATAATATCTGAAACCAGTTCTGCCAACATTAGTGCGTGTCTATGGAATATCTAAGGCCTGTGGATTATAATTTATGAAGTAGAATTTTATGATCAGCAGTATCGAATGCTTTTGAGAGGTCAATGACAAGAGCAGCACAAAACTGTTCATTATCCAGGGAGGAGACAGTGTTATCTGTGACTGAAACTGCAGCTGTAAATGTGCTGTGACCCGGGCGAAATCCAGACTGTTGTGGCTGAAGTAAGTTTGATGAGTCGATAAAATAGCGTAGTTGATAATTGACCAATGATTCCAGGATTTTTGCAAATAGGGGAAGTTTGGATATTGGACGATAATTATTGAGGTCAGAGGTGTCGCCTTTATATGTAGGGGAGTTACAAATGCACTTTTCCAAGAAGGTGGAATGATGCCAGTTAAAAAGGTTTGGTTATAAATGTGAGCTAAATGTGGACTGATTAAATGGGCAGTTAGATTAAGAAGATGTGGCTCATTTGAAATGATGAGGTTTGTGGATATGGATATAATAATGTGTTTCCACTAAATATTTTACTGGATTTGAATCATCTGGACCTTTGCAGATGTATAAAGACTGTGTTTAATGGAATATTACTGATCTGTTGATAATGATGAGGCATAATAGGTGAGTTACAGCTGTTGGTTTGTTTGTTGTTTGTCTGACAGGAGCGTTTATTGAACCTGTTGTGGTTGTTGTATCTTGAAATGCTCAGCATCAGTTGAATCGACAGGACCGGTTGTTTACATCATATATTTATGGAATAAACTGTGGTTAATTAAATAATGATCATTTTCATTACGATTTAATCTGCTGATTATTTTTCTCCATTAATCCATTAAATGGCTTTACAATGACCCAAAGTGACATCTTCACAACCCAGCTGGCACCAGACGTCAGTATGATGTCAGGAAGACGTTGGACTTTTACACTGGACAGACATTAAATTTGGGTTGGAATGAAAATTCTGATTTGATTGATTATAAAATGATTCAAATGATGTTGAGAGCAACTAATCAACAATTGCCCAGTGGTATCCAGAGGTTGTTCCAGCTGAGAGGAAACAAACACAAGTTGAGAGGAACCTGTATATTAAAAAAACAAACAGCAATAAGAACAAATACAAACTTTCACTGTAATTGATGTAATTAACTGTAATGATGAGCTGACAAAATACCAGACTTTATCCAAAGTAAAAACTCTTCAGAAACAAGACAATGAATGGTTAGGAGCTGGACCAGTGACTTTATATGTGCTTATTTCTTGTTTGTGAACTGTTTGATGGTTTTGGTTCATCTGTTCTGATTCTTTTGTTCTTGTTCTGTCCAAAAGGGTTGATTTGTTCAGGCCCACTGAGACGGACTGAGACGGACCAAGAACACTGAAGCCCTCTACAAGAAGGGCCAGAGACGCCTCTGTTTTCTGAGGAGGCTGAGGTCCTTCAACATCTGCCGGACAGTGCTGAGGATGTCTGATGAGTCTGTGCTGTCCTGTTTGCTGTTGTGTGCTGGGGCTGCAGGGTGAGGGCAGCAGACGCCAACAGACTCAATGAAGTGATCTGCAGTGGGGGCGGAGCTAGACTCTCTGGTGCCAGTGTCAGAGAGGAGGATGCTGCTTCAGATACGTGTCATCTTGGACAGTGTTTCCCACCCACTCCACCATGTGCTGCTCAAACACACGAGCACCAGAGGACCAGAAAAGCTTTTAACTTCTTCTTATCCCGTTTGAACATGAACAATATTATTTGAGTTGCTCACTTGTTGCCTACGTATATGTTGCTGAGGCTCCTGTTTGTTTTTGTTTTTATTGCTTATAAGTTTATTTTGTGTTTTTACGTTAGAGTCATGTTGGCATGAGACGTCCTGATACTGAATTTTGATTGTCACAACCTAAATTCAACCAAATATTAACATCTTACGATGCTACTGACCAGCTGGGAATGTTTGTTTGTCCGACCAATCGTCAAAACCTTAACTTTATCACCATATATTAATTATGGCATGAACAATAAGTTTAACCCTCAAAATAGTTTCACATTATTTACTGTATTATTTGAAATATAATATATAAAATGCTCCACCACCTGCTTTAAATCAGCAGCAGCAGCAGCCTCATCTGTCGGCCGCAGGGGCTGATGGGAGGTCTGAGGAGCTGTTAGAAACCACGTGGCCCTCGTCTGATCTCACAGCTCGTCCTTGTTTGGCCTCAGCTGCATCAGAGCGCCACTTCTCCCCAGGTTCACCAGAGGAAACACCACTGCACAAAATGCTTTTCCTCCCAGCTGCTGCTCTGTGCTGTCTGTGTTCAGGTGAGTGTTTCCAGCCAATCAGGAGCCCACAAACTCAACCTTTAACAAACACTGTCACACTCACCTTCATCTACCTGTCTGTTTCTCTACAGCGCTGGTTGCCATGGCAGCAGAGCAGCTGATTCAGGATGATTTAACATTGACCAGGAGAGTTGGTGAAAACGTCTCCTTCAGCTGTCGAAACACTGACCAGTGTGACTACGATTATGTATACTGGTTGCAGAAGAGAGACACAGAAACATTCACACTGATTCTAGCTGTTAATGATAGAGGTGACATAGATAAGAACAGTTACAATCATCCTCAGAAAGATGATTTCTCAGCTGTGAATAAACAGAACGTCAGTGAGTTGAAGATCCAGACAGTTAAACTCAATCATTCAGCCACCTACTACTGCTCCTGTTTGAAAGATGCTCCCCACAGTGAGAAAAGATCCCTGCAGCCTGAACAAAAACCTCCAGATGAACAGATGTCAAACAGTGTTTGTGACAGGAAGAGATTTATTTTCTTTACTGCTGTCAGGATTTATTCAATATTATATTGATTCATATTTTTATCAGATATTCCAGCAGCTTTATTGTTGTTCCACACAGTGAGGACAAACTAGAAACACAGAGGAACAACAATGAAGGAAAATAAAGAGAAAAGAAAAGATCAAAGTAAATAAAATAATAATTCAGATCAAAGGATAAAATGACAGATATTTTTTTTAAAGTAAGACTTCAATCTAATTTACAAATAGAACAAAATGAGCTGAGGACAGTTTTCTCACTTGTTTTTCTAGTGACACAGAGGAACAACGATCAAAGATATGACAAAAGAAAGAAAACAATAACATGAAATGAATAATACACATAAATGGGATAAAAACACAAGGATGTCCTTTTGAATCAAACAGTGCCTCATTAATAACATAGAGCAAAACAACATTTGAGGAGAACTGCTGCTGAAAGAACACTTTGAAGAACGTATGAACCCGACCATCACGTCCTCCATGAAGGAGCAGAGTCTGAAGACTCGGGAGAACTCTCCTCCACATCTCTGGCAGAGGTCACTGAGGTCGTCTGAAAGCTCCTTGGAGGCAAGGTGCCAGGTGTGGATGAGATTCTCCCTGAGATGCTGAAGGCTCTGGACACTGTTTTGCTGCCATTGTTGAAACACTGGTACAGTGCATGTAGAGTGGCAGACCAGGGTGGTGGTTTCCACTTTTAAAATTGGGACCGTCATGAGCTTTGAGTAGTGAACATGGAAAGGGCTCAGTTGAGATGATCTGAGCATCTGATCAGGATGCCTTCGCCTCCCGTTAGAGGATTTCCAGGCACGTCCGACTGGTAGGAGGCCCCGGGGCAGAGCCAGAACACACTGGAGGGATTATATATCTCATCTGAGGCCTGTACTACCAAGCAGGGTTTGAAGTTAGCCAGATAACTTTGGGCTTAACTCTGGGTTTTCAGCACTACCAAGCTGGTTCTCTTTTGACCATGATAAATCACCGTGGCAACGTATGCTGAACAGCTAAGCTGCTCCAGAGCAGGTTAACTTCAGGGTATGGGACCACAGCCTGTCAACACCCCGACCTCTGACCAATCAGATCACTGAAGAAAAAAGTCTCCATGTAGCAAAGTCCAGAGTGACAGCAGGTAAAAAAGAGGAGCCTGTATGCTGTCACAGGTCAGTAGAATCATTTCATTATTTCCACTGGTTTTAAAACAGACCTTCTAACAAATGGAGAGATTGTTTACAACACTAAACACATGATTTTAACACTGTTTGAAATGATGCAAAGTTTATTTCAGTCTGCAGTGATGGTGATATTTTACACTCTGATTCATCACTGCAGCTCAAAATAACCTGAGACACCTGTGTGATGAGAACTGGGACAAAACACATCATATTTTATTAGTAAAATAATCCAGACATTATTAATTGGCTCCTGTTATTATAAATGTAACATTTGGATCAGACAGACCTCATCAGTCCTTAACTACTTTTGCACCCTTTACTTCAGTAACACAAACAGTCTGGCGTCACTTCAAAGTGTTTTATGTGACAGATTGAGGGTGGTATTATCATCGTCCAACTAAACAGCAAAATAATACTCTGTACTAATGTCACATTGGCCCATAGCTCAGTGATACATGCACCTAACTTAAGTCTCAGATGACGCTACATTTTTGGATGGTGTTTACAATGTTTCTAGATTTTCCTTTTGAAGATTACAGATTGTTGTTTACATCCCACGCCACTGACATTTGACTGTCTCACAGTAGCAGACACTTTTGCTGCCGTTTCATCTCATATAATATGAAGCAGCCTACTTCATTCATGGTTCTGATGATGTGGCCCATAATTAACACCACTGGCTCTTTCACATGAACACGCTCGTGGCTGATAGGAAAACCCAGAGCTGACTGAACTAGTTGATAACCAGCTTTGTAGCAGCGCTTATCCAGATGTCCAAAGTTAAGCTTAGTCAAAGCAGATAACCAGAAGATATCCTGAGTGAGCTGAAGTGGCTTTGTAGTACAAGCCTCTGGCCTGGGAACACCTTGGGATCCCCCATTAGGAGCTGGAAAGTGTTGCTGGGGAGAGGAACGTCCTGAGAACCTTGCTCAGCCTGCTGCCCCCGTGACCCAGCCCCAAGTAGTGCTGCAAATGCATGGATTCAAATGAAAGTCTAAACATGATAAAAACAAAAACAAGCTTTAGCATTTTGACAAAGTTTCAAATCTTCTGCTTTGACCTGCTGCAGGAATAAAGTCCATTCCTCCTCACAATGCTGATGTTGTGGATGTTTATGGTCCCCAGAGGATGAATCCTAATATTGATTTAGTTTGAAGATGTCTTTTCAACTGCTAATCAACAGAGAAATGTCTCATGAGCATATGTGACACAATATTGATATACAAGATATTTGAAGGCTTGAAAACAAAGTAGAATGATATCAGTGTCAAACCCTATATACATCCATCCAAACACTGACATCACTTTGAATCAATGCTTAGATTTCAACTGACAACAAACCTTTTCAAGCAATAAGCTTCATTTGATCTTGAATATTTTTCAGCTTCAGTTCAGCAAAAATATTTGAGTGTTAAGCCACTAAGTGTTTACAATATTTGTCCTAAACAGTAGTTTGACTTGTTGAGTGTTTGTTTGTGTCAACAGTAACTCTGCTCTCATGTGTTGCACTGATTTCAAAAGTAGGAGGATCACAACTCTTTCTACTTCAAATCAAAACAAGACTACAGAGCAACACACACTGGCTATGTGGACAAGCGTCCTGTCATCTGACGCACATCCGTCATCAATCAAAGTAATGGACAATTTCAAAATGTCAGCTGATGATGGTGCTGGATAAAAACTTAGCAAAGTCAGTAGGATTCATCCTCTGAGGAACATGAACGTGTCAAGCAACCATCCACGGAGACACTCTGCTAGTGTGTCTAAAAAGGAAATCAAAGAAGAGACAGTCATGTTAATATGAACATTAGAGAAACACATCATGGAGCTGAAATATGATACTGCTTCATCATTTGGACTCCTTCACCTCAGCTGACACATTCAACAGCACACAGGTTTTTGTATCACTCTCTCTCACTGTGGGAGGTGAATGGTACGGGATCTTTGGCTCAGGAACTAAACTGTTTGTAACAGGTAAGAATAAAGCTTCATTTTCCTTCAGTTGTTTTATTGAACAAGTTGAAAATGTGTTTTTAATGAGTTTGTGCTGCTTCAGGCTTTACATATTAGTTTTTTCATCATTAGTAGAGAATTCTTGCAGCCATGCAGCTATTGTTACATAAAAAAGCTTCATCATTCCTGAAAAGATGTTTAAATCTCACTGCACAACTCAAGTTATTCTTTATTTCTGCAGGAGATTAAACTGATTCATATAGAAAAAGTAGGATTATTGGAAATGTTACAGATATACAGTATTTGATCCTCTCAGTGATTCAGCACCATCTCTGCTTTTTATTAAACAACATTATATATGATAATAAACACTTTTTATATATATCAGTAAATGTATTATGAAAACCAGATCAATTAAATATGTTGGAAAGGAAATTTGAAGAATAACGACATTTTAAATGTTCAAACCTACCTCATGACAAATGTATTTTACATGATGGTACAAATGTCTTTGAGTGAAAGAAATATTTATACATGAAGACAAAGATATGATTTTACAGAAAATAAATTATTATGTATACAGATGTATATATTAAGATACAGTATGTGATATGGGATGATACATAACTACTCAAAAATATGTCTCTTAATGCACTTTAATATAAATTTAAATGATATATGTATATTATATGGCACATAACACAATTTAAATTTAAAACAGTAATAATAAAGCCTCACATTTTATTTTATAATCAGCATTTATTATATTTGACATATCATATCAATTATTTTAAATGTGTATGAACTCAAATTGTTCTGAAAAAAAGTGTTTGTTTCTTTATTTATTTCTTTTATTAGAAATTCAATCAATCAATTTTATTTATAAAGCCAAATATTACAAATCACAATTTGCCTCACAGGGCTTTACAGCATACGACATCTCTCTGTCCTTAGGACACCTCACAGCGGATAAGGAAAAACTCCCCCAAAAAACCCTTTAACGGGGGAAAAAAACGGCAGAAGCCTCAAGATTAAACTATTAATATGTTATACATATTGTAGTCACCAAAATGACACTTGTATTTTATGTGAAGGTAAATATTTTTTTTATCTTAATATGTATATCAACCCTAAATGAAAAAATCCTCTTAATAAGAGAACATTTCATAATTGTATTATATGTTTTTAATTTTTGTTATATTGCAATATTATTATATTACTTTCTGTGAATTTTTAGAGAATCAACTGAGACAAATTAAGAGCTGCAAAACACATTTTTTTCCCATCAAAGAAAACATTGTTATATTACATTAGATTGAATCATATTACATTGAATAATACATTTCACCTTTTTATCATCTTATGTTACAGACAGAACATTTTGTTCAATCTGAAATATCCAAATATATCATCATAATTCTGTGTAAAAGTTCAAATTGATGAAATGTGTTGAAATTCTATTGATGTATTTATAGGTTTCTGAAGAGTAAAATATACAATGATTCATATATTATATGTTTATGTACTGTAATCATTAAATTACAGTTGTATTTAATGTGAAGACAGATTTATTATGTTTAATAAGCTGAACATGGGAAAACTATTTTCCATCATATAAGAGAAAATGTCCTAAATCCTTTTATTATATTCTATGAAATAATATCAGAATAATGAATGAAGAGTAAAGAAAGTGTGTGAAGTTTGTCCATTAAAATAAAGAATAGTTTCTTTAGTGTCCATAGAAGACATGCTGACAGTAGCTGCTCAGTGTGTTTGATATGAAGGTGAATCCAGTATATGTAGTGAACTTTGTGCTGTATTGATGAGTAGTTTAGTGATCAGAGTCCATGTAGTTTCCAGGATCAGACTGAATGCAGTGCAGTGCTGTAAGCTGCTGCTGACTGTGTGAATGTGTGTCTGTGCTGCTTGTTGCTGCTGCTGCTGCTGCTGTCAAACTTCAGATGAGCAGGTAGTGAAGCCCGTGGTGAGCGTGTACCCAGCAGCATCCAGAGCCCACCTGGAGGGGAAGAGCTCCCTGCTGTGTCTGGCCTCAGCCATGTTTCCTCCTCTGGTCCACTTCTCCTGGAAAAGACAAGAGGAGAATGGACCTCTGCTCCCTGCTGAGGGAGAGCAGCTGGAGCTCAGAGAGTCGGGACGCACCGCCGCCATCTTGCTGATCCGTCAAAAAGAGATTGGTACATATAAATACCGCTGCTCCGTCCAGCACCAGGGGGGCACAGTGGAGGCCCAAACACAACAAGGTAATGAAGGCTTGGTGACTGTGTTCAGCAGTGATTCAGCTTCATGTCAAAGAGAGCAGAGGAGCAGAGGACTGACATTTCTCACTGACACTCCAAACATTTCACTCCTTTTCTCTTTCAGAGGTTTCCTACTTTCCAGTCCAGACTTTCCAGTCCAGGGTGAAGCTGCTCTGTGTGCTGTACACAGTGCTGATAGTGAAGAGTCTGGTGTACTGCTGTGGACTCTCTCTGCTGATGATCCTCAGAAACAAGGGACCGTCCACCAACTGCACACATGCTGACTGACTGTTTTCTGCTCGCCTTTTCTCACCATCAAATCTCATCAATTCATCTCATTTATCACTTTGATCAGTGTTCACAAATGTCACTTATGACGTCTTGTGATTGGTTGTAAATTTTATCTTTTTATGCACAAGTTAGATAGAGTCATCCTCAACATATATAAACACACACACACACACACACACACACATATATATATTTGCAAGCGTAAATTCTGTCTTGTGTTATTTTAATACTTCAGTTTGTTTCCACTTTTAAATTTGACTTGTATAATAACAGAAATTGAATCTGAATCATGAGCTGTCTGTCAGATATTTTATTGTTTGTAGTATTTCTTCTGTTCTTGTGTTTCTTTTTAATACATTCTGCAGAGTGCGGCAGGTTTGTCAAATTCTTTCAGTGTCACATTCTCAATAAAGTGAAAAATCAAAGTGTCTGTGTTTTATAAACCTCTTTGTTTTGATGGATTCCAGTTTGGCTTCATAGCAAATAATCAGAAACACAATCAGCTTCATTGGCCGTGTATGTTGACACCTACAAGTCATTTGACTCTGGTTGTAAGTAGCTCTGAATATACTTTCACACAGCACCAAGAACACATGTACAGGAAGATATGAATATAAGCATACACTTAAACAAGGACATCAAAGCTAAACAAAGATCAGCAAATATATACACACAGCTATTATATACAAGTCAGTAGGTGTGGGTGTTCCACCAGGTTCAGTGCTGAGCCCCTTTTATAATTGTGTCAGTGTGGATGTAAAACTCCACGCTGATGACACTGTTGTTTACACACATGAACAAACAGCAGAGCGAGCTGCTTTGAAGCTACAACTGCTATAAAATGATTACACAGCGGCTTCATCAGTCGGCCTCAAGTCTGAATGTTGCTGAAATAATGGAGCTGTTTGTTTTCATCATTCAATAAAATGTCACTTAACTATTAGAGTTTGATCAAGATGAAATGGATTGGTATAGTTACTGATTAGACGGGAATTAAGATTTATATTTATGGAACACATTTCAAGACAGAATCACAAAATGCTTCACAAAGAAATACAAAAGTTAGACATGTAGAAAACATATTTGTGATGAAGTCATGTATGAAGAGTATTTATTTAAACATGGCAGAAAATGAAGAGATGAATTTGAACTTGTTTTTGTACTGATGTGTTAAAAATGTATGCACTCTATGATCCTGAGGTGAAGCAACATGGCCGCTCTAGTTCTGCTTCAGAAACAGATAGAGATGTTTTTTTGAGGGGGTGAAACAACAAGATGACTTGTTTGTCTCCGTGGTTTGTGTTTCTGTCTGAGTGGTTTGTGTTCTGTGGCTCTGATCAATGATAACACATGTAAGACTTATTTTTGGAAATGAAGCGGTGGAGGAGTCAGTGCTTCAAATCCTCTCGTGCTGATTTAAAGACTCTGAAACTTCAAACTTGTGTGAAATTGTATTTTTACAGAGACATTTCTGAGAAGATTTCAGAAAGAGCATTTAAGAATAGTTGAGCTGATTTCTTGGTGTGCTGTGACTGTGAACATGCTGCTGTTTTGAAGCGTAGTTTAGTTCTTATTCCCATGTGAACACTGTAGTGAGTGAGTGAAGTTCCTGGAATCTGGATTCTTTAAGCAGAGTGCATGGTTGTAACTGTCATTGTGTTGTTACTGTGAGAAAAGCTGCAGAGCAGAAACCCACACAGCCCATCTGCTGCAGGAGAGGAAGTGTTGATGGGCTGTCAACAGTTTTTTATGAGTCCTAATAACCACTGAGAACAGATTCATATCTGCTGCTGTACACACTCATCAACTGCTCTCCCTCTCTGTGGCTGTTTGTCTTTTGTCTTGTTGTCTGGAAGCCTTTTTTCCACTGAGCCCTCCACCCACACACAGCTGAACTGAGCCCAGAGAGCCCTATGCTATAAAGAAGTCTTCAAACATAGATATACCTGTTAGAATCTGGCTCACAATATTCACATCTAGAATCAAACTGACATTACTGTATGGTAGTGAAGTGTGGGCTCCTCTTGTAAATCAACATCATTTGTCTGTTCAACTATGTGCTTGGAGGAGCGTGGTCATGCAAACAGATTCTTGTTAAGGTTCAGCAACTCAAAGTGCTTTTTGATCAAATAGTCCAAGAAGTGAGGAGCTCCAGGAGCTAAACTCAGGAAGTCAATCAGCAGCTTTAGTATGTTCCTGTTAGCATTTTCACAGCACAAACAGCTGTGAAATATCACACATTTCAAAGCACAAGCTATGTTGTGATGTCATTATTTGCAGTCAATGATTATTGATGCATATTGACAACATGCTCAATATTGAGTCACTTTTCCTGTTTGTTACAGTGCAGCAAACTGAGAGAGGTCAACCTAACAAACATAGACAGGAAACTCAAAGAAATGAGACTGAATACTAAAATCAACTCTGATGTTCAACTTGTCATGACAACAACATTCATCCACTCCTTAATGTTCTGAAATGATTCAAGTTAATACTATAGCAACACCATCTGACAGTGTTTTTATTGGACTCATTTGATTTCTCTATGTTTTTATATGGAAAGGCATCAATTATGCACTTTAGCACTGAATATGGATTTTTCTTTTACACAGGAAATGACACCACCTTAAATATTTGCTAAAGTTTCTCTGCAGACAAACACATTTATAGATTTTGAAGCTGAAGATATATTTTTCTTTCCACATCAAATATGTTCAATGAAATGATTTACACTTTGTCTGATGTAGAAAATAAAAGTCAAAAATGTTTTTCTTTCATTTATTAAAACTGGGCATTGAATCAAAGAATAACACAAACAGACAGTCATAAAAAATAAAAGCACTACTGTTATTACTAATAGAAAAATAAAAATGATCAAACTGAACTTTATTTATAAAACAGATTTGATCAAATGTGATTAACAGTCAATAAAATAGAGATGAAAGCAAAAAGCAAAGTACAAGATTTGGATCAAAAACTAACTAAAGCTGATAAGATGAAGAAAATCAATAGAAATATTCAATATGATGTATAAAAGAAGCATTCTATGATAAAAACAGTGAAAGTTGCTGTGGGAGTTCTTAGTAAGCCTGTTATCTTCTGATCATATCTCATATGTGGATTTTGAATGAAGTTATCCTGAGATAAGAGTTTTCTTAATATTATCTGTATCATCAACATTTGTTCTCTCCAGATAATGAGATCATTAAGATGTTGTCATTAAAAATGGATTCAAAGATGATGTTGGTGTTATTTGATCTTTGGATTTTCTATCAACAAAATCACTGAATGTATTTTACTAACAAGTATTGTGTGTGTATCAAAGGCTGATAGATCTTATTCCTCTGTGCCATAGAGCTCCATTGTTGTCCAAAAATATCAACACTTAATAACCATTAAGGCTTCATGTACAAATATATGTGTGTATATTTGTATTTATGGATTTAAGACATGTGGATGTGAAATTTACAACCAAGCACAAGACGTCATAAGTGATATTTGTGAACACTGATCAAAGTGATAAATGAGATGAATTGATGAGATTTGATGGTGAGAAAAGGCGAGCAGAAAACAGTCAGTCAGCATGTGTGCAGTTGGTGGACGGTCCCTTGTTTCTGAGGATCATCAGCAGAGAGAGTCCACAGCAGTACACCAGACTCTTCACTATCAGCACTGTGTACAGCACACAGAGCAGCTTCACCCTGAACTGCAAAGTCTGGACTGGAAAGTAGGAAACCTCTGAAAGAGAAAAGGAGTGAAATGTTTGGAGTGTCAGTGAGAAATGTCAGTCCTCTGCTCCTCTGCTCTCTTTGACATGAAGCTGAATCACTGCTGAACACAGTCACCAAGCCTTCATTACCTTGTTGTGTTTGGGCCTCCACTGTGCCCCCCTGGTGCTGGACGGAGCAGCGGTATTTATATGTACCAATCTCTTTTTGACGGATCAGCAAGATGGCGGCGGTGCGTCCCGACTCTCTGAGCTCCAGCTGCTCTCCCTCAGCAGGGAGCAGAGGTCCATTCTCCTCTTGTCTTTTCCAGGAGAAGCGGACCAGAGGAGGAAACATGGCTGAGGCCAGACACAGCAGGGAGCTCTTCCCCTCCAGGTGGGCTCTGGATGCTGCTGGGTACACGCTCACCACGGGCTTCACTACCTGCTCATCTGAAGTTTGACAGCAGCAGCAGCAGCAGCAACAAGCAGCACAGACACACATTCACACAGTCAGCAGCAGCTTACAGCACTGCACTGCATTCAGTCTGATCCTGGAAACTACATGGACTCTGATCACTAAACTACTCATCAATACAGCACAAAGTTCACTACATATACTGGATTCACCTTCATATCAAACACACTGAGCAGCTACTGTCAGCATGTCTTCTATGGACACTAAAGAAACTATTCTTTATTTTAATGGACAAACTTCACTCACTCTAATTTAACAAGAATTATTATTATTACATCAAAAATTGTCACTTTTACCTCCAATAAAAAGGGAATAGATTTCCTGTATTTTAAATAACTGACGGGTACATGAATACACATATTATACTTTACTACATATTTACCTTCACGTAAAACAAGAAACAATACATTTACCACCGTATACTTTACTCTGACAATTTAAAATATTGATATATAAATAATATCTTTTTTTCCACAATTCATATTAATTTTCAACAATTTTAACAACACACAATCACTTGTGAAATATGAATAAAAACTGCTATGAAATGAAAAATAATATGAAAACATGCTGATCCTAAACGGAGTAACTTACAATATAATAAAGCATAACAGATATAATATAATATAATATAATATATAATAATATAATATAATATAGTAAAGACATTTTCCTTCACAGAATTTACAGTTTTATTCTTCTATATTAAATATTTGATAAACAGTTAACAATAATTTATCTTATCTTTATCTATAATTTATCTATCACATAAAATACAAATTTCCCTTTATTGATGACAATATAAACACGACAGGTTTCACATTTACCAACATAAAACAATTAATTGAATAACTTTTAAATGTCAGTTTTTAGCTTCTTGTTAATCTACAATTAACACAGCATGTCAGCGTGCACAACAGTCGTCTTTAAAAATAATACTGATTATGATATTATATAATACAGTTTTTTCCTTTTGAAATTAAATCAGCTGTGTTTATTTATGCATACAATCTGCCAACATTTACCCTCCAAAGAATATTTGCCATCATATATTTAAGATGACACTGGACATAATATATAGTTTTGATTTTGTCTATATTTGTCTGTGTGTTTATGATCATATATCATCACTCATCGAATATCATTTAAATATTAATAAAAAAGTCTTTATGAAATATTCAAAATGTAGCTGCTGTAATATATGATATATTAAATATATATATATATATATATATGTATATATAAATAAATAAATAAATATATATATATATATATGTGTGTGTGTGTGTGTGTGTGTGTGTGTGTGTGTGTGTGTCCTCATTTAATAATTATTTCCCATCTTAAGAAACATTTATCATCAGTCAAAATTCATCCTTTGAAATATATATATTTATTATTGTTAATATGTGCTCGTCATAATACATTTACTGATATATATAAATAGTGTTTATTATCATATATAATGTTGTTTAATAAAAAGCAGAGATGGTGCTGAATCACTGAGAGGATCAAATACTGTATATCTGTAACATTTCCAATAATCCTACTTTTTCTATATGAATCAGTTTAATCTCCTGCAGAAATAAAGAATAACTTGAGTTGTGCAGTGAGATTTAAACATCTTTTCAGGAATGATGAAGCTTTTTTATGTAACAATAGCTGCATGGCTGCAAGAATTCTCTACTAATGATGAAAAAACTAACATGTAAAGCCTGAAGCAGCACAAACTCATTAAAAACACATTTTCAACTTGTTCAATAAAACAACTGAAGGAAAATGAAGCTTTATTCTTACCTGTTACAAACAGTTTAGTTCCTGAGCCAAAGATCATGTACGGTTCACCTCCCACAGTGAGAGAGAGTGATACAAAAACCTGTGTGCTGTTGAATGTGTCAGCTGAGGTGAAGGAGTCCAAATGATGAAGCAGTATCATATTTCAGCTCCATGATGTGTTTCTCTAATGTTCATATTAACATGACTGTCTCTTCTTTGATTTCCTTTTTAGACACACTAGCAGAGTGTCTCCGTGGATGGTTGCTTGACACGTTCATGTTCCTCAGAGGATGAATCCTACTGACTTTGCTAAGTTTTTATCCAGCACCATCATCAGCTGACATTTTGAAATTGTCCATTACTTTGATTGATGACGGATGTGCGTCAGATGACAGGACGCTTGTCCACATAGCCAGTGTGTGTTGCTCTGTAGTCTTGTTTTGATTTGAAGTAGAAAGAGTTGTGATCCTCCTACTTTTGAAATCAGTGCAACACATGAGAGCAGAGTTACTGTTGACACAAACAAACACTCAACAAGTCAAACTACTGTTTAGGACAAATATTGTAAACACTTAGTGGCTTAACACTCAAATATTTTTGCTGAACTGAAGCTGAAAAATATTCAAGATCAAATGAAGCTTATTGCTTGAAAAGGTTTGTTGTCAGTTGAAATCTAAGCATTGATTCAAAGTGATGTCAGTGTTTGGATGGATGTATATAGGGTTTGACACTGATATCATTCTACTTTGTTTTCAAGCCTTCAAATATCTTGTATATCAATATTGTGTCACATATGCTCATGAGACATTTCTCTGTTGATTAGCAGTTGAAAAGACATCTTCAAACTAAATCAATATTAGGATTCATCCTCTGGGGACCATAAACATCCACAACATCAGCATTGTGAGGAGGAATGGACTTTATTCCTGCAGCAGGTCAAAGCAGAAGATTTGAAACTTTGTCAAAATGCTAAAGCTTGTTTTTGTTTTTATCATGTTTAGACTTTCATTTGAATCCATGCATTTGCAGCACTACTTGGGGCTGGGTCACGGGGGCAGCAGGCTGAGCAAGGTTCTCAGGACGTTCCTCTCCCCAGCAACACTTTCCAGCTCCTAATGGGGGATCCCAAGGTGTTCCCAGGCCAGAGGCTTGTACTACAAAGCCACTTCAGCTCACTCAGGATAAGTGGAAACCACCACCCTGGTCTGCCACTCTACATGCACTGTACCAGTGTTTCAACAATGGCAGCAAAACAGTGTCCAGAGCCTTCAGCATCTCAGGGAGAATCTCATCCACACCTGGCACCTTGCCTCCAAGGAGCTTTTTACAGGGCTGTCATGCAACTGGTTGATTTCCCACGGTCTCACGCCACACCTCCAATTTCACACTCGAAAAAACAAGTGCTGGTAGTCGTTCCACTCCTGTACGGTAGGTGGCGCCACCTTACATAACTAGGCTACTACCTACAATGACGAATGATGCCCTCCTGCAGAGGATGAAGAAATATTTCAAGTCTTGCATTTCTCACCTCCAGATATGGTGGCATGTGTGTTGTGAAGCAGTTAGACCCCTCAGAAAAACGCAGTTCTGCGATTACACGCCGTCTTCCACTGATTTCACGTCCTGTCACGGATTCCTGGAGCTGCCGCGGCATAGTGCAGAAATTATACTGTGGATGTGTTGTCGTAACAAATATGGCCACTGAAAGGCGCTGTCGCGTAGATGGTGATGTAACAAGAGTCTGTGAAAAGGGAAGTGGTGTGTTTACCCCTGGTGGCGAAGAGCCTGTCAGTTATCTAAAAGCAAATGTCTGCATTAACAAAAGCATCTGAATCATCTTCATAAACAATATCATGTTCCCGTGAGTCTAATTTCTAAAATATAAAAAGGATTCACTGTTCACAGCATGGCCAGTAAATGTTGATAAAAAACAAGGTTTGCATTAGGGCTGCACAATTAATTGTTAAAAAAACAACCTTACTATGAGTATTATGTTAGTATTACCTCAATGAATTCAGCTGTTGCTTCGTAGTGTTGAAACTGTGAATAGCCAAGGTCCCTCAGTGTGCACAGAGCTACTGTCACAGAGCGACTCAGTGTCTGCGCAGCCAAGGACACCTTCATCTTCTGTGAATCAAAATTCACATGCTTGTCTGTTACCTTGCTGACAGCGTGCAATCCATCTTTTTTTTGGACATCATTCAGATGAACGATCTATGTCCAGTTGATCTGGCCAGTGGTGCTGGTTATTGGATTGTAAGCCTGCAGCATATTCTGTCCTAACTTCAACATGTGGCAAGCATCCATCATCACACACACCCTCTCACCAGTCACTGGATGTGGAAAAAGGTTCTTAAGGGCTCAACAGGGTTTCCCTTTAGCTGGCACCCAAGTTGGTTGCACCTGCTGACATTGGAGGCATGCCCATCCATTGTGACACATAACACTCTTATGCTGCGCTCATGCAGTTCCTCCCATGCATGCACAAGTAAAACCTTCTGTGTCTCTGGCGACAGGGACTTGGTCAGGTAGTAGGAGCCTTCCGATGGCTTTGCAGGTCAACCACCACAAAAACAAGAGCTTCAGTGGCAACATCCGTCTCATTCATACCATCCCCCATATCCACAAATCCAGACATTTTCTGGGTATGAGGATTATACTGGACATGTTTTCTAATAGCCATGGCATCCAACATGAGACACACATTTCCATATTTAGCTGGGTCTTCCTCTTGTCTTCTTTTCAACATGTCCAACATCATCATGTTGAGGCCAGGCTTGGCATCCACAGAACTCATCCACCTCGCTAAGAAGAAAAAGCAGTTATTTAATATGGATGCTCTGATCAGGATTTTTGTGGCTGATCACTAATCACTGGAAGCAGTATCGGCCAATGCCCATCAGCAAACAATTAAACTCAGAGACGGGGATCTATTTAAGGTCCTCTATTTATGGTTTATCATTATTCATTCATGGTAATGTTGATTATGTTAAGTGTAGCTATGTCTGCTGTTCACTCTGTGCAGTCATAACGGGATTAAATAATATGCACAGCTTAGATAGAAAAAAAAGGCTTCAAATAACATGAATTTTGCAGTGTATGTGGATGTGGGAGATTCATTTGGAGAGACTAGCTTTTGGACCATGTAAGTGGAGAGTGACGGCAAACTCCCTCTGGTCTTTGGTGTATTCATGGCTCTGTTTTGACAGGAGGTGTACTGGAAGATCTGAAATTCAATTAGCACAGGCTAATTAGTAAGTACCCTTGAAATAACTAGGAAGTCTTACGTAACAAAATGGGAAAGTTTTATACACTCAAGTTAAAATTTTCTCCAAATCTGTATTTTCATTTTACCTGAGTATGAATCGAGCCTCTCTTTCAGCTCTTCATTTATGAGTTGCTTCACCCTTAGAGCCTCCAGAACACCATGGACAGTGTTCTTTGCCCTCCTTTCTCTATCTTTTGCATTCTGCTTCTCTCTTTCCAGACTCTCCACCCGAGCCAAGGCTTCACTGAGTCTGGCCCTCAGATCATCAGGTGACAAAGGCAGTGCATAGGAGTGGTCCTAGAAACGATGATGAAAATATTATGAGTCATGTTTGTATGACATCACTCAGTCACAGTCAGTCACATTCTTACTGTAATCACATCACTCCTCAATTGTATTGTCAGCACTGTGTGTGTGTGTGTGTGTGTGTGTGTGTGTGTGTGTGTCTGTGTGTCTGTGTCTGTGTGTCTGTGTGTGTCTAGGATGCACATTCACGACATGTTTCAATGTATGTGCATGTGTGTACGTCAGTATGTCAGAACAGAGTGACAGAGAGTGGGAGGTGGTGGGAGGGGGTGGGGGTGACAAGAGGTTTGAATATAACCAGGGTCGTGATGCTCATAGCTGTTTGAGGCATATAGTACTTAGTACTCACAACACTGGGCACAGGAAGGGGTTCGGTCTCTTGGACGAGCTGGGAACAGTCCACTGACAGGCTCTCTTGAGCCTTCTTTGAGGTCTGAGATGTCCTGGTAGCCACAGGCTAAAGTGAAGGATAAAATATTTGAATTATCTCACAGGGTAATACAAAATACACAGCTGATTCCTTCACATTCAGGGCTCTAGTTTCCCGGCGCAGTGCAGGGTGGCGAACCCCGCGCAAAGCTAGTTTCGAGCAGCACAACCCAAGGCGCGCTCAGTTTGATAGTTTGGCAGACCGAGGTGCGTTGAGATGGGTGTGGCGGTGCAGCAGGGGGAGGTGTCGACAGATCCAGCTTGGCGCAGTGACAGTTTAGTGTTAAAAGGCTTCGCCGAAGGTGCGCTAAAAGCTCGCCAGCTGAAACCAGGTCTACTGTCAGTGCAGGCAATGCAACTTTCTGTAATCAGCACATAAATGAATCTCTGTATCGACTGTCCCGTCACATCTGATGTCAGATCAAAGGGGATTGGCACCGTTTGGCACGTTTGGCACGCGTAATGGAAACCCAACCTGATTTGATTAACACAGCTGCAAACTAATGAGTTCACATCCCTCTCAGCCAACCACAAACAGCCACAGCATCAGATAGGGAGTATATATTCAGCATCTGTCATCTCAGAAAAGTCAAAAGAAAAGAAACAGAGTGAGACTGCAAGAGAGAAAGAGAGAGCACGCGAGAGAAACGCAACATTGATTTACAGTTGTGGTGACCTCCTCCCAGGCTACCTTTGCATCATCAGCCCGTGGAGGTCTGCTCGCAGTTCCGTATATTCGGACACTGCGAGCTTGGACCTCCTGGACCAAAACATCAGTTTCCTCCTGGGAGAAGTTTGGCCGTCTGACACTGCTGCTCTCTTCTGCCATGGCGAATTGAGTAAACTCTCATTACGCTTTCGCGCGGCGCATTTAAGGGCGAGGAGAGGGGCTCATTTGATTGGTGTGATGTGTGTAAAACCCACTCCACGCCTTCTCTCCTCCCTCTTTCCGACTTGCGCAGGTAGGAGGGACGGAGGTGGGAAAGAGGAGTAGCTGCGCCAGGCGCACGGTGTGCCAAACTTGCAAAATCCGCCTGGCCACACCCAGTTGGCGAAGCGCAGGTGCGCTGCGCCCCCGCCTCGCCCGGTCAGCGAAACTAGAGCCCTCAGAAAGGAAAAATAAAACACTTTCAGCATAGTGTGGCATTGACTTATCTAATACAGCCTATTGATATACCCTTTGGAGATGAGCTGGGAAACAGAAGACAGAAGGAATAGCTCCATCTCTGAGCCGGACTATTTGACCTGTTCTGTCAAAGTCCTCAGGTCTGAAATGCTCACTGCAGAGCATGGAGGACGGGCTAGCAGCTTTCTCAGCTCTTTGTCTTTGGGAAACCTACATAGTAGAAGAAAAGTTAGCTAAGCAACTGACAACAATCAGAGTAGTTCGTTCGGGGCAATTTTGTTTAGTAAGATTGACTTTTTCGTTGTTTGGAGTCTGGTTTGACCGCGGGAAGTCACAGTATTGTGCGCGAGACTTCATAGTATTATCCACAACATCAAATTCTGTTCTCAAAATGATGTTATAATGGCCAAATACAATCAAAAGTAATTGTTCAGTCTTACCTGTGAAAGGTAATTCCCTGGGATCTGGTATGGATTGTGAAACGGTTCATACATTTCCAAGCAGCACATGAGTGGGGCATCTTGCCCGGTCTCCCCAGCTTGCCACATCCAATATGGCGGTGACTTCGACATACGATTCAGGGCTCAATGCGGCGTCTACGTATTATATGTCTATGGTTTACCCGCCCTCACCACAACATAGGTATCAGCCCTGTCCTACTTAAGCTTACCTAACTGCATACACCTGAACACTTGGCTCCACGAGCTATTAAATTTATATAAAAGTTACTGAAGCACAATAGAGGGAATAAAAAGCTATTTCATTTAAAATCTGCAAACATACATGTCAACAGCATAACTTTCACTCTTTTACAAAATCTAATTATGGTCAAATTATGCTTTTTGCATTGTTCCCTCTGTCAAGCTCAAATTTTTGAATGTTTGGTGTCTAAATGACAAATCAGGACAGTAACTTTTTGAATTGGTCGACTAGGATGAGCTAGCTGCAATATAATCCCCCAGGGCAATGCCTCATTCATGTGCATGTCCATTTACAGGTCTTGTTTTTGTAGTTTAGTCACTGACATACAGTGCAAAAGACGACACAAAACGCAATTAAAAGTAACGTTATCATTTAAAACAATGTTTGAGTAGAAGTCTTACCTGAGTCGCCTTCGCCATCTCCGCCCATCTTCTTCGTTCTTCTTCTTCTTCTGTTTAGCACGGTTTAGCATTGTGGACGTGGTTTGTAGGGTGTGGTTTGTACCGCGGCTACAGTTGGGTACTATTGGGTGTAGTTGCTGTACTTGATTGCTATGTATGTGCTGTCACACTATGTGCCATGTTCAATCTTTTATATTTTCTTTTATATTTCTCAGTGTTCAGGGAATAAGAAAGCACTTTATTTTTTGTTCTACAAGTGCTACTGGTTGGCTTATATTTTGACATTTCACTGTCTGCGCTTAAGTTAAAAATAAATCTGTCCAAGAGGGACAAACAAGATTTGAATGTGCTTATTTTGTAACCAGTAAAATAGTCTCAACTACTAGGTTCCACAATGGTTTACTGTTTTAGAATGGTATTGCAATTATGTGCAATTATGTATTTTATAGGTCATTTTTTGGATGACTGAATGAAAACAATAATTTTAGGTAGTTTTTTTAATGTCTGCAGAATACTAACTTTCATGCTGTGGAGTCAAGCCTTTTTCTCTCTTTATGTTAAAAACATATCATGAAATGCTCTTTAGACTACAATAATACACAAAATATATTATTATTCCCAAAATAATATTTTAGTTCGATCTTAATCAAAATATATTCAACCATGAGTTTTGCTTTAAATCCAAAATGGGTCTTGTGTCTACAAAGTAATAGGCTATATGCCACATAGGCTATGGGGTGCCGTTTGTAGAGTGGCTCACGCTGAAAATAACATCAACATTTTGCCACATTTAGCTTCAAACAATGTTTAAAAAAGTGTTGTGAATTTTTTACCACATTAACAGCAATATTTGTTAACTTAGAAATATATTAAATAGTTAAATCTAAATATTAAATGTGGCACCTAAATGTTAGATGTTAAATCTAAATATTAAATCTAAATCTAAATCTAAATATTAAATATAAATATAAATGTTTAATCTAAATGCTAAATATAAATCTAAATGTTAAATCTAAATGCTAAATATAAATATAAATCTAAATGTTAAATCTAAATGCTAAATATAAATATAAATATAAATGTTAAATCTAAATATTAAATATAAATATAAATATAAATGTTAAATCTAAATGCTAAATATAAATCTAAATGTTAAATGTTAAATCTAAATGTTCTGGGTGAAACTAAATATTTAGCTAATATGCAAATTCACACTGCCGGCCACCGGAAGTACCAAAATAAAAACTTGAGATGGTCAGACTGTGTTTATAGAATCAAATAACGAATTAAAACTAACTTATCGGGGGAAATGAACACTTGAACACACATTAGCGTGATAATAACTACCTAAAATAACAAGAAACATGTTTGGAGAAATTTTATTTCACGTGTACTTGGAGTTGTTTAGTTATTTAGTTTCACCCAGAACATTTAGATTTAACATTTAACATTTAGCTTTATATTTAGCATTTAGATTTAACATTTAGATTTAGATTTAATATTTAGATTTAACATTTAGATTTATATTTATATTTAGCCTTTAGATTTAACATTTAGATTTAGATTTAGATTTAATATTTAGATTTAACATTTAGATTTAGATTTAGATTTAGCATTTAGATTTAACATTTAGATTTAGATTTAGATTTAGATTTAATATTTAGATTTAACATTTAACATTTAGGTGCCACATTTAATATTTAGATTTAACTATTTAATATATTTCTAAGTTAACAAATATTGCTGTAAATGTGGTAAAAGGTGACGTTAAAAAATTCACAACACTTTTTGAACACTGTTTGAAGCTAAATGTGGCAAAATGTTGATGTTATTTTCAGCGTGAGACACTTTACAAACGGCACCCCATAATAGGCAAGTCCTAGTTTCTGGTTTCCACTAGTTGAGTCACTCTGAGCTGAATGCAGGTTCACTTGTGAAGGCCCTGCGAGTCAGGGTGGCTTTGAATGAATGTAGGTATTGCCCATCTCCAGAATGCTGCCCCTAAACCCACCAGAATGCAGGAAGTCACATCTACCACATCCAAAATGTTGTGGGGGAGGACCCCCAGACCCCCACTATACCACCAGTGTCTCTCTCTGTATGGTATTTGTATGTAAGGTATTAGGCCCTATCCATCTCCAGCAGGCGCCCCAAACATCCGTTAGGATGCAGGGGATCAGGATCACATCTACCAAATCAGCTGACAAACAAAACCTTTATGTGGAGGCCTAAACGACAAAACTGTGGTCGGCCCCGCTGAATCTCACTCCAAGGTTTCTTGAAAAGTTGTCAGCCCTGTGACGACCTCAGTGACCTCTGCCAGAGATGTGGAGGAGAGTTCTCCCGAGTCTTCAGACTCTGCTCCTTCATGGAGGACGTGATGGTCGGGTTCATACGTTCTTCAAAGTGTTCTTTCAGCAGCAGTTCTCCTCAAATGTTGTTTTGCTCTATGTTATTAATGAGGCACTGTTTGATTCAAAAGGACATCCTTGTGTTTTTATCCCATTTATGTGTATTATTCATTTCATGTTATTGTTTTCTTTCTTTTGTCATATCTTTGATCGTTGTTCCTCTGTGTCACTAGAAAAACAAGTGAGAAAACTGTCCTCAGCTCATTTTCTTCTATTTGTAAATTAGATTGAAGTCTTACTTTTAAAAAATATCTGTCATTTTATCCTTTGATCTGAATTATTATTTTATTTACTTTGATCTTTTCTTTTCTCTTTATTTTCCTTCATTGTTGTTCCTCTGTGTTTCTAGTTTGTCCTCACTGTGTGGAACAACAATAAAGCTGCTGGAATATCTGATAAAAATATGAATCAATATAATATTGAATAAATCCTGACAGCAGTAAAGAAAATAAATCCCTCAGTTCAGTGTGTTTGTGACTCTGGCTGAGATGGAGGTGAAATATGTGAACCTGGGCTGTGCTTTACTGCTCTCTTCCTGTCACAAACACTGTTTGACATCTGTTCATCTGGAGGTTTTTGTTCAGGCTGCAGGGATCTTTTCTCACTGTGGGGAGCTCTCTTTGCACAGGAGCAGTAGTAGGTGGCTGAATGACTGAGTTTAACTGTCTGGATCTTCAACTCACAGACGTTCTGTTCATACACAGCTGAGAAATCATCTTTCTGAGGATGATTGTACCTGTCCTTCTCTATGTCACCACTATTCCTAATAATATCAAGAATCACTGTGAATGTTTCTGTGTCTCTCTTCTGGTACCAGTATACATAATCATAGTCACACTGGTCAGTGTTTCGACAGGTGAAGGAGACGTTTTCACCAACTCTCCTGGTCAATGTTAAATCATCCTGAATCAGCTGCTCTGCTGCCATGGCAACCAGCGCTGTAGAGAAACAGACAGGTAGATGAAGGTGAGTGTGACAGTGTTTGTTAAAGGTTGAGTTTGTGGGCTCCTGATTGGCTGGAAACACTCACCTGAACACAGACAGCACAGAGCAGCAGCTGGGAGGAAAAGCATTTTGTGCAGTGGTGTTTCCTCTGGTGAACCTGGGGAGAAGTGGCGCTCTGATGCAGCTGAGGCCAAACAAGGACGAGCTGTGAGATCAGACGAGGGCCACGTGGTTTCTAACAGCTCCTCAGACCTCCCATCAGCCCCTGCGGCGCCACATTAGAAAGAAGGAAAAATACAAAGTCAGGTGATTTGAAGAGTGAAAATGATCAATTCAAGTATAAAGTATAAAAAGCTTCTTTTTTGTTTGTGGCACAGATTTGGTATTTTTGTAAACTTTGGGATCTCCACTAGAATGTCAAATAAAGTTCAGAGGGTTAGTTTGTAAAGACGAAGCCAGCGGAGGCTTCACAAGAGTTTCAGTCCAGGTGTGCTCCTCATATGTGAAGCAGTGGTTATGGTGCTATTCTCTGGAAGGAGCTCAGGGCTCTGCTCTCTACTTCCTCCATGTAGAGGTCAGACACAATGGGAGACACTGGTGAAGCCACCACAGCTGAGCTTCTGCCTGTAAAAACCCTGGTTGGATTTGAAACAGCTGGTATTCAGGCAGAGGTTGGGGCCAAAAAGTCCTCCAAATTCAATGACAAAATATGGAGTTAGTAAGTGAGCTTTAAAAGCACACATAGAAGTGTTTTCTGATCTGATGAAACTATCAGCAGGACCACATCATTTGTCTGTGAGAAATAAATCAGTGTGATGATGTGACACCACTGTGGTTAAGGTTTGGTTAGGCACAAACAAGACTTGGTTAGTTTTAGGGAAAGATGGTGGTTTGGGTTCAAATAAGCTCTTTGTTAAGGTGACGGGACCTTTGTCGTCATGGTTACAATAATGAACACGTGATCATTGAATAATACAATTGATATTTCAGTCCTTCTCTCTGTTGTGTGCTGCTGCTGTGAAGAATAAAACCTTCACACTGCTGCCCTCTAGTGTCTGCAACAACACACTGTTTCTAACTGGACTGCTGCTTCACTACAACTGTTTCTACTGTTAGTGCCTTCTGATGATGTTGTGTTTATTGCTTGTGTTTAGTTTCTGTCTTTATATTTTCATTTTTATATCAGTCCTGCCTCTAAATGTGGAGAAACAGTGTGTGTGTGTTTATATTCTCTTCATTTCACTCTTTGTCTTTTGTTTGTGTTTCCTGCAGTCAGCGTGTCATTGGCGTGCTGACTGCAGGAATGTCGTCTCCAGTGTTGAAGATAATTTGGCAGTACATCCAACCGGCCTCACAACTGCAGACCACGTGTAACCACAGCAGCTCAGGACGTCCACATCCAGCGTCTTCACCTCCAAGATGGTCTGAGACCAGCCACTCAGACAGATGATGCAATAATTGGTTTTCACAACCAAAGAATTTCTGCACAAACCATCAGAAGCCGTCTCAGGGAAGCTCATCTGCACGCTCGTCATCCTCAGCAGGGTCTCAAAGGTGAAGTGTGTCAGATTTAAGGGGACTTCATGGCGTCTACTAGTGAAGTGCAGATTGCAACCAGCTGAAACTTCTCCCAGCTAAAAGTCCTTCAGTGTTCATTGCTGAGGAGGTTTTTATCAGGAGCTGAATTATCCACAGAGGACTCTTCCTCTCCAAAACAAACAGACCAGATGATTCAAACCACTAGAAACACTAAATGAAGCAGTTTCATGTTACAAATCAGTTTAATTCCAGCACTGCTCATTGCAGTTGGGCTTCTTACATCAGTGGCTGACATGAAAACATGAATGGCCCTGTGTGGAGCCAGTGTTTAGTTTGTCCATTCTGGGCTACTGTAGAAACATGTGGGTGCAACATGGTGATCTCTGTAGACGAGGACCTGCTCCTTATGTAGATATAAAGGTCTCATTCTAAGTTAAGGAGAACACAACAAATCTTATGTTCAGGTGATTACACACTAAAGAAAACAGACTTATCATATTATATTCCATTTCTGTCAATATGTCCTCCTAAATCCTCCACGCTGGAGCTTTAACTGACTTGAGTTGGAAACTGCTCACCTATGATGGCGTCTGGTACTTTGGAGGTGTGTTCTCTTCACACATGAATCCTGGTTTACACTGTACGGGGCAGATGGCAGAGGCCAGTATGGCGTCATGTTGGCGAGCAGTTTGCTAACGCCAGCATTGTGAACAGAGTGTGTCATGGTGGCAGGGGGCTTATGCTACAGGCTATAAGCTACAGATAATGAACACAGGTGCATTTTATTGATGGCACTTTGAATCCTCAGAGATACTGTGATGAGATCCTGAGAGCCATCGTCATGCCATTCATCCGCCGCCATGACCTCATGTTGCAGCATGATAATGCACGGCCCCATGTTGCAAAGATCTGTACACAATTCCTGGAAGCTGAAAACATCCCAGTTGTTGCACGGCCTGCAGACTCAGCAGACATGTCACCCACTGAGCATGTTTGGGATGCTCTGGATCGGCGTGTACGACAGCGTGTTCCACTTCCTGCCAATATCCAGCAGCTTCACACAGCCACTGAAGAGGAGTGGGCCAACAATCAACAACCTGATCAACTCTATGTGAAGGAGATGTGTCGCACTGCAGGAGGCAAATGGTGTCACAGCAGATACTGACTGATTCTTTGGGCTATCTGTGACCAAAAAATGCATTTCTGTAGCGCTCGTCATGTGAAATCCTGATAAATGTCTTTATTCAAGATCAAAGGTGACATTTTAGAGTGTCCTTTTATTGTGACCATCCCAAGACACACCTGTGTAGTAATGATGCTGTTTAATCAGCCACACCTGTCAGGTGGATGGATTATCTTGGAAAAGGAGAAGTGCTCACTAACACAGATTTGAACTCATTTGTGACCAAACTTTGAGAGAAATATATCTATTGAGTGCATAAAAAAGTCTCAGATCTTTAACTTCAACCTGTGAAAAATGGGAGCAAACACAAAAGTGTTGAGTTGAAATGTCTGTTCAGTGTATACAGCCTGATATCACAATGCCTCAAGGGTCTTTACAATCTGTACGTACAACAGCCTCTATCCTTAGAGCCTGGATTCTGGACCCTCTTCATGTGGAGCGACAAACAAACAGAGGCTCAGAGAGATGCAGTGCTTTTCAGAAAGTTTACAGTGTTCTCATCAGCAGGACAAACATGAACTATATGTACTAGATTTAATGATTCATTGAGACTGAGACCGACCTGCTGGAAGGATCATGGTAACAGGTACAAGCCTGAAGTCATCAGAGAATAAGCAACTGACTGAAAGTTAAAGCCAAAAGATTTGTAATGGATTTAAAGGTGTCAACAGAGTATTATCAGCAGGGAGGTTATTCCAGAAGAAAAGGCTCTGCAGCCTGCTGACTTCTTTTAACTCTGGGGACAGACGGGAGCTCTGTATTGTGAGAGCGGAGAGTCCTGACTGAAATATAAAGTTTAAGGAGATCAGACAGGTATGAAGGGACGTTCTCATTTACAGTTTGTAGGTCATCAGAAGCAACTTAAAGTCTAATCTGACATAGATCAGGAGCCAGTGAAGGGAAACTAAAACTGCTGTAATGTTGTTAAATTTTCTAGTTTTATTTCAGATTCTAGCTGCAGCGTTCTGAACCATCTGAAGACTTTTATTACGAGCCGGCAGCAGGCCTGATGAAATGTGATGATGAACAAGTTTGGATGATACAAAGGATGTCTGCATCAGCCACTGATGAAAAGACCTGATTTTAGCTGAATCTATGTTGCCTGGATGAAAGAAGTCGATCGGTAGTTTCTTTAATGAGCTGATGAAAGGAGTGAGTAGGATCAAACCTAACACAAAGATTCTCCACTGTCAGACTTTGAGAGATCACACAGTCGTCTGGAGTTTCTGTTACTTGGTCAAACTGGTGTCTTTGTGGAGCAGGGCCGATGACCAGCATCTGAGTTTCATCTGAGTTTAGGAACAGGAAATGACCTGACATCCAGTCTAAATCATTTGGGAATGATCATCTGCCTCTATAGTCACAAACAGCTGAGTATCATCAGCGTAGAAGTGGAAATTAATTCCATGACTGCTTATAATTTGGCCAAGAGGTCAATCAATTTTCAATCAATTTTATTTATAAAGCCCAATATCACAAATCACAATTTGCCTCACAGGGCTTTACAGCATACGACATCCCTCTGTCCTTATGACCCTCACAGCTGATCAGGAAAAACTCCCCAAAAAAACCCTTTAACGGGGAAAAAAAAATGGTAGAAACCTCAGGAAGAGCAACTGAGGAGGGATCCCTCTTCCAGGACGGACAGACGTGCAATAGATGTCGTACAGAACAGATCAGCATAATAAATTAACAGTAATCTGCATGACACAATGAGACAGAGAGAGAGAGAGAGAGATGCAGGTAATGACAGTAGCTTACAACAACATTATTGAAAGTAATAATATTATAGTTATAGTTCTGGCTACTGTGGTACAATATGTTGAAAGTATGTATTAATATCTGGCACTATACATGTGTGAAATATGTTATGAACACAGGAGGGAGCCAAACACAGGACACACACAGGGTGGTGGTGGTGAGAAAAGAGCTTTTATTGTGGAGGAGGGACTGATGGCTGGGAATGGGAATCTGGTGGTAACTGGGAAGAATGGAGATAATGGAGGACGGGGCTGGTGTGAGCGTGGAATGAGGGGGAAGTGTGGCAGGAAGGGGCAGCTTCCAGATTAGACGGCTGCTGGCAGGTAAGCAGGGAGACAAGTGTTGGACTGGAGGGAGGAAATGTGTGTTTTGAAACATTTCAGCTGGTTTGGATCAAAACTTGTGAAGGCCGTAGTGTTTTTGGACCCAAAAGCTGACACAGACACAGAAGGGTGGATGATGATGGTGCATTGTTTTGGAAGAATAAATGGGGGAATGAGGGAGGCTGGTGTTGGCAGGGGCAGGTGTGAGAGGGAGGAGAGGAGCTGGGAGCAGCTGGGACTGTGGGAAGCTGGCAGGAGAGTGTAAAGGCTGGCTTGAAGGCTGTTGGTGCGGATCAAGTTGGTGAGTCGGTGGGGAAGTGGACGCTGGAGATCCTCGGCACAGGAGACAACAGGAAGTAAGCAGCTGGAAAACACACAAGGATAACTCCAGTATAAACAACACTGAGCAGCTGAGAGAGTGACTGCCACTGAATCTGTCCATCAGTGAGTGATGCCCCCTGGTTCTTATACTGCGTGGTGATGACATCATTGGAGACTGAAGTGGAGATGGAATCAGAAGCTCCGCCCACAACACACACAAACAGGTAAACAGACAGGGGAGGTGGAAACATGAGGGAGACAGGGAGAGGAGCACATGAAGAACTTGGAGTCACAGAGCCGTGACAAAAATAGCTGTATGTGTCTGTTTAATATGTAGTATATGAATTACAAATGACATTTACAGTGCTTACCTAAGCTGTTTCCTCATATGAACTCTAGACTATTTCCAGAGAATCAGGTCCTGACGTCTGGAGTTGCCCGTTCACACATGTAGCACACAACAGATTTTGACATGTATGCTGTGGTTGTAATTCAGTGTTTTAAGATAGAAATAAAAGCACTTTAATTTGATGTGAAATCAGGACGTCCTTTCCCTCATTAGCTCCAGCTTCACAGCGGAGCGTTCAGGCCCAGTCAAAACAATCCTGCAGTCAAAACCAAACCAAAGAGGACAGAAGCAATCAGTCCAGAGACGACTGAATTGTCCCTAACAATAATTGAGATGTTCAAAAATGTAATATAAGCACTGCTGTCTGTCAGAGTATTTGTTAGCCTCCAGGTATTTTGACTTGTATAAAGTTTGGACTGCAGTGTGGCGTCTTTCCTCTGACCGGTTGCTCTGTGTCTCTGTCTCTGCGTCCCCCTCGCTGAAAGACACCTTTGCTCTGTTTGGGACTGTCTCCAGACTCATGCTTCCCACTGAAGCTGCAGCTGTGAGCTGCACTTTATCACAGGTGGTGAAGTTAACATGTGTGTGGACAATAGGCCGCACAATGGGGAGAATTAGGGGAGAGCGGGTATGGTTGTAACAATGGGATGGTTGTAACAACAGCACTTTGACCAAGAAGGGATGACCTATGAGTCATGGAATACATTTATTGTATGAGCACTTCCTTCCTGATCCTGCATGTGATATTTCGTAGCTGTGTGAAGAAGTGTGCAGGTTTTACAGCCAAAATTCTCATTTTCAGACATTTTTTGGACCAAATCTATATTTTGATGAATTCTGCTGCTGTTGAAGTTTGAATCATGTAACTTGTATTAGATTAGAGAGTTGTGTCGTGGGTAAAATGTGAGTCATTTCATCTTTGCTCATTTCAAAGCACCATGCTGCTACAGCTGGCTAAACAATGGCTGACAGAGGAGGATGTGGGCTGGTTGTGACAGAGTTTGAAAAGTCTTACAACTAACCCCAATGATAATTGAAGACATTTTCTCTTTCTATCTTACTCATTGTTTCAGCATGCCAGGAGAGTTGGTGAGAAAAAATAAGACACGTAGTCAAATGTGCATCAGATGAGGTGAGGCAGGGAAAGACAGTAAGGCAGGGCCACACCTGGACTGTTGGGGGCCCCAAGCACATTTGCTTTGGGGGCCCTCCTCACAGTGACCATGGCACTACAACAACTCATGTGTATTGTATATATGAGTTGAAGCACTCATCATGTACAAATAAGCATGTAAAAAGTGAAGTGGGAGCAGTTAGCAGCAACACTATCTTTAAGTGGACCACAGTAAATACAGTATTTGTCTATTACCCCCTGATCCTATGAATGAAAGATGAAGCTTGATGCATATTTTAGTGTCATGTGTTAACTGTAGAGGGCTGAATCTCAGCTGTCTGATAAAGGATACGAGCAAAAGATCTGATGCACAAGGCAACCATATGGTAAAGAAGATACATTTCAAATATCTGATAATATTGTGTAAGGTCTGGTGCAGTGATCAAATGAGACAGAAAGACAAAAGGAGCACTGTTAAAATAAAACTTTGATATTGGCCAAAAGATAAAACATGGGCCCTGACATTTAATGCTGATAGTATTTGTTGAAGCTGCGGCTGTACTGGGTCTGTGTTAGTACTGACTGAGACTGGATGTGGATCAACTGAGTCTGTGATTGTACTGCTTGATGATCCAGCATCTCCTCTTGCTCTGTTTCATCTGTCTCTCATGGAAGTTATAAACACTGACACCTGCTTTGAAACAAGGGGGAGGCGGGGCCTAGCATAATTATCAGTGCGTATACGCAACTTGTGTAGTGAGCGTACGGCCGCCCGGCTCTGTTTGTGGGACATTTCCAGCGCTCTTGGGGGCCCCGTGCTCACCACAGGGCCCAAAGCAGTAAGCTCTGCAGTAAGCTCAGTCCCCAAAGATGACTCTATCTGCTGTTTGACATTTAGCAGATACTGCAAAACGTTACTTGACCTCAGAGAAAGAGGATCAACACAGCTGCCCCGTGTGGGCGATCACAGCAGTCACAACATCCTCACTGCACAGAAAGAGGATGTCTTGACTAGTTACTGAACTGAGGCAGCAAACTTCCACGAGAGGTACGCAGCATCTGACAGGTCCAGAGTTAGTGACTTACACCTTATACAAAGTCTTTATTAGTGTGTGTGTGTGTGTCTTTTTTTGTTCTTGTCATTTCTGTAACTGTGTTAATTCTTCACTCTTATTGTTACAACTGAGCCCCATAGTGGGACAGGTTGTAACACTGGAACTCCTTGTATTTGACATCAGTTCATGCAGTCTGTGGTGTAGTTGGAGAAGTTGGAAACTTTGCTTTTTGTAGTGGACAAAAAAGGGAACTTTGTGTCAAGATTTGAGAGCTTGAGCACAAAACTTGAGCCAGTTATAGGTGCTGAGACAAAAAGTGTCACAACCATACCTGGTCTCCCCTATACCTGATCACAAGTGTTTTCACTTAGTTTCTGTTTTCCACCTCCGATGAAGAGCAGCACACAGCCGCTTCCCTAAACTTTGTCTCATCCAGAGAGAGAGATCCCAAACGGCTCTGTGTCTGTCAGACGGTCTGAGTAACGTCATGCACAGCAGAGTGTAGAGCAGCTGGAGTTTTTCTTGATATATTGTGACTTTATTCTCATTAAATCATGACTTTGTTTTATCAAAATATTATTCTGGACTTCTCAGAGAACACAGATATGTGGGATATGTTTTGACTGTGCAGAGAGTTTTGAACATGAGCAGAAATCTTGCTGAAACACATGTGAGCTATTAAAGTCCAGGAGTTTATAAATGAATTCAAATCAATGAATGTATCATTGACATGAATGGCTGCCACATGCACATTTAAAGAGGTTACTTCCCCAAACAAAAGACACAAAGGAGGACTCAAATATTTGACAGCTATACAGAATGCCTGAGAGCCTTACTCTATTATATTCCATTATATTCTTATATCTTGAATTGTCACCTGCTGCCTGAATTTTGTCTTTTCCTTCACATAAATAAAGACATTTCTGGTGGACGACCCCCAGACCCCCCGCTTCATATGTGCCCCCCCCAAAGAATGTTTGGAGAGCCGGGGTAGATATACTGCAGGCTGATGAGCTGATGAGAGGCAGGTGAGCAGACTGGGAGAGGTGATGAGCAGATTGCAGACAGGTGTGCATGATGAGCAGAACCAGGAGCCAGGAGAATCACTGTCACATCATGACACCAGCCACTGTTAGTGTAACAACAGATTCCTCCAGCTTTCCTTTTACCTGACAGTTGTGTGTGGTGATCGGCTCTGAACAGCTGGAAGTCTGCCAGCTGCAGCGCAGAGTCCGCTATCCATCCACACAGAAACGTTTACATGAAGCACAAAACACAAGATGAAGAAAAGCCTGTGTTTTTCCACCAGATTGTGGAACAGACAAAAGGTTCAGTCTGTGAGAACCTCAGCTTTCTATCAGAGCTAGTAGAAGTAGTGCTAATATTTGTAATAGTAGAATTTACTGTGTTGTATTAGTCGCAGGAGGAAAAGGATCTGAATTCTTTTTACAAGTAGGAACAACAATAATACCAGTGATACTTGTCCTTTACTGGTTTTTGTCCACTAGATGGCACTGTGGGGATTTGTGGTCAGCATCATCCTGTCGTCATGGCGACCATCATCAGCATCATGTGGATCCTCTTGCACTTCCTGTGACTGACCACAGGGTGGTGCTCTTTCTCTGTGATGTTTAATGTCAGCACCAGCAGCAAACACAGAAATCCAGCATGTGATAAAGTTTGGTTTGAAATCTGTCACACAGCCATGTTGGAAGAGCTGATTTATTGGTGTGACACCTATCTAAGAGCGTAAAGAGACATGTGATGTCATAGAACAGAGCCATGCTTCATGTTATTAGTAACACTTGTGCTTTTCCTTCTGTGACAAGTCAAAATGTCTGCTGTGAAAAAGGCCTGTTGTCACACAGCAGCAGCCTCATCTGTCCGCCGCAGGGGCTGATGGGAGGTCTGAGGAGCTGTTAGAAACCATGTGGCCCTCGTCTGATCTCACAGCTCGTCCTTGTTTGGCCTCAGCTGCATCAGAGCGCCACTTCTCCCCAGGTTCACCAGAGGAAACACCACTGCACAAAATGCTTTTCCTCCCAGCTGCTGCTCTGTGCTGTCTGTGTTCAGGTGAGTGTTTCCAGCCAATCAGGAGCCCACAAACTCAACCTTTAACAAACACTGTCACACTCACCTTCATCTACCTGTCTGTTTCTCTACAGCGCTGGTTGCCATGGCAGCAGAGCAGCTGATTCAGGATGATTTAACATTGACCAGGAGAGTTGGTGAAAACGTCTCCTTCACCTGTCGAAACACTGACCAGTGTGACTACGATTATGTATTCTGGTTGCAGAAGAGAGACACAGAAACATTCACACTGATTCTTGATATTATTAGGAATAGTGGTGACATAGATAAGAACAGTTACAATCATCCTCAGAAAGATGATTTCTCAGCTGTGTATGAACAGAACGTCAGTGAGTTGAAGATCCAGACAGTTAAACTCAATCATTCAGCCACCTACTACTGCTCCTGTGGAAAGAGAGCTCCCCACAGTGAGAAAAGATCCCTGCAGCCTGAACAAAAACCTCCAGATGAACAGATGTCAAACAGTGTTTGTGACAGGAAGAGAGCAGTAAAGCACAGCCCAGGTTCACATATTTCACCTCCATCTCAGCCAGAGTCACAAACACACTGAACTGAGGGATTTATTTTCTTTACTGCTGTCAGGAGTTATTCAATATTATATTGATTCATATTTTTATCAGATATTCCAGCAGCTTTATTGTTGTTCCACACAGTGAGGACAAACTAGAAACACAGAGGAACAACAATGAAGGAAAATAAAGAGAAAAGAAAAGATCAAAGTAAATAAAATAATAATTCAGATCAAAGGATAAAATGACAGATATTTTTTAAAAGTAAGACTTCAATCTAATTTACAAATAGAACAAAATGAGCTGAGGACAGTTTTCTCACTTGTTTTTCTAGTGACACAGAGGAACAATGATCAAAGATATGACAAAAGAAAGAAAACAATAACATGAAATGAATAATACACATAAATGGGATAAAAACACAAGGATGTCCTTTTGAATCAAACAGTGCCTCATTAATAACATAGAGCAAAACAACATTTGAGGAGAACTGCTGCTGAAAGAACACTTTGAAGAACGTATGAACCCGACCATCACGTCCTCCATGAAGGAGCAGAGTCTGAAGACTCGGGAGAACTCTCCTCCACATCTCTGGCAGAGGTCACTGAGGTCGTCACAGGGCTGACAACTTTTCAAGAAACCTTGGAGTGAGATTCAGCGGGGCCGACCACAGTTTTGTCGTTTAGGCCTCCACATAAAGGTTTTGTTTGTCAGCTGATTTGGTAGATGTGATCCTGATCCCCTGCATCCTAACGGATGTTTGGGGCGCCTGCTGGAGATGGATAGGGCCTAATACCTTACATACAAATACCATACAGAGAGAGACACTGGTGGTATAGTGGGGGTCTGGGGGTCCTCCCCCACAACATTTTGGATGTGGTAGATGTGACTTCCTGCATTCTGGTGGGTTTAGGGTAGGGATGGGAATCAAGAACCGGTTCCTGTTCAGAACCGGTTCCAACTGGTCCAATTCATCGACATCATTAGCCTTTATGCTTAACGATTCCCTTATCGATTCTTTTCATTACGCCGAATCTATGCTCGTCAGTCAGCAGCACGTTCAACAACAAAGAAGACGTAATGGCGGAGAGACAGAAGCGGTCAAAGGCGTGGCTTCACTTCATGCTGTTAATAGCGTCCCTGGAGCTGCTAGCCCGCTGTGGAGCCTCGCGCATCCCCGCTCCTGTTGTCGGATTTCATGGGAACACCAAGGATGGTAAGATGAGGGCAGCTGAGTTGATTTGCACACCATTTGTTCTTATAATATGCTGGGCTAGCTGCGTTAGCTGCCTCATCTGAGTTAGCTGCACTAGCTGCATGGTGTTGACTCACTCAGGCTGTGGGCCGGGATTTATCTCTAGATCACCAGCTAGGAGTAACATTAATGACAACTCATTGTGGCTGTTGTTGTGACATAGATAACTATATGCCAGTGCTGGCTTATGACTGTGAAAGCTGCCGTTAGTTTTTGGTGTGGTTAGACGATGTCGAAACATTTCTGTGCAGGAGGAGGTGTGTCGTTAGGAGGCTCCGAGGGGAGAGGGACACGAGCTCAGAGGGGAGGGGGGGTGTGGTGCTTTTTTTCAAATCTTTCTCATCGTCTTTCTAAACTAGACCATGGCTTTAAGGTTCATAATAAAACGTTATGAAAGCAGATGTCTTGGGTTACAAACAACAGGAGGTGATATCATTAATTCACAGGAGGAATCGATAAGGGAATCGATAAAGAATCGGATCGATAAGCAGAATCGATAATGGCATTGATATCAATAAAATCCTATCAATTCCCATCCCTAGTTTAGGGGCAGCATTCTGGAGATGGGCAATACCTACATTCATTCAAAGCCACCCTGACTCGCAGGGCCTTCACAAGTGAACCTGCATTCAGCTCAGAGTGACTCAACTAGTGGAAACCAGAAACTAGGACTTGCCTATGTGGCATATAGCCTATTACTTTGTAGACACAAGACCCATTTTGGATTTAAAGCAAAATTCATGGTTGAATATATTTTGATTAAGATCGAACTAAAACCTTATTTTGGGAATAATAATATATTTTGTGTATTATTGTAGTCTAAAGAGCATTTCATGATATATTTCTAACATAATGTGGCCTATTACACCGACATACATTTATATTATAAAATAAATGCTGTGTGGATATTAATATAAATGTGTCTCTTGCATTTGTCATGAATCATGTTTCTAATTTGCCTTGTTTTGCATCACTTTAGTGTGCTGGCTACCAAATGAACTCATAAGTGCAATTCCAACCACATCATTTCAATCACATAAACAAACAATGGCTCAGTTCTGCTAAATATGTCCATCAATGAGCATATGCTCAGTTAGCGCCCAACATTTATGACAGCAGAATTTTTGGCCTATCTACTGCTTGCTCTGCCCAGCTGCTTGAAAGGATGGCTGCTGCAGCAACAGGCTACTATTTTAATTTAGCTGCTAACATAAAGTACTCTTTGCTGCTAATTTAGCATTTTTGACATTTACAAAGCTCCAAATGCCTTTACATGCTCTCACAACACATATAAGGAACTAAATGTAAAGTTTAAAAGCTAAAGACTAACCGCTAAGGATCCCACGGAGAAAAAGGCTTGACTCCACAGCATGAAAGTTAGTATTCTGCAGACATTAAAAAAACTACCTCAAATTATTGTTTTCATTCAGTCATCCAAAAAATGACCTATAAAATACATGCACATAATTGCAATACCATTCTAAAACAGTAAACCATTGTGGAACCTAGTAGTTGAGACTATTTTACTGGTTACAAAATAAGCACATTCAAATCTTGTTTGTCCCTCTTGGACAGATTTATTTTTAACTTAAGCGCAGACAGTGAAATGTCAAAATATAAGCCAACCAGTAGCACTTGTAGAACAAAAAATAAAGTGCTTTCTTATTCCCTGAACACTGAGAAATATAAAAGAAAATATAAAAGATTGAACATGGCACATAGTGTGACAGCACATACATAGCAATCAAGTACAGCAACTACACCCAATAGTACCCAACTGTAGCCGCGGTACAAACCACACCCTACAAACCACGCGCACGATGCTAAACCGTGCTAAACAGAAGAAGAAGAACGAAGAAGAACGAAGAAGATCGGCGGAGATGGCGATGGCGACTCAGGTAAGACTTCTACTCAAACATTGTTTTAAATGCTGACGTTACTTTTACTTGAGCTTTGTGTCGTCTTTTGGGGAACAGCCCATTGGTCCGACCACATTAAACCCACTGTTCTGAAGTCCGTTCCGAAATCATCATGATGCCCTGTGGTTAAGGTCTGGTTAGGTTTAGGCACAAAAAATACTTGGTTAGGATCAGGAAAAGATCATAGTGTGGGTTAAAATGAAAAAGAAAGTGACAAACACATAAGCCGTGAGCCTGCTCCGCCTCAAGCCTTTCCCAGCTGACCCAGAGCCGGTCGCGGCGCACCATCAAGGCAGAAATACGCCCGCCGGGAGCCGTTCAGCACTGCGGACCGTTGGACGAATGGGCTGTCGGACCAATGACATGGACCCGTCTTTTGCACTGTATGTCAGTGACTAAACTACAAAAACAAGACCTGTAAATGGACATGCACATGAATGAGGCATTGCCCTGGGGGATTATATTGCAGCTAGCTCATCCTAGTCGACCAATTCAAAAAGTTACTGTCCTGATTTGTCATTTAGACACCAAACATTCAAAAATTTGAGCTTGACAGAGGGAACAATGCAAAAAGCATAATTTGACCATAATTAGATTTTGTAAAAGAGTGAAAGTTATGCTGTTGACATGTATGTTTGTAGATTTTAAATGAAATAGCTTTTTATTCCCTCTATTGTGCTTCAGTAACTTTTATATAAATTTAATGGCTCGTGGAGCCAAGTGTTCAGGTGTATGCAGTTAGGTAAGCTTAAGTAGGACAGGGCCTTTTTTAAAATGAGGTTTGGGTTGAGTCTAGGAAATGATACCTATGTTGTGGTGAGGGCGGGTAAACCATAGACATATAATACGTAGACGCCGCATTGAGCCCTGAATCGTATGTCGAAGTCGCCGCCATATTGGATGTGGCAAGCTGGGGAGACCGGGCAAGATGCCCCACTCATGTGCTGCTTGGAAATGTACGAACCGTTTCACGATCCATACCAGATCCCAGGGAATTACCTTTCACAGATAAGACTGAACAATTACTTTTGATTGTATTTGGCCATTATAACATCATTTTGAGAACAGAATTTGATGTTGTGGATAATACTATGAAGTCTCGCGCACAATACTGTGACTTCCCGCGGTCAAACCAGACTCCAAACAACGAAAAAGTCAATCTTACTAAACAAAATTGCCCTGAACGAACTACTCTGATTGTTGTCAGTTGCTTAGCTAACTTTTCTTCTACTATGTAGGTTTCCCAAAGACAAAGAGCTGAGAAAGCTGCTCGCCCGTCCTCCATGCTCTGCAGTGAGCATTTCAGACCTGAGGACTTTGACAGAACAGGTCAAATAGTCCGGCTCAGAGATGGAGCTATTCCTTCTGTCTTCTGTTTCCCAGCTCATCTCCAAAGGGTATATCAATAGGCTGTATTAGATAAGTCAATGTCACACTATGCTGAAAGTGTTTTATTTTTCCTTTCTGAGGGCTCTAGTTTCACAGACCGGGCGAGGCGGGGGCGCAGCGCACCTGCGCTTCACCACCTGGGTGTGACCAGGCGGATTTTGCAAGTTTGGCAAACCGTGCGCCTGGTGCAGCTACTCCTCTTTCCCACCTCCGTCCCTCCTACCTGCGCAAGTCGGAAAGAGGGAGGAGAGAAGGCGTGGAGTGGGTTTTACACACATCACACCAATCAAATAAGCCCCTCTCCTCGCCCTTAAATGCGCCGCGCGAAGGTGTAATGAGAGTTTACTCAATTCGCCATGGCAGAAGAGAGCAGCAGCGTCAGACGGCCAAACTTCTCCCAGGAGGAAACTGATGTTTCGGTCCGGGAGGTGTAGAAGCAAAAAAGTCAAGGTCCCGAGCCGGGCCAGTTAGCTCGCGACCTCGCTCCCTTCCTCTCAAACGGACTTTCTTTATCTTCCATTAGATATCAAAAACTCAGATACTCAGAGGTAAAAAAAAAAATCACTGGAGACACGTAGAATCAGATGCAACTGAGTTTAATGTGCTCGCAGGCAACAAACACATCACAACCCAAATGAGCCAAGCTCCGGAGCAAGGCTGGAATTTCTTTGTTTGCGCTCGCTCTTTTATCGTAGAATTTCTGCTGAGTCATCTCTTTCCCTTAATCCTTCTCACTTGGCTCTGATCGTAACATATCCCACCTCTGCTGAGTCACTTTTTCTCCACCATATTGGTGTCATATTTCTGCTGAGTAATGTTTTTCCTAGATCTAAGACCGCCTCCCCTTACTAGGGTCATTCTCAGGACAAGCTGTAATTCCCCTAATTTTCCACTAGTGTTTTCTGAACCCATCCTCATGCTATTTTTAGAAATGATTCACAGTGAGTCCTAGGTACTTCTCCACCACAATGCTTAAGTGCTCAATGAGTGTGTGTGTGTGTCATAAGAATACATGAAATATTAAACCAGTGTGTAATTTGTCAGTTGCACAGATTATATTGCTTCAACACATATCTTTTAAAGGTCAGCTAAAAGGTACAGTATATGTCTTCAGTAAATCAGTACATTACACTACATTCCCCCCTTTGGGGCTCCATAGTCCCATATAATATCTTAAATCACAGCAAGGGGGAGGAAATATATATATCCCCCCTTTGGGACTTTATAGTCCCATACCATTAAGATTTAGATTGGCTATTATCACACACGAATCATTTTCCAGTGATCAACATCAGTAGAGCTGCACATAAGTCATACTTCATTGATTATCAGCAGTATCTGTCACACCTTTTGTCATCCGTAGGTATCACACACAATTCATGATCATCACCTCGAATAATTCGTATGTATATAGAGTATAAGAGCTAGCCTAATAATGTCTTTGTTTTTCTTGTTGCATGATTAATCATAATGACATTCTTATACAGTGGTTGTGACTACAGTCGTTACTGGTATTTTCTTCAGTGAATACATGCTAACTTCACATATACAGAGTACAGTAAGCAAGGTACATAGCTATCTTTGCTGTTAATGCTGCCAAGTTACTGTCCGTCGGGCACATAGGCGGATGTACCAGTCATCCGCAGGCGCCAGTAGGACGCCACCTGATCCCCTCAGCATCTCAGTCTTCTGTTGCAGCACGTGGTGGTTGACCAGTTGCCGCTGTAGGTCATCCCTAGCCTGGGCTCAAATGGGGGCTGGTCCTCTGACATGGCTGGGCGCTCTTGGTAGGCCAACCCTGGATTCTGCTGCTTTGGATACAGGGATCTCCACATGCTGGCCATGCTCTGCACCAATCTGTGTGTTAGAAAGGACATTGTTTAGTTCAATTCACTTCCCTCCTTTTCCTCCTAATTGCCCTGTGGTATAGATAACCTATATATGTTAATCAGTCGATTGTTAGTATGGGTTTGGTAACAGCAAGGTTTTTCCTGAATCTATTGCCAATTATTTGGTTATTTCTTACCCTGAATCGACTCTCCCTCTCTCTCTCTATACAACCTCGTATTCCCCTTCCAGGTTCCCCTTCATTGGCTCATATAAGTTTATATTGTCAGCCATATTCTCACATACGTCCATATTGTCAATCATGGTTTCATATAAATTGTTGTTCAATCTTTTGGGTGCATAGGATCTTACCCACAGTTTATCTAGTTTCCACAATTCGCCTTTCTCGGGGAGCTTTTCCTGCTGTTGTATCAGCATAATAAATTGTCCCGTGGCCGTTCTCATGGCCCTTCTTATCAGGATCTGTACTAGGGGAAGGACGCCGAGTCCAAATATTACTCCTATAGTCTGTAAGATTTTTCCAACAGAGTACTTTTCTAACCAATCAAGAATTGATGAGGTTTTTAGTGTTTCAATTGGAATGTTGTACTTGTTGGTCTCTGTCTACATATGTAAACTTGAGTCAGGTTACCATCTTCACCTGTTTCTGAGCTGCTGCTTTCTTCTCCCTGCTCTCTTTCTGCCTCTGCTCTCTCTCCTCTCTCTGTTCTCTCTGCGCTTGGGCCCTCATCCTCAGCCCTGTGGCTACCAGGTGGCGACTGAGGAAGGGGTGTTTTCCTCTGAGGTGCTCTCTGTCGACACCCTCTCTGGGTTGTTAGCTCTGCAGCAGTGGTTAAGATGGAACCAAACGTCCTTACCTTCAACTTTCAAGGCAGTTGGTGTAGCTAATATGACCTTGTATGGACCTTCTCTGCGTGGCTGGTCCCACTTCCTTTTGAACACCTTGACGTACAACCACTCTCCAGGAAGTATGCGTTGAAGGTCTTCTGGGATTTGACCCTTCTGTCCTCTGTGGTGCCTTTCACCTGCTGGGAGATAGCCCTATGGATACGGGTTAGACTTCGTAAATAGTCAAACATTTCGCCTTGTAATTGTTCCAGGGACGGTCCCTCATGGGGACCTCTTAAGTATGGTAGCGGCATGAGCCGGCTCGTAAGCATTTCATGCGGTGTTAGATGCGTGATTCTGCTAGCTTGTGAGCGCATTGACATTAGTGCAAGCGGTAAAGCATCCACCCAATTAAGCTTATTTCCACTATCTACTACTATTTTTGCTATTTTGGTTTTCAAAATACCATTTGCCCTTTCTACAGCTCCCTGTGATTGAGGGTGGTAGACTGTGCCAAATGTGTGTTTTAGTCCCAATGCTCTCTCTACTTCTTGTAGATCTCTGTTTTTGGAATGGGTTCCATTGTCAGATCTGATTCTTTCGGGAAACCCATGCGTGGGAATGTATTGATTGATCAGAAATTTGATTACTGTCTTTGCATCCTCTGATTTGGCAGGTATGGCTTCTGGCCAACCAGTGTATGCATCCACTGCCACCAGAAGACACCTGTATCCTCCCACTCTCTCTAGCATGTCTGTATAGTCATTAATGACCTCTTGACCTGGGAGTTTGGGGAGGGGAAATCTCCCCTGATGTGGTTTCACCGCGGGTCTAACATTGTATTCTGTATATATCTTACATTCTTGGATGCGATTCTCAATCACCGCTGGCAAAAACGGGTGCCACCAATGAGTGAGATATCGCGCCATTTGCGTTTTCCGACAGTGAGGCACACCATGAGCTTCTTGAAGGACTGATCTCCTCAGCCCTGGGGGCAGTGCAGGTCTCCCATCTGGAGACCCCCACATACCCTCTGTCTTTACTGCTCCTCTTTCTCTCCATACTGTGAGCTCCTCTGGAGAGGCTTTCTGCTGTTCTGCTATTAACATATTTACATCACAGGGCGGCAGGAGGTCATGCACTGTTCTCTCTGTTTGTAGCATTACATACTGCTGACTGTATCCTGCCTTTCTTTTGGCTGCCACATCTGCTGCGTCATTCCCTCTGGAGACAACTGTCCCTGCTTTGTCGTGACCCTTGCACTTAATCACTGCTACCTGTGCCGGCTTCATCAGAGCCTCCCGTAGTCTCCTCATGTCCTTCTCATGCTTAATGGGGGTCTTTGCTGCTGTTAAAAAGCCAGATCTGATCCACTGTGTCATTTCCACATGGATCGCTCCTACGACATAGGCAGAGTCTGTGTAGATGTTCTCTCTTTTCCCTTCAGCCCATTCTAATGCTGCAATCATTGCTTGGAGTTCAGCCAATTGAGATGATTCTTTTCCTGTTACACTTTCTGTAATCACTTCCTCAAACCCTGTCTCTGTCTGTCTTACCACTGCATATGCTGCTTTCAGTCCCTCCGTTGGATGTCTAAAACAACATCCATCTGTGAATAATGTTTTTTACACATAGGGCCCAAGTCTTTGGCTTGATGTTTGATGTACTACCAAAGATATGTGAGGGGAGGCTTCCTCCGCCGCCTCATACCACTGCAATTGCTCTGAGGTCAGTTCAACAGCTGCAGCCACTCCCCCATTTCCCACCAGTATGCAGGTGGATGTTATCTCCCACATTTCCCTTCTATCTCATTATAAAATGCCTGTTGATACAACTCGTTGCCATTCCTGTCATAATAAAGAGTTACATGGAGGGGATCGAGAGGAGGCGTGTAGGGATTTAATGACTGAACCCAGGGACGCCAAGACTGATAGAGAGTGCCAATGCCAGGTGTCTCCATGGTTTCTGGCTCGAGAAGGCCCCAGTAGATATCAGCTCAATGTCCTTCAGCCATGGGGGAGGTATCCGCTGATAACAACATTTGCGAGGAGGAATGCACAGTTGTTAATGAGCAGTTCACAGTGTAGCCATTTGGGAAGGTCACTATCAGCCCATCCGGGTGCAGAGTATGGAAGCTCCACACTTCAGCAGCACATCTCTCCCCAATAGATTCACAGGGCATGACAAAGAAGAAACATATCTGCGTGAAAATGTCTGTTCAGCCTGGAGTATGGTGGTAGTGAGTGGTTTGGTGAGCGGCAGATTTTGTGGTTGTCCCGAGAACCCACTTAGTTCAACTGCTGAGGATGATATTTGGTGTTTAGACACAGGGAGATTCAAGGTGGCTCCACAAATAAAACACCCTCTACCGCCCCGACCCCCTCTTGGGCCGCCACGACCCCCACCCCTGCCTCTGAATCCTCCTGTACCTCTTCTCGAGCCACTCCAATGGAGAGGGCGAGGATCAACCCACTCTGGGGTCGGAAATAGATCTGGAGTGTGTATGGGGAAGGGCGGAAGCTGCCGAACCATCTGATTGGTCGATTTTTTCTCTGCTTTTTTTTTTTTTTGCATCGTTGGTTTTACGTCGTGCATCTTCCAATTGGAGTTTTAACAGCTGAACCTGTGCTGACTCTGTACTGTCCTTCTCTGCCTTTTTCTGATGGCATTGTATATGACTTCATTAATCCTGTAAGCTTCACTGCTCTCTCCTCGTATTCTTCCCTTGAGTCTGTGTCTGACCATATCTGATCTCCCTCGTCGTCTGCTTCCTCTTCTGCATCATACTGACCTGGTTCTTGCGTCTTATTCTCACTCTCCCTTCATTTCCCTCTTCCATCTATTTCAGGTGTTCTGTGAGTTATGTATAACCTCACCTCTTAACCTGTCACTGGTGAAATGTATGTGTTTGCCTTATTACTCTCCCTATTTGTGTTATCTCTGGTCCACAATGTTGTACCAGTGAAGTCAGCCTAATTTGATCTCCCAATGTTGCAGCAGCGAGCCCGTGTACTTGATTTATTTAACAGCTTAGTTTGATTCTCTCTATCTGCTCACCCCCTTCGCTGTCTATGTAGCTTCTTTCCAACCCAAAATGTGTTTTTTATGCCTCTAGTGTCCACTGAACCATCAGTCATGCAATATTCTTCAGCCCAAATTTCATTACTACTGCTGTCACCCTCTTCCATCCAACTCTTAACAGCTTGATCTCAACTTCTTTTTCTTTATTTTATTACTTATTTTATTTATTATAAAACTATACATATAAACTAAAGCTACTTATCATTTATAATTTACAATTTTATTACTTATTCTATTCATTTATGAGACTATACTTATCACTTATTTTATTTATCTATTAAATTAAAATAACAGATATTTCTTTTTTATTCTCCCCTTAACAGCCAACCAGTTTGTATGGAGTTCACCCGAGCAACTGGTTCAATCAGTGAAACATGTGGACTTTTTGTTGGCACCGTTAGGTTACCCTTGTCTGGTTTTGTTTCACTGAGACACTGTTAATAACTACCTCATGTAACAAAACTTTGAAACAAATCACATAAAACAAACACACAGATACCAGATTATGATAAAACATTCAGGCCCCAAAATGTCTTTTTTCTTTGTAATGACCTTTAACCCAATAGAGGTCAGAACCAAACTATCAAATTTTAACAAAGCTTTGTTTTTTGTATAAGCCCACTTCTATTGGCTGTGTTCCTCACTCTATGCTGGCTGCATGCCTCACCCCCTCCTTTTGTGCTCTCTGTTTAGTCAGTCTCCCAATGATTTGTCAGTCTTTTTACAGTTACATTTTATTTAACACTTTACTGTATTTACAACACTTTATACAACGCTTCGTGCATTACTCTAAATAGATTATACTGTGTTTACTACAACTTACTTCTAAATATACTACAATGTATGTACAGCAACTTTATAGCTTACAGTTAGGTTTTTACAATTTTACACTTTTGATCGATCTGTTAACTGTTTTGACTTGTTTTTTGTCTTTTTTACTTTTCCTTTATCTCTTTGGTTGCAACATTTTAAGCGTTCTGCCCGTTCAGTCCCGTTCTGTCTACGGTGACTCCCCCTCCTTCTTGGCTGGGAGGTCACTTTCCTCAAAACGGCGGTATCCACAGAAGATTTTTACTTTAGGCCTTTTCTTAATCTCTATTCCCTAAGCTCTCCGTCTGAGCTGTCCCAACGGTTGACTCACACACACCTGCCCCTACAGGCTTAAAGGTGTGCGTGGCAAGTCGCTAGCGGTATCCACGGATTCGCTTTTGAGTACCTCTGACTCTCTTATTTTTGCATTCCGCCCGAGCAGCCTATTGGTTGGCTCAACGCCCCTGCCTTCACAGATTTAAAGGATGCGTTTGTCAAGTCAATAGCGGTAACCACGGATATGCTTTTGAGTATCTCTGACTCTTTTCTTCTCTTATTGTGCACTTTTGTCTCTTTAAATACTTTAAATACTCTTAATACTTTAAATACTTTACTCTTACTACCTTCCTCACTACATTTGTTACCGTACATTCAGCACACACACGTTCACTCTTTCTTTTGCCTGCTTGGTTTCTCTAGCTCACTCCCCACATTCCACACACACATACACACACTCACTCACTCCCTCCCACATTCACTCTCCATGTTTATCTCTCTAACTTACACACACACACACACACTGTGTTGCACTAGATTCAGTTGTCTCCAGCAATATATCAGCTATGTTCCAATGTTGTGTTATTAGTTAGTAATTTTTACATCACATTTTAGGTTCTTTAGGAGAGGAATTTGTCAAATACCTCCGACCTTGGCGGCTCCCAACTGCACCTCAGACGCACCCGGTTTAGGCAGAAAAAAGGCTCTGCTTACCTTATCTGGTGGCCACCTGTACGTCTGATGTGCAGCGAAGCGCCCCCGATCTCAGGATCCGACCTCCTCGTCCTCCTACGCTGACTCGCCAAATAATGTAGAAGCAAAAAAGTCAAGGTCCCGAGCCGGGCCAGTTAGCTCGCGACCTCGCTCCCTTCCTCTCAAACGGACTTTCTTTATCTTCCATTAGATATCAAAAACTCAGATACTCAGAGGTAAAAAAAAAAAATCACTGGAGACACGTAGAATCAGATGCAACTGAGTTTAATGTGCTCGCAGGCAACAAACACATCACAACCCAAATGAGCCAAGCTCCGGAGCAAGGCTGGAATTTCTTTGTTTGCGCTCGCTCTTTTATCGTAGAATTTCTGCTGAGTCATCTCTTTCCCTTAATCCTTCTCACTTGGCTCTGATCGTAACATATCCCACCTCTGCTGAGTCACTTTTTCTCCACCATATTGGTGTCATATTTCTGCTGAGTAATGTTTTTCCTAGATCTAAGACCGCCTCCTCTTACTAGGGTCATTCTCAGGACAAGCTGTAATTCCCCTAATTTTCCACTAGTGTTTTCTGAACCCATCCTCATGCTATTTTTAGAAATGATTCACAGTGAGTCCTAGGTACTTCTCCACCACAATGCTTAAGTGCTCAATGAGTGTGTGTGTGTGTCATAAGAATACATGAAATATTAAACCAGTGTGTAATTTGTCAGTTGCACAGATTATATTGCTTCAACACATATCTTTTAAAGGTCAGCTAAAAGGTACAGTATATGTCATCAGTAAATCAGTACATTACACTACAGAGGTCCAAGCTCGCAGTGTCCGAATATACGGAACTGCGAGCAGACCTCCACGGGCTGATGATGCAAAGGTAGCCTGGGAGGAGGTCACCACAACTGTAAATCAATGTTGCGTTTCTCTCGCGCGCTCTCTCTTTCTCTCTCGCAGTCTCACTCTGTTTCTTTTCTTTTGACTTTTCTAAGATGACAGATGCTGAATATATACTCCCTATCTGATGCTGTGGCTGTTTGTGGTTGGCTGAGAGGGATGTGAACTCATTAGTTTGCAGCTGTGTTAATCAAATCAGGTTGGGTTTCCATTACGCGTGCCAAACGTGCCAAACGGTGCCAATCCCCTTTGATCTGACATCAGATGTGACGGGACAGTCGATACAGAGATACAGTTATGTGCTGATTGCAGATAGTTGCATTGCCTGCGCTGACAGTAGACCTGGTTTCAGCTGGCGAGCTTTTAGCGCACCTTCGGCGAAGCCTTTTAGCACGAAACTGTCACTGCGCCAAGCTGGATCTGTCGACACCTCCCCCTGCTGCACCGCCACACCCATGTCAGCGCACCTCGGTCTGCCAAACTATCAAACTGAGCGCGCCTTGGGTTGCGCTGCTCGAAACTAGCTTTGCGCGGGGTTCGCCACCCTGCACTGCGCCGGGAAACTAGAGCCCTGAATGTGAAGGAATCAGCTGTGTATTTTGTATTACCCTGTGAGATAATTCAAATATTTTATCCTTCACTTTAGCCTGTGGCTACCAGGACATCTCAGACCTCAAAGAAGGCTCAAGAGAGCCTGTCAGTGGACTGTTCCCAGCTCGTCCAAGAGACCGAACCCCTTCCTGTGCCCAGTGTTGTGAGTACTAAGTACTATATGCCTCAAACAGCTATGAGCATCACGACCCTGGTTATATTCAAACCTCTTGTCACCCCCACCCCCTCCCACCACCTCCCACTCTCTGTCACTCTGTTCTGACATACTGACGTACACACATGCACATACATTGAAACATGTCGTGAATGTGCATCCTAGACACACAGACACACACACACACACACACACACACACACACACAGTGCTGACAATACAATTGAGGAGTGATGTGATTACAGTTAGAATGTGACTGACTGTGACTGAGTGATGTCATACAAACATGACTCATAATATTTTCATCATCGTTTCTAGGACCACTCCTATGCACTGCCTTTGTCACCTGATGATCTGAGGGCCAGACTCAGTGAAGCCTTGGCTCGGGTGGAGAGTCTGGAAAGAGAGAAGCAGAATGCAAAAGATAGAGAAAGGAGGGCAAAGAACACTGTCCATGGTGTTCTGGAGGCTCTAAGGGTGAAGCAACTCATAAATGAAGAGCTGAAAGAGAGGCTCGATTCATACTCAGGTAAAATGAAAATACAGATTTGGAGAAAATTTTAACTTGAGTGTATAAAACTTTCCCATTTTGTTACGTAAGACTTCCTAGTTATTTCAAGGGTACTTACTAATTAGCCTGTGCTAATTGAATTTCAGATCTTCCAGTACACCTCCTGTCAAAACAGAGCCATGAATACACCAAAGACCAGAGGGAGTTTGCCGTCACTCTCCACTTACATGGTCCAAAAGCTAGTCTCTCCAAATGAATCTCCCACATCCACATACACTGCAAAATTCATGTTATTTGAAGCCTTTTTTTTCTATCTAAGCTGTGCATATTATTTAATCCCATTATGACTGCACAGAGTGAACAGCAGACATAGCTACACTTAACATAATCAACATTACCATGAATGAATAATGATAAACCATAAATAGAGGACCTTAAATAGAGCCCCGTCACTGAGTTTAATTGTTTGCTGATGGGCATTGGCCGATACTGCTTCCAGTGATTAGTGATCAGCCACAAAAATCCTGATCAGAGCATCCATATTAAATAACTGCTTTTTCTTCTTAGCGAGGTGGATGAGTTCTGTGGATGCCAAGCCTGGCCTCAACATGATGATGTTGGACATGTTGAAAAGAAGACAAGAGGAAGACCCAGCTAAATATGGAAATGTGTGTCTCATGTTGGATGCCATGGCTATTAGAAAACATGTCCAGTATAATCCTCATACCCAGAAAATGTCTGGATTTGTGGATATGGGGGATGGTATGAATGAGACGGATGTTGCCACTGAAGCTCTTGTTTTTGTGGTGGTTGACCTGCAAAGCCATTGGAAGGCTCCTACTACCTGACCAAGTCCCTGTCGCCAGAGACACAGAAGGTTTTACTTGTGCATGCATGGGAGGAACTGCATGAGCGCAGCATAAGAGTGTTATGTGTCACAATGGATGGGCATGCCTCCAATGTCAGCAGGTGCAACCAACTTGGGTGCCAGCTAAAGGGAAACCCTGTTGAGCCCTTAAGAACCTTTTTCCACATCCAGTGACTGGTGAGAGGGTGTGTGTGATGATGGATGCTTGCCACATGTTGAAGTTAGGACAGAATATGCTGCAGGCTTATAATCCAATAACCAGCACCACTGGCCAGATCAACTGGACATAGATCGTTCATCTGAATGATGTCCAAAAAAAAGATGGATTGCACGCTGTCAGCAAGGTAACAGACAAGCATGTGAATTTTGATTCACAGAAGATGAAGGTGTCCTTGGCTGCGCAGACACTGAGTCGCTCTGTGACAGTAGCTCTGTGCACACTGAGGGACCTTGGCTATTCACAGTTTCAACACTACGAAGCAACAGCTGAATTCATTGAGGTAATACTAACATAATACTCATAGTAAGGTTGTTTTTTTAACAATTAATTGTGCAGCCCTAATGCAAACCTTGTTTTTTATCAACATTTACTGGCCATGCTGTGAACAGTGAATCCTTTTTATATTTTAGAAATTAGACTCACGGGAACATGATATTGTTTATGATGATGATTCAGATGCTTTTGTTAATGCAAACATTTGCTTTTAGATAACTGACAGGCTCTTCGCCACCAGGGGTAAACACACCACTTCCCTTTTCACAGACTCTTGTTACATCACCATTTTTCAGTGGCCATCTTTCAGTGGCCATATTTGTTACGACAACACATCCACAGTATAATTTCTGCACTATGCCGCGGCAGCTCCAGGAATCCATGACAAGACGTGAAATCAGCGGAAGACGGCGTGTAATCGCAGAACTGCGTTTTCCTGAGGGGTCTAACTACTTCACAACACACATGCCACCATATCTGGAGGTGAGAAATGCAAGACTTGAAATATTTCTTCATCCTCTGCAGGAGGGCATCATTCATCATTGTAGGTAGTAGCCTAGTTATGTAAGGTGGCGCCACCTACCGTACAGGAGTGGAACGACTACCAGCACTTGTTTTGTCGAGTGTGAAATTGGAGGTGTGGCGTGAGACCGTGGGAAATCAACCAGTTGCATGACAGCCCTGTAAAAAGCTCCTTGGAGGCAAGGTGCCAGGTGTGGATGAGATTCTCCCTGAGATGCTGAAGGCTCTGGACACTGTTTTGCTGCCATTGTTGAAACACTGGTACAGTGCATGTAGAGTGGCAGACCAGGGTGGTGGTTTCCACTTATCCTGAGTGAGCTGAAGTGGCTTTGTAGTACAAGCCTCTGGCCTGGGAACACCTTGGGATCCCCCATTAGGAGCTGGAAAGTGTTGCTGGGGAGAGGAACGTCCTGAGAACCTTGCTCAGCCTGCTGCCCCCGTGACCCAGCCCCAAGTAGTGCTGCAAATGCATGGATTCAAATGAAAGTCTAAACATGATAAAAACAAAAACAAGCTTTAGCATTTTGACAAAGTTTCAAATCTTCTGCTTTGACCTGCTGCAGGAATAAAGTCCATTCCTCCTCACAATGCTGATGTTGTGCATGTTTATGGTCCCCAGAGGATGAATCCTAATATTGATTTAGTTTGAAGATGTCTTTTCAACTGCTAATCAACAGAGAAATGTCTCATGAGCATATGTGACACAATATTGATATACAAGATATTTGAAGGCTTGAAAACAAAGTAGAATGATATCAATGTCAAACCCTATATACATCCATCCAAACACTGACATCACTTTGAATCAATGCTTAGATTTCAACTGACAACAAACCTTTTCAAGCAATAAGCTTCATTTGATCTTGAATATTTTTCAGCTTCAGTTCAGCAAAAATATTTGAGTGTTAAGCCACTAAGTGTTTACAATATTTGTCCTAAACAGTAGTTTGACTTGTTGAGTGTTTGTTTGTGTCAACAGTAACTCTGCTCTCATGTGTTGCACTGATTTCAAAAGTAGGAGGATCACAACTCTTTCTACTTCAAATCAAAACAAGACTACAGAGCAACACACACTGGCTATGTGGACAAGCGTCCTGTCATCTGACGCACATCCGTCATCAATCAAAGTAATGGACAATTTCAAAATGTCAGCTGATGATGGTGCTGGATAAAAACTTAGCAAAGTCAGTAGGATTCATCCTCTGAGGAACATGAACGTGTCAAGCAACCATCCACGGAGACACTCTGCTAGTGTGTCTAAAAAGGAAATCAAAGAAGAGACAGTCATGTTAATATGAACATTAGAGAAACACATCATGGAGCTGAAATATGATACTGCTTCATCATTTGGACTCCTTCACCTCAGCTGACACATTCAACAGCACACAGGTTTTTGTATCACTCTCTCTCACTGTGGGAGGTGAATGGTACGTGATCTTTGGCTCAGGAACTAAACTGTTTGTAACAGGTAAGAATAAAGCTTCATTTTCCTTCAGTTGTTTTATTGAACAAGTTGAAAATGTGTTTTTAATGAGTTTGTGCTGCTTCAGGCTTTACATGTTAGTTTTTTCATCATTAGTAGAGAATTCTTGCAGCCATGCAGCTATTGTTACATAAAAAAGCTTCATCATTCCTGAAAAGATGTTTAAATCTCACTGCACAACTCAAGTTATTCTTTATTTCTGCAGGAGATTAAACTGATTCATATAGAAAAAGTAGGATTATTGGAAATGTTACAGATATACAGTATTTGATCCTCTCAGTGATTCAGCACCATCTCTGCTTTTTATTAAACAACATTATATATGATATTAAACACTATTTATATATATCAGTAAATGTATTATGACGAGCACATATTAACAATAATAAATATATATATTTCAAAGGATGAACTTTGACTGATGATAAATGTTTCTTAAGATGGTAAATAATTATTAAATGAGGACACACACACACACACACACACACACACACACACATATATATATATATATATATATATATTTATTTATTTATTTATTTATAAATACATATAAATATATCTATATATTTAATATATAATATATTACAGCGGCTACATTTTGAATATTTCATAAAGACTTTTTTATTAATATTTAAATGATATTCGATCAGTGATGATATATGATCATAAACACACAGACAAATACACACAAAATCAAAACTATATATTATGTCCAGTGTCATCTTAAATATATGACGGCAAATATTCTCTGGAGGGTAAATGTTGGCAGATTGTATGCATAAGTAAATACAGCTGATTTAATTTCAAAAGGAAAAAACTGTATTATATAATATCATAATCAGTATTATTTTTAAAGACGACTGTTGTGCACGCTGACATGCTGTGTTAATTGTAGATTAACAAGAAGCTAAAAACTGACATTTAAAAGTTATTCAATTAATTGTTATATGTTGGTAAATGTGAAACCTGTCGTGTTTATATTGTCATCAATAAAGGGAAATTTGTAATTTTGTATTTTATGTGAAGATTATTGTTAACTGTTTATCAAATATTTAATATAGAAAAATAAAACTGTAAATTCTGTGAAGGAAAATGTCTTTACTATATTATATCATATTATATTATATCTGTTACGCTTTATTATATTGTAAGTTACTCCGTTTAGGATCAGCATGTTTTCATCTTATTTTTCATTTCATAGCAGTTTTTATTCGTATTTCACAAGTGATTGTGTGTTGTTAAAATTGTTGAAAATTAATATGAATTGTGGAAAAAAAGATATTATTTATATATCAATTTTTTAAACTGGTCAGAGTAAAGTATGCGGTGGTAAATGTATTGTGTCTTGTTTTATGTGAAGGTAAATATGTAGTAAAGTATAATATGTGTATTCATGTACCCGTCAGTTATTTAAAATACAGGAAATCTATTCCCTTTTTATTGGAGGTAAAAAAAAAAGTCCATGTAGTTTCCAGGATCAGACTGAATGCAGTGCAGTGCTGTAAGCTGCTGCTGACTGTGTGAATGTGTGTCTGTGCTGCTTGTTGCTGCTGCTGCTGCTGCTGTCAAACTTCAGATGAGCAGGTAGTGAAGCCCGTGGTGAGCGTGTACCCAGCAGCATCCAGAGCCCACCTGGAGGGGAAGAGCTCCCTGCTGTGTCTGGCCTCAGCCATGTTTCCTCCTCTGGTCCGCTTCTCCTGGAAAAGACAAGAGGAGAATGGACCTCTGCTCCCTGCTGAGGGAGAGCAGCTGGAGCTCAGAGAGTCGGGACGCACCGCCGCCATCTTGCTGATCCGTCAAAAAGAGATTGGTACATATAAATACCGCTGCTCCGTCCAGCACCAGGGGGGCACAGTGGAGGCCCAAACACAACAAGGTAATGAAGGCTTGGTGACTGTGTTCAGCAGTGATTCAGCTTCATGTCAAAGAGAGCAGAGGAGCAGAGGACTGACATTTCTCACTGACACTCCAAACATTTCACTCCTTTTCTCTTTCAGAGGTTTCCTACTTTCCAGTCCAGACTTTGCAGTTCAGGGTGAAGCTGCTCTGTGTGCTGTACACAGTGCTGATAGTGAAGAGTCTGGTGTACTGCTGTGGACTCTCTCTGCTGATGATCCTCAGAAACAAGGGACCGTCCACCAACTGCACACATGCTGACTGACTGTTTTCTGCTCGCCTTTTCTCACCATCAAATCTCATCAATTCATCTCATTTATCACTTTGATCAGTGTTCACAAATATCACTTATGACGTCTTGTGCTTGGTTGTGAATTTTATCTTTTTATGCACAAGTTAGATAGAGTCATCCTCAACATATAAAAACACACACACACATATATATTTGCAAGCGTAAATTCTGTCTTGTGTTATTTTAATACTTCAGTTTGTTTCCACTTTTAAATTTGACTTGTATAATAACAGAAATTGAATCTGAATCATGAGCTGTCTGTCAGATATTTTATTGTTTGTAGTATTTCTTCTGTTCTTGTGTTTCTTTTTAATACATTCTGCAGAGTGCGGCAGGTTTGTCAAATTCTTTCAGTGTCACATTCTCAATAAAGTGAAAAATCAAAGTGTCTGTGTTTTATAAACCTCTTTGTTTTGATGGATTCCAGTTTGGCTTCATAGTAAATAATCAGAAACAGAATCAGCTTCATTGGCCATGTATGTTGACACCTACAAGTCATTTGATTCTGGTTGTAAGTAGCTCTGAATATACTTTCACACAGCGCCAAGAACACATGCACAGGAAGATATGAATATAAGCATACAGCTAAACAAGGACAACAAAGCTAAACAAAGATCAGCAAATATATACACACAGCTATTATATACAAGTCAGTAGGTGTGGGTGTTCCACCAGGTTCAGTGCTGAGCCCCTTTTATAATTGTGTCAGTGTGGATGTAAAACTCCACGCTGATGACACTGTTGTTTACACACATGAACAAACAGCAGAGCGAGCTGCTTTGAAGCTACAACTGCTATAAAATGATTACACAGCGGCTTCATCAGTCGGCCTCAAGTCTGAATGTTGCTGAAATAATGGAGCTGTTTGTTTTCATCATTCAATAAAATGTCACTTAACTATTAGAGTTTGATCAAGATGAAATGGATTGGTATAGTTACTGATTAGACGGGAATTAAGATTTATATTTATGGAACACATTTCAAGACAGAATCACAAAATGCTTCACAAAGAAATACAAAAGTTAGACATGTAGAAAACATATTTGTGATGAAGTCATGTATGAAGAGTATTTATTTAAACATGGCAGAAAATGAAGAGATGAATTTGAACTTGTTTTTGTACTGACGTGTTAAAAATGTATGCACACTATGATCCTGAGGTGAAGCAACATGGCCGCTCTAGTTCTGCTTCAGAAACAGATAGAGATGTTTTTTTGAGGGGGTGAAACAACAAGATGACTTGTTTGTCTCTGTGGTTTGTGTTTCTGTCTGAGTGGTTTGTGTTCTGTGGCTCTGATCAATGATAACACATGTAAGACTTATTTTTGGAAATGTTGCGGTGGAGGAGTCAGTGCTTCAAATCCTCTCGTGCTGATTTAAAGACTCTGAAACTTCAAACTTGTGTGAAATTGTATTTTTACAGAGACATTTCTGAGAAGATTTCAGAAACAGCATTTAAGAATAGTTGAGCTGATTTCTTGGTGTGCTGTGACTGTGAACATGCTGCTGTTTTGAAGCGTAGTTTAGTTCTTATTCCCATGTGAACACTGTAGTGAGTGAGTGAAGTTCCTGGAATCTGGATTCTTTAAGCAGAGTGCATGGTTGTAACTGTCATTGTGTTGTTACTGTGAGAAAGGCTGCAGAGCAGAAACCCACACAGCCCATCTGCTGCAGGAGAGGAAGTGTTGATGGGCTGTCAACAGTTTTTTATGAGTCCTAATAACCACTGAGAACAGATTCATATCTGCTGCTGTACACACTCATCAACTGCTCTCCCTCTCTGTGGCTGTTTGTCTTTTCTCTTGTTGTCTGGAAGCCTTTTTTCCACTGAGCCCTCCACCCACACACAGCTGAACTGAGCCCAGAGAGCCCTATGCTATAAAGAAGTCTTCAAACATAGATATACCTGTTAGAATCTGGCTCACAATATTCACATCTAGAATCAAACTGACATTACTGTATGGTAGTGAAGTGTGGGCTCCTCTTGTAAATCAACATCATTTGTCTGTTCAACTATGTGCTTGGAGGAGCGTGGTCATGCAAACAGATTCTTGTTAAGGTTCAGCAACTCAAAGTGCTTTTTGATCAAATAGTCCAAGAAGTGAGGAGCTCCAGGAGCTAAACTCAGGAAGTCAATCAGCAGCTTTAGTATGTTCCTGTTAGCATTTTCACAGCACAAACAGCTGTGAAATATCACACATTTCAAAGCACAAGCTATGTTGTGATGTCATTATTTGCAGTCAATGATTATTGATGCATATTGACAACATGCTCAATATTGAGTCACTTTTCCTGTTTGTTACAGTGCAGCAAACTGAGAGAGGTCAACCTAACAAACATAGACAGGAAACTCAAAGAAATGAGACTGAATACTAAAATCAACTCTGATGTTCAACTTGTCATGACAACAACATTCATCCACTCCTTAATGTTCTGAAATGATTCAAGTTAATACTATAGCAACACCATCTGACAGTGTTTTTATTGGACTCATTTGATTTCTCTATGTTTTTATATGGAAAGGCATCAATTATGCACTTTAGCACTGAATATGGATTTTTCTTTTACACAGGAAATGACACCACCTTAAATATTTGCTAAAGTTTCTCTGCAGACAAACACATTTATATTTAAGAGAGATTTTGAAGCTGAAAATATATTTTTCTTTCCACATCAAATATGTTCAATGAAATGATTTACGCTTTGTCTGATGTAGAAAATAAAAGTCAAAAATGTTTTTCTTTCATTTATTAAAACTGAATAACACAAACAGACAGTCATAAAAAATAAAAGCACTACTGTTATTACTAATAGAAAAATAAAAATGATCAAACTGAACTTTATTTATAAAACAGATTTGATCAAATGTGATTAACTGTCAATAAAATAGAGATGAAAGCAAAAAGCAAAGTACAAGATTTGGATCAAAAACTAACTAAAGCTGATAAGATGAAGAAAATCAATAGAAATATTCAATATGATGTATAAAAGAAGCATTCTATGATAAAAACAGTGAAAGTTGCTGTGGGAGTTCTTAGTAAGCCTGTTATCTTCTGATCATATCTCATATGTGGATTTTGAATGAAGTTATCCTGAGATAAGAGTTTTCTTAATATTATCTGTATCATCAACATTTGTTCTCTCCAGATAATGAGATCATTAAGATGTTGTCATTAAAAATGGATTCAAAGATGATGTTGGTGTTATTTGATCTTTGGATTTTCTATCAACAAAATCACTGAATGTATTTTACTAACAAGTATTGTGTGTGTATCAAAGGCTGATAGATCTTATTCCTCTGTGCCATAGAGCTCCATTGTTGTCCAAAAATATCAACACTTAATAACCATTAAGGCTTCATGTACAAATATATGTGTGTATATTTGTATTTATGGATTTAAGACATGTGGATGTGAAATTTACAACCAAGCACAAGACGTCATAAGTGATATTTGTGAACACTGATCAAAGTGATAAATGAGATGAATTGATGAGATTTGATGGTGAGAAAAGGCGAGCAGAAAACAGTCAGTCAGCATGTGTGCAGTTGGTGGACGGTCCCTTGTTTCTGAGGATCATCAGCAGAGAGAGTCCACAGCAGTACACCAGACTCTTCACTATCAGCACTGTGTACAGCACACAGAGCAGCTTCACCCTGGACTGGAAAGTCTGGACTGGAAAGTAGGAAACCTCTGAAAGAGAAAAGGAGTGAAATGTTTGGAGTGTCAGTGAGAAATGTCAGTCCTCTGCTCCTCTGCTCTCTTTGACATGAAGCTGAATCACTGCTGAACACAGTCACCAAGCCTTCATTACCTTGTTGTGTTTGGGCCTCCACTGTGCCCCCCTGGTGCTGGACGGAGCAGCGGTATTTATATGTACCAATCTCTTTTTGACGGATCAGCAAGATGGCGGCGGTGCGTCCCGACTCTCTGAGCTCCAGCTGCTCTCCCTCAGCAGGGAGCAGAGGTCCATTCTCCTCTTGTCTTTTCCAGGAGAAGCGGACCAGAGGAGGAAACATGGCTGAGGCCAGACACAGCAGGGAGCTCTTCCCCTCCAGGTGGGCTCTGGATGCTGCTGGGTACACGCTCACCACGGGCTTCACTACCTGCTCATCTGAAGTTTGACAGCAGCAGCAGCAGCAGCAACAAGCAGCACAGACACACATTCACACAGTCAGCAGCAGCTTACAGCACTGCACTGCATTCAGTCTGATCCTGGAAACTACATGGACTCTGATCACTAAACTACTCATCAATACAGCACAAAGTTCACTACATATACTGGATTCACCTTCATATCAAACACACTGAGCAGCTACTGTCAGCATGTCTTCTATGGACACTAAAGAAACTATTCTTTATTTTAATGGACAAACTTCACTCACTCTCATTTAACAAGAATTATTATTACATCAAAAATTGTCACTTTTACCTCCAATAAAAAGGGAATAGATTTGCTGTATTTTAAATAACTGACGGGTACATGAATACACATATTATACTTTACTACATATTTACCTTCACGTAAAACAAGAAACAATACATTTACCACCGCATACTTTACTCTGACCAATTTAAAAAATTGATATATAAATAATATCTTTTTTTCCACAATTCATATTAATATTCAACAATTTTAACAACACACAATCACTTGTGAAATACGAATAAAAACTGCTATGAAATGAAAAATAATATGAAAACATGCTGATCCTAAACAGAGTAACTTACAATATAATAAAGTATAACACATATAATATAATATAATATAATATAATATAATATAATATAATATAGTAAAGACATTTTCCTTCACAGAATTTACAGTTTTATTCTTCTATATTAAATATTTGATAAACAATTTACAATAATTTATCTTCACATAAAATACAAATTTCCCTTTATTGATGACAATATAAACACGACAGTTTTCACATTTACCAACATATAACAATTAATTGAATAACTTTTAAATGTCAGTTTTTAGCTTCTTGTTAATCTACAATTAACACAGCATGTCAGCGTGCACAACAGTCGTCTTTAAAAATAATACTGATTATGATATTATATAATACAGTTTTTTCCTTTTGAAATTAAATCAGCTGTGTTTACTTATGCATACAATCTGCCAACATTTACCCTCCAGAGAATATTTGCCGTTATATTTAAGATGACACTGGACATAATATATAGTTTTGATTTTGTCTATATTTGTCTGTGTGTTTATGATCATATATCATCACTCATCGAATATCATTTAAATATTAATAAAAAAGTCTTTATGAAATATTCAAAATGTAGCTGCTGTAATATATTATATATTAAATATATATATATATATATGGATATATAAATAAATAAATAAATAAATATATATATATATATATATATAAATATATGTGTGTGTGTGTGTGTGTGTCCTCATTTAATAATTATTTCCCATCTTAAGAAACATTTATCATCAATCAAAATTCATCCTTTGAAATATATATATTTATTATTGTTAATATGTGCTCGTCATAATACATTTACTGATATATATAAATAGTGTTTATTATCATATATAATGTTGTTTAATAAAAAGCAGAGATGGTGCTGAATCACTGAGAGGATCAAATACTGTATATCTGTAACATTTCCAATAATCCTACTTTTTCTATATGAATCAGTTTAATCTCCTGCAGAAATAAAGAATAACTTGAGTTGTGCAGTGAGATTTAAACATCTTTTCAGGAATGATGAAGCTTTTTTATGTAACAATAGCTGCATGGCTGCAAGAATTCTCTACTAATGATGAAAAAACTAACATGTAAAGCCTGAAGCAGCACAAACTCATTAAAAACACATTTTCAACTTGTTCAATAAAACAACTGAAGGAAAATGAAGCTTTATTCTTACCTGTTACAAACAGTTTAGTTCCTGAGCCAAAGATCCTGTACCCTCCACCTCCCACAGTGAGAGAGAGTGATACAAAAACCTGTGTGCTGTTGAATGTGTCAGCTGAGGTGAAGGAGTCCAAATGATGAAGCAGTATCATATTTCAGCTCCATGATGTGTTTCTCTAATGTTCATATTAACATGACTGTCTCTTCTTTGATTTCCTTTTTAGACACACTAGCAGAGTGTCTCCGTGGATGGTTGCTTGACACGTTCATGTTCCTCAGAGGATGAATCCTACTGACTTTGCTAAGTTTTTATCCGGCACCATCATCAGCTGACATTTTGAAATTGCCCATTACTTTGATTGATGACGGATGTGCGTCAGATGACAGGACGCTTGTCCACATAGCCAGTGTGTGTTGCTCTGTAGTCTTGTTTTGATTTGAAGTAGAAAGAGTTGTGATCCTCCTACTTTTGAAATCAGTGCAACACATGAGAGCAGAGTTACTGTTGACACAAACAAACACTCAACAAGTCAAACTACTGTTTAGGACAAATATTGTAAACACTTAGTGGCTTAACACTCAAATATTTTTGCTGAACTGAAGCTGAAAAATATTCAAGATCAAATGAAGCTTATTGCTTGAAAAGGTTTGTTGTCAGTTGAAATCTAAGCATTGATTCAAAGTGATGTCAGTGTTTGGATGGATGTATATAGGGTTTGACATTGATATCATTCTACTTTGTTTTCAAGCCTTCAAATATCTTGTATATCAATATTGTGTCACATATGCTCATGAGACATTTCTCTGTTGATTAGCAGTTGAAAAGACATCTTCAAACTAAATCAATTTAGGATTCATCCTCTGGGGACCATAAACATGCACAACATCAGCATTGTGAGGAGGAATGGACTTTATTCCTGCAGCAGGTCAAAGCAGAAGATTTGAAACTTTGTCAAAATGCTAAAGCTTGTTTTTGTTTTTATCATTTTTATCCTTTCATTTGAATCCATGCATTTGCAGCACTACTTGGGGCTGGGTCACGGGGGCAGCAGGCTGAGCAAGGTTCTCAGGACGTTCCTCTCCCCAGCAACACTTTCCAGCTCCTAATGGGGGATCCCAAGGTGTTCCCAGGCCAGAGGCTTGTACTACAAAGCCACTTCAACTCAGCCAGGATATCTTCTGGTTATCTGCTTTGACTAAGCTTAACTTTGGACATCTGGATAAGCGCTGCTACAAAGCTGGTTATCAACTAGTTCAGTCAGCTCTGGGTTTTCCTATCAGCCACGAGCGTGTTCATGTGAAAGAGCCAGTGGTGTTAATTATGGGCCACATCATCAGAAGCCAAGTAGGCTGCTTCATATTATATGAGATGAAACGGCAGCAAAAGTGTCTGCTACTGTGAGACAGTCAAATGTCAGTGGCGTGGGATGTAAACAACAATCTGTAATCTTCAAAAGGAAAATCTAGAAACATTGTAAACACCATCCAAAAATGTAGCGTCATCTGAGACTTAAGTTAGGTGCATGTATCACTGAGCTATGGGCCAATGTGACATTAGTACAGAGTATTATTTTGCTGTTTAGTTGGACGATGATAATACCACCCTCAATCTGTCACATAAAACACTTTGAAGTGACGCCAGACTATTTGTGTTAATGAAGTAAAGGGTGCAAAAGTAGTTAAGGACTGATGAGGTCTGTCTGATCCAAATGTTACATTTATAATAACATGAGCCAATTAATAATGTCTGGATTATTTTACTAATAAAATATGATGTGTTTTGTCCCAGTTCTCATCACACAGGTGTCTCAGGTTATTTTGAGCTGCAGTGATGAATCAGAGTGTAAAATATCACCATCACTGCAGACTGAAATAAACTTTGCATCATTGGACTTTTTGCCCTCGTAAGAGTCACTAACGACCTCCTCATATCATCTGATGCTGGCTCCCCCTCCCTCCTCATCCTCCTGGACCTTTCTGCTGCATTCGATACAGTCGACCATGGTATTCTATTAAACCGGCTCCAGTCATACCTCACAAACCAGACAGAATACATCTCCCTGGGTAACTCCAAATCAAATCCACACACAGTCACTTGCAGTGTCCCCCAGGGGTCAGTCCTTGGCCCTATCCTCTTCATCCTCTATCTCATCCCCCTTGGTCAAGTCATCAGCCCCCACGGAATTTCATTCCACTGCTATGCCGATGACACACAGCTCTATGTAAATGCCACAGCTGCAACCCCACCCTCATCATCACAGTCATCCCCGTCAAAACCCACCACCTGTCTGGAGGAGATAAAGGTATGGATGGAGCAAAACTTCCTCCAACTCAACAGCTCCAAAACCGAAGCCATCCTGGTTGGCACCCCTCGCCAGACCAAATCATCATCCATAACCAGCAACACCTTTTCTGGCTCCAACATCCCCCTCTCATCAACAGTCACAAATCTTGGTGTAAAAATGGACCCCCAGCTCACCTTTGAATCCCATATCAACCACCTTTGCAAGACCTCCTTCTACCACCTCCGTAACATTGCCAAACTCCGCCCCATTCTCTCCCTCTCAGATGCCGAAAAGCTGGTTCATGCCTTTATCTCCTCCAGGCTGGATTACTGTAACGCACTTCTCATCGGGATTCCTAGCAAGAGCCTGCAGAGGCTTCAATACATCCAAAACTCTGCAGCTAGGATCCTGATGAGAGTGTGGAAACATGAGCACATCACCCCCAACCTCTACTCACTCCACTGGCTTCCCGTCTCCACCAGGATTGAGTACAAGGTTTCCCTCCTCACACACCAATGTATCCATGGACATGCCCCCCCCCCCCACCTCAAAGAACTTCTCAACCCACAAAACACAACACGCTCCCTCCGCTCCACTCACTCAAACCTCCTCCACATACCCAGAACCAGACTCAGGACCATGGGAGATAGGGCCTTCTGTGCTGCTGCCCCACGTCTGTGGAATGTCCTCCCTGACACCTTGAGGGCACCACAATCCACTGACTGTTTTAAAAAAGATCTTAAGACATTTCTTTTTAGCAAAGCTTTTAGTCCCCCTTAGATGTTTTTGTTTTTAAACCTTTTTAAATAACTGCTCATCTTGTTTTTATTCCCTTCCATTCCTTTTTTTATTATTATTATTTGTTATCGTTCTTTGTTTTTAACTTGTAGCACTTTGAGATCTTTTGATGAAAAGGGCATTATAAATAAAATGTATTATTATTATTATTATTATTATTATTATATTTTAAGTCTTGCATTTCTCACCTCCAGGTAGTGTTGTAGTACTCAAATCGGTCTTGGTCTCGAGACCATTTTTTGATGGTCTTGTCTCGGTCTTGGACTGGGCGAACTCAGGTTTTTTGAATGAGACCGATCAAGACCACTGCTGATAGGGTTTTTGTCCGTGCCCCACTGATAAGAGTGAAAAAGTACCCTCTCAAAAACAGCTAATAACAAAAATCATTGGTAGTGTAAAGATTTCCCCCCAGCTGCAGCTGCTGTGCGCCCGGCAGGTAGCAGCTGCACACAGAGGATGGAGACAACAGGAGGAGAGCGGCTGTGTGAACTCGTCATAATTAAAGATGTCTGCCAACTCGTTTCACACAGCACAAGGAGTTCATTTGTAAAACTAAGCGAAAAAGCTCAGCAGTGTGCAAATTCTGCAGTGCTCTGCTCACCGAAACAGCTGGGACGACATCAAACTTTGACCGTCACCTCGAAAGGAAGCATAAAGACAGGTAAGCTAACAGTTTCCATACAAAGTTTAACGTGATATCAGAAGTCTTGGTAAATTTCAACTCCACCATCCAGAGACAATAAGAGAAAATAAGCTCTCCTCTTTCCACGGTCGTTATAGGCATATATTTGCTAACTTTCAGAGCATGGACGTCGTTAGACCTGGGCATTCCCGGCTATAGCCCCGGATCTTTTGGGCTCAGCCCCGGATCTTTTGGGCTCAGCCCCGGATCTTTTGGGCTCAGCCCCGGATCTTTTCAGCCCCGTTTGTTGTTTTTTTGTTGTTTTGTTCTTTTTTACTAATAAAGCACCTCGTTTCCAACTTAAAGTCCAGGGCACGGCACGGGAGCACAACAGACAGCAGTGCACGCAGCACAGTAGCACACAACACACTCACTGTCACACCAGCTTACATGGCATATGCCCATATATGGGCAGTCAGAATGATAACGTGTTACAGTTTTCAAGTGCAACGTCAGTAGGCTGCTCTGTATTACAAGTGTATTTATTGTAGTGATGTTACGCTCGAGCCAGTTTGCTCGACACAGTGTTGATCTTTTGAAGCACAAGTGTTCCGTGACAGTGTCCCTGCTTTGGCACGCCCACAATCACGTGACTACCCAGAGCGAGGCCTCGTTACAGGCAGTCTTGAGGCTTTTCCAGGTCTTCCACTTAGATGCAGTTCTGACACACAGCCAGCAGATGTCACTCTTCTGACTGTATGAAATGCTTGAAGCAGTGTGTCATTCTTGAAGCAGTTGTGTCAAAGTGGTTCACTGCTTCATGAAGCTTCCATTTCACCATCACTAATTTATTGTGCATACTGGTGGCCAGCACCGAGTCGCCGCGTTTAACTTAGTCTTGTACACATACAACTGTCCGTTTGTTTTTGTCATGTAATTCCCACTCCAAACTGACCACACACACACACACACACACACACACACACACACACACACACACACCATCTATATGTGAAGCAGATTTTCTCTTCTGTGCTTTGGAGGCTCTATCTCCACAACGGATTGGTCGATTTGAGTGATTGACACCTCGTTTGATTCGTTAGAGCCAATAGAATGAGGCTATACCCACCAACACGAGATTGACAGCACTGTAAAGTGCAACGCACACCGCCGCCGGCGCGGTGCGGCGGCCGTCAAGGGCCGCCCCCCAACGCACACTGGCAGCAGCGCGCAGCGGCACCGTCAACATGTATTTCCCACCCCAGCCCTCTAGGTGGCTTTACCTACACTAGTTGCCAACGGTTGCCAACTGCTAGTAACAGAAGAAGAAGAGGAAAAACTTTGAGGCAACAACAACTTGAATTTCATGAGTGAGTTTCTTATCAAAGTCGTCTTACTAAAAATTTGAAACAACCGGAGCTGATCCTACGAGACGAGACGTACATAAAAGGCTTTTCTTGCAGCGCCGCCATGAGCGCCGGCCGCGCTGGAAATAGAGCAGTGGGCTGAAGCAGAGCGGCGCGGCACGTCGGCCGGCGCCAGTGTGGGTTGGTTCATAGAATATAATGGAGGCGGGCGTTTTGACGCGCGGCGTACGGCGGCGGTGTGTGTTGCACTTAAGCCAGTCAGAGTCAGCAGAATGCAGTTGTCAGGGAGGTGCCGGTTTTTCCCCTCATAACCTAAAGCCTGTCATGTTCGCCCGGATTCATTTGAATGCAGCACAACATGTCCGTCTACCAGGATGTACTGTGTTTTACCAGCAGAATTAATGTTTCACAGCAAAACAACAACGGTCAGAGAAATTTTACAACTATGGCTCGGCGAAACGATTTCTGTTGTTGTTCTTTGGCCTCTATCTCTCTGATGCTTTGGTGTAGAGTGCTTTGTGTGGAAACAGCAGAGACTCTGCTTTCATTTGAGATGAATGGCGTGTGTTTCGCATAACATGGCGTTGAGTTAAGGCCGGAACATACTCGGGCGGAACGTACACGGAGCGGACTCCGCGGAGTCCGCACGGCTGCAAAGCTCAGATTTTACAACCGTGCGGACTCTGCTCCACGCACCAGTGACTGCTCGGCATGTAGTTTTCACATTGACACACAAGAATTGTGGGTAATGTAGTGTGTTTCATGGATATTTTTAAAGGAAACTACAACGCGGAAGTGCACTCGACTATGGAAGCTCAAATGACTGCGGACATTCCTCGAGGAGTCCGCTCCGCTTATAGTACGCCCGAGTATGTTTGGGCCTTTAGAGCCTGAAATATGCAGAGTGGGTCGGCACATCGGTGCTGTGTGGAGTTGGATTTGTTGTTGTTTATTTAGTTGTTGTTTGAGCTGTGTTTGGGGCATGTAAAAAGGGTTTATACAGCCTTGTAGTCCAGGTTCTGCTGTTTAATTTGATGTGCAACATCACTATATTCTTTGTGATTAGTGCATTGTTTCACTCTGTGTTTGCAAAGTCGTTCTCAAAGTCCCCCAATTGGGATTGTTCGGGTTTTTAACCAACAATTTGGGCAGCCCAATAGAAGACGAAGGGAATTATTCGAAATTCAGGGTAAAAACATCGTTCCCACTTCAGGGCTAAGGCCCCGGATGTTTTCAACTGCTAGTGACGCCCCTGTTTCAGAGCACCAACTTTACATTAGCCTGCGGCCAAGTTAGCTTGTTAACTGTAACTCGCATGCCATTGTTGTCACAAGCAAGATAACAGAACAACATCAATGAAATGGGCCGTATTTCTTCCCCAAAATGTGTGATACACACACACGAGGCTTTGATAAGTCAAACTGGAGTTGTGCCATCTCCAGCAGGCGCCCCAAACATCCGTTAGGATGCAGGGGATCAGGATCACATCTACCAAATCAGCTGACAAACAAAACCTTTATGTGGAGGCCTAAACGACAAAACTGTGGTCGGCCCCGCTGAATCTCACTCCAAGGTTTTTTGAAAAGTTGTCAGCCCTGTGACGACCTCAGTGACCTCTGCCAGAGATGTGGAGGAGAGTTCTCCCGAGTCTTCAGACTCTGCTCCTTCATGGAGGACGTGATGGTCGGGTTCATACGTTCTTCAAAGTGTTCTTTCAGCAGCAGTTCTCCTCAAATGTTGTTTTGCTCTATGTTATTAATGAGGCACTGTTTGATTCAAAAGGACATCCTTGTGTTTTTATCCCATTTATGTGTATTATTCATTTCATGTTATTGTTTTCTTTCTTTTGTCATATCTTTGATCGTTGTTCCTCTGTGTCACTAGAAAAACAAGTGAGAAAACTGTCCTCAGCTCATTTTCTTCTATTTGTAAATTAGATTGAAGTCTTACTTTTAAAAAATATCTGTCATTTTATCCTTTGATCTGAATTATTATTTTATTTACTTTGATCTTTTCTTTTCTCTTTATTTTCCTTCATTGTTGTTCCTCTGTGTTTCTAGTTTGTCCTCACTGTGTGGAACAACAATAAAGCTGCTGGAATATCTGATAAAAATATGAATCAATATAATATTGAATAAATCCTGACAGCAGTAAAGAAAATAAATCCCTCAGTTCAGTGTGTTTGTGACTCTGGCTGAGATGGAGGTGAAATATGTGAACCTGGGCTGTGCTTTACTGCTCTCTTCCTGTCACAAACACTGTTTGACATCTGTTCATCTGGAGGTTTTTGTTCAGGCTGCAGGGATCTTTTCTCACTGTGGGGAGCAACTTTTTCACAGCAGCAGTAGTAGGTGGCTGAATGACTGAGTTTAACTGTCTGGATCTTCAACTCACAGACGTTCTGTTCATACACAGCTGAGAAATCATCTTTCTGAGGATGATTGTAACTGTTCTTATCTATGTCACCACTATTCCTAATAATATCAAGAATCACTGTGAATGTTTCTGTGTCTCTCTTCTGGTACCAGTATACATAATCATAGTCACACTGGTCAGTGTTTCGACAGGTGAAGGAGACGTTTTCACCAACTCTCCTGGTAATGTTAAATCATCCTGAATCAGCTGGTCTGCTGCCATGGCAACCAGCGCTGTAGAGAAACAGACAGGTAGATGAAGGTGAGTGTGACAGTGTTTGTTAAAGGTTGAGTTTGTGGGCTCCTGATTGGCTGGAAACACTCACCTGAACACAGACAGCACAGAGCAGCAGCTGGGAGGAAAAGCATTTTGTGCAGTGGTGTTTCCTCTGGTGAACCTGGGGAGAAGTGGCGCTCTGATGCAGCTGAGGCCAAACAAGGATGAGCTGTGAGATCAGACGAGGGCCACGTGGTTTCTAACAGCTCCTCAGACCTCCCATCAGCCCCTGCGGCGGACAGATGAGGCTGCTGCTGTGTGACAACAGGCCTTTTTCACAGCAGACATTTTGACTTGTCACAGAAGGAAAAGCACAAGTGTTACTAATAACATGAAGCATGGCTCTGTTCTATGACATCACATGTCTCTTTACGCTCTTAGATAGGTGTCACACCAATAAATCAGCTCTTCCAACATGGCTGTGTGACAGATTTCAAACCAAACTTTATCACATGCTGGATTTCTGTGTTTGCTGCTGGTGCTGACATTAAACATCACAGAGAAAGAGCACCACCATGTGGTCAGTCACAGGAAGTGCAAGAGGATCCACATGAGGCTGATGATGGTCGCCATGACGACAGGATGATGCTGACCACAAATCCCCACAGTGCCATCTAGTGGACAAAAACCAGTAAAGGACAAGTATCACTGGTATTATTGTTGTTCCTACTTGTAAAAAGAATTCAGATCCTTTTCCTCCTGCGACTAATACAACACAGTAAATTCTACTATTACAAATATTAGCACTACTTCTACTAGCTCTGATAGAAAGCTGAGGTTCTCACAGACTGAACCTTTTGTCTGTTCCTCAATCTGGTGGAAAAACACAGACTTTTCTTCATCTTGTGTTTTGTGCTTCATGTAAACGTTTCTGTGTGGATGGATAGCGGACTCTGCGCTGCAGCTGGCAGACTTCCAGCTGTTCAGAGCCGATCACCACACACAACTGTCAGGTAAAAGGAAAGCTGGAGGAATCTGTTGTTACACTAACAGTGGCTGGTGTCATGATGTGACAGTGACTCTGCAGCACTGTTCTCCTGATCTGGAATCTGTTTTTCATCAGCTGTAAACCTTTCTACTCCCCCATGTGTGTGTTCTTTATACTGGTCATACTGGTCAATGCTAACATTCTTCTACAGCCATGCTCATTGACGAGCAAGCAGATATTTCTGCTGATATCCCATTGACCTATGCATAATTCTGCTAAGGGACCCTCCGATCTGACCTGTGAGTCGTGTAAACCATGAACCACTACTGCACAGTCACAGCTGAAACCCCAGTGCTCCCAGTACAATGCCTCTCCACTTTCAAAAAGTAATAACCGCTTGTCCTGTTAGGGGTCACGGGAGTCTGGAGCCTATCCCAGTTGACACTGGGTGAGAGGCAGGGTTCACCCTGGACAGGTCACCAGACTATCACAGGGCTGACATATAGAGACAGACAACCATTCACACCTACGGACAATTTAGAGTCACCAATTAACCTGCATGTCTTTGGACTGTGGGAGGAAGCTGGAGCACCTGGAGGAAACCCATGCTGACACGGGGAGAACATGTCGGAGCACCTGGAGGAAACCCACGGTGACACGGGGAGAACATGCAACACTCCACACAGAAGGGCTCCCTAATTACAGGGTTCGAACCAGAAACCCTCTCGTTATAAGGCAACACCGTGTTGCCTTTTCAACCTCTGCTCCAACACATGCTCACTCCGACCTCGTCACATATTGATGTTTGTCCACGTCCACATACAGTGTTGTTGGTTGTTGACATTCTGGGTCACAGTGTCAAGTTCTGCCTGTTACATGCATTGTCTTCTTTCAAGATACACTTCTGTTTTCACAGGAAATTTAAAGTTTACATTCAGTTTCTTTAAAAATAAATGCACTACTTTGGTACAACACTGCAGATTGACCTTTTTTTCCTTCAACAACAAACACACGTGGTTAGAGTTAGGCAACAAAAACATGTGGTTAGATTCAGGAAAAAATAACAAGCTTTGGCCTTGGAATATTATGGGATGCGAACACCGCTCTCTCAGGTGAAAGTTGGTGTTTGCCTGCCCCTGTCGGACTTTAGTCAACTTAACGTTTGTCCTTGTCCCGCCATGTTTCCCCCTGATGCCTCCGGATGCCATTCCTATAACAGCAACCAGCCACTTATCACGCCAGCGTTAAAGGATGCTTTTCTTCATTGGTTTCTGACGCCACAACTCACTGCCCAAGCATCGGATTTCCACAACTTTGGAATGAGACTGGGCTCTCTGTTCAGTAAAAATCAGTGTTGGGCAAAGGTAAATTATAACATTCTCATAAACTGTTATTCTCCTGAGGTAAGGATTGGGAAATAAGGTCAAATGGGACAGTATAAACACATTTATTGTTTTTTTAATTTGATGACAGGTGATCTCGGGTGTGACATCACACAGGTGGGTGGGGCAAGATTCAAAATCCAAATCAGCTGTTTGAAGGAGAACTTTGTTCATGTTTTCACAGCACGATAAAATAGTTACTTGAGAGGGAATTATAATGTATCATATGCAAAAGATATTTTTCATGTGAAAGGTTATGTCAAAAGTTGTTTCATAAATGTGTAAAACTGAACGTGTGCTCACTCAAAGGTCGTGTAATGAAGGACTGAAAAACTGTAAAACTTTAAAAGAATATATAACAATGAAAAACAAAAGACACAACAATATAAAAACATCGGTGGGTACGGATGAAATTGTTATTTTAAATATTGGTGTCAATATCAGCCCAGAATTTCAAAATTGCTGCATCAATAGTTAATAATAATAATAATAATAATAATACATGTGAAACATAGGCTGTTAACAGCTTCCCTGTTGCAACGAGTTGTCTGAAGGAAAGGTAAAGTAAAGAGTACCTCAAACTGATATTTTGTTTTTTAGCTGGGCTTTAGGAGGCTAAAATAGGTTTAATCGCTGACCCCCCCACAACAGTACATTACTTAGCTTTCGTGGAGATGTACTCCTGTCTGTCTCCAAACTGGGGCCGTTCTGACTGCCATCCACTATAGATAACACATTGACTATGGATAAGTCCCTCATACAACCTCACTTCAAGAAACACGAACCATCCCTTTAAATTGACATATTTTTGAATGGAGTTTGGCGAGAGCATCCTTTCTTTAAAGTTTCATGCCCAGGCAGGAGCGTCATCACTCCGTCGGTGTACAGCTCTCCATGTAGCAGCCGTTAGTAGCCTGCACTGCGGGTTCAGTTTGATTCACAGCTGTTATTCACCGTTTTAATAACAAATAATTGACGTTAATAGCGTGTTAGCTAACCTGCAGACTACTGTTCAGTCAGTATCGCTGTCTTCAGTCAGCTAGTTTAATGCCCCGAATCATACAAACCACGACGAACCACAAAACTGTTGAAGTACGTACAGCCAACAAGACTTTTAATACATTTAAGGGAGAAAATTTATAAGATATTTTGGGAAACGAGCTCCTCTCTGCCCGAACTGCCATATTTCTGCCGTATTGACTTCCTCACACAACAAAACGTCGCTGCGGCGTGTTGCATTCTGGTAAATGTGGTCAGACGGGCGTTGACGTTGCTAATTTTAATCATTTCAAAATACATGCGTGATAACTTAAACAGGTATTCCATCTATTTTGAGTTAAACTGACGCAAGAGACAGTGAAAATAAGTCTTTAAAAAAAATTCTATTGTAAATATTTAACAGAAATGACAGCAGAACTACAAGTCCCACAATCGTACGTCATGACGTAATACGTTTAGCAACGGTCAGTTGCTAAAGGAAAAAAACAGCCGCTTCCGTGTTGTTCTTGTGATATTTTGGCAAATAACTGTCGTTAGCAGAGCCGGAGCTCGTCTGACAGCCTCGCCGGAGTGTGACTATCATGATTTTGTGAAGCTGACACACAGTTTCAGCTTTTCTCGCCCGACATGTCGCTGCTGCAGAGCTCCAAGAAAAAAGACAAGCGTATTTTGTCTGGTACCTGCCCAGACCCGAAATGTCAGGCGAGGCTATTCTTCCCCGCTTACGGCTCCATTAGCATCGAGTGCACGGAGTGTGGTCAACGCCACGAACAGAAGAACCTGTTAAATGTCGAAGAAGTGACTGACCCAGATGTTGTGCTCCACAATCTGCTCAGAAACGCCCTGCTCGGCGTCACCGGGGCCCCGAAGAAAGGCACGGAGCTGGTGAAAGTAATGGGGCTGTCTAATTACCACTGCAAGCTGCTGTCCCCGGTCCTCACCAGGTACGGCATGGATAAACAAACCGGCAAAGCCAAGCTGCTGAGCGAAATGAACCAAGGTGAGATGTTTGACTGCTCGCTCCTGGGAGACAGAGCTTTCCTGATTGAGCCGGACCATGTGTCCACCATGGGCTACGGCAAGGACAGGTCCGGGAGCCTCATATACCTCCATGACACTCTGGAGGAGGTCAAGAAAGCCAACACCAACAGGGAATGTCTGATCCCGGTCCATGTAGATGGAGACGGGCACTGCCTGGTCCATGCTGTGTCCAGAGCGCTGGTGGGCAGAGAACTGTTCTGGCACGCCCTGAGAGAAAACCTGAAACAGAACTTCAAGCAGAACCTGGACTGCTATAAGGCCCTCTTTCAGGATTTTATTGATGCTGCTGAGTGGGAGGACATCATCAATGAGTGTGACCCCCTGTTCATCCCACCTGAAGGCGTGCCTCTTGGACTACGCAACATCCACATATTTGGTCTAGCCAACGTCCTCCACCGACCCATAATCCTGCTGGACTCCTTGAGTGGAATGAGGAGCTCTGGGGATTATTCGGCCACCTTCCTGCCCGGGCTGGTGGCCGAGGAGCAGTGCAGGGGGAAAGACGGGAAGCTCAACAAACCCATCTGTATCGCCTGGAGCAGCTCGGGCAGGAACCACTACATCCCTCTGGTGGGAATCAAGAACACTGTGCTGCCCAAACTGCCTGCGCGCCTGCTGCCGAAGGCTTGGGGCGTCCCTCAGGAGCTCATCAAGAAGTACATCAAGCTGGAGCCAGACGGGAGCTGTGTGATTGGCGGTGACCGCAGCCTGCAGGATAAATATCTGATGCGGCTGGTAAACGCCATGGAGGAGGTGTTCATGGAGAAGCACAACATCCACCCATCGCTGGTGGCTGATGTGCACCAGTACGTCTACAGGCGCACCGGGGTTATTGGCATCCAGCCTGAAGAGGTGACCGAGGCAGCTAAGAAGTCGGTGATGGAGAACCGGCTGCACCGCTGCCTGATCTGTGGCGCCCTCTCTGAGCTCCATGTCCTGCCGGAGTGGCTGGTTCCTGGTGGGAAGCTCTACAACTTGGCCAAATCCACTCATGGCCAGCTGCGGCCGGACAAGAACTACAGCTTCCCCCTCAACAATGTGGTCTGTTCCTATGACCCCCAGAGAGACGTCCTCGTCCCAGATTATAAACTGAGCTCCCTCAACACCTGCAACTGGTGTCATGGCACATCGGTCCGCCACATCCGGGGCAACGGGTCAGTGGTTTACCTGGATGGAGACCGAACCAACACCCGGTCCCAGGGTGGGAAGTGTGGGTGCGGCTTCAAACATTTCTGGGAGGGGAAGGAGTACGACAACCTCCCTGAGGCCTTCCCCATCACGTTGGAGTGGGGGGGTCGGGTGGTGAGAGAGACGGTGTACTGGTTCCAGTATGAGACTGACCCTGCTTTGAACAGCAATGTGTATGATGTGGCCATGAAGCTGGTCACCAAGCACTTCCCGGGGGAGTTTGGCAGCGAGATCCTGGTGCAGAAAGTAGTCAACACCATCCTGCATCACACCGCCAAGAAGAACCCAGACGAATACAACCCAGTGTCCATCGACGGGGCTCATGTCCAGCGTCTCACCGACACTGCGGAGACTCAACCGGCGGTGGATCCCCAGCCGCCCACTAAGATCATCTTGACTGGTCAGAAAGCAAAGACGCTCCACAAAGAGGAGCTGACGATGAGCCGAGCGGAGCGCAGCATCCAGCAGAGCATCAGCGAGCAGGCCCTCGTCACGCAGAAGCGACGGACTGACAAGCTAAAGCAGGAGCAGAAGGGCCACGGCCGGACGTCTTCCCCCCGTGGGTCTCCAGAAATCTCCTCCTCCTCTTCAGCTCCAGCCACGCCCACCAAATCCTCCTCCCCCTCCTCATCCAATAAGGAGAAGAAGATCCGTGTGACCACCAGTGATGGCAGGCAGGCCATGCTGACCCTGCAGGCCCACACCACCTTCTCAGAGCTGCAGAGGAGCATCGCCAACCAGTTTGGCGTGCCACCGGCGCAGCAGTGTATCCGCTACGGCTTCCCGCCCAAAGAGCTGCTCCCCCCAAAGGATGGCGAGGAGAATGAGCCAGTGGCCCTGCAGCACGGCGACAGGGTGACGGTGGAGATACTGAGGGGCCCTGAGGACAAGAGCCCCGCGGCCTCCATACCCAGAGCCTCCAGCTCACACTCCGCCCTGCACTCGGGGAAGAGCGAGGATGCCGTGACGTCCGGCAGGAGCAGCCGTGAACTCCAGGACAGCATCGACCTTGAGATGTCCTCCCTCTGTCTCCTAGCTACCCTGATGGGTAAGAATCAAACTGGTGACGTGTAGGTCGCCTCCTCATGAAGCTCATACAAAACACTGAGTTTAGTTCTGGGAGCAGATTAAAGGAATATTTCACCATAATGACCAATTTTTACCTTAAAATTGTGAATATGTTTTCCCACATTCCTCTGCAGTGAATGAAGAATCCAGAAAAGGTGAACATGTTGATTTATTCATTGACTGGAGGCGAAGTTTAACAACAACAAATTCAAAACATCCGTTTACAAACTCTCACAAGACTCGTGCAGTATAATCCAAGTCTCACTGATCCAGTCGCACGCTCGGTTCTTCACAAACAGGTGCAGTTTCAAACAAAATCTTAGTATTGGAGTCTGACTCTGAAGTGAGCGTACGTAAGTTTCACTTTCAGTTCAGCTGAAATGTCTGTGTGTTGAACATGGGACTGCAGAAATGAGTCGTGAGAGTTTGTAAACTGATGTGTTGATTTCGTTGTTGTTAAATGCAGACCCCGATCAATCACTAAATCAGAATGTTCACCACATTTAGATTCTTTGCTGGAGGCATGCAAGTTTTTCCACAAATTGAACTGAACACAGAGTGAGTAATTGATATACAAATAGTCATTTTGCAGGTAAAGCAATCACATTATGCAGCTGATATGTGGCAAGTCTCTTTATCAGCTGAACTTAGGCTGGTTGGAAATTAACTTTTTTTTTGTCCTGCCACTGTGGCTGGTGGACAGCAAATCTAACAGTCACTTGCATAATTTTATCAGCATTTGGCTGGTGGCTGGTGCTAAATTCCAACCCTGGCTGCAACGACTGATTGTTTTCATTATTGATTATTTGATTGATTATTTTTTTAACTAATCAGTGAAGAGCAAACAGGGAAAATGATTCAGTCAGGTGATATGAAATAGAGACAGACAGAAAATATTTGAACATGGTGCAGTTTGTCCTCTCAGGAGAAGAGTTTACGTTTGACAGTTTGATTTGAATATTTTCCAACTAAGACTAAAGTTAGCTTTGCTGTTAATGCTGAATAAAGTCTCCAGTTAAAGAAATCCACCATCTGAAAGAAGAATTACACATATCTTTGCTGTAATTATCACTAAATTCAACTTTAAAGGAGCGGTGTGGGGGATTTAATGGCATCATCAAGCAGTGAGAATTGCAGATTGCAACCAGCTGAATCTCCTCCTGGTCAGAATCCCTTCAGTGTTCATTGTTCAGGAGGTTTTTACTGTGAGCTGAATTATCCACAGAGGTCTCTTCCTCTGTAAAACAAACGGACCAGCTGATTTAAACGGGTAAAAACACTGAATAAAGCAGTTTAATGCCAAAAATCAGTGTTTTTCCGAGGCTGTTTGGCTTGTCAGAGGGGCTGCTTTCTACAGTGGCTGACTCGAAAACACGAACGGCCCTATCTAGAGCCAGTGGTTGGTTTGTTTGTTCTGGGTTGTTCTGTAGAAACATGGCGGTGCAACATAGCAGACGCCATCAGGGCGGACCCACCAGGCTCCCAGGCAGTGCGGCAGGCTTTGAAGCCAATTCTTGATATGGTTAAACAGTGTAAATACACCGTCACGTGATGCCCTGCGACCCCAAAAGACTTTAAGTTTCTTTATGCTTCTGCGTACGCTCAACACAATGTGCACGCAGTTGCTCCACAGTTGCTGTGTGCCTATCATAGTTCTGCGTCCTGTTGGTCTATGTAGCTATGCAATTCCCCGCCAAAGCGCTTGGGGGCGCTGTGTTCTTTTATATACCTACCTAGAGTCTGTGCCGTCTATGGTCGTTGCTCGTTCATTGTTTGTTTATCTTCCAGTTTTACTTTCGTCACAGTGAAGATGGCGACCGCGAGAGAAAGACTGCTGCTGGAGCTCGAAATGATCGACATTGAACAACAATTGCTCTATTACTTAGTAGAGAGAGGCGACTGCGCCGATGGTCTGTACGCCCGTTGAATGGCTCGAGGCGGTGTTGTGGGACTGCAGCGGGAAGTGAAACCTTGTGAAATGCCGGAAATGACGTAGTTTGAGGGACCAATCATAGCTCTTGCAGTCTGTGTTGGATCTGTGTTAGCTAGACGTTGCAGGTTGCGTCTCTATGTCGGTCGCAGAGGGACGCAACGCCTTTGCAAAGCCCTCTGCGTCGTAGGTGCGCAGAAGCATAAACCTTGCTTTACATGGCAAAGGAGAGGTCTGTAAACCACAGGATGCATTTTGTTGAGCATCACAACCCATGAAATGACACATTTCACCATCGCAATTTACTTCATGTGGTCTGCTAACATTTGGTGAGTCGAGAAGAACCACAAGATTGAAACATTTTATCTCCATTCAAGATAATGACGCACTAAACAGGAAGTAGCCGGTTTTGCTGGCGAAGTCTCTAATGAGCCTGCTCCATAGGCCCAGTGATGCGGAAGCAGCACCGATAATCCCTGGATCATCCTGGTAATTTTATACACAGCAGTTGAACCATGTGAGCAACTTTGATAGAAATGAGCAGGGCCCTGCCGACGCTGTATCCACTTCTCTTTATACATCCATGGGACCTGCTCCCTATGAAGATATATTCGTCTCGTTTTAAGGTAAAAAAAACACAATGACTCTTATTTTCAGGCGATTATTATTAGATTCCATTTCTGCCAATATATCCTCCTAAATCCTGCACACTGGAGCTTTAATTTCTGTACATCAATTAATTATCCTTTAATGTAAGTTTCCCCAGATTATAGAAATGATTAAGTTTCTTGACACACATCAAAGAAACTACTTTAAACATACAAAAAAGTTTCGATGAGCTGTTTTATTTTGGAGAAGTCTCCCGTCATTATTCTGACCAGTTGGATCATGTTTATTTTTGTCCGTCGGCATCATGTTGCACATCAGATCTTCACAGAAATTGAATCACAGGTTATATAATTGATTAGGTTCTCTGCTTTCCTCTGAAACATGACAAAACTGAGACCAAATTAAGACCTCGCTAATGGTTGATGTTTGACTTTGATCTTTTATTTCACAGACTAAAAGATTAATTAGTTTCAAAACGTGATCAGCAAAAGCATGATTAATATGTAAAGAAAACATTCTTCTCATGTTTGGTTGGTTTATTAGACACATAAATGTTTCAGCAGCATGATTAACATGAACAAAAAGTGATGTCCTGTGTGGTGAATTGGCTCCCCTGATACCCATTCACTGTCTGAAGTCACACAACAGCTGATTAAATCATTAATTGATCATAATTTGGTCTGTATCTGCTCTACAGTACGTAGATGTCTGTTGGAGCTTGAAGTCTTAGTTTTGCTGAGCTCAGTGGTCGTATTTGAAGCTGTAGTCTGCAGAGTTGTGTATGATCATCATGGTGCAGTGCTCAGAGCTACTTGTCTTAAAACAACTGTCAGGTGCCTGTACGGACGCTGAAATGTTCCTTTAATCAGTTCATCAAAATCCACAGTCCTCGCTCTGCGGGAAAGTACAGTCATAAGTTTATCAGACGTTAATATGAGACTGTCTGAGTAAATCAAATCAAGTGGATATTTCCACAGTCATAAAATTTGCTCAACATATGCTCAGAGGGACAGTTCACCCCAAATCAGAAATACACATTTGTTCTCTTACCTGTAGTGCTATTTATCAGTTTAGATAGTTCTGGTGTGAGTTGCAAAATGTTGGAGATATCAGCTGTAGAGATGTCTGCCTTCTCTCCAGTATAATGGAGCCAGATGTCACTCACCCATCTAGTTTCACTTAACTGGAGAGAAAGTAGACATCTCTTGTGTCCGATATCTCCAACACTTGGCACCTCACACCAATATTTAGTTTTGTTTTGGGGCCTGAACTGTCCCTTTTAAAAGACTGACACAGTGATGCCAAATGGCGTGCGTCAAAACAGGTTCCCCTTTTGTGTTTTTTTAATGTATAACCTCACACTGACAGCGTCTAGACATGCATTGGCGCCAATGGGTGCATCACCATGTGGTACTTCACGTCACTGTCCTATTTCCAGCCCCCTAAAAAACAATATTTTTTTTCCACTCACTCTGTGTTAGTTCATACGGTTCCTGTAGCAGCTCTTTTTCTCTGCTCCCATGGGAGCTCGACTCCTCTCATCACTATGGATGTTGAAAGAGAACTCTGCTGTTGTCCCTCACGCGTGTGAATGAATGAGGAGAGACTCATTGTTGAGGCCGAGAAATATTCTGAGCTATACGACCCAAAGTCCTGTCATAAAAAGACAATGACAAAAAAAGATATTGCAGAGGTGGTGCAGTGGTGTTGGTGTGTTTTCAGGTTAACTCAGACAGCTGAAGTCTCACATTCATTTTAGAGTTAAGTTCTGAAGGTATTTTCACAGAGCATAAGGACTGGATTTTGTTCCCCATCACTGTCATCAGAACCTCATTAGGAAGGCATCTTTAATGTCCAGTAGGATTACTGTGTGTGAAACCTGTTCATAGTGTTCATATTGTCACCTGACCTGACTGTGTCAAATCAGGATGAGGTCATACAGTTTGGTCTAACAGCAGTTGGAGCAGACGTGTCTTTATTTCAGCAACATCTGGAGTGAATCTGCATCTGTTAGACACTGGATGTGTTCATGCTGCCACAGAGTCGCTTATTTCTCTTGCTGCTCCTGCACGCACACACACTGTTGTCCAGGTGCACAGCATACACTAGTTCCTGATTGGTCACAGCAGGCAGATGAATAACAAACTGCAAGTATCCGCTGAGCGGCTGACAGAGCTCACAGGCCGCAGGTGACGCCCGTCACAGCGTCTGTTTCTGATCAGCTGCTCTGAACGCTACCAGAAACAAGTCTGTGAGTGTGTGTGTGTGTGTGTGTGTGTGCGTGCTCAATGTGCTGACTCAGGCCTCTCGCTCCCCTCCCCGTCTCACCTGCCAACAGGGTCAAAGTTCACGGCTGCGTCCAGATAAACAGGTCGGCCGGCCAACAGTCAGCGTCTGTCGATATTCAGGAAGGTTTCATCTGCACTCTGAACGCTCTGCAGGCCTGACACTGCACTTCCTGTTAGCAAGAGCTCATATTCAATAATCCTTCCGTCTGATTAAAAACACAAAACATCCGCTCAGCAGACAGAGTCTGTCTCTCTGAGCCGGAGCTCAGCGTCTTCATGATGACAGTTTATACAGTAGAAATGTGAAGATGCTAATATCCTGTCTGCTTTTAGGTGATCATACACCAACACCACTTGTTTTACTGTAATTTATATATTAAAACAACAACTTTCAATGTGTCTGCCTGTTTGACAGCTCATGTTGCTCCCTGTGATGAGCTGGGGAGTAAATTCTCCTGAGTGACACACCAAACTACAAAAATAAGGCCAGGCTGTAAAAAAAATAACTTTTCCTTTAAGACAGTGATTATATCAGACATTCAACCAACTTTAAAACTCAGTGGTGCTTCTGTTTTCATGTGGTCAGAACATCAGCGCTGTGTTTCAGCTGGTTTGTTAAATCCAGTTTCTCTCTGTGTTCCAGGCGAGGACGTTTGGTCATATGCAAAGAAGCTGCCGCACTTATTCCAGCAGGGTGGAGTCTTCTACAACATCGTCAAGAAGGACATGGGTACGTTTGTTGTCACTCAGTGTGGTGCGTTTACATGCTCTTCATTAACCAGGATACTTGAAAACAGCGTGACGCCTGATTCCTTTAATACAGATTTGGAGAGAAATCTAATTTCTGACCTGCTGCATGAAAACGCAGATTCTACAGGTTACTACAATACATTTAAACATGTGCAACCTCATGTATACCAGCAGGAGAAGTAGTTTTTGGTGCAGTAATGTCAGTATGTAATGTGGTCATGTTAATGGAGAAAACAGAGCACTAATCCACTCCATCACATTTGAAGCATTTGTCCTGAAGATGCTTCATTTTTTTCACTGTTTTTGCTGCAGTCACAATGGTGACATCTGCTGGCTGTTTCTGGGTTTTGTTTTTATGGAAGGATTAGTGCACGACCAAAAAAACAGAGCGTCAAAGGCTGACTCTAAATGTTTGGACTTCACTGCACTCACAGACTTTGCAGTGACATTACCAGGAAGTCTGCGAGTACTGAGGGCTGTCCAAATCCACAATTCATCCCGTGCACAAGCAGCCTCAGGTGGACTTTCTGCAGACTTCCAGAGCGTCCACTTGGTGTGCAGACTTCCCCAGATGTGACTGATTTAAATACTGGCAAATTCAGCCAATCCCCTTAAATTCTGCAGTTTGCATTGTTGCAACATGTCCAATCACCACAATGTTACTTAAAATTTGACAGTTTATAACCAGGAAAATCTCATTTCATTGTACAGCTGCACACAGTGTATTGAGTCGCTCAGCCCCTCTCTGTCTCTGTTTATCATGAGACTGCTGCTGGACCTCGGACAGTGTCACACACACATGCACCCCTTTTCCATCAACATGGAAAAAAAATTCTGGTTCCCTAATTGTGAGTCGTTTAGAGCATTTCGATCAATGATAAATTGGTCCAGAACCGCAAAGTTTATCATCAGCTGGAACCAAAAAATAACTGGTTTTCCTTGACCTGAAGAATACAAATATCTGTACTAACCCAACAAAAGTTCACAGGTAAAAACTATATAGTAAATAGACAACAATAAACACCCTCCTTTGATGACACATCCTCGATTACAATGGTTCTCTTCAAAACTGGTGGAAACGTGGGCTGGTTCACTAGAGAGCACCAAGGTTCCTTTAACGAAACCAGTTCAAGATCCCGAGCTAATTTGGTGGAAGAGGGTTAACAGTGATGAAGCTAACATCACCCAACATTTATCAATAGGTTGAACATCAGAGTGGAGCTGTTTCGGTGTCAGTGTAAGATTGTAGGGGCCGTTGAATGGCTCAGTGTCAGATGTTCACAGATGCTGCTGTGTTAGCACATGCTAGCTGGCAGTCAGCTGTTGCTGCTCCGCTCCCATCCCTCCTTATATTTGTTCAACTATTTTCTGCAGTATAAGATTAACTGGATAGAAATTATTATTGACTTTGTGTCTCAACATCCTGAACGGTCTGTGATCGTCCTCTGTTTCAGGCCTGATGGACGGGAAGCACTGCACGCTGCCTCACCTGACGGGGAAAACGTTTGTTTATAACGCAGCAGAGGAGCGCCTGGAGCTCTGCGTAGACGCTGCTGGTCATTTCCCCGTCGGCCCTGATGTGGAGGAGCTGGTGAAAGAGGCGCTGGTCCAGCTGCGCTCTGAGGCGGCCACCAGGGGCAGCAGAGAGGGGAGTCCATCCCACGGCGTGCTGCGACTTGGCAGTGGCGGCGTTGTCCGTAAGAAGGAGCAGCTGCAGAGCGTCACTGCCTTCCAGGGTAAGGGCCACTCTCTGGGCAGCGCCGGGGCCTCCTCCCCTCCAGAGCACCGGCCCATCACGCGCCAGCACAGCAGTGGTGTGGACCTGAGCGCCAGCGTGTCCCGAGGCCCCCCAGACCTGTCAGACATCCCTGAGGACACCACCAGGGAGCTGGTTCGCATGGCTCCAGGCTTCGTCACCATGAAGGACGGGCGTGGTCTGGACCCCAGCCTGATGGAGCAGCAGCGGAAGAAGCTGCAGGAGATGGTCTCCTCCATCCAGGCTTCCATGGAGCGCCACCTGAGAGAGCAGCAGAGCGCCGGCGCAGGGGACGAGGCCAGACAAGAGCGGACTGGCGGGACGAGGACGGGCGCAGGCCAACCAGCATCTACAGTCGACCACGAACCTCCAGCGGCAGCAGGTGCGACGATGGCGAGCAAACCAGACGGGAAGGCGGAGGAGCCAGAGGAGATGGAGAGTCAGGACGCCGGGCAGAGCAACGCCACCGAACCCATGGATCACTCCTGATCACTCCTGAACCCCAGCACCGCCCCGCCCCCGCCCCGCCTCGCCGGCATCTTTGGGTCATAACGCCTCAGGTCGGATCCTAAAGCTTTGGTCTTCATCGTGTTTTGTTGTCTGTTCTGCATGACTAAAGAGCGAGCCGACCGTCCTCACCTCTCTGCAGACTCGCGGTGGGACAGTAATCCATGAGGCGATATATTGAGACGCGCTGCTTGCGATACATCATCACGACATTATCACACCTCTGCTGCAGTGCTGAGGCTGCTGTGTGTGTGTGTGTGTGTGTGTGTGTGTGTGTGTGTGTGTGTGTTTATACTCTATGCACTTTGGTACACACTCTCTCATCTCAGCTGCCACACCTGAAACTTCACAATGCAGTAAATAATAAACAAACACAACACGATTCATTTCTGCTTTTGAGAGAAATTATTTTGCCTTTCTTAGATAAGTTCTTCTCAGCTGATGATGTATCGTAACTGACCGTCTTGCATTGTATCGCAGAGCGGCGTGCGTGGTGACAGGATTGTATCTTTAGCCCTGTGATTCCCACCTGCAGACCGTTTAATCCTCTCGCTACAAACACGCACACCGAGATCGGAGGCCAAAACACCGCTCGGATTCACGCGTGAGACGCATTCCTGTAGATAGAAGAATCCTCTGAGTCTTAATCTGCCACCAGGAGGAGAGCTGCCGGTCGCCGGCAGCATAATGTCCTGCAAACATGCTTCCGTTTAAGTGCACGCTCTGAGAAAGGTGCACCAGCCTCTGTACGCATCAACGCCTTCATCGCCGAAATCTGCTTTTCCACCGTCCGTCCGTCTGTCTGTCTGAGGACCACGGGGAGAACTTTGGATCTGTGTTTGCTTGACTGCCTGACTTGACCTGAAATTATTATTTTTTCCTCCCCAACGGTCACCACATAAAATTTTCGTTTCCCGAATAGTGATTGATGTGAAGCGCCTGAATGCAGCTTCAGACCAACCAGTGCCACCTGCAGGTGAGGAGTGTTCTCAGTATTTTTTGCATTTTAAACCTTTAAAATGTTAGTTGTGTTTATTCCTTAAGACAGTGCAACATCACAAGTCTGCTGTCCGCACACTGTGGCAGATATCATCGTCTGTTGGCCGAGAAAAATGTCAAATACATTAACATCATTTTCCTCTTACCTGTAATGATACTTATCAGTCTAGATTGTTCTGATGTGAGGTGTCGAATGATTGCGATATCAGCTGTAGAGACAGCACTCAACAACTCACACCAAAACTATCTATACTGATAAATAGCACACCAGATAACTGGAAGAATGCATATTTTTGGTTTTGGGGGTGAACAGTCCCTTTAAGAAGATCATATTAGTTGGGCTCCGTTGGCAAACAAATACCAAAAAGAACTTAAACTGTACATTGATTCTGAATAATTGAACTGTCAGGTTCGCTGTGATTAAATTCCTCCTCGTCTTGAATGTTCACTTGTACAACAGTTCACTCTGGACAGGTGACAGATAATTATATTATTAAAGACATCTGATGGTCAAGTGCCTGAAAAAGCGTCACGTGCCATGAACACGTTAAATAAATGATAAATCTCCAGAAGCAGCCATAAGCTGTTTCACTTTGAGTATTTAATATCAACTGGAGGTCAGTGTGGCAGAGTGATGTCACGCAGTTTGTATAAAAAACAAACACACACACACACAAAGAAAACTTAAAGTTTTAAAAACTGCAACAGTAACACTTGTTTCCTGCAGATGGCACAATTTAAAAATCATTCTCCAGAACAGTCCTGCTGTTCCACCTGGTTTTCTGTCTGCAAAACTGAAACTTTGAAATACAAGTATGTGAGCACAACCTTGGCTGTGGACTTTAAAAGCTACAACAAAGCTGTGTTTGTTGGAACGCCAACAAAATAATTTGTGAATGGTATACTGTGCAGGATTGTAATTTAGTGTTAAAGTCAAAAGTAAAAGCCAACCCCATATTCACTCCGGTGTGATGTTTTGCCACACTATTTTTGTTCGGCGCTGTGTCTCTTGGATGCCTGCTGCTTACAGTCTGGCCCCTGATCGCTAAGTTTTTATAAACTGGTTTATAGCAGATCCTAAAAAAATCTTAAGAGGCATTGAATTAATTAATGTAAAAAAATAGGCCTCAATTGGAATTAAAATGTGTTGAATGAATCTTTCAAAAGTTAAAATGCCAAGACATGAGAAGTATGACTTTATCAAGCGTTTATGTTCTGCTGTTTCAAACGCAGATCAGGAAAGTGAAATCAACAACATGAAGATCCATTGTCTGCTAGCTATCTGACACTGACAGCTATCTGCTGTCACTGTACCCTGCACGACACAGGGAAGTGGAAATTCAACGAAATTGGCTCTTTAACACAGAGAACATGGCTGAAACGAGGCTCGTGTATTTGATCCTACAAGTTTTCCAAACTCAGCATGACTCCCACATGCAGAGTGAGAAACATAAAACCACCAAAAAACCGTTCTGTTCTACCATTGTCTCTGCAACAAGACAAAAACATGTCTCCTTCAGTTTTGGCTACTGTAAAATTGTCTTAAATGTAATTCCAACAGGCATTATAAAGTCTTACAGATTATTTAATCTAACTTGCCTTGACCTTGTATAAAGCAGCGACCTCCCCTGAGCACAGCAGGGGTAAATGCCCATAAACATCCCCAACACAAAAAATAAGTAAGGATTACTTCTGTATGAATCTATATGTTGTTTGTTTAGAAAAATCCTGCATAGTATTCCTTTAAATTTACTTTGTAACATGGAGAGAAACCTTTAGCTTTGTTTCAGATTTTAAGGAGCTGTGTAAAGGTGTGGCAGGTGTGTTGAACTGGTCTGAGAACCAGTGAACAGCTCCCCCTTGTGGAGAATCTAGAGTCCAGTCCATGAGGTGCTTCATATCTAAGAAAACCAAAAAAAAACAAAAAAAAAAAAACAAAAACGGGTGAATGGGTAAAAAAATCAGTCATTACGCTCTTGGCTTTTTAAATACGTTTCCTAAGTCAAGAAAATCTAAATATTTATTTACTTTTTTCCAGAAATTTCATCTAATTTGATCTTAAATGTTAAGTTGCTAAAAGCAGGTTAAAGTTGGCCAGTGAAAAGTCAGAGAAAGATTAATGAAGAACAAGTTTTCTTTGCTCTGAAGCTGCGGTCACATTACTCCATTCAACAAAACTGCGCTGAGAAAAGGACATGATGACCACAAACTGTCTGTCGGTGTGACACTGTTCGAAACATGCTGCTAGTATGGAGACAGACTTGTGTCAGTATTATTTGTGTTCAGATCTGTGACAATCCATGTGTAAATATGTGTCCTATAAATATAAAACACCTTCTACGGAAACAAATACACTCAAAAATATTTGCAAATATAAAACTGCCCTACAAATATACATACACTGCATATACCCACAGGCATTTGTGAATCCAGTTTTTATTTTGGAATAAAAAAAAACAACAATTCTGCACTTGCAGATTTGCATTTTACACAGTTTTGAGACAAATGTTTCACCAGTCTGAACGAAATCCACTCGTATCACTCATATTCAGATAGCACGTGATCACCTGCAAGGCTTTTCATTTATTTTTAGATTAATTTAATATAATGACAGATTTTTTGTTGAGGACTTTGTGTAGAGGCAGATCCATTTTACATTTGCACAGTGTTTTGTTAGTGTACAGTTTGTTTTGCATTTGTAGAGAGACTTAAATATTTACAGATTTATGGTGATAGATTCATGTCAGTATAATTTTGTGAACAAATAGACAATCTGTAAATTTGTAATCTGTAAATATTTAATCACCTTTTACAAAAACAAATACAAAAAAAGTTTTGTTAACTAAAAACGGATCTGCATGTACATGAACGAACCCAACAATTAAAAAAAAAAAAAAAAAATCTGTGAATGCACTAATTTAAAAATGAGTGAAAAGCACTGGTGAGTATCTCGCAAACGTTTAAAACCTGAAAACGTACACACTAGTATCTATCATTTTCAGATAGCACGTGATCGCCTGCTGACAACTTCATTTCTGCATTTCAAAGTAAGATGACGCAGTTGTTCTTAGGTTAGAAAAATATTCACAAATGCTTTTCATTTATTTTTAAAATAATTTAACGTGTTCACAGATTTTGTCTTATTTGTGTATTTGCAGATCTGTTTTATATTTGCAAAATATTTTTGTGAGTTTACAAATCTTGTTTTTGGAAGGAGTTTTATAGTTACAGATTACACATTGACACAAGAACTGTTGATGTGTTCACACAAAAAAATATTGACACAAATCTATCTCCATACGCTATAACAATAACTCAATGCCCAAACTCTGCAGCAGAGTTTCTGTTGGCCGAACGTGTATATCTGCACCGACAAAGTTGGCGAAAATTTCCTTCAATGTGTCCGTTGTTAAAGCAAGAGTGTGATGTGACCGTCCCTTCACTGTCTTTGGTTCATGTTTAAAACGACCCATTTAAAAAAAGAAGAAAAAGGCCAAAGATAAACCTGGTTCAAGTTTTAAGTCCAGTGTAAAAAATGTGGATCTGATATTTGGTGAAAGAGGCTCGCCTGCTTCTGTCCTATGCAAAGAAATCTTCACTGAACTTCCAAATAAAAACCTCTAAATACACATGTGAGACTCACATGAATCTGATAAACCCACAGCAGAGAGGTTTTATATCCAGTTTCTGCTGAAACCGTCCCCCAGACTGCAGATAAAAAATAGATTTAATTTATTTTTTTATTTCCTCTGCTTCTTTTCTTTAGTTTTGCAGTCAGACGTGCAGGGAGGAAAAGCAACAAAACATGTCTTTATAAGCATCTTCTCACAGTGTCGCAGCTTCTTATGAAACATGAGTTAAGATAAGATAAGATGTGGACAGTCTGTGCGGATAGTTGAGAGTGATTTGATTTATTCATGGATCTGAAAAACACTCCAGTCTGAAGAGCAACATGTTGAAGTCAGAACACTTTTTACTTTTGGTCAGTCTCTCCAGATTTTGTTTCATCGTCTCAGTCCCAACGAAGGGAAATCTTGACGCTCCAGCACACAGAGAGTTTAGACTGGAGGTTTTCAGAGCAGTAGGTCATGTGTTACACTCAAAGATTTCATGTTGAGGTTTTCACATACTTTTGGCCCTGTAGTGCACGTCTCCTCCGGTGCTTGGTCATTCACAAAGTGTGTGTGTGACAGATCCGTGTCCGGTTTCCATCTGAATTTAGCTCTGTATACTCTTGCAGGAGAAGTATTTTGCAGCAGCAGGATTAGAGAGTCTTAATCTTCTTTTATACACTCATTGAAGGTTTAATCAAACAACCTGCTGCTTGTATCTCCAGTGTCATGGTGGTTTGATTCTTGATTTCTGCCTGTTGAGGACAAACAACACTCTTAAACACTCCCCTTAAAACCTTCAATGAGGAAAAGACTGTTTCAGGCTAAAGTTGGCTCTGACTCTTTATTTATTTATCAGAGGAGGGCATGGTTTGGGTGTCACTCAGTTTTTATGCCAGGCATTGTTTTCAGATGTGTGCGTCCGTCCCATTCATGTGAATGCGATATCTCAAGAACGCCTGGAGTGGATTTCTCTAAATTTGGCACAAAGGTCCACTTGGACTCAAGAATGAACCGATAAGAATTTGATGGTCAAAGGTCACTGTGACCTCACAGAAATTTTTGGCCAAGAATTCATGCACCAGTTCTAGTATGTCGTCTTGACCCCTTCATGGAGCTACAAATATTTTTCCTTGAGCATCTCTGAGTGACCGGGGAAAACAGCATGACTCTCCCGCCGCCATGAATGACCATATTTACACAAAATGAAGTATGGAGCGTTACTGTCTTCAGTGTTCTTATATTTCATTTGGACCATTGGCTCCATGATACTAACTAGCTTGCCGTCTGCAGATTACTTTATCAGCTGACATTGTTGATCATTTCTGTTTTCACTGTGATAAAGGATGTAATTTTGGCGATTTTATTTATTTTTTTTTTTTTATTGACCGTTTAAAGTTGATTGTCCCTCCCCTAAGCCAAATAAAAAACGTCCTCCCCGAGTCCTCCCTGGTTTTGCACCACCCTCTCCCCTCTCATAAGCACCGAACAGTCCCTAAGTTTTGTGAGTTCTTGTGAGGCAGAAAGTTGTTTTGACTGGTCCACAAAGATGTGCATGTGTTTTGTGCGCTGACATTTATCTACGCTTTATTAAATCAAAAGGATGATGACATAAGAGGCTCAACAGTTTGGTGCTGCTTCAGAAAACAGCTGTGGGTGATTGACACCTTCAGTGCCTCCTGAAGTCGTGATTAGACGCTTATAAAGACCTGTTTTCCCAGCATCCTTTGTGGCTTTTCTCACTACAATGATCCCTTAAAGTTCTGATTAGGACTTTCATTTGAATCACAGAAGGTTCAGAGTTCAGCAAAACTAGTTTCAAAGTAAGTGGTTTGACATTTTGGGAAATTCGCTATTTCTCATTCTTGCTGAGAGTTTGATGTTCTGATCGTTCTCGGGTTAGCTTAGCTTAGCCTAGAGACTGGAAACGACACGTTAGCCTGGCTCTGTCCAAAGGTAAATCCACCTGCCAGCTCCTCTGTTACATCCTGTTTGTTTTAAATCCCACAAAAAGTGTAAAAACAACCCACTGTAGTTTTACAGGTCTCTGGCCGGACTTTAGGCCAAGCTAACCAATCATGAGCCATCAGAACACAGATAAGCAAATTTCTCAAAACACTGAACTATTCCTTTAAAATGACTCCAAGTCAGTTTACACTTTTGTTGCCAACAAAATGTTTTTTTTTCTCCACATCTCCATGTTGTTGGAGGAACTGATCGTCGGGCCTTAACATCTGTTCATTCTTCACAAAATCGATTAGTTTTACAATATGGTTCTTTTTTTTTGGTTTTACTTTTAAATGCTTTTACCTCATTTGTTTTAGTATAAATCCTCATGTTCGACTTTAAAAGAAGTCTCTTAGTTTGACCTATGTTGTTTTCTGGTTTTTGGCGAAAACAAATCTCAAGCCTCAAAATGTGAGTCAGTCTTTTTGTTTTCAGATTTCTGAGGTTTATTTTGCCGTTGGGGTGAACAAATGTGAGACTCTGCACTTTGTTTGAGAAAAAGAGGGAATGTTAGCGTAGCATGCTCGTATTAGCTGCACTTGAATCTTCATCAGTCAGAGAAGAAACCAGTCGGTCGGTCGGTCGGATGAATCAAAAGGAAGAAGAGCTTGCTCAGACGACACTGCTGTAACAGACTTGAAGTTTTTGTTTGTGACTGCTGTACACTGACATGAATTGTAATCCAGTTGTATAATAGTATATATTGTAGTATATTTGGACCTGTACAGAAACTACAGAAACACAAATTGTTCAGTTCCTTCAGTTCTTTTTCTTTCTTTTTTTTTTTTTTTTTTGTTAACTTCTCTCTGGTTTGCTAATAAAATATTGATGATACACGGCTTCGACATCGCTGTTTGCATGTGTGATGAATTTTCAACCCCAACAATAAACTCACTTCCTTCACTTGTTTTTGTATTTTGTCGTCACTGACAGATTTTTCTGTTTGTCTGTTATAAAAGAAGAAAAACAAATCATGGTTGTTCATGTTTGGTCTTTACATCTGTGTTGTCCATTTTCTGAACAGTGTTTGTGAACATGCCGCTGGTTTCACTTTATTTCTACAAGGATTAACCTGCAGAGAAAATGAAACTTACATGTTAGTGTGTCAAAGTGTTGCTGGGCAATAATATCAAGTATTAATATTATCATGTTGTATCATTCTACACATTCAAATTACTGATTTAAAGAGAAAATGAGTCATACAAGTTTTGTTGGACACGTTCAGAGTTTGTTCACATGTAGTTTAAAGTGATGAAACAGTTCAAGGCTTTGATTATTGAATTATTTTATATGTGATTTGGTGTATTTGCCACATCAGGATGTATGTCACATTTTAAAGTGTGCTTATTAATACTGTGGCATGCTGCTGACACAAGTTGAACACAAGAGCAATCAAACCTAAATATGTAAGTTGAATATTTAAAAGTGAAAGTGAAATTTAAAGTTAATTGCAGTTCTTAAAAGGAAATCATCAGGTGTGTTTCTTCCAGATGTTACTAAACAAAATGATGTTTTAATTTTTTTATTTCAATGTTTGTCAGTGTTTTGTTTATACAAAGAAACAAAAAAAGAGATTTTACACAACTTTTGTCACTTTTTTGAACTTTTTAATTATATATAATTATAAAAAATATAACCAAATTATATTTAATATTATTTTAAATTTAAATAGATTTATTTGGTTTTTATCATAGACTGCGAAATATTTTTTTTTACTTATTTTTTTACGTTATTTAATTAAAGTCATTTCCGGTTGAGGAGGAAATGCAGGTCACAGAATCTACCGGGTCACAAAGCGGAGCGAAACACCTGCGTCCTCTAAACAAACATGGCGGACAGAAAGAAGAACTGGAATCTTCGATGGTGCTCCCGTGTTTTTTATAGAGACTAAACGAGTTATTTAAAGATGTGAGTGTTTATTTCACTTTGTAAAACAGCACCGAAGATACTGAGGACTGATTTTAACAACAGCGACCTGTGGAGGAAACTTCCTCCTGCGGCTAATTACGCTAATTATGCTAACGGTGCTAACGATGCTAACCGGACCAGGCTGTCGAGGCTCCTCAAAGACAACGTCACATCTTTTACAAAACTCATCTCCAGGTATGAACTTTAACCAGTGTTGAAACTGGTGGTCCGTTAATCTCCAAATTTGACAGATGTTTCGATAGTTTCCAAGTAGGTCATGAAGCTAAAACCAAAAAACAAATGAATGTGAATGTAGAATGCTAATCGATGCAGCATGGTTTGATTGCGCGGCCTAAGGTGGTAATGGAAAGGGAGTACAGGTCGTCATGTAAAGATGAGCATCAACAATTTGAGATGAAACTCAACCTGAGAAACTGTTATGATAAAGCTCCGCCCATCACCTGACTCACCTGACACATACAGAGTAAATAACATTATCTTCGCGGTCTTTTTTCTCGGTTGCTTGCCGTTATCTGCCTGCTGCTGTTTGACAGTGACACCGATTTGGAAAAAAAAATCCCTATGCTTGATCATCAAATTGATATATTGATCCAGATCAATGCATCGTTACACCCCTACTAACTACCTAGCCCTGGCCCTCCCTGTCTTATAATACCACTTGTGCCTTGACAGGTGATGGTGAGTCACTAGTGTTCAGTCTTCCCTCAGTCCACAAAGGCTACATCCACATTAAAATGGTTTAAAAGCATAACTTTTTATGACACAAAAGATGGTTGACGCTCTTGGCAAGCGACCTTTATCACCATCCTAACCACCTTCTGGCAAGAAACCAAGTTTTACGGCAAAGAAAAGAAGTGATGTTAAAGACGCAAAACAAGAGGAAACATGAACGTGGCTTTCCACTGCTGGAGAGAGCTCTCAGCGAGCAAAGAGATGAGTTTCATTACTGAACTTGCAATGTTTCTTTTACACTGGCAAGTAACATGTAACGTGTGCAACTAATGACAACACAAACTATACAGAGAAACATTCTCAATGGTGTGTTTTGTCCTTTTAAGCTCCGTTTGTTTGGAGCATGCGGCATGTGACACATTGCACCTTCTGAAGTGAATTTTCTGTCTATTGAAACAACAAGAAAAACATAATCCTCATGGATTTGTTTATTGATGTAGGATGTAAGGGATTATATTTTACTTTATCTGTTTATTGTAATTCATCATGTGTTTGTGCTGCAGCACTCAGCAGACCATTTTAACAACAGCAAACCACTTTAGAACGCCGCAGAGAAAAGTGTCAGCGGTGTGAACTGGTCGGTCTGAGCTGGACTCAAGCCGGCTGATGGTGTCACCTGACACTCAGCTGGTCAAATGGCCGGCGGCTGGTTTTAAAGCATGTCACCTGTTTCAACAGCCAATCAGCTTGTAGTGAAGTCAGCTGGTCAAGTCAAAATGACCACAGACGGCGTGTTGGCTTGCTGCAGCAGGTGCTCCATCC